>NC_088677.1:8125000-8750000 GCF_950023065.1 Planococcus citri | reverse complement strand
TGCATGATTTTTGTTCTTAAATTTTCACTAATTGCCAAATTTTTAAATCATGTTTCATAGGAGTGAGAAGGTACCTTTAGGTTAATTATTCCATTATTTATCATAATACACAGTTGGAGTATATGTACTCATTGTACTCACATGGAGCTGGCCAAAGGCGTATTCAGGGGGGGGGGTGATTTGGGGTACAATTACCCCCCCCCCCCCAGGGCCAAAAAATCCTTAGGTTAATATAATTTCCTACGATTTCTTGCATTGAATCACAGGAAAAAAATCATGCTGTTTTACGTTTCTAGGGAGATAATTTGCTACAAACTTCAAAATTCATTGAAAATCACAGTATCTCCCTAGGTAGTTGCATAATCTATGTACTAATTATTTTTGTTTCTTGAATTATGAATTTCCAATGCTTTTGTTTGCTTTCCTTCTTTGAAATTGAAATTTCTGGAAGCGTATTTTTAATTATTATAAGGGAGAAAAAGTGCTCCTTTTGCTCCAGCTTACTGATCATTATTGGAATTGAATAGGTACTGGGATTTTTCTCCCTCATAACGAGAAATATGTTATCCAACTCAAGAGTAAAAATGATTTTCGACAATTTTGAATTATTTTCTTTGCGACGCTTGGACAAGAAACCTCGAAAATCGTCAAAAATCATTATCGCTCCCTAGTTGAACAAACTACTAATTCAAGTCTGAAGACGTGAGGAATGTCAAGTTAAATCCAAAAAATCAATTTTACAATCAGAAATGTAGTATTTTTTACTCTTTGGATTGACAAATTTCCTAAATTTTGCCCTTGCTTCGTCGTGCTTATCTGAATTTCATTATAAATACTTAAGTATAAACGATTTACTGGATAAATTTCAAAAACATCACTCTGATCAACACGTTTTTCAAGCTGTAATTCAGCATGAAAATGTCTGAAATGTGCCTACTATTGAAATTTTTATACATATGAGCCCGTTGGGAATTTTGTGATTTTGGTCCCCTGCTTATAAGTCATTTATCACCCCCTAGGAGGAAATCCTGGATACGGGCTTGGAGCTGGCAGTATGTTATTATCAATGAAGACAGATTTACAGGATTCTCTTGGATGTTTCCGAAACATTATTCTTAAAACTCTTTTTTGTATTAGAAGTACACGTTGGAGTTGACTGTGATTACCACCCTAAAGTGCTATTCCATAGCTGAGACTAGAATGAAATTGGCTGAAATATGCAAGTTTTAGAGTACCTATGTGAGTGTGGAATTTCACGGAGTTGTCTTATCAAGTAGGTATATGTAGGTGGAGAGTTTTTTGATTAAACGATCCACTTGGATATTTCATTTCAAGTCAGAGTCTATTACAATACCTAAAAATTTGGTTGATTCAATTATACTAGCTGTAAGTTTCAGTTATAGAGGAAGGTACCTTCCCAAATCCCATGTAATGTGTTTTATTCAAGTTGAGTATCACTTTGTTTGCTGAAAACTGAAAACCAAGCTATGAAATCATTTATGATGTCTTGAATCTGATTACTATCAACACCTTCATTAATTTCTAGAAGAGCTGTTGTATCATCAGCAAATTCAGTGAGACTGTATCCAAAATAAGGTGGCAAGTCATTGATATAAATAATGAAAAACAGCGGGCCTAAGATAGATCCTTGAAGTACCTCTTGTTTAATAGGTTCTACATCAGAAAATGTGCTATTGTTGATTTTTACAATTTGGACTCTTATCAGATAAGTAGCTTTTGACCCAATTTAGTAGTATTCCTCTAACACCATATCGCTCCAGTTTTTCTATCAGAATTTTGTGGTCAACCCAAACAAAGACCTTGGACAGGTCACAAAGAATTGCCATTAGACTTTTCTTATGTTGGAGACCATTCAATATCTCTCGAACAAATTTACCTATAGATTGCAGAAGTAGTATTCACATCCGAAAATAGCTTCGGTTTTTTTCGCAAAACAATACTGATGTCGCTACGAACTCTCGAAGTAGTGCAAAAAGCGACCATTTTTGTAACTTTGACAGTCTCTTGTGACCACAAAAACAACTCAAATTTAAAAAACTCACTATGTTTTCTGTTTTAGGGTCCAAACCATCGAGTAAGCCCATTTTCAACCCAAACACCAAAAAAAGGCCCATGCGGGGTTCAGCATCTCGAAACAAAATTTATACCACGTACATATTTTTCTATTATTTTATTGAGCATATCTGTCAAATATCTAGGTTAATAACAATTTATATGAATCTCTAAAAATAATTTCTATCTAGGTATCTATTAATTCATGTTTAACTAAGTATTGGATACATATTCAACTACCTACTTAAGTACTACTCATTAGTATCTAACTATTGGGTATATTTATAAATCTGATGCAGATTCGTTGTAAGTCGATGTCGATAATTTGTTTCATTTCATTTTTATTTTTCAATGTGTAATTTTTTCATTTTTAAACACTGGCCACCACCACGGCGCCTCGAATGGAGGAATAGGGTTCAGGACATTTACCGCCGGGAATTGGGGATGGCATGCAACAGAGAGTAGTACCGCCACGGCTGGGCACACCGACAATGGAGAAAGAGGTTTTAGGACATGTTATATTGGGAATCCTGAGACAACAGTAATTAGAGCCATAATCTATACGGACAGGTACGGCCCTGGCCCCATCATCTTCTATCATTTTTGGGTTTTGGCCAATACCATTTCGCAATACATCTGACAGAGCAAAAGTGGGCACTAGTACTGGCAGGTTCGTCAGAACATCCATGTTAGGAGCTTCAGGTTTAGGAGCATCAACATTGATGAGCACGGCCTCATCTTCTTCCATCATTTTTGGGTTTTGGCCAAGACCATTTCGCAATACATCTGACAGAGCAGGAGTAGGCACCGTTACCGGCGGTTTTGTCGGAACATCCATGTTAGGAGCTTCAGGTTTAGGAGCATCAATATTTACGGGCACGAACTCATCTTCTTCCATCATTTTTGGGTTTTGGCCAATACCATTTCGCAATACATCTGACAGAGCAGGAGTAGGCACCGTTACCGGCGGTTTTGTCGGAACATCCATGTTAGGAGCTTCAGGTTTAGGAGCATCAACATTGACGGGCACCGGCTCATCGTCTTCCATCATTTCTGGATTTTGGCCAAGACTGTTTCCCAACACATCTGGGATAGTGGACGGTGGTATTTCCGTTGAAATTGAATCTGGGATTTTTTCTGGTACAGTCGGATAGGGCGATTTTCGCTGCTCCAATGACTTGGCGTTGATCAACGCGGCACAAAACAACAACACCACAAACTTGGTCAACATTTTGAAATTAAGTATTTTCTTTCGACACGGTGCGAATTTCTTCTTTCACTAGCTGAAGATGATGATTGAGAAATACTTTCTGAAAATGATTCTTTATATATTATTTGAGTAATCTCACTGTTGAGATTTTAACTTGGGTGGAGTGTATTTTTAAGTCGTCTATTTGCATCATTTCTCCATAATCCCGTTCAAACATCGAAGAGTCGAGTACCTCTACCTACATATCTTCTAAGCTCTGTAATGTTCCAATCCTACTGCAGTAAGCCATCTCTTCTATAAATAGAAAGCGCAAGCAGTCAAGTATCGATCAAAAAATTTAATTAAGAATTGAGTACATATCTAAGCTCTATTATCAATCAATCAATCAAGTTTATTTTTACAATGGCAGCTGTGCTGCATTTACCAAAGTCAGCTTATAATTAATAAGTGATGTAGAGCATTTCAAATATGTTTAAGGGTGAATAACATCGTTCCAAATCCTACTGTAAGCCACCTCTTCTATAAATAGAAAGTGCAAGTATTCAAGTATCGATAAAAATTTTAATTGCAATAGTTATTTTCGCGAAGATGTTGACATTAGCATTGCTAAATTAAATTTTCATGAGATTAAAAATCATGTAGCAGGAACATGATCAATTGGTGAAGGAAACTCTGTACTTAGTGTCTGATGATTCAAATGCATCTAAATGATTTTTATAATTATGATCCACATGAAATTAGTTTCATCATAAATGAAAATTATCATAGGTAAATTCATACTCGAGTAGAATATTTCTGTTTCACAAATCGTTGATGAAGCAAGAATTTTGAATTCAGTACCATCTGAGAACGCATTTATGTGGTCTGTAACTGCCTTCCGAGCAATTCAATTAAGTATGTACGGCGTCATTTCTGAAAAAAAAATGAAATAAAAACATCCGCTGAAGGCTTTTGAATGACTCCCAAATATCATCAGTAGACTCGGGAGTTCGAAAACAGCATAGACCATACCTATTTCAGCCTTTTACGTTGAATCAAATTTTGGTGTTTTTTTCGTAAGTATAGGAAATGATGGTCCAATATTGAAGGTTTCGAAAATTCTGAAATGAATTTCAACACGTGAAATGTGCTCTGTTAGTGTAAGGTAGGTCTCTCTTGAACCCATTTTTGATTAGGTACCTTTTGCCCCGTCGCCCCGTCTAAAAAATCTCTATTAGTCGGGGTGCCCGCATAACGATCTTACACCCCCCCCCCGGTCGATCCTCCGGGACAACTTTTTTCTTAAAGCGGGAGGGGAGGTGCTAAGAAACATTTCCAGCCCTTGTACCCGAAAAAAAAGTGGCCCCACTTACAAAATGGCGGCCATTTTGATTGACAGGTCAGCCGAAATCGCAGATTTTGCGTTCCGAGTTCCAGCATAGAACTTGCACAAAAATTTTCAAACCGTTCAAGGGTAGATCGAAAGATCAGGCAAAAATTTGTAACCTGTCAAAATTTCAAGTGTTAAGGTGCCTTTTTCGATTTTTGGTGAATTTTTGAAAATCAAATTTATAGTCGGGGAGCCTACTTAAGGATAAATTGCACCCCCCCGGTCAATCCTCCGGGACAACTTTTTTCTTAAAGGGGGAGTCCGAAGAAACATTTCTAGCCCTTGTACTCAAAAAAACAGTGGCCCTACTGACAAAATGGCGGCCATTTTGATTGACAGGTCAGCCGAAATCTCAGATTTTGCGTTCCAACAAAGAACTTGCACAACATTTTTCAAACCGTACAAGGGTACATTGAAAGATCAGGCAAAAATTTATCATCTGTCAAAATTTCAAATGATAAAGTGCCTTTTTCGATTTTTGGTGAATTTTTGAAAGTCAAATTTAGGCCAAAAATGAGGGAAAAATCAAAATTTTACCAAATTGACCAATAAAGCTGAAATTTGGGATATACCCTATTTTCAACAAGCCAAATCGATTGGAAACAGTTTCAAACCGTTTTGAGCAGTTCTGGAGCCTCCAGCAGATTTTTGAAACTCGAAATTCCCACAAAATTTCACCAAAATGGAGTTGGAAATCTGAAATTTATTCTGCAAACTAATTTCAATACGCTACGAGGTCAACTGCAGAGGGATTTCCAGTCGTTTTGAAGCCTCCGGCGACTTTTTGAAAATTCTTGGATCATCCATCAGATTTTTGAAACTATAAATTTTCACAAATTATTTTCATCAAACGGAGATCGAAAGCCAAAACTGCTTCTGCAAACTAATTTTAATACACTACAAGGTCGTCTGCTGGCGGATTTCAAGTCGTTTTGAAGCCTCCAGCCACTTTTTGAGAGGTCGTATGGTGTTTCTTGGAAAATTGAAATTTCCAAAATGTAGCTGGAAGCTTCAAATCTATTTAAAACCATTTGAAACCACCATGTAGCCGACTTCATATCGTATTGAAATTAGTTTGCGACGTAAATTTCAGCTTGCCAACTCCATTTGGTACAATGTTGCGGGAATTTCAATGGAGGCTCCAGTAATTTTCAAAAAGTCGCTGGAGTCTCCAAAATGATTTTTTTAACCCACTTGAAGTCGTCTTCAGAGGGTGTTAAAATTAGAATGTAGAGTAAATTTTCGCTTTCAATCTCCATTTGATAAAATTATTTTGTAAAAATTTAAAGTTTCAAAAATCTGATGGAGGCTCCAGGAATTTTCAAAAAGTCACCGGAGGCTCCAAAACGACTTGAAATCCCTCTGCAGTTGACTTCGTAGCTTATTGAATTTAGTTTGCAGAATAAATTTCAGCTTTTCAACTCCATTTTGGTGAAATTTTGTGGGAATTTCGAGTTTAAAAAATCTGCTGGAGGCTACAGAACTGCTCAAAACGGTTTGAAACAGTTCGCAATCGATTTTGGCATGTCGAAAATAGGGCGTATCCCAAATTTCAGCTTTCTTTGTCAATTTGGTAAAATTTTGATTTTTTCCCCTAATTTTTGCCTAAATTTGATTTTCAAAAATTCGCCAAACATTGAAAAAGGCACTTTGGCACTTGAAATATTGACGGGTGATAATTTTTTGCTTGATCTTTCGATCTACCTTTGTACAGTTTGAAAAATTTTGTGCAAGTCCTATGTTGGAACGCAAATCTGCGACTTCCGGCTGACCTGTCAATCAAAATGGCCGCCATTTTGTAAGTAGAGCCACTTTTTTTTTAAGTACAAGGGCTAGAACTATTTCTTAGGACTCCCCCTTTAAGAAAAAAGTTGTCCCGGAGGATCGGAGGGGGGGGGTGCAATTTATCCTTCAGTGGGCTCCCCGACTATTGGGCCAAAAATGAGGGAAAAATCAATATTTCACCAAATCGACCAAGAAAGCTGAAATTTGGGATATACCCTATTTTCGACATGCATAATCGATTGAAAACTGTTTCAAACCGTTTTGAGCAGTTCTGGAGCCTCCAGCAGATTTTTGAAACTCGAAATTTCCACAAAATTTCATCAAATGGAGTTGGAAAGCCGGAATTTATTCTGCAAACTAATTTCAATAAGCTATGAAGTCGACTGCAGGTAAATTTCAAGTCGTTTTGGAGCCTCCAGCGATTTTTTGAAGATTACTGGTCAGCCAAAATCGCAGATTTTGCGTTCTAACATAGGACTTGAACGACATTTTTTAAACCTCACAAAGGTAGATCGAAAGAGCAAGCAAAAATTTACCATCTGTCAAAATTTCAAGTGCTTAAGTGCTTTTTTCGATTTTTGGTGAATTTTCGAAAATCAAATTTTTGGCCAAAAATGAGGGAAAAAATCAAAATCTTACCAAATCGACCTACATAGAAAGCTGAAGTTCCGAATATAGGTACGCTATTTTTGACCTGTAAAATGGATTTGAAACTGTTTCAGACCGTTTAGAGTAGTTCTGGAGCCTCCAGCAGATTTTTGAAACTTGAAATTCCCACAAAATATCATCAAAATGGAGTTGAAAAGACGAAATTCATTCTGCAAACTGTAGTTTCAATACGCTACGAAGTCAACTGCAGATGGATTTCAAGTCGTTTTGGAGTCTTCAGCGACTGTTTGCAAATCACTGGAGTCTCCAGTAAACTTCTGAAACCACTCTCTGAAGACGACTTCAGGTGGGTTCAGTTCAAGTCATTTTGGAGCCTCCAGCGACTTTTTGAAAATTACTGGAGCCTCCAGTAGATTTTTGAAACTTGAAATCCCCACAAAATTCCATCAAATGGAGTTGTCAAGCAAAAGTTAATTCTGCAAACTAATTTCAAGTCGTTTTGGAGCCTCCAGCAATTTTTTGAAAATTACTGGAGCCTCCGGTAGATTTTTGAAACTTATTTCATCAAATGGGGTTAGCAAGCCGAAATTTACTCTGCAAACTAATTTCAATACAATAATAATGAAGTCAACTGCATGGTGGTTTCCAGTGGTTTTGAAACTACTTCTTGGAAATTTCTATTCTCTTGAAAACGCCATGAAACTTTTCAAAAAGTCACTGGAGGTTCCAAAATTACTTGAACCCATCTGAAGTCGTCTTCAGAGAGAGTGTTAAAGTTGGAGTGTATAGTTCATTTTAGCTTTCCATCTCCATTTTGATGAGATTTTGGGAAAATTTCAAATTTCAAAAATGTATTGGAGGCTCCAGTAATTTTCAAAAAATTGCTGGAAATTTTCCTGTAGTCGACTTCACAGCATATTGTAATCAGTTTGCAGAATTAATTTCAGCTTTCCAACTCCATTGATTAGAGCTCTCGTTGAGGCGAAGAACATACCCTTAAAGGCCTGGAACAAACTGGAAGTGATTTGAAAAAATACTTTCAATTTATTCAATAGGACTTACATGAATATCACCTCGATGATTGTATTGTTTTTTGTAAATTACAAAAAAACAAAATAGGTACTCAATTGGCCCAAATTTGAGGTAATCTTATATCGCACCTCGGGAGTAATAAGGTGACATCTCAAAAAAGTGAAATTTTACAGGAGAGTGATTTTCTTTTTTTTAAAAACTTGATTCATTATTTTTATCAACTTATAATTAATTGTGAAGAATGAATAGCACCTCATTTTAAAGATCTGGTATCCTAACTTCATTTAGCATAAGAACACTTTGAAAAATAAAATCTTAAAGAGGAAATATGTATTTCAATGTTTGGAAAACATTTTGAGTTATAACCATTCATTAAAGTTGATTTGGAGGCGAAAGGAAGCGTCCAAAAAAAATTTCATGATAACAAAGTTGTAGAGAATTAAATTTGCAATCGACATAATGTCGTTAGTTTTTTTCTAAAGTGCTTAGTTTTTGAGTTTTTCTCAAAAAACTAAAATTTCATGATATGTGCAAATTCATTTTTCTGAAAAGTGATCAATTTAAAAAAAAATTCCATTTGATAGAAACCAATAAAAAATGCACTCCTTGTGACTATTTCTAACTGACAAACATTCAAAACAATCAAAACTATTTTTGTTAACACTTTGTATGTACGAAATTTGCTCAAAAAAGGTCGAGTTTTTTGAGATGTACCCTTATAACTCCAAACAACTTGCAATGTTGTTGTGATTTTGAGTTAGGCTTTTTGCGTTTTTACAAGATCTAGATAATGTACCCAACTCAAAGTGTAATTATTGGTTGAGGGGGGTCATACAAACCCCAAAAATGCAAAAACATCAAAATCAATTTTTTTGAGATGTGACCTTATTACTCTCAAGGTGCGATTTGTGATTTCAAAAATTGCCTCAAAATGCTAATTTTGGATCCTCCTGTCTACATTATTTTTCACAGTAGAAAGCTTGTAAAAATATCAAATTAGAGCTCTCGTTGAGGCGAAGAACATACCCTTAAAGGGCTGGAACAAACTGGAAGTGATTTGAAAAAATGCTTTCAATTTATTGAATAGAACTTACATGAATATCACTTTGATGTGTTGTTTTTTGTAAATAATTACAGAAAAGCAAAATACTCAATTGGCCCAAATTTGAGGTAATCTTATATAATCACATTCCACACACCTGATTATTGAAGCAAATCCTTGATAAACCCGTCCCACTTTTAGTGAAGCGTAAATAGGTAAAAGTTGTGCTAAAATACACCCCAATATGCTCCATTTTTAATTTTATGAATTTGTCAATATGCTTTCATAAAATATAATCAAATAATCACAAAGGGTAGGTAGGTATACGCAGGGGGTACAGAGTGATTTATTCATTTTTTGATTAACTGGTTTTGTAAAGTGGCTAAAACATGGGACATGACATGAGCACATCAAGTACCGCACATGCGAATACACTTTACTTGAGGTAAAAACAAAAAGTACAAAAATTATAAAATGTGAACATACAAGCCTGCCTCAGCTTTTTCATGACTTTTCACTCTTAGTTGCACAAACATCTAAGGCTCATCAGAATAAATTTCCCACATCGTTTGTAATTTGGATGAAGTGAAATTTTTGTAGGATGATACCGGTTACTCGACTGGAATCATGATAAGTTACAATAATTATGAACTATAGGTAAATACAAGCATGCTTGAACTTTTTCAGAACTTTGAGCTGCCAGCTTCTAATACCTCTAAAGCACAAATGAATAAATTTCACACATCATTCGTAATTAATTTGGATAGAGTGTAATTTTGGTATGATGATGCAGTTTACTCAACTAAAAGATTGGACACACATAAAGGAATCATATGATTCATCATCATCATCATCAACGTTATAGTCGCAATCAACTAGTGTGCCCCCAACAACAACCGCCACTCCTCTCTGTCTTGAGCTAGTGTGGCCGCATTTGCAACTGAGCCAACCACTTTCTGGACTGTATCAGTCCACCTTGTTGGAGATCTTCCTCTCCCTCATGTTCCTGGGACATTGCCAAAGAGAATTCCTTTTTCAATGTTTTCCAGTCTTCATCTGGCTATGTGTCCAAAATAACTCATAATCCTGGTTTCACATATTTTATTTAGCCTAGTTGGTTCTTGCAGCTGTTCCACAATTGATGCATTTGTTTGATGCTCAGTGTATATCCTCAACATCATGCGCCATACCCACATTTTAAAAGCATCGATTCTTCTTCGATCATCTTGCTTCAATGTCCAGGTCTCAGCTCCATATAAGAAAACTGAAAAAACTAGCATCCTGATTACCCTTACAACAATGAACATGCTAATTTCGATGTGAATGTTGACCCATCCACATCCGTCACTTTTGGATGCCACATGTGTATGTGAATTTCAACTCTTTGTCAAGCCCATTGTTGATGTAATTATCGACCAATGTTGATCGGCAATGCATTTATGTTGACAATTGGCTCGACACAGGGTCGAAATTTACATTGACATGTGGGATCCAAAAGTGACGGATGTGTATGGATCAACATTGGCATCAAAATTTACATCAACCTCCAGCTATATGCATAATTGTAAAATTTTAGTTTAAAAATTGAAATTTTTCCAAAAATCATTTTCTCTTGCACACTTAGGTGCGGTCATTGCTCATGCTGCAAGCAAAAGCAGCATCAAGGTGGAGGCCACCTGCAAGAAGTACAGACAGAAAGTCTATTATATTCAGTAGTTTCAACATTAAACTCTTTATATTGAAAGGTGCAATAGGTTATCTAAGAGTACTAAACTAATACATTTTCATGTCAACAACATATTATTGATGTTTACGTTGATGTGAAATTCAACATCAACAAATACATCCACAATAACAGTTTAATTTTTCATATTTGAGAAATCTGTGAAAATTTGGTCAATGTTGATGTCGATGTATTTGTGGATGATCGACTTTAACATCTACATAACATCAACAATTCCAAAAGATGGAAAAGTGAATAATTTTATCAATGCCATTAAAAAGTTTTTTCTCTCTTTAAACAGAGATCATATTTTTAAATGTTTACTGAACTTTTAAACACTAAAACAGAAATTTTAATTCTGAAAAATTGGTCGACATAGTTGTGGATGTAAATTTTGAGCATTATTGAAATTCACATCTACATGTCGAGATCAGGGATGGAAGAGCCTTGAATTCAGGGCTCCCGCTCTTGGCTCTAGCTCAGCTCCCCCCAAGTTTCAGCTCTGGCTCGCTCTTGGCTCTTGGCTCTTTTTCTTTACATGAGCTCTTTGGCTCCTTAATCGCTCCTCAATTCTTTCCGACTCCGCTCTTTGACTCTCGGCTCCCTCTTCCAATTTCTCGGCTCCCACTCCAGCTCCAGCTCTGGCTCTTGGCTCTTTAAATTAGAGTTCAAAATTCGTGAAAAACTATGAAAAAAATGAAAATACGCTGTATTTATTTTCATTTTATTTCTGAATGAGGAAACAAACTTAGAAATTCTTCATTTTCTTCACAAATGTGAGTTGAAAGTTGAATTTTTGATAAAATTGTGCGCATTTTTTTACTTTTTTCTCTACTTTTAGGGAGCCAAAGAGTCTGAAAAATTTTGTGGGCTCCCACTCGGCTCTGGCTCTTTCCAGGTTAAAGACTCCTTATGATGATGGCTCTCTTGCAGGGATGGAAGAGCCGGGAGCGAGCCGGAGCCAGAGTCTGAAAGAGCCGGATTTTTTGAGGAGCTAGAGCCAGAGCCAAGAGCCAAATAAATGAAAGTGCAGAAAAACTTCAAGAGCTCTCTTGCAAAAGAGCTCCTTATTTTACTCAAGAGAGCTATCATCATAAGGAGTCTTTAACCTGGAAAGAGCCAGAGCCGAGTGGGAGCCCACAAAATTTTTCAGGCTCTTTGGCTCCCTAAAAGTAGAGAAAAAAGTTTAAAAATGCGCACAATTTTATCAAAAATTCAACTTTTAACAGTTTTAACACTCACATTTGTGAAGAAAATGAAGAATTTCTACGTTTGTTTCCTCATTGAGAAATGAAATGAAAATAAATGCAGTGTATTTTCATTTTTTTCATCGTTTTTCACAAATTTTGAACTCGAATTTAAAGAGCCAAGAGCCAGAGCTGGAGCTGGAGTAGGAGCCAAGAAATTGGAAGAGGGAGCCGAGAGTCAAAGAGCGGAGTCAGAAAGAATTGAGGAGCGAGCAAGGAGCCAAAGAGCTCATGTGAAGAAAAAGAGCAAAGAGCCAAGAGCGAGCCAGAGCTGAAACTTGCAGGGAGCTGAGCCAGAGCCAAGAGCGGGAGCCCTGAATTCACGGCTCTTCCATCCCTGCTCTCTTGAGTAAAATAAGGAGCTCTTTTGCAAGAGAGCTCTTGATGTTTTTCTGCACTTTCATTTATTTGGCTCTTGGCTCTTGCTCTAGCTCCTCAAAAAACCCGGCTCTTTCAGACTCTGGCTCCGGCTCGCTCCCGGCTCTTCCATCCCTGGTCGAGATGGCATGTTGAAGTGTCAGAAATAATGAGAAAATTTTGAAAATTTTCATTAACCTAGCTTCTTTACAGACAGAAGATTCCTATTAAATAACTTATTGGTCACTTTTCCATCATTATGTTGGAAAAAAATGTAGTCTAGATGTAAATGTCGACAATTGTTGTATGGGTATAGTCTCTTCCTTGTTTTTATGGAGATTTTCTGGTTGGTGGTGACTTTTCTCAACCGTAAATAAATGAGTTCACTTTTTCAAATTCATTTAAGGCTTTGGATTCTAGTAAGTATCCTGCTCTATCAACAACCATGACATTGGTTTTTCCCACATTTATGAGGAGTCCCATTTCGCACCTCGGGAGTAATAAGGTGGCATCTCAAAAAAGTGAAATTTTACAGGAGAGTGATTTTATTTTTTTTAAAAACTTGATTCATCATTTTTATCAACTTATAATTAATTGTGAGGAATGAATAGTACCTCATTTTAAAGATCTGGTTTCCTACCTTCATTTAGCATAAGAACACTTTGAAAAATAAAATCTTAAAGAGGAAATATTTCAATGTTTGGAAAACATTTTGAGTTAGAACCTTTCATTAAAGTTGATGTGGAGGCGAAAGGAAGCGTCCAAAAAAAATTTCAAGGCAACAAAGTTGTAGAGAATTAAATTTCCAATCAACATAATGTCGTTAGTTTTTTTCTAGAGTGCTTACTTTTTGAGTTTTTCCCAAAAAACTAAAATTTCATTATATGTGCAAATTCATTTTTCTGAAAAGTGATCAATTTAAAAAAATGTTTCCATTTGGTACAAACCAATAAAAAATGCACTCCTTGTGACTATTTCTAACTGACAAACATTCAAAACAATCAAAACTGTTTGTTAACACTTTGTATGTACGAAATTTGCTCAAAAAAGGTGGAGTTTTTTGACATGTCACCTTATAACTCCAAACAACTTGCAATGTTGTTGGGATTTTGAGTTAGGCCATTTGGGTTTTTTACATGATGTAGATAATGTACCCAACTCAAAGTGTTATTTTTGGTTGAGGTGGGTCATACAAGCCCCAAAAATGCAAAAACATCAAAATCAATTTTTTTTGAGATGTCACCTTATTACTCCCGAGGTGCGAAAATTTGTCCTCACTGACCATCCTGACCCGCTTGATCAGTTTTGCCAGTTCCTATTCATTTGCAGCTATTAAGGTGGTATCATCAGCATAATGGAGATTGGATATTCTGATATTCCTCTTATCTTGATGCCGCCTTCCCAGTTCTCCAAAGGCTTTGTGCATGATGTACTTGCCATAGATGTTGAACAGCAGAGGCAAGCGTATGCAGCATAATTAGTAGGCTAGGATTTTTATGATACCTAATGCTTTTTTTTTTTTGTAGCAACACCCTATACAGCATAAATATATTTTCTTTGCGTTTCATTCTATTCTGAGGCAAATGGTGAAAGTTGATAGTGCTTTTTTTGCTTTTTTTTGGGCGTGATTTTAAGGATTGGACACGCTAATTTCCACCAAAATGAGTTTGTGAGTACATCGCTGAATTCTGCACACTGTGGTCTATTAGATGAGCTAGTTATTTTTCATCAAAATTCTTTTCTAAAATATTTTAGATTTTTTTACTGGGTAAAAAAAAATAGAGAATCCATATTCATTTTTGTTCTCTAATTTTTTTACCCCCCCCCTCAATTTTCAGAATTTTTGCTCATTGAAGACTGTTTAAAGGCGTGATATAAATCTTATTCATTTTTGGGGGAGTTTTTGAATGTACCGCTCTGAACTTTTGTAAATAATATTGTCCAAAAAACACTTGCTACAGTTGATCAATGTAAAAAATCAACCAAAAAATTTGAATAAATGAATTTTACCCCTCTAATATAGGTTTTCTATGAAAGCAAACAAAACAAAAACGGGTATCAAATTGAAGATCTTGAGTATAAAACCGAAAATTGGAGCAGGAACTTTCACAGCAATTTTTCATCACCTATATCCGCAAAAAATTCCCAAAAAATAGTTATCAACTGTATCGTAGTTTGTCTCATACCATCTGGTGAAGTGGTAGGTATCTTTTTTATTAGGGGTGGATTCCACCATTATATCATAACATTTTTTTACTTAAATATGTTTACCTCTTGTTCATTGAGTAGGTTTATTAGGAATCGTGGAGAGGACAGGGTGTAATTCTTTTTTGAAGAGTATGCTATTCTATTTGAAAAGGACTAAAACTGAGAATTTTTCAGAATTTTTACTCCTGAAGATCATGGTTATTATTTAAATTATATGTTTTTAAAACGTTTTTTTTTTTTTTGGTTTTTGAAAGTCGCAACATTGATTATGGCATCATTCGTCGATTACCCTCTCAAAGTACTACAATTTGAAAAAAAGTTGAAAATTCTATACCACGTACTATTTTATTGAGCATCTTTCAAACATTTAGGTTAATCACAATTTATGAGTCGCTGGAAATAATTTCTATCTAGGTACTAATTCATGTTTAACTATTGGAATAATGGATACCTACATTCAACTACTTGAATACAACTTATTAGTATTGGGTATACCTATTTATAAAATATCCGATGCTGTTTCGTTGAATGTTGATTTCGATACCCAATTTATTATTTCATTTCGTTTTTATTTTTCAACGTGTAACTTTTTTATTTTCAACTAGGATTCGTGTATGTACTTTGCATGAATTTGTTGTTTGTCATCATCACAGGATCGGTTTTACGGTCGTTGGAATATCAATATTGATAGAAGTATCAACAGGGACAGCCATGGCGGCCCGAATGGAGGAATAGGTTTTGAGGCATGTACGGCAACAGACAACTTGAGCTACACGCCCGGGCATGGACACGGCGCCAATGGAGGAATAGGTTTTAGGACATTGTCCACTGACAGGTATGAAGTAGCAACAAGCATCATCTCCACGGAAAGGCACATCCATGGACCCATCATCTTCTATCATTTTTGGATTTTGGCCCATACCATTTCGCAATATATCTGACAGAGCAAGAGTAGGCAATGGCACCGGTAGTTTTGTCGAAACATCAATGTTAAGAGCTTCAGGTTTAGGAGCATCAACACCGACGGGCACGAACTCATCTTCTTCCATCATTTTTGCATTTTGGCCTACACCATTTCCCAATACTGGCGGATTGATAACAACGTGGACGTCCTCACCTTCTTCAATCATTTTTGCATTTTGGCCTACACCATTTCCCAACACTGGCGGATTGATAACAACATGGACGTCCTCACCTTCTTCCATCATTTCTGGATTTTGACCTAGACCGTTTCCCAACACATCTGGGATAGGAGGCCGTGGTATTTCCGTCGATGTCGAAATTAAATGTGGGAATTTTTCTGCTACAGGCAGATAGCGCGATTTTTGCTGCTCCAATGTCATGGCGTTGATCAACGCGGCACAAAACAACAACATCACAAACTTAGTCAACATTTTGAAATTAGGAGGTATTTTCTTTCGACACGAGACGCGAATTTCTTTCGCTAGCTGAAGATGATGATTGAGACATACTTTTTGAAAATGATTCTTTATATATTATTTCAGTAATCTCACTGATGAGATTTTTACTTGGGTCAAGTGTATTTTTAAGTCGTCTATGTTTGCATCATTTCTCCATAATCCCGTTCAAACATTGAAGAGTTGAGTACATATCTAAGCTCTGATCCTACTGTAAGCCACCGCTTCTATAAATAGAAAGTTCAAGTAGTCAAGTATCGGTAAAAACATTTAATTAAGAGTTGAGTACGTATCTAAGCTCTATATTATCAATCAATCAAGTTTATTTTTGGAATGGCAGCTGTGCTGCATTTACAAAATCAGCTTATAATTGAGTGATGTACAGAATTTCAAATATGTTTAAGGGTTAATATACATAAGTAAGTACTACTAATGATACTAACATTGTTTCAATCATCTAATCCTACTGTAAGCCACCTCTTCTATAAATAGAAAGTGCAAATAGTCAAGCATCGATAAAAGTTTTAATTGCAAAAGTTATTTTGGCGAAGATGTTGACATGAGCATTGCTAAATTCCCTGTGATTAAAAATCATGTACCAGGAACATGCATCATGATCAATTGTGTAGTGATAGCTAAGCTTTGGAGCTGAAGGAAATTCTGTAGGTGTCTGGTAATTCAAATGCATCTGAATGATTTGTATAATTGTGATCTACATGAAATTAGTTTCATCATAAATATGAAAATTATTACTCGTATAAATTCAATTCAGTACCATCTGAGAACGCATTTACAGTATTTTACTGCCTTCCGAGTTCCGAGCAATTCAATTACTTATGTACGGCGTTATTTCTGAAAAAAAAAAATAAATAAATGAAAACATCCACTGAAGGATCCTGAATGACTCCAAAATATCATCAGTAGACTCGAAAGTTCGAAAACAGCATGGACCATAATTATTTCAGCCTCTTACGTTGAATCGATCAAATTTTGGTGTTTTTTTTTCGTATGGGAAATTATGAACCAATTGAAGGTTTCGAAAATTCTGAAATGAATTTCAACAGCTGAAATGTGCTCTGTTAGTGTAAATTAGGTAGGTATGTCTTGAAACCTTTTTTAATTATACCTTTTGCCCCGTCTAAAAAATCCCTATTAGTCGGGAGACCCGCATAAGGATCAATTACACCCCCCCCCAGCCGATCCTCCGGGTCAACTTTTTTCCTACAGGGGGAGTCCTAAGGAACATTTCTAGCCCTTGTCCTAAACAAAAACATGGCCCTACTCACAAAATGGCAGCCATTTTGATTGACTATAGAAGAGCAAACAAAAATTTACCATCCGTCAAAATTTCAAGTGCTTAAGTGCCTTTTTCGATTTTTTGTGAATTTTTGAAAATCAAATTTTTGGTCAAAACTGAGGGGAAAAAATCAAAATTTTACCAAATTCACCTAGAAAGCTGAAATTTTGAATGTACGCTATTTTTGACCTGATAAATCGATTTTAAACTGTTTTAGACCATTTTGAGTAGTTCTGGAGCCTTCAGCAGATTCTTGAAACTTGAAATGCCTACAAAATTTTATCAAAATGGAGTTGGATAACCGAAATTTACTCTGCAAACTAATTTCAATACGATACGAAGTAATGCAGATAAATTTCAAGTCGTTTTGGAGCCTCCAGTGACTGTTTGAAAATTACTGGAGTCTCCAGTAGATTTCTGAAACTTGAAATTGACATGAAAAACGGAAAATTTACTCTGCACTCTAATTTTAGCACTCTCTGAAGACGACTTCAGGTGGGTTGAAGTCATTTTGGAGCCTCCAGCAGATGTTTGAAACTTGAAATTTCAACAAAATTTCATTATATGGAGTTGAAAACCCGAAAATTATTATCCTTTGCAATTTTAGCATTCACACCTGCCCAATTCCTAAGACGGTGCATTTGACCTTATTTACAATTCTTGCGATTAAGATAAGAGTTTGGAACCAAATGACTTAAGACTTTGATTGTGAGTAATAGGCTAAGTAGATAGTCTGAGTTACCTTCCATCAAATTTTCGTTCATTTTGGTTGAATAGATTAGAAGTGACAGGCTTCGGGAAAAAAGCGCGATGTCTTAGGACAGGGTCCGCTATTCCAGTTCAAAATATATTTTTGTGCATTGATTTCATACTTATTTGAAAATTCAAAAAATTCACCCTTTTGCCTCCATGTGAGGTACGATCCTCCGGGACAACTTTTTTCTTAAAGGGGGAGTCCTAAGGAATATTTCTAGCCCTTGTACTCAAAAGAAATGTGGCCCTACTTACAAAATTGCGGCCATTTTGATTGACAGGTCAGCCGAAATCTCAGATTTTGCGTTCCAACAAAGGATTTATACAACATTTTTCAAACCGTACAAGAGTACATCGAAAGATCAGGCAAAAATTCATCACCTGTCAAAATTTCAAGTGCTAAAGTTCGTTTTTAGATTTTTGGTGAATTTTTGAAAATCAAATTTAGCCCAAAAATGAGGGGAAAAATCAAAATTTTACCAAATTGACCAAGAAAGCTGAAATTTGGGATATACCTTATTTTCGACATGCCAAATCGATTGGAAACTGTTTCAAACCGTTTTGAGCAGTTCTGGAGCCTCCTGGAGATTTTTGGAACTCGAAATTCCCACAAAATTTCATCAAATGGAGTTGGAACCGACATTTACTCTGCAAACTAATTTCAATACGCTACGATATCAACTGTAGGAGGATTTCAAGTCGTCTTGTAGCCTCCAGCGATTTTTTAAAAATTACTGGAGCCTCCTGCAGATTTTTTTAACTTTAAATTTTCACAAAATTTCATCAAATGGCGATAGAAAGCTGAAAGGGTATTCCACGGTAAGATAGGCGAAATGGCCCTGTTCCCAGATTTGGAAAATTATGATGGATTATTGTTGGGTACCTCCAATGAAAATTTCTGAGCGGAATTTCCGCCCACAACCCACCCCCTTGGTCTGTATAGCCAAAAAACGCGTTTTTTACGAGAAAAATTGTGTATCCATGAGTTGTGGGGAGAAAATTTTGGTACCGCGTGGAATGTGTAGGGGAAGCATGGGTCTTTCAACACGATTTTTTTCAAAAATTTTTACCATAGTGGTGGGGGTGAAATTGACAAAAGAAAACTTTGAACCACCACAGCTCCGGAGTATATGGGTAATCCAAAAAACTGTTTTCGCCAAAATGTGTCTTTTTACTAGTACTTTCTTACTACCAATCCATAAAATCGAAATTCTGCCTGCAAAATGGTCATATTTGCAAAAAACCCTGGAAAATACGCGTTTCGCGTTTTTTTTTGCAAAATAATGTGGAATATGCGAAAAATACATGGAACAAAAATGTTTAGCGTCAAATTTTACCCTAGAAAATGTGTTCACAAGGTTGTCAAAACGCTCATCTACTGAGCTACCCGCCCGCACACGCCGCCTCTTTGCAGCAAAGTCAAGAGATGAGGTATTATGGCGCCTGCCCTAGGGTGGTCCTTATTTTCGAAGTTGGAATTTTTTTGCTCCCACCCCCCAAAGTTGTTCCATTTGATGAAAAAATAAATCCTACGAAGTTTCAACCCCCTATGTAAAAAAAAGTAGTGCCAGAATGCCCCCCAATTTTTCAAAAAATTGAAAAATGGAAAATGATGCAATTTTTTTAAATTTTTGATTGTTTTCAATCTATTGCACCCCAATATTCCCCCTTTGAACCAAAACAGGCCCCAGAAATTTTTTACCCCCTCCCCTGTGAGAAAACAATAATTTGCTATTTTGCTATACCGTTGGATCGAGCGGAAAATTTTTTAGACAATTCTGGTGACGAATAAGGGGAAATAGTTTCGGCCATTTTGACCAAAGACAAGATTTTATAGCAGCTTAAAATGAAAAATGAAAAAACATCATTCTTTGACTTTTTTTGGAAATTGTTTTTGGTAATCTGGGGACCAAGGGTAGCGCCAAATGAAATTTTGGTTCTTACAAAAATTTCATTTGGCGGTGAACACATTTTCTAGGGTAAAATTTGACGCTAAACATTTTTGTTCCATGTATTTTTCGCATATTCCACATTATTTTGCAAAAAAAAACGCGTATTTTCCAGGGTTTTTTGCAAATATGACCATTTTGCAGGCAGAATTTCGATTTTATGGATTGGTAGTAAGAAAGTACTAGTAAAAAGACACATTTTGGCGAAAACAGTTTTTTGGATTACCCATATACTCCGGAGCTGTGGCGGTTCAAAGTTTTCTTTTGTCAATTTCACCCCCACCACTATGGTAAAAATTTTTGAAAAAAATCGTGTTGAAAGACCCATGCTTCCCCTACACATTCCACGCGGTACCAAAATTTTCTCCCCACAACTCATGGATACAGAATTTTTCTCGTAAAAAACGCGTTTTTTGGCTATACAGGCCAAGGGGGTGGGTTGTGGGCGGAAATTCCGCTCAAAAATTTTCATTGGAGGTACCCAACAATAATCCATCATAATTTTCCAAATCTGGGAACAGGGCCATTTCGCCTATCTTACCGTGGAATACCCTTTGTGTTTTGGTGAGGCATAAAAACAATGTTTTTTGTAAGAAATTTATTTTTTTGTTTTGAAACTTGATTTTTTCTTAGAAATTTCCACCTTGAGTAGCACTGAAAACGGAAAGAAAACGAGCCCGAATGAAGCGAGGGCAGAAGCTTTCGAAAATTTGTGTTTCGCGAAGTGAAAAAATTGGATTTTCTTTCATCACAGGCCCTTATCCAAAAATTCCGAAATCTTGCCGAATTCCACCAAATTTGCCGAAATTGCCGAATGAAATTTGGCTGGGGGGGTCACCTCCCCCCCGTAGCGACGCCTCTGAGCAGATGTTTGAAACTTGAAATTTCAACAAAATTTCGTTATATGGAGTTGGAAACCCGAAATTTATTATGCATTCCAATTTTAACACCTGCCCATTCCTAAGATGGCGCATTTGACTTTATTTACAAATCTTGCGATTAAGATAAGAGTTTGGAACCAAATGGTTTAAAGACTTTAGCTGTGAGTAGTAAGTAGGTAGCCTGAATGACCTTCCATCTAATTTTTGTTCATTTTGGTTGAATAGATTAGAATAAATAACAGGCTTCGGAAAAAAAGCGCGCTGTCTTAGGACAGGGTCCCCTATTCCAGTTCGAAATAAATATTTTTGTTCATTGATTTCATACTTATTTAAAAATTCAAAAAATTAATTTGCCTCCATGTGAGGTAGACGGATAAGATTCAGTTGATGAGTTGACATCCTATTTTTGTCATTATTCCGAGATTTTTTGTCAAAAAGCAGAAATTTTGGAAATTATCAATAAAAAATGTTTGCAAGATTTTTTTAGCAATTTTTGTGAAAAAAGCGAGGCTCATGACCAGGCTTTTGAGTAATTTTCGGAAACAAAGTGGGATGCTTTAGCTATTTCGCTATACGAGCGAGATTTCTTGTCAAATTTTGACAAAAACCGAGTGTTTTATCGAAAAACTGAAATTTTTAGGCAATTTCTAGAAATGAACAAAGCTTTTGGATAATTTATTTTCCCCTCCACTTGAAGTTGTACAATTTTAAATAACCTCATTTTAGCGTTGTCGAAAACCTAACAATCAATATGTCACATGTGTATTTTTTCATTTTTCAAAATACCTCGAATTTGAGGGCATCACATGCAGATCCGTCGCGAATAAATAAAAAAATCGTACCTATTTTAATCTAGGTACTCGAAGCGACTAAGTTACGTCGCATCGCGCCGCGTATAAGTGTACCCCCCTCTCGCAAACCTCCACTTCGAAGTAATCCTCACAGTATATAAATAATTGCATGTAATGCATCTACTCATCACAATATCAATTTGACAGAAAGTTTACAGTCCTTGTCTCCTTGTTAACGATTCTTGGTCACGGTTTTTCGAGTACGTTTTACGCGAAGTTTGCCTTTGTGCTTTTTTCTCGACTCGTTCGATTTCAATTTTCCACCGCTACGATATGAATTTCGCCAAGATATTTTTCTTCGTTTTCGCCATATTGATGCTTTTCATGCAGCCATCCGCAGGGTGCAGTGGGGCTATGATTCGTTGCAGTACTCATACTGACTGCTGTTCCGGAGAATGTATTCAATACGCGGGGATGCCTGCATTTTGTAAAACGACGTAGGAAGGCGTGAGCCATGATTCACGACACATATCGTATGACAACTGATTTTTAATTATTAAGATGTAAGTATTCATACAGAAGTTAACCGCCTACATAATAATATGTAATCAAGTGTCGTGTACCTGGAATTTTAACCCGACTTGTAATAAACCTTTTAAATTTATTCATTATTTTTCTTTCATGTGTATGTCTACATTTTTATAATACTTAAAATGCAGAGATGGATTTAGTATTTCGCCGCTCAAATTTTGTCCTTAACTACACCCTCTCGTCTTCGCAACCTTCTCCTCTAAATGTTCGTCACATAAGCATGAAATGAAGAATGAAATTTTATATTTTTGGTGCGAGAAAGCAAAAGAAAAACCAGCTGGTATGGAGCGGTTTCCAAAATGATGTATACCAGTCGGATGCAATAAAAATCTAGGAATATAAAAATTTAAAAAAAATTTGAAGAATATAAAAAATAACGTAAAAACAAGTACAAAATATGAAATAGGTAGGTATCTAAGAAACAATAATCAAAAATGCATTGGTAAGTAGGTATAATTATAGGTGAGTAACATTCGAAGGGCTTTCTGCTTGATTTTTGAATTGCGAATTCCTTCACAATCTCATTTATTGGCACATTGTTTATGATTTCTGGTTCGATGGCCAGTTTCGCAAAATGTTGTCAGTTTTTCTTGATCCTTTAAAGTTCTTAAAAAGTTCTTTACTCTTTTCAAAACTGAAAAACTCCTTTAGCCGCTTGCATTGTAGGTATATTGGTAGGTGACAAAAATTCTTAAAGATACCTATGTAAATTGTGAATGTTGGGAAATATTGAAATCGAGCTCTTTTTTTGGGTGAAATGAAAACATTCTTCAATTAATTCAAGATTAAGATCTTCAGAATAATAGGATAATAATACGTAAATCGTTCAAACCTACCCTATTTTGTAGAGAATTTTACGTAGATTATTTTCCTTACCTCAAACACCTTTATCCTCGTAAAATTCCGAGTAAGTGCCTAATTTTCAAAAAAAAAACTGAAAACTGAAACTAGAAACCCATAAAACCAAATAAGTTAAGTACAGAAAAACTGAAAACCAAAAACCAAAAATAAAAAGCGGACAAAACCAAAAATCAATTTATTTCAGTTTTCAACCCCTGAAACTCACTTTGGTGAGTACTGTACCTACCTAAACCAAACTAAATAAATACAAAGTAGGTATCTATGTTACCCATGAGGTTGTACAAAAACACACGCTATGAAGGCAGGAAATTGATCGAGGTAAGTATATCTATACGTACCTAATGAAAACATTAAAATTTGCAAATGTACTCGAATGAACTAAAAACTTCGACCGCGACCCTTTGAAAATAGAAAAGAATCTCAATATAAAACTTGAATATTGCCAAATTAAATTTTTTGATGAATTATAATGAAAACATTCGATGATTTTTCAAAATTATTGCCCCCTTTTCGGGGTACAGAGGGACATTGAGAGGTTGGGCCCTACAAATAAGTTCATATTCGTCCTCTGGCGACCTCAAACACATACCATTCGATGTATCACTCGACTTTTTGATGATTTTTTGAAATTTTAACCCCCTTTCTGGGGCACAAAGGGGCTCTGAGGAGGAGTTGGACCCAGAAAATACGTTTGTATTCGTATTCAGCAACCTCGAAAACATACTATTCGATGTATCGCAGGTTCAGATTCGTTTTTCAAATATACATAATAATTATGATTCATCATCAGTGTTGCGTGTTACTTGAAAAATCAATAATCAAGCACCCCCCCCCCCACCAACCCCTTGGGAGGGTTGAAGACCAATCAACGGTGGTGTGATTAGTAGTTGGGTAAGTATATTTTGTAAAAATGAAGTTCATGACACTTTATAACATTATTTTATTTTCAAAAACATGGCGTGTGACAGCCAAGTCGAAGGACATTTGGGGTATAAAATCAAATGTACACAAATGAAAAGAGGGCCCAAAAATCTCAATACCAAATGTGAAATGTGTGGTGGGTGATCCTTCCATGGACCAAAAAAAAAAATCATGCTAAAACGTCTGAGAAATTTGTCATGTACACAAATTTTACTTTTTTTTTGAGAACTACCCATACAGAAGATTTTTATTTATATTTTTGTATAATTTTTTCCGCCACATAATCGTGGTGTGGAGCTGTGTTCACCCTAAGTTCAAATTGAACAAACTTGGTCAACATTTTGAAATTAAGTATTTTCTTTTGACACAACGCGAATTTCTTTCGCTAGCTGAAGATGATGATTGAGATATAGTTACTTTCTAAAAATGATTCTTTATAAATTATTTGAGTAATCTCACTGATAAGAATTTTACATGGGTACCTAAACTGCATTTTTAGTCATCATATTTGCATCATTTCTCCATAATCCCATTCAAACATTTAAGAGTTGGAGTACATAAATATCTGAGCTTTATAATCAATCAATCAAGTTTATTTTTGGAATGGTGGCCCGGCTGTGCTGCATTTACAAAATCAGCTTATAATATTAAGTGATGTACAGCATTTAAAATAAATGTTTAAGGGTAAATATAGATGAGTACTACTAATGATACTATTGGTCTAATCCTATTGTAAGCCACCTCTTCTATAAATAGAAAGTACAAAAAGTCAAGTATTGATAACTGTTTTAATTACAATAGTTATTTTCGCGATGATGTTGACATCAGCATTGCTAAATTTTCTTGAGATTAAATATCATGTAGCAGGAACATGAATCATGATCAATTATGTAGTGATAGCTATAAGCTTTGGAGCTGAAGGAAATTCTGTAGGTGTCTGGTAATTCAAATGCATCTGAGTGATTTTTATAATTACAATCCACATGAAATTAGTATCATCTTGAATGAAAATTATCAATAAATTCATACTGGAGTAGATTTTGTTTTTCACAAATCGTTGATTAGGCAAGAATTCAGTACCATCTGAGAACGCATTTACGGTCTTCAACTGCCTACACAGCAATTACATATATGTACGGCGTTATTTATGAAAAAAAATGAAAACATCCGCTGAAGGCTCCTAAATGACTACAAAATATCATCAGTAGACTGGGAATAAGTTCGAAAACAGCATAATTGTAGATCATATTATTCAGCCTTTTACGTTGAATCGATCAAATTTTTGTGTTTTTTTTTCGTATGGGAAATGATGGGTCAAATTGAAGGTTTCGAAAATTCTGAAATGAATTTCAACAGCTGAAATATGCTCTGTTAGTGTAAGTTAGGTCTGTCTTGAACCCTTTTTTCACTATACCTTTTGCCCCGTCTAAAAAGTCCCTATTAGTCGGGGGGCCCGCATAATGATCAATTATTCCCCCCGCCGATCCTCGGGGTCAACTTTTTTCTTAAAGGGGGAGTCCTAAGGAACATTTCTAGCCCTTGTCCTAAACAAAAACATGGCCCTACTCACAAAATGGTGGCCATTTTGATTGACTGGTCAGCCAAAATCGCAGATTTTGCGTTCCAACATAGGACTTGAACGGAATTTTTTAAACCTCACAAAGATAGATCGAAACAGCAAGCAAACATTTATCATCTGTCAAAATTTCAAGTGCCGAAGTGTCTTTTTCGATTTTTGGTGAATTTTTAATAATCGAATTTTTGGCCAAAAATGAGGGAAAAAATCAAAATCTTACCAAATTGACCTAGAAAGCTGAAATTTTGAATTTACCCTATTTTTCAACTGCCAAATCGATTTGAAACTATTTCAGACCGTTTAGAGTAGTTCTGGAGCCTCCAGCAGATTTTTGAAACTTGAAAATTCAACCATCAAATGGAGTTGGAAAGACGAAATTCATTCTGCAAACCAGTTTCCATACGCTACGAAGTCAACTGCAGATGGATTTCAAGTCATTTTGGAGTCTCCAGCGACTTTTTGAAAATTACTGGAGTCTCCAGTAGATTTGAAATTTTCACAAAATTTCCCCAAATATGGAGATGAAAAACGGAAATTTTTCTTTACTCTAATTTTAGCACTTTCTGAATATGACTTCAGGTGGGTTCAAGTCATTTTGGAGCCTCCAGCAGATTTTTGAAACTTGAAATTTCAACAAAATTTCATCAAATGGAGTTGGGAAACCGATATTTATTATGCACTCCAATTTTAACACCTGCCCATTCCTAAGATGGCGCATTTGACTTTATTTACAAATCTTGCGATTAAGACAAAACATTGAAACCAAATGGCCTAAGACTTTGGCTCGAAGATAGTCTGAGAATGACCTTTCATCAAATTTTTGTTCATTTTGGTCGAATAGATTGGAAGTAAGTAACAGGCTTCGGAAAAATAGTGCACTGTCTTAGGACAGGGTCCCCTATTCCAGTTGGAAACATTATCTTTGCGCATCGATTGCATACTTATTTTAAAATTCAAAAAATTCACTCTTTCGCCTCCATGTGAGGTAGAAGGATAAGATTCAGTTGACATCCTAGGTATTTATGGTATTATTCCGAAGTGGATTGCACGTAGTTTCAATCCATTTGAAGCCTCCTGCGGCTTTTACAAAATCTGTCCGATTTAACTCTATAGCACGTATTGTGCAGAGTGAATTTCAGCTTTCCAACTCCATTCGATGAAATCTCGTTGAAATTTCAAGTTTAAAAAATCTGCTGGAGACTCCAGGAATTTTCAAAAAGTCGCTGGAGGCTCCAAAATGATATGAATCCACCTTAAGTCCTTTTCACAGTGTGCTAAAATTGGAGTGCAGAGTAAATTACCGTTTTTCATCTGCATTTGAAGCTTCAGAAATCTACTGGAGACTCCAGTGATTTTCGAACAGTCGCTGGAGACTCCAAAACGACTTGAACCCACTTGAAGTCGTCTTCAGAGAGTGCTAAAATTGGAGTGCAGAATAAATTACCGTTTTTCATCTCCATTTCAAGTTTCAGAAATCTACTGGAGACTCCAGTGATTTTCAAACAGTCGCTGGAGACTCCAAAACGACTTGAAATCCACCTGAAGTCGTCTTCAGAGAGTGCTAAAATTGGAGTGCAATGTAAATTTCCGTTTTTCATCTCCATTTGAAGTTTCAGAAGTCTACTGGAGACTCCAGTAATTTTCAAACACTAGCTGGAGACTCCAAAACGACTCGAAATCTACCTGCAGTCGACTTTGTAGCATATTGAAACTAGTTTGCGGAATAAATTGCCGTTTTTCATCTGCATTTGAAGCTTCAGAAATCTACTGGAGACTCCAGTGATTTTCGAACAGTCGCTGGAGACTCCAAAACGACTTGAAATCCACCTGAAGTCGTCTTCATAGAGTGCTAAAATTGGAGTGCAGAGTAAATTTCCGTTTTGCATCTCCATTTCAAGTTTCAGAAATCTCCTGGAGACTCCAGTAATTTTCAAACAGTAGCTGGAGACTCCAAAACGACTTGAAATCCACCTGCAGTCGACTTCTTAGCGTATTGAAACTAGTTTGCAGAATGAATTTCGTATTTTCAACTCCATTTTGATGAAATTTTGAGGGAATTTCAAGTTTCAAAAATCTGCTGAAGGCTCCAGAACTACTTACTCTAAACGGTCTGAAACAGTTTCAAATCGATTTGGCAGGTCAAAAATAGGATATATTCGAAATTTTAGCTTTCTAGGTAAATTTGGTAAGATTTTGATTTTTTCCCTCATTTTTGGCCTGAATTTGATTTTCAAAAATTCACCATTTGGACATTTCTTTGCAAGAAATCGACAACTTTTAGTGTTTTTGCTAAAAAGCGAGAATCTTTGTGACTTTTTGATGAACAAGTTTTTTGGGTAAGGAGCAAGACTTTAACAATTTCAGCCAAAATGCTGACCTTTTCAGCAATTCTTGGCAAAAAAATTATAATTTTTGATAATTTATAGCAAGTGGTATCGGAGACTTCTGGGTAATTTTTGAAAAAAGTGTTATTTTTGAATTTTTTACAAAAAAAAAAATCACAAATTTTTGTGAATTCAATTTTGAAAAAGCGAGCATTTTTGTTGAAATAAAAAAGATTGATAATTTCAGCAAAAATAAGATTTTTTGGAACCAAGTAGGTACATATGTACATATTTTGACTGATAATTTCAGCAAAAATAAGATTTTTTGGAACCAAGTAGGTACATATGTACATATTTTGACTGATAATTTCAGCAAAAATAAGATTTTTTGGAACCAAGTAGGTACATATGTACATATTTTGACAAACTAAAAGATATTTTTTGAACTTACAAAAGAGCGATACTTTTTGGGAATTTTTATCAAAAAGCAGCAAAAGGAAATTTTCTATTGATAATTTCCAAATTTTGCTGCTTTTTGATAAAAATTCCCAAAAAGTATCGCTCTTTTGTAAGTTCAAAAAATATCTTTTAGTTTGTCAAAATATGAACATATATGTAATTGGTTCCAAAAAATCTATTTGTATTTTTTTTTGTAAAAAATTCAAATATAATACTTTTTTAAAAAATCACCCAGAAGTCTTCCTTACTTGCTATAAATTGTCAAAAATTATAATTTTTTGCCCAGAATTGCTGAAAAGGTCAGCTTTTGGCTGAAATTGTTAAAGTCTCGCTCCTTACCAAAATAATCCAAAAAACTTGTTCATCAAAAAGTGACAAAAATACTCGCTTTTTAGCAAAAACACTAAAAATTGTCGATTTCTTGCAAAGAAATGTCCAAATGGTGAATTTTTGAAAATCAAATTCAGGCCAAAAATGAGGGAAAAAATCAAAATCTTACCAAATTCACTTATGAACTTACAAAAGAGCGATACTTTTTGGGAATTTTTGTCAAAAAGCAGCAAAATTTGGAAATTATCAGTAGAAAATTTTTGTAAGATTTTTTTTTGCAATTTTTGGCAAAAAAGGAAGGCTCATGACGAGGCTTTTGAGTGATTTTCGGAAGCAAAGTAGGATGCTTTAGCAATAATTTCGCTTTAAGAGCGAGATTTTTTGTCAAATTCAGACAAAAAACGAGATTTTTATCAAAAAACTGATATTTTTAGGCAATTTTTAGAAATGCACAAGACTTTTGGATACTTTTTGAATAAAAAGAGACTTTGGAAATTTTTCCAAAAAAACAACGATTTTTTGTTAATTTTTGAAAAAACGAGTAAAAAAAGAAATTTTTTTACAATTTATACATTTTCCTCTCCATTTGAAGTTCTATATTTTTAAGTAACCTCATTTCAGCATTGTCGAAAACATAACAATCGATATGTCACATGTGTATTTTTACATTTTTCAGAATACCTCGAATTTGAGGGCATCACTGCAGACGACCCATAGCAAATAAATTAAAAAATCGTACCTACATCAATTAATCTAGGTACTCGAAGCGTCTACGTCGCGTCGCGTATAACGTGTACCCCCCTCTAGCCAATCTCCACTTTGAAGTAATCCTTATACAGTGTATAAATAATTGCATCTAATGCATCTACTCATCACATTATCAATTTGACAGAAAGTTTGCAGTCCTTGTCTCCTTGTTAACGATTCTCGGATATTCACTGTTTTTCGAGTACGTCCCACGTGCAAAAATACTATTAGTTTTCCGAAAATACTACTAGTTTTCTGAAAATACCATTAGTTTTCTAACAAAACTACAAGTTTTTTTAAAAAACTTATAGTTGTTCACTATGTACTATCAGTATACCATTAGTTTTTCACAAGTACTATTAGTTTTCTGAAAGTACTATAAGTTTTTCAAAAAAAAACTTATAGTTGTTCACTATACACTATCAGTATACTATTAGTTTTTCACCAGTACTATTAGTTTTCTGAAAGTACTATAAGTTTTTCAAAAAAAACTTATAGTTGTTCACTATACACTATCAGTTTTTCACAAGTACCATTAGTTTTCTGAAAATACTATAAGTTCTTCAAAAAAAACTTATAGTAATCTCAAGACATACTACTAGTTTTTGTATTATACTATTAGTTTATTTGAAAAAACCAAATTTTTTTAAAAAAGGATGGCAATAAACGAGATTTTCAGAATGAAAAAAGAAAAATTTGAGGCAATTTTCTGGAAAGTGTTCATTTTTATGCAGTTATTTTATGAAAACTGGATAAAATTATGCTCAAGAATATCATGAGTTGAAAAAACACATATTTTTGTATGTTTGACAGCAAATGCTCATCCTCAAAGTGAGGTGACTGCTCCCTTCGTCCCCCTCCTTTGGCTACACCACTGAAAAACTCCAATCTAAGCATTTTAAATTGCAATACCTTACTTTTACCAAATCATAAAATTAATTTATCGAAAAACAGGTGAAATTCGACAACATTTTACAAGAAAGCACTCAAAATACCAGTGGTTTTGAAAATTATCAAAGTTGCGGTAAAGAAATAACACAAAATTTGAGAAAAATTCTCTCAAAAAATGTCTAAAATATATGTAAAAATTTTTTAAAATTAACATAAAAATTATTATACAACAGGTATCTAATGTACACATTCTTACGAATTTTTAAATTGGCATTAAATCAATTAATGTTGCGAGAAATAAGCTCCCTTCACAAAAAAAAAAAAAAAAAAAAGAAATTTATGAGAAAAATTCTAAGTCCAATTTTCAGGAGCATATAAAAGAAAAATTGCCCTACTTCACCATGAAGCGTGGTGGCCGAGTGAGTAGAGTGGTGGAGAAACTTGTAGTAAGTATCCCGAAGCTGAGAGTCGTGGGTTCGAACCCTACCTGAGGCACAGATTTTTTTTTCTTCAAAAATTTTTCCAATGTAATTTTAATGCTCTATGTTACTTAGGAAGTGCATTCCAGCAATTTTGATATATTTTAGAACATTAATGACTGAAATTTCAGTTTTTTTAGAGGGGATAAATTTTATAGTTTTTTACTATAAGTATACCAAAAAACTTATAGTAAACTACTGTCCAAATTTACCATATAGTTTTTCACTATAAGTATTTTCATGAAAAAACTAATAGTATTTTTTCACGTGGGGTTTTACGCGAAGTTTGCTATTGTGCTTTTTTCTCGACTCGTTCGATATCAATTTTCCATCGCTACGATATGAATTTCGCCAAGATACTTTTCTTCGTTTTCGCCACATTGATGCTTCTCATGAAGGCAACCGAAGGGTGCGCAGGAGGTGGTATGCCCTGCACTAATCACAATCAGTGCTGTAAACAATGTATGAGGATGGCAGGTATGCCGAATGGATTATGTACGACGTCGTAGGAAGACGTGAGCATTGATTCACGACACATATCGATGACTACTGTTTATTAATTATTAGGATGTAAGTATTCATACAGAAGCTAACCGCCTATATAATACATATGTAATCAAGTGTCGTGTAATTGGAATTTTAACCCGACTCATAATAAACATTTTAATTAATGTATTCATTATTTCTTTTATTACTCATCTGCATTTTTATAATGAAATGCGGAGATGGATTTAGTACTTATTTTGCCGCTCAAATTTTGTCCTCAACTACATTAATCAAAAATGCATTGGTATTATTAAGTAACATTAGAAGGGCTTTCTTGTTGATTTTTGAATTGCGAATTCCTCCATGATCTCATTTAATTGGCTTATTCTGCATCGCAAAATGTAGTCAGTTTTTCTCGAGTCATAAAAGTTCTTAAAAAGTTCTTTACTCTTTTCAGAGCTGAAAAACTCCTTTAGCCGCTTGCATTGTACAGTACATATATTGGTAAAGTGACAAAAATTTTCAAAGCTACCAATGTAAATTGTAAATGTTGGAAAATATTGAAATCTGGCTGTTTTTTTGAATTACTTTCAACATTTCAGTGGATGTGGCACTCTTCAATTGTTTTCACATTTTCTGATGTATTTAATTAAAAATATACTTACAAAAAAAATGTTTTCGAAAGAGTTCCATTACTTTAAGCTTTCATAATTTTTATGTATCGCGCGAATAACTATCACACCTAGACTATTTTGTAGTGAATTTTACGTACCTAGATTATTTTCCTTACACCTCAAACACCTTCAAACTCATAAAATTCCGAGTAATTTTCAAAAAAAAAAAAAAAAAAAACTGAAACCAAAAACTTAAAAAATCAAATGAAATACAGAAAAATTGAAAACTAAAAACAACATAAAAAGCGGACAAAACCCGAGTAGGTATCAATGTAACCAATCACGTTGTACAAAAACACACGCCAAAGGCAGGAAATTGATCGAAGTAAGTACATTATTACTTATGTTTACTCATTCTGAAATTTGGTTACAAAACAACACGCTCACAAGGGAAAATAATTTTTACAATAACTTACAATCTCAAATTCTTTATTTGAGATACATGCGGCAGCATTGCTGCCATGGTATCACGTTAAGCAGTACATAGAATACAAATTTCAGCTTTACAATATAGGATAAAACTGAAAGACATGATTAAAACATAAAAGATAAGGATTTAAAACTATAGGTAAGTACATAAAATCTGCTCTAGCCGCTCTAGGTCATTTCAAAAATTTTGAACGCTTATTGATCTGGGGAGCTGAATTATTCTTCCAGGGTATAATAAGCCCTAGTTATCAGCCATTCTTTGAGGGCATTTTTGAATTTTTTTTCAGTTGGCTAGTTTTTTACACTCCCTGGAATCCTATTATATACTTTTGCAGTAGATGATACGGTACTACACTGGAGAAGTTTTGTGTGGTAGTGTGGAGTTCTAAGGTTACCTCGTGATCTGGTACTGTATGGATGGGTAATTTTTGGAAAGGTTATAACCCCAGTATAAACCATGAGAGATATGTCCAAAATATATTGTGATATTGTAGTGAGAATTTTATTATCAGCAAAGGTGGGCCTACATGTTTGTCTTAGAGGTATTTTATAAATTGTTCTTATCGCACATTTTTGTAGTGTGAGAATTTGCTTGACATTAAGTTAAATGCATTACCTCCCCAAAAAACCACCCCATAGGCCATTGTAGAGTGGAATATTCCAAAATATGCTAGCCTGAGAGTTTTTACCAGCTTTTTGCAGAAAAGTCAGTACTGTATTTGTCTCAACTGTCACAGTTTCGGCCCGGAGTAAATTTTCTTTGCGTTTTGGGGTGTTGGGATCATTGTGAGACCATTACTTTTTTTTCAGGTTTCCTTAAAGTTTATGTATATATTTGTACCTAGTATGTACCTTGTGGTGCTCGGGTCTTTTATGGTAATTGTGGTGCCCGCCAGTGGCGGACTGGCCTATGATGTTACCTGGCGATCGCCAGGGGCCCCGAGACACCAAGGGGCCCCCAGGGGCCCCAGAGCCATGTTTAAACAAAACAAAAATATGATATTTTCACTTTCTCTAACAAAAATTGTTGAAAAGCTTTCGTCCTCGCTTCGCTCGGGCCAGTTTTTTTTCTTTTTTTTTTTAAATCTAAATCTTCAATTATTAGTAGATATAATATTCAAATTCTAAAATTGTATGATTAAAAAAATAAACGCATCAGTCACCACAAAAAACATTGTTTTTTACCTCTCAAAATACAAATTTTTGAAATTTTTTGCCCTCACTTCACTTGGGCCTCTGGTTTTTAACTGAGATCGAGCTTCAATAATAATCTACATAGGTATTCAAATTTCAAAAAATATGTTCTAACCAAAAAAAAACACACACACGCTTTCCCCTCTAAAAACGCTGTTTTTCTACTTCTCAAAACTAACTTTTGCTCTCACTCTGCTCTGGGCCTGTTTGCTTTTCATTTTCAAATTTGAAATTTTTAAAAAACAGTCATTCAAATTCTAATATTTTGAACTACAAAAGTGAAGAAACTTTTTAAAACATCGTTTTTTACCTCTGCAAATACGAATTTTTAAAAGCTTTTTCCTTCGCCTTGCTCGGGTCAATTTCTATCTCATCTTTAAACCAAAAAAATCTATTTTTGAAACTTCCATAAAATTTCAAAAGGGGAAATAAGAATTTCTCATAAGCCTGAATGCGAATTATATTATATCAATTGACAAAGTACTGTAAAAACTCGTGATTTTATTCGGTAAAATTGGTATTTTTTTCTTATGGAAAATTTTTCGTCCGCCCTCCCTCAAAAAACCTCTTCTTTTTTGCTATAATATTGAATAAAAAGACAAAAGCAAAAATCAATCGCATAACTTGCATTCAAGTATCCAAACCTTGAAAAAAAACAGAACGAGAAAGATTTTCAATGGGCAGCGGTGTAGCCAAGGGGGCGAAGGGGGTCTTTGTCCCCCTTGTGAGCGAAATAAAACATGCAAAAATAGACTTTTTTTTGTTGTTTGTACCTATTTTTTCTACAAATTTTCGCTCTCGCTTCGCTCTCGCAGTAATTTTAGCTTCGTTTTTATAAAATCACCACACATTATGACAGATTTCCAGAAAATTACCCCTAATTTCAATTTTGCATGCCTAAAAATCTGATTTAGTCCCCTCCTTGAGAAAATCCTGGTTACGCCACTGTTAAGGGGGGAGGGGGAAAATGTTGGAGGCCCCATTCGGTGTATCCGCCAGGGGCCCCGAACCGACCCAGTCCGCCACTGGTGCCCGCGTACATAGAGGATCACATATATATGTATGATAAAGGTGTTTTGGCGCAGTTTGGATTTTTCATCTTAGTTAGTCATAGTGGTGCCCGAGTTGGGCACCACAATGACTTAAGTTTAAATCTATATATGTTCACGACAGCACACTTATGAACCCATGTATGGGTTAATCTTGCATAAGAAGTGAACCAGTAGGTTTACCAGCCTGGCTCACTTTGTAAAGGTTAACCATCAAAAATACTTTTAAAAAGCAAATTAGGTACCGCCAACCAAAAAAAAAAAAAAAAAAAAAACTTGCAAAAAGAATTGTTAACAAAAATCTGTTCATTAAGTAACTTTAATGAAAAAATTCATGATATCAAAACATCGCCAAGCAATTTTCATTCAGCAGTTGTGATCAGGAATTGATATGGAATTTCAAATTAATTTGGTACTTACTGAAATAAAATATCCATAAGTTTGAGAACTGAATTGAAAAACCGGACCGATAAATTCCGCCGACGCTTGGCCCGGTTTTTCAATTCAGTTCTCAAACTTATGGATATTTTATTTCAGTAAGTACCAAATTAATTTGAAATTCCATATCAATTCCTGATCACAACTGCTGAATGAAAATTGCTTGGCGATGTTTTGATATCATGAATTTTTTCATTAAAGTTACTTAATGAACAGATTTTTGTTAACAATTCTTTTTGCAAGTTTTTTTTTTTTTTTTTTTTTTGGTTGGCGGTAATTTGCTTTTTAAAAGTATTTTTGATGGATATCACGACTTTTTTTTTTTAATGTGTACATATTGTAAATTGTTAATGCGAATCTGGGTACATACTCCAAGAGGTGAGAATATCAGATTTTTGTTGACAATTCTTTTTGTTTTTTTGTAGGTAAGTTTTTTTTTTTTGGTTGGCGGAATTTTTGCTTTTTAAAAGTATTTTCGATTGATATCACGACTTTTTTTTTTTTTTAAATAATGTACATTATTATAAATTATTAATGGGAATTCGGGTACACCAACAATTTTAGAATAATTTGTTGATTAAATCACAAAGTTTCTCACTAGAAGAACACTACCGAACTGATATGAGTCAAATTTCGTACAGTGATTTAAATTAGGGTATTATTTAAAAATATAACGTTAGTTTTTTAAAAAAATCATTTTTGACTCCCTTTTTCACAATTTGAAAATTGCTTTCCCCCATAAAACCCCCCAAAAATGAAAATTTCTCGTTGTACCGTAGAAAAGGGTCATCTACATTATATTCGCTATCATTTTGCAAAATTTCAAGCAAATCGGTTCATTTGGAGAAGCTGTAGCCTTGTCAACGGAAATTTAAGCATGAAATTTCATGAATATTTCTATTTTTCACCCTCAACCACCCTAAAAATGAAAATTGTTTGCTGTACCATAAAAAAGGGTCATCTGCATCACATTTAATACAACTGTGCAAAATTTCAAGCAAATCGGTTCATTTGGAGAAGCTGTTAGCCTTGTCAACGGAAATTGTCATGAATTTTCATGCTGAAATTTCCGTTGACAAGGCTACAGCCTCTCTTAATGAACCGATTTGCTTGAGATTTTGCACATTGATAGTGAATATGATGTAGATTACCCTTTTTTATGATACAGCTAACAATTTTCATTTTTTGGGTGGTTTAGGATGAAAAATGGAAATAGTCATCACGAAATTTCATGCTTAAATTTCCGTTGACAAGGCTACAGCCTTTCCAAATGAACCGATTTGCTTGAAATTTTGCACAATGATGGCGAATATAATGTAGATGACCCTTTTCTACGGTACCGCGAAAAATTTTCATTTTGAGGGTGTTTTAGGGGGGAAAGAAATTTTAAAATTGAGAAAAAGGGGGTCAAAAATAATTTTTTTTTCAAAACTGACGTTGTATCTAAAAATAACTCATTAATTTACACCAGTGTACGAAATTTGACTTGAATTGGTTCAGTAGTTTTCTCTTGACACGAAGATTAGTGATTTCAAAAATTACCCCAAAATGCTAACTTTGGGTATTCCAATCTACATCATTTTTTACCGTAGAAAGTTTGTAAGCATACCAAATTAAAGCTCTCGTTGATGCCAACAACATATCAAAAAATCAGATTCGTGCGTGCATTTATTCGCGAGAAATTCATCATCGAAAATACGCTTAGTTGTTCAGGGAATATAAGCAGTAAGTGGCCGGACTGTCATCACGTTTGGTATTATTTTTTGTTTTTTTTTGTGTTCGTTTTTTTTTTCTTGCTTGGCGGGGCAGTCCGACCGGACTGCTTGATCTTACATAACAAGTCAGCCACCTGTTTCAAACTAGTTTTGTCAAAGTTAGCTGCGCGCACCAAATGTTTCTCAGAGATGTTCGCTAGATGTAGTACTAACATGAGGCCTATAGAATAGGAAGTACTGGTCAGCATACCCAAAGCCCTGTTGAAATTGGGTATGCACGATGATAAATTTGACTAATGATTTTTCTGCATTTTATTGCTCTACGGGAATACTGTTGATACCAAAAATTTTGATGTGGTTCAGACTTTTAGACAAACAAGCAATTTTCACAAAATTCAATATAGGTAGTTCAAAAAATTTTAAAATTTTTTTGAAAAAATTTTCTCCAAAAATTTTTTATTCTGTTTCTTGATACAGATGAATTATATATTTCAATGACTGTGCAATTAGAATTTCAATTAGTTAATTAGAACAAAAATTGAAAATGATTTTAAAAATTTTGAAATTTTGAAAAATTGGCTCATAAGCCTGCCGCGATGCCTATATATATAAAAACTGACACACCGGGAATCGTCTAGTTTGAGCTCAAAACGTCGAGAACTACCAAAATTTTTGACCCCCGACCTTTTTATCCAAAGTTGGGCCTACCGCAATAGCCATCATTTTTTACAAAAATTTGGCTAAAAAGAGAAAAATGTAAATGAAAAAAAAAATGACGTGAAATGAGAAAAAGCAGAAAAATAAGAACGAGAAAAAAATACAAACAAATGAGAAAATTGGAACAAAAATGAAAGATGAAAAAAATATAAATGAAAAGAAATGAAATGAAATTAGAATAAAAAATCAGAAAAACGATAAAAAAAATACAAACAAATGCGAAAATTGTAACAAAAATGAAAATTGAAAAAATATAAAGAAATGAAATGAAATGAGAAAAAACAAAAAAATGAGAAAAACAATAAAAAATACAAACAAAAAATGTTACAAAAACGAAAAATACTAAAAACTCAAACGAAATAAAATGAGATGAGATGAGAAAAAAACAGAAAATATGAAAAACAAGATCATTTGTTTGTATTTTTTTCTCGTTCTCATTTTGCTGTTTTTTCTCATTTCATTTCATTTTCTTTTTTTTTTTCATTTATATTTTCTTTCATCTTTCACTCATTTTGTTCCAATTTTCTCAATTGTTTGTATTTTTTCTCGTTCTAATTTTTTTTGTTTTTTTATTTTTTATTTCATCTCCTCTTTTCTGTTTGTTCCATTTCTTTGTTTGTATTTTTTTTCTCGTTTTTCTAATTTTTTTTCTCATTTCATTTCATTTCTTTTCATTTATATTTTTTTCATTTTTCATTTTTGTTTCAATTCTCTTTTTTATTTGCCTTTTTTTAATGGTTCTTATGTTTATTTTCTTTCATGGGGGGGGGGGGGAGGGACTCCACCGACACCGAGATGGTCAACATGAAAAATGATTGCAATTTTCTAGCGCAGCGCGAAATTTTATACCATTTTGATAGGTCATGTTCCAGTTTTCAAATCCATGTTCAAACATAGTCTTTAAAGGGCAGGGGAGGGGTGGAGGTTAGATGAAAAATTTTGTAACAAAAACATGCCCCCCTTTATGTCCGTCCCTGAATACTTATACTTTGTTGGGAAATAGTGCAGGAGATTCGGCATGTTACCAGGAAAAATTGTTACAAAAGGTCTTTTTGGTTCAATGTATTATATAAGGTATCCTAAAAAACATATCCAAAATCCGCTAAAATCCGGGCATGCGTTCACCCCTTTTTTGAGGCTTTTGGGGACGCCCCAGCCCCCTAAAATGAGTTGAGGTAAAAAATGCAAACAAGGTGTCAAAAAGCATTAGAATTTCACGCTGAACACGAATATCCGACTTATTTTTCCATATTTCGACTTTTTGTTCGAATTTACAGGCTCAATGTCATAAAAATGTCATTTTTTGAAATTTTGCACTAAATTTAACAATTTTAATGGAATTTGAAGAACAAAACGGCTTTAAATAGGCGAGGGACGTAAATTTGCGAGGCATAAAATGCTCACTCGGTGCTTGCATTGTAAGATATTTTTTTGGGTACCCCTGAAGAAGGGGATGGGGTGAAAAATTGTCGGTGATGATTTTTTTGGCCAGTGCCTATGTCCTACAACTATTCTCAGGAAAAAATTTCAAATTTTTTTATTTCAATTTTTTTGAATTTTTCGGGTAAACTCAAATTTTAAAGGTGATTTGGGAAGGGGTAATGATTGATGAGCCAGAATTTAGAAAAAATTACCCCGTCATTTTGAAGTCCAGACACAACTTTTAAGCTATACCTCTCTCCCCCATTCGATTTTCCAAATTAGCGGAAAAACGATCCACTCTACTCTATTCTTAAACCTACACATTTTAATAATAACCAGTAGGGCTACCAAAGTGAAAATTATCAAAACAATAGCATCGGGAAGATATACAATTTTCGCGATATTTCCTCGAAAGGCGATCATTTCCCGACCCCGAAACCACCATTACATTTTTGAGATCGAATTGCAAATCCAATCCAGTGGTTCCCAAAGTTGTGAAAATTAAGCACCTTCGTTGTCATCTGTTTTGGCCTATAAATCCTAACCAAAAGGGGGTAGAGGGGCGCTTGCGGTCTCAAATAACTCGTATTAGATCACTCTTGAAATATCTACCCATGACCGTTCTCATTTAGTGATACCCAACATTTCAGAGGTTCTCAAAGTTGAACTTTTGTATTCCAAGTTTTTGAAGTCACGCATTCAAACTAATATTATCAGTAAATAAATTTATCAATCAAAAAATAGTTCCTATAAAAAAGTTGCGAAATTTTACGACGATTTCAAAAATGTGTCATTTTTTTCTTAGCAGTGAATAAGAAGGCTACGCATAAGACAAAATAGAAAATATCATGGTATAAAAGCAAAAAATATTTTTTTTTGTACATCAGAATCAGACAAAACAATAAACAATACATATTATTGCAGCTGACAAACACACACATAGGTACACACACAAAAAAAACTAAAATCGAGTGGTAGGTATTATTTTTGGTTTAGGTTTTGGGTAATCAATCGTTCTGCAATTTATTGGTTTTCAATTTCTACTTCATTTTTAATCGTTTTGGTTACGGTGTTAATGTTATCTTCCGTTTCTGTGATGGGGGCACCATCTTTTAGTTGAAATCCAGTGACGGTGACTCGATTGTCCACAGCAGGAGCGACAGCATTTCTTTTGTTTATGTAAAATAGAACTACATCAATATCCTTGTAATCTGCAAAAAAATTGTTCGTGGTATAGTCCAGGAAAAATAGCATTCCATTGGGAAAAGTGAGGTAGAAAGCTGAATTTTGGTATACTGGTCCATTTTTTTGTACTGAATACGAATCCGATGAGTCCTCGGTCGTCCCTGGTGAGCGTTCTTCCCTATTGTGGATCTAAGCCCCCAAAAACCAGTTTTTTGCAATTTTCTCCCCCGCATTACATTTTAGCGAAAAATGAGGTTAGATACAAGAATCTACGTTAAATTTCCGATCTAATGATATATCAAATTCACTTCTACCCCCAAGGGGGGTGGAGCAGGAACCATTCAAATGTGAGGGGTTTTCTAAAAAACACAAAAGGGATATCGGCGCATAGGAGGGGTGAAGTGGGCCCCGAGAGCGTTCGGGTTGATATCAGTATTGAAAGTGGGTACCATCGAGAAACTACCTCGTGAAAAATTTCAGATCCACACCACCTCCCCTTTTTGCGGAACCCCCCTTTTTTGAAATTTCAGTAACACTTTTCTCAGCCCCATTTCAACCGATTTTGAAAATTTTTCTGGAAGTTATGTATATCCTTAGTAGGTATCCCCACAAAAATTTTCAACCCCCTCCCCTCATATTTACCTCTCAAAATGGCGTTTTTTTCATTTTTTTATGCCTATTAACAATCAAGATTTTGAGGATCAATTTTGTAAACACGTTCTTTGGATGCATTTTTGGCCCCCAAACATCATATACTATATTATAAATTTTTGCTTTGGTGCGCCGTGGTGAAAACTTGGAATAATGTATCGTAGGGGTGGGAGGGGGAGGTGTGGGGGGAGGTGAAATGGAAATTTTGAAAAAAATAACTATCAATGAGTAGGGTATCGTTTTCATATGATTCGATACGGCTGAGCACGAATATGACCTCAGATTTTCTGCTACACTCACCTAGCCCTCTCCAGAGGCCCTCAGCCCCCTCAATTTTCACGATTTTCGAAATATAGTTATTTTGATGACATTGGTGTCGTTTTCATGTGATTCGATACCGCTGAGCACGAATATGACCTCAGATTTTCTGCTAAACTCACCTACATCTCTCCAGACCCCCTCAGTCCCCCTCAATTTTCACGATTTTCGAAATAAAGTTATTTTTATGATGTTGGTTTCATTGCTGTGGGAAAATTACATAAGTTCATTGCTATTGTACATATAAATTCTCGTAGAATAAGCTACAGCACATGGCTCCCCCTCGGGGGGGGGTGGACCCTTGAATTTTTCCCACGCAGAAAATGTGATTTTTTTATGTAGGTAGTCAATAGATGTGTTCTTTTAGCACGGATTTTGACAGATTTTCGAGAATCTGGATTTTGAACGTTTTTTTAAATCTCTTTTTTAAAACATTTCTGAGAATACTTTCACCAATCTTTGAAAACCTTAAGTCTTCTTTAACTAACTAAAATCCAAAATCCATTTTCAAAAGCTGCTACCCAAGCAGATTCTTGTGGATTTATAAATCTGCCAAAATCCAGATTCTCCAAAATCTGCCAAAATCCGTGTAAAAAGAAGACATCTATTGAATTATAAAATACATACTCAAGTTACAGTTATCATGAATAATTATTATGCTACATATGCTACGCATACCTATGCAGTGCAGTACACATACATATTTGTTGCGTTTTCTGCGTAGAAAAAAATTCAAGGGTCCACCCTCTCGAGGGAGAGCCATGTGCTGTAGCTTATTCTACGAGAAATTGTATGTATAATAACAATGAACTTATGTAATTTTCCCATAGCAATGAAACTAACATCATCAAAATAACTTTATTTCGAATATCGTGAAAAATAAGGGGGGCTGAGGGGGTCTGCAGAGGACTAGGTGATTGTAGCAGAAAATCTGAGGTCATATTCGTGCTCAGCGGTATCGGAATCATATGAACACGACACCAATGTCATCAACATAACTTTATTTCGAAAATTCGTGAAAATTGAGGGGGGCTGAGGGGGGCTGGAGAGATGTAGATGAGTTTAGCAGAAAATCTGAGGTCATATTCGTGCTCAGCGGTATCGAATCACATGAAAACGACACCAATGTCATCAAAATAACTATATTTCGAAAATCGTGAAAATTGAGGGGGCTGAGGGGCTCTGGAGAGGGCTAGGTGAGTGTAGCAGAAAATCTGAGGTCATATTCGTGCTCAGCGGTATCGAATCATATGAAAACGATACCCTACTCATTGATAGTTATTTTTTTCAAAATTCCCATTTCACCCCCCCCCCACCCCACCCCCCTACGATACATTATTCCAAGTTTTCACCACGGCGCACCAAAGCAAAAATTTATAATATAGTATATGATGTTTGGGGGCCAAAAATACATCCAAAGAACGTGTTTACAAAACTGTTCCTCAAAATCTTGATTGTTAATAGGCATAAAAAAATGAAAAAAACGCCATTTTGAGAGGTAAATATGAGGGGAAGGGGTTGAAAATTTTTGTGGGGATACCTACTAAGGATATACATAACTTCCAGAAAAATTTTCAAAATCGGTTGAAATGGGGCTGAGAAAAGTGTTACTGAAATTTCAAAAAAGGGGGGTTCCGCAAAAAGAGGAGGTGGTGTGGATCTGAAATTTTTCACGAGGTAGTTTCTCGATGGTACCCACTTTCAATACTGATATCAACCCGAACGCTCTCGGGGCCCATTTCACCCCTCCTATGCGCCGATATCCCTTTTGTGTTTTTTTGAAAACCCCTCATTTTTCGCTAAAATGCAATGCGGGGGAGAAAATTGCAAAAAACTGGTTTTGGGGGGCTTAGATCCACAATAAGGGAGAACGCTCACCAGGGACGACCGGGGACTCATCGGATTCGTGTTCAGCACAAAAAAATGGACCAGTATACCAAAATTCAACTTTCTTCCTCACTTTTCCCAATGACCCTTTTTTTTTCATCTAATTTTCCTGGACTAGTATTGGTTGTGGAGTGTGGACAGAATACAAGTATAATCATCTGACAAAAATTTACTTACCAAGTGGTATTCCATTGGTATTTTCGGGTTGCAGCTCTCTGAATTCGTTGAACCCTGGCTCTATAGTTATTATCCCATATTCTGCATCATTGTCGAGTGGACGGAATTCCGGAATATCGCAATTGTTGCATAAAGCATCCGCCGACGCGACTCGTTCACCGACTGGTTTAGTGAGGTCGAACACTACTCTAAGCCCTGCGCATAAATACGCAAGCGTTTTAATGTTTACCTAAACATAGTATAATAGGTAAGTACTTAGTACCAGCTACCTACCAGAAAACTCGATATAATGTTTCGAATCGAAATCGATAGCATCTTTGTCATATGCCGAAATAGACTTTTCCAAAAATTGTCTGATCGTACTTCCGCGAGCAGTCAGTTGGTACATCTTATTTTCGAATGGCATTATGTACATGAAATCTTCAAGGGTCAGGGCACCTGAAATAAAATCATCAAACCAACAGATATGTGAACGAGTTGAGATTCGTTGATTTGTTGGCTAATGTTGAATGATATTTTTACCGCGAGCCCTTCTACGATCAACCTCAATACGAATACCTCCGTTTGGATAAAAAGATATCGGCGTCTTGGTCCATACAGATGCATTTTCCTCGTGCGCTAGCTGCACTCCCTGTAAGTACAAAATTGTTCACGCGTCTGAATCGGAATTTATGAAATGCGCGGTTTTATGGTAATGAAGAACCTCAACTGGTAATGAACTACTCTCATCGCAATGGATTGTACTGGCGTATTGATGAACTTACCAAATCGACGAAAGCATCGGTAATCAAATTAGCCAAATTGGATTCGAATTGACCTAGTTTGAAAATCGCCTTGCCTAAGGAAGCACGCGTATAACCTTTGATTTCCTTGAAGCCCGGGATTAGTTCTTCGACTTCTTTAGTCTTTGCTGATACGGCGTTTTCAAGATCAAGATCTGTTGAAACATGTTTCGCGATAGAATATTATGAGAAATGTACAATATAAGGTTATGTACGTGTAGTTTACGAAAAGAAATCATTATGTGCGATATTATTTATCGAAAAGGATTCAACTGTTGGCATCACATTTACCTTTTTCAACGGTCGAGTCGAGCAACTGAGGATTTCCTTTAGCCTCGACAACATTTCCTTCGTCGTCGAATTCGACGATAAGTTTACCCAAATATTTACCGAACCCGTAAGCTTGAATGACCGGCACCTTTTTACCAGTTCTCGGCTGGATCACGATTGTTGGATACTCGGATGTTACTCTCTCGACACTTGGTTGTTTATCTGTTTCATCTGTTAGGTAATGCGAATAGTGGTATGTGTACGGATGAGAGCATTGAGAGCATCGATACCTACATTTTGATTGATTTTATACCTAATGCTAGCTACTACGTGTACGTACCTTCTGGTGGCGTGTATAGTAAGGTATGCGAATCACCCCCTATGACCAGACTGATCTCTTCTACTTCTTTCGCTACTTTCATGTCAAAATTGAACCCCGAATGTCCTAACGCGATGATGATTTTGATACCGTTGTCTCTTAAACGTTTTGCTTCTTTTTGTATCTCTGGTATTTCGTCACTTATCTTTAAAGTTGGCATTTTCTCTGGTCTCTACGTCATTCAAAATAGGTAACGTGATTTTGATTTTTGATTGCTTACAAATTTTTTCCAATAATAAATTACGGGCATATCTATCTATTTCCCGCCTCACTGTGGTATACTGATAAGGAAACCGAATAAAGGCCATAGGGGGATAAGTATGGTGAATTTGCCCCCGAGAGCTTCAGGGTTGATATTTGCAATTTTGCATGGAAGGTGGGTACCATTGAGCACCCTTCGTCAGAAAAGTTTCAGACCCTCAGACCCCTCGCCCGTTTTTGAGAAACCTCCCCTTTTCTGAAATTACAATAAAAATTATTTTCTCAATTCCATGTGAACAGATTTTGTCAATTTGTTGGTATGTTTTAAACATCTATTTAACCCTTAAACACCCAAGCAAATCCTGAGATGTTATGAAAAAAATGCTTTCAATTTCCTGAATAAGATCATCACAAGTATCACTTTTACTCACAGTTCACCCCCCCCCCCCCCCCAGCCCCTTGAAGCCACCTCGATAATGATGGACTTACTTATTTGATTATTGTCAAAAATCGAGGAAGCAAAAAACCCAATTGGGTCAATCTTGGAACTGAAGGATATAGTTTCCTTAGATGTAATGAATGAGTGAAAGCATAATTCCAAAGAACACCTCGCCCCTTTTTGGGGGGCAAACATTGATAAAACTTGGTATAAAATACAGGGACCCATGTCCAATTTTTGGATGAACATATTGATGGTTGAGCTTTCACAAAATGAAATTAAGAAAGGTGTGTGCATGGTGGACCAGGGCGATTTTTTAAAAATTTGATATGCTTGTCTCGATAAACACCCGAAAAAACAGAGCATGAATATGCAGAGTAGGTACATAATATGGGAAATATTATCAAGTAGGCTTGAAATGACAGAAACAAGAAGTGAAAGGAACACAGATGCTCTTAACGGCACATAAGTTCAGATAATCTACAATCCACCCATCAAATCTGTTTATCACTCCGTGGATATTCTTTCTCGATATTTGTCACCAAATAGTTACATCCTACAAAGGTTAGCAGTACGATTGTTTTTCTGCAGAAATATCGAAATAGGTTTATCTACCACTTTGAAAAGCTTTACACAGTCAAATTGCAGCACTCCCTGGCATTTCATAATGTACAAGCATTCATGAAGAAGTCACTATCCCTCCTCGATCATAGATAATGTAGTTCTACATCATGAAAATTGCACGAGCAGAAGTCGTTGTTTACAATCATGAGATTGTGTCTAGCTTATGACTACAGGATTCAGGGGATTTGAGATTCAGTAGAAAGCTTTCAACTGTTGTTCAACCACAACTCTGAACTTTAGAATGTTTTGAGAAATTCATGCTGAAGTTGATATTCTTTCTCGATATTTGTCAACAAATAGTTACATCCCGCAAAAGGTTAGTGGTACAATTGTTTTTCTGCAGAAGTATCGAAACAGGCTTATCTACCACTTTGAAAAGCTTTACACTCTCAAATTGCAGCTGTCTCTGGCATTTCATAATGTTGAAGCATTCATGAAGAGGTCACTATCCCTCCTCAATCATAGATAGTGAAGTTCTACATCATGAAATAAAAGCCTACTTTGATACTTCTGCAGAAAAACAATCATACCACTAACCTTTGTGGGATGTAACTATTTGTTGACAAATATCGAGAAAGAATATCGACTTCAGCAGGAATTTCTCAAAACTTTCAAAAGTTCAGAGTTGTGGTTGAACAGCAGTTGAAAGCTTTTTACTGAATCTCAAATCCTCTGAATCCAGTGGTCATAAGCTAGACACAATCTCATGATTGTAATTGTAAACGACAACTTCTGCTCATGCAATTTTCATGATGTACATACAACTACATTATCTATGATCGAGGAGGGATAGTGACCTCTTTATGAATGCTTGAACATCATGAAATGCCAGGGAGTGCTGCAATTTGACTGTGTAAAGCTTTTCAAAGTGGTAAATAAACCTATTTCGATATTTCTGCAGAAAAACAATTGTGCTGCTAACCTTTGTGGGATGTAACTATTTGGTGACAAATATCGAGAAAGAATATCCACTGAGTGATAAACAGATTTGATGGGTGGATTGTAGATTATCTGAACTTATGTGCCGTTAAGAGCATCTGTGTTCCGTTCAATTCTTGTTTCGGTCATTTCAAGCTTGAGAATATTTCCCATAATATTATGTACTCTGCGTATTCATGCTCTGTTTTTTCGGGTTTTTATAGAGATAAGCATATATCAAATTTTTAAAAAATCGCTCTGGTCCACCATGCACACACCTTTCTTAATTTCATTTTGTGAAAGCTCAACCATCAATATGTTCATCCAAAAATTGGACATGGGTCCCTGTATTTTATACCAATTTTTATTAATATTTGCCCCCCAAAAAGGGGTGAGGTGTTTTTTGGAATTATGCTTTCACTCATTCATTACATCTAATGAAACTATATCATTCAGTTCCAAGATTGACCCAATCGGGTTTTTTTGCTTCCTCGATTTTTGACAATAATCAAATAAATAAGTCCATCATTATCGAGGTGGCTTCAAGGGGCTTGGGGGTGAACTGTGAGTAAAAGTGATACTTGTGATGATCTTATTCAGGAAATTGAAAGCATTTTTTCATAACATCTCAGGATTTGCTTGGGTGTTTAAGGGTTAAGAGGTATCCCCAGAAAAATGTTCACCTTCTTCCCCCCCACATTTTCCCCTCAAAAGAGGGTTTTTTCGCTTCGTTTGTCTGTTTTAGCGATGACCATGATTTGGCACAAAGATGGGATAAGCATTTTTAAATGCGTTTTTAACCCCTACAAAACATATTATATTTTTGTCAAAAAAAAATTTGAGGTGGGTCGTGGTCAAAAATTATAAAAACAACGGGGGGGGGGGGGGTTAAAAATGGATTCTGGTGTAAATCATTGTTTTTGGTACACGGAAAAAAAAATTATGGATAATTTTTACTATTTCATACAGTAACCGGATCCAATTCAAAAATATTGTGATTTTTACTATGAGATTAGTAGGTAGATTTTACTATGAAGAGTAATAAATTTAACGTAATTCTAGGTAAAATGTATTTTTTTGGATGAGTAAAAATCACTATTATTTTTGAATGGGATCCGGTTACTATAATGAAATAGTAATTTTTATTAATTTTTTTTCCATGTAAACGAGGTGTCGTTTCCACATGAATCATCAACCCCCCCCCCCCCCCCCCCCGAACACGAATACGACGTCCAATTTTTTGCTACCCTCATCCACAGCCCTCCAGCACCTCTGCCTCCACCTTAATTTTTACCAAAATTGAATGTTTGTTGAGCTATTTTCATAATATTTGTGTCATTTCCATATGAATCGAACATTCCAAACACGGATATGATGTCCACTTTCTTGCTATCCTCATCCACACCCTTAAAGCGCCTCTACCCCACCTCAATATTTCGAAAATTAACTAGGTAGTTTTTTGAACAGAAGATAAAAAAGTGTTGACACTTATTTTTTAAAAGAGAAATTTTTGAGATTTCGGTAAACAAAGAATTCAGGAAATATCCCATTCGGGTAATGTTTGTTCGGGAGTTCGGATTCGGGAGAACGACTAAATCTACTCCATTTCAGACGAGTTGAATTATGATAAAATAAAAAAGTGCTCATGTAGGTAGCACTCTAATAAAATTATTGGATTTTTTTGTGGGGGCCATAGGGAAGACAATACGCGAGTTTGTAATATTTTGGATGGGCCCTTGGGAAAGGGGGAAGATGATGAAAGGTCACAGGAGCTGAATTTCTTTGTAATAGCGTCTAGAATGAGGATCTATCATAAAATTGGTTTCAACAGCTTGTTCGAGCAGAATGTAGGTACCGTTGAGATTCTATTCTACTAACAATTTCTTCAGTTTTTCATTGCATTTTCACATGTATTATCTTCTCATTCCAAATACTGAGTGGTGTAGTCTCAAATCTGCCCTGATATTCGTCATCGGCATGGTCGTTTCATATGAAAACGACACCAACATCGACGATTTGCCCCAACTTCAAAATTGGGGGCGGGGGTGCTCCTGCAGCCCCAACTGGGGCTTGCAAAAACCAAAACTCAGCGGATATGATTTCTTTATGCCTTCATTAGTTAGTATACAAAATTTCATCCAAAAATGTTGATTTCTCGTATTTTAATGAATTTTTATTGGAAAGTCAAAATTTTGAAAGGGGGGTGAGCCTAAATTAAGCGGGTGGGGGGTTAGGGACATTGCATATTTTTCATCTACGATACCAACACTATCCAAAAATGCAATGTCACCACACTCCCCTCAAATGATTTACGGACCCAAAATCGGCCCCATTTGGGCCCCAATCTCGAAAAAAAGCGGGTCCAGCGCTGGGGACATTGCTTTTTTAGCAAGAGCTCGTCCGTAAGCCTACTTTCCGCGCAAAACATTTCACTCCCCCGATTTGATTTACAGAATCACTTTTTTGAAGGTTAGAATATGGTCTATTTCAATTTTGGTAAAAATTGAGGTGGAGGCAGAGGCGCTGGAGGGGTGTGGATGAGGGTAGCAAAAAATTGGACGTCGTATTCGTGTTGGGGGGGGGTCGATTCATATGGAAACGACACCTCGTTTACCAAAAACAATGATTTACACCGGAATCCATTTTTAACCCCCCTGTTGATTTTTTCAATTTTTGACCACGACCCACCTCAAATTTTTTTTTGACAAAAATATAATAGATATGTTAGGGGTCAAAAACACATTTAAAAATGCTTATCCCATTTTTGTGACGAATCATGGTCATCGCTAAAACAGACAAACAAAGCGAAAAAAAAACCTATTTTGAGGGGAAAATGTATGAAGTTGAGAAAATAATTTTTATTGTAATTTCAGAAAGTGGGGGGTTTCTCAAAAACGGGCGGGGGGGTCTGGGGGTCTGAAACTTTCCTGACGAAGGATGCTCAATGGTACCCACCTTCCATGTAAATATCAACCTTGAAGCTCTCGGGGGTAACTTATCCCCCCATATGCCCTTTAATAGGTAATAAACGATAGCCAGTATAATTTATAAAAGAGCTTGAAAAAATTCAAACTAGATTTTTGAAATACCTATATCTAAAGACTTTTGAGTATTATCCTTATGACCTATCACAAAAAGAGCTTTTGGAAGGGTTTGAAGTGGATCCGTTGGAAAAAAGAAGAGAAACAATTGCATTAATGTTTCTATATGATCTCATCCACTACAACATAAATGACAGTAACCTCTTGGGAAAAATCAATTTCTGGGCCCCAAAAATCCACTCCAGGCAGAAAAAAATATTCTCCTTAAACAGTTACAACACATTTAGGATGAAGGTGTCTCCTATGAACAATGTCATGGGTATCTCTGACGCTTTCCTCTGTAGGTGTGCAGATGCTGATATTTTTAGTATGGGTAGATCTGCTTTCAGGCGTGCGGTGAGGATGGCATGGGTGTAGGAGTGGGGGTGCAATGGGGGCTGTTTGTGAACCATTTCATAATCTGTATCTTTTCCTTTGGTTTTATATTTTTAGTTATTTTTTTGTTTATTTGTTTGTTTTTTTTTATAAGTATTTCTTCTGTTTGGTGTTATACCTTTTTGCTTATTTCTTACCTTCTCTTTTATATAGGAAGAACTACATTTGTAAATATTTCTTTTGTTTTTTTTTCTCCTTTTTGCTCCCTTTTTTATTTTTGTATTTCCCAAACTTGTTTCTCTGGAGCAAATCATAGTCTTATCTCTTTAATTATAAATGGTCTCTCCTGTAATTGGCTTTAGCTGTTGGAGAGACCTAAATTGTAAAATAAAAAAAATAAAAATAAAATAAATAAATAAATCTTACCATCGTTGTGGGTGTTAGATACCCGATAACTCCGATTTGCTTTTTTTCTTCCCCTTCGCCTACGGTTAAAATTTTTGATTTGGTTAGCTTTTCGGGCAAATTTAATCGGGGTTCTTCGTTCAGATCGATGTTGGTGCAAACAACCGGTGTTTGTAAATTTTCCAAGTATTTGACGAGGTCCTCTATTCCGTCGTCAAATTCGTGATTCCCGAGTGTCTGTGAAGTGAAGTGAACATGAAATTAAAGTAGGTACCTAATTATAAAGGTAGGTAGTTTTAATTGAGTGGGTATTATATGAAATGAATAATTCACCATTACGTCCATTTCAAGCTTATCAATCAGTTCTCTAACAATCTTCCATTTAAAAACGGTATAGTACGGAGTACCCTGGAAGTTGTCGCCGGCGTTGACGAAAATGCTGGGTATACCTTGGCTTTTGGCCTGCTCGCGAGCTTGGTCAGCAGCCCATTTCATGCGAGCGAATCCTCCGTAGCATTTGTTCTCTTTGACGTATTCTTCCGGACATGGTCCCGTGTTTTCATCCATCTCATCAAATCTGGCGTGTAAATCGTTGTTGTGCAATATTTGTAGTTTATAGTGACCCTTTTTTGGTACGGCTGGTTCGGTTGGTTGGGGTTCTTCAGATGTTTTGACTGTTTCGACTGCTTCGACTGTGAGGTACACATGTGTCGAGAATAATAAGACGTATGCTACGAGCTGGTTCATAATGGCAATTGGCAAGTGTTTTTTGTCTCGGTAAACTACACGAATAATTTCGATTATTTTGTTTTTCGAATGCTTCTTGGCGATGATTTTTTTTTGTCAACTGCTCGAAAGCAAGGTTGGTTTGATTATGTAAAATTGAAAATACGAACTCGGTATTTATAGTTGAATAGAAAAGGAATATTCGCGCCTGTACTGAATGGTCTTCTTATGTAGGTACTTCTTGAATTGAATCATCCATCTGGTATTGCTGGGACGTAGGTAAGTATCAAGAAGACGAACGTCGGTCGCTTACTATTTTGTCATAAATGTTCACATAATGCTAAATATAGATATTTATACGCATAAATCTGTACAGTTTGAAGGATTTATTGCTTACGAAAACAGTTATTGAAAAAAAATCTGTTCAATCGTCAAACATACACCGTCTATAATATAAAGTAATAAACATACGATGCACACATCGCAAGCGAATCGAAAATTTGAAATTTATTCTTAGCTAAAATAAAAAATTTTAAGGTAGATACCTACCAAAGATGATTTTTTGAAATAAAAAAAAAAAAAGCCTAGAATTTTTCGTCTACTACTACGTACCCCAGCGTATTTTCATTTTCAACGAATTTTAACTATTTTTATTCGAATTTCAACGAATTTCACCAAATCTCAACAATTTTTACTTGAATTTCAACCTTTTTAAAACAAAAAAAAATTCATGAACTAACCCCTTTGCAATTTTTGCCTGCTTTATGAATTTCAAAAAAATCGAGTAGGTAATATGTGGTTTTCGACTAATTCGAGGTCACTGAGTCCGAATCTGCTGTCAGATTTGACCGTTCGCTTTTTCATGCAAAAATAGACATTTTTGGAGATGAAAAAAAAATTTTTTTTGTAAGTCTTTTGCATCAATTCTGACCTCATATTGGGCATCAGCGACCTCGAATTAGTCAGAAAACATCATCAAAAGTTATCGAAAATGCAAAATGAAACAGTTCAATTTTCAGACCAAATAAAAAGCAGTTTCTCCAGAGAATGGTGCACTTTGGCGAAATTCTGACGCCAGGACTGAATTCGCCGTCCAATTTTCAGCTTGATTCTCGACAAAAAGTTTTTTTTCCCAGAAAAATGCATGAACTATAGTTCATGCATTTTTTGCCTTTTTTATGAAATTTCAAAAAAATCGAGTAGGTAATATGTGGTTTTCGACTAATTCGAGGTCACTGAGTCCGAATCTGCTGTCAGATTTGACCGTTCGTTTTTGTTTCATGCCAAACTGGACGTTTTTGAAGTTTGAATTTTTTTTGTACGTCTTTTGCATCAATTCTGACCTCATATTCGGCATTAGCGACCTCGAATTAGTCAGAAAACATCATCAAAAGTCATCGAAAATGCAAAATAAAACAGTTCAATTTTCAGACCAAATAAAAAGCAGTGTCTCCAGAGAATGGTGCACTTTGGCGAAATTCTGACGCCAGGACTGAATTCGCCGTCCCGAAAAACCCCCCATAGCCCAATTTTCAGCTTGATTCGCGACAAAACGTTGTTTTCCCCAAAAAAATGCATGCATTTTTTGCATTTTTTCGAATTTCAAAAAAATCGAGTAAAAGGTGGTTTTTGACTGATTCGAGGTCGCTGAGTCCGAATCTGCTGTCAGATTTGACCGTTCATTTTTGTTTCATGCCAAACTGGACGTTTTTGAAGCTTGAATTTTTTTTTTTTGGTAAGTCTTTTGCATCAATTTTGATCTCATATTCGGCATCAGCGACCTCGAATTAATCGGAAAACATCATCAAAAGTCATAAAAAAATACAATTCGTTGTATTACATGCCCCAGATTTTTTTTGAAAGTTTCTCCCCATATTGATGGTGGGGATGCTCCCTCGCCCCATTAAGAGATCCCATCTCTAAACTTAAATATTTTGAAAAATCAGCAAAAGGTACATCCATGGAAATTTTTTGAGAATTTTAAATGGTAGCTCCCACTTACAGCGCCATTTTGAACCTTGATTTTTCAATTTGAAAGTTCAACTTTCAACTTTTGAAAATTTTAAAATGCTTGAAAAGTTTGAAATACAATGAACTTTCGAACTGTGAAATCAGTTTTGATCAAAGTATCGTACTTTTTTGGAGGAATGCGCTGCCGAAGTTGAGTACCTCGAGACAAGCAATGTGAGAATAATGGAAGCCCCCCCGCCATCCACCCCCTGAGGGGCTGGGACCAAACTGATTGCGGGTTTCTTAATTATTGAGCGGGTAGATATTGTTAAAAAAATTGAGCGAATTCGAAAGACATGACTTTCAAAATCGATTTTTGTTGGTCGAATAATTGACATGGAATGACCCATGACGGATGTAATAATCATGTAATTACGAACCCCCCCCCCCAACGAAAACAAATTGGATGGAGTGAAGCAAGGACAATTTCGAGGGGCATATAAAACGGCGTTTTAATGCGAGAAGTTTAGAATTTGAATGATGTTTTTCCTAGGAGGTTGAATTTTGAGAAAGAAAACAGACCCGAGCAAAATGATGGGGAAAAATCTTAAAAATTTGTATGTATATTTTTTATGCGAAGATTTTATTTTTTGACTTAAACGCAGAGACTTCCGGTTTGTGCCATTCGTCATCGTTTGATCACCTCCTCCATCATGCAAACCATGGAAGAGAATTAAATTTCCAAAATTGTCTATCTTACACTTCTAGTAACCTGATGAACGCGTGTTCATCGAATATTTCGAGAACATAATCGTTATACTTATGTAAGTATAGGTATTAAAAGAATTTCGAAGAAAAACCTTTGTTACTTTAGGTACTAATTTAAGTTGACATACACGCGTAGGTACGAGTAGGTATTAAGATACGAACCGTACCTATAAATAAATTCAAATGCACCGAAATTAATTATTTTACAGTGCATGTGATACGGATTTGACTGCATCAGTTTGAAAAGTGAACAATGTTCGCTATATGATCGTGGCACACGTCACCGCACCATTTAAGCCCGATAAAGTGATGATGATTGATGAGCACTTGATGTTTGAAAAACTTTGCACCAATTAAATATGTAGGTAGTTACCTACTTGAGAAGCATACTTATTACTTATGAGTTTCTTTTTCTATAATTAAACCACTTCTCGTTAAAAGGTTCTTTATTTAGGTACCTTAATATATGTATGTATTTATAATATCTTGTACTTACATAAGAGAGTGTATTGCCCAAAATACAGATGTAGATTAGAACGACTTGATTACGGTCGCTGTATCTCTATCCTATGAAGTCCCAAAGGAGAAAAATACGTACTCGAAAATCGGGGGGGGGGGTCTTGACGAGGGAACCTCTTGAGGTGTCACACTCCGATTTGAACAGGGACGCCATTTTTGGAAAGAGCATAGTCTTAAACCCTCAAAACCAAATTTTCAGCTGCCCAAGTTCATTTTTCGATTTTTGGCGAATTTTTGAAAATTAAAAATTGACTATTTTTGCAATTTATGCTTTTTTTAAAAAAAGTACGTACTTGATCAATAAAAATGGTCAAAATAAGTCCCAAAACTAATATTAATTACCCAAATCCAAATTTCACCACTTCCCGCCATTCTGGAGTCTCCAGCGCGATTTTTCAATTTCTCCAGAAGACGTGAATATGCAGTTGAGCAGCTAAAAATCGAGTTGTGTATTATACTCGACCTGTTTAACGAGTTTATCTACATTTGAGCCGATTTTAGGAGTGACGCCTCAAGAGTGGTTTTTTGACCAGATTTTTTCAAAATTAAAAAATCAAAAAAATCAAAAGATAACCGTTTGTGTGGAAATTTTCAAAATTCACGCGAATCGCTGTATTTTGTCCAAAACTAACCCCCTAAATCAACATTTCACAATTTCCAGCCATTCTGGAGCCTCCAGCGCGATTTTCAATTTCTCCAGAATTTTGAATTCATCTCTAGAAGGCGTGAATATGAAGTTAGTGAGCTAAAAATCGAGTTGTATATTATACTCGACCTGTTTAACGAGTTTATCCACATTTAAGCCGATTTTAGGAGTAACGCCCCAAGGGTGGTTTTTTGACCAGATTTTTTCAAAATTAAAACATCCAAAAAATCCAAAGGGTAACCTTGCGCAAATCGCTCTATTTTGTCCAAAACTAACCCACCAAATCCAAATTTCACAATTTCCAGCCATTCTGGAGCCTCTAGCGCGATTTTCAATTTCTCCAGAATTTTGAATTTATCTCCAGAAGGCGTGAATATGAAGTTAGTCAGCTAAAAATCGAGTTGTATATTATACTCGACCTGTTTAACGAGTTAATCCACATTTGAGCCGATTTTGAGAGTGACACCTCAAAAGTGGCTTTTTGAACAGCTTTTTTCAAAATTAAAAAATCCAAAAAATCAAAAGTTTCCCGTTTGCGTGGAAATTTTCGAAATTCACGCGAATCGCTGTATTTTGTCCAAAACTAACCCCCCAAATCAAAATTTCAATATTTCCAGCCATTCTGGAGCCTCCAGCACGATTTTTCAGTTTCTCCAGAGTTTTGAATTTGCTCCAGAAGGCGTGAATATGCAGTTGTGCAGCTAAAAATCGAGTTGTGTATTATATGTACTCAACCTGTTTAACGAGTTTATCTACATTTGAGCCGACTTTGGGCGTGACACCTCAAAAGTGGTATTTTGACCAGCTTCTTTCAAAATTAAAAAATCCAAAAAATCAAAAGGTAACCTTACGCGAATCGCTGTATTTTGTCCGTAACTAACCCCCTAAATCAAAATTTCACAATTTCCAGCCATTCTGGAGCCTCCAGCGCGATTTTTCAATTTCTCCAGAATTTTTAATTTGGTCCAGAAGTCGTAAATATGAAGTTGGGCAGCTAAAAATCGAGTTGTATATTACACTCGATCTGTTTAACGAGTTTATCCACATTTGAGCCGATTTTGAGAGTGACACCTCAAGAGTGGTTTTTTGAGGTGTCACTCTCGCTCCAAAACGGCTGGAAAAGGTAGAACTTGCGCTCCGGGGGCTAGTTCTTGAAGGAATACAGCAATTCGCGCAAATTTCAAAAATTTCCTCACAAACGGTTACTCGATTTTTAGCTGCCCAACTGCATATTCACGCCTTCTGGAGCAAATTCAAAAATTCTGGAGAAATTGAAAATCGCGCTGGAGGCTCCAGAATGGCTGGAAATCGTAAAATTTGAATTTGGAGGGTTAGTTTTGCACAAAATATATGCGATTCGTGTGAATTTCGAAAATTTCCACGCAAACGGTTATCTTTTGATTTTTTTGATTTTTTAATTTTGAAAAAATCTGCTCAAAAAACCACTCTTAAGGTGTCACTCCCAAAATCAGCTCAAATGTAGATAAACTCCTTTAACAGGTCGAGTGTAATATACAACTCGATTTTTAGCTGCCCTACTTCATATTCACGCATTCTGGAGCAAATTCAAAATTCTGGAGAAATTGAAAAATCGCGCTGGAGGCTCCTTGTGAAATTTGGATTTGGGTAATTAATATTAGTTTTGAGACTTATTTTGACCATTTTTATTGATCAAGTACGTACTTTTTTAGAAAAAGCATTAATCGCCAAAAACAGTCAATTTTGAATTTTCAAAAATTCTCCAAATATCGAAAAATGAACTTGGGCAGCTGAAAATTTTGGTTTGGGGGTTTTAGACTATGCTCTTTCCAAAAATCGTGGTCCCGTTCAAATCGGAGTGTGACACCTCAAGAGGTTCTTTTGTGAACCCAATTTATTGCACCTAAAGAGCTATTTTTTTTTTTTTTTTTTTTTTAAATTGACATCTTAACATATCCAGAATATAGAAAAAGTACGCAGACCAAACAATTTTTCAGAGGCAGAACTTCGGTGTTCGAATTCTTTAGGATTAACAAAATAATAATAAGACTGAAATGTATCAAGTTCAAGATATGTATGTACGTGAGAATATCAAAGTGTTTCTCTACCTCTTCTTCCTACTTACTTACAAAGCTTACCTGTGTTTCCATAATCAATTTTTAAGAAAACCGAAGGTATTCGATTTCGATTCATCTGGTTTGATTTAACATTATTATTTTATTAACCATAACCCTAGCTCATATCAATGGTTGGATACAGAATACTACGAAGTAGATATCTATCGTTGAATTATTTTGAGTAAAATTATTATTTTTTTCAGGTTTTAGCACCGATTGGAAATAGTGCAACTTTACCAAGTACCTACTACCTACCTACGTGAAATGTAAACGAGAATGACAGAACATTGTGCAGCCGAAGTCAAGTACGATTGTTTTAATTTTAAATTAGCTAATAACTTTTTTTTAATTTGATCGAGTTGATGAAATTGATTTTCAGTATTTTTCTCCTTTTTTTTTTTTTATAATTATATACCTGTATAATAAAGTATGAATTTCTTTTTTCATTTTGATGCTACCTACGAATTATATGTAGGTATTGTATAAGTTTATAATTAGAATTTGATTGAAAATGAAATTAGATTTATTTTTGTATAAATAAAATATTGAAGTTCCTATTAATAATTATATTTTTCTTCAGTGATGAAATATTTTTTTATTATTGTCGATTGTAAATTGTAGATAATTGTAGACAAATTTGATTCAGAAGTCATTTTTTTGTGTTATTATTTTATACTGTAAACAAAAATAAAATGTTTTAATTTCTTTATCTCGATATTGATTGGATCATTTTGATCTCTCAGTCTCAACTCTACAGATCTTTGACTATCAAGTTAAAGACTTACTAATAACTAAGAATTCTTAAAGATGGAGGAAATTACTAAATTAAAATGTAAAATTTAAAATAAAAGTTCGTTCAACCGTTTTTTTTATCCTTATCACACTCTTCAGCGACCAATCAAAATACCTTTTTCATCGACAAAAACAACCAATCAGAACCATAGAACGATATATGACAATTTGACGAAAAGTCACACTGGCTCATTTTCAAGCATTGTGATTGGTCGTTAACTTATCAATGTTTTGAAACTGAAAAAAATCTTCAAAAAAAATTTGGACTTGGAGAAAAATTCCGAAAAACATGGAATTAATTTTCGTTTGCAGCAAACTAGCAGATGCAGAAAAAGTCGTTACATTTTGGTCAATTTAATCCGCTTTAGTTATTTTATTTATTCTTCTTCCATCCAGCTGTGCTTTTTCATTAAATTTCAATCGTTGAGGTAATCAATTTTTTCCTGCATTGTGAGTAATATTATTCAGTTTATACGAACGTTCTAGGAAATTGTGGCGTCTTTCTATTGTTTCATTGTAACTGAAATTGTACAGAAACATAAACTCATCGAAGGTAAGCATTTTACTCAACAATTTGATGTGTTTGTTGCTCCTATTATCAGCACTATTTTTATTCAATACTTATCCATCCTTCGTTATTTTCCTCGCAGATTTCAAATTTCTCAACGTATAACCGATGAAAATGTATCTAAGAACAGTTCTTCTGACAGATAGATTGATGAAACACCATTTTCTACGATGAAAGGTAACGTTACTGTTTCTAAATTCTCAATATCTTACGTATTTGGGTCTTGAAATTAAAAAAAATAAAACAATGCAATGTTATCTCATGATTTACAGATCGTTATGTTACCATATTAGCTGATTTCATTTCAAAAAACAAATAAGACTGAATGTTGTGTTCCTGACAACCTGATAACTGCCCAAATCTACGTACAGTGTAATAATCATGGTACGTATAATTCAAAAAACAAACAAACAAATTTCTCTCGAAATAAAAACCGTTATTTTTTCAGATTCCAAAATCTGTAGAATCCGTTAAATCGTCGACTTGCACGTTGACGCATTTTTTCCCAGTTAGAAAAAGTATTCGTAAAACCAAAAGGGCTGTTCAGGAAGAAAAACGTAAAACGATCGAAAAAGCTATTCTAAGCAATCAAGAAGATGATCTGAAAGTAATATTTATTTTTAAATCTAAAAAACACTCGAAATCGTTCTACACTGTACTGATTAATTCGAATCTTAAAGGTCAAGTTTTTCGACGGTAAAGGACGAGGAGTAATAACGATAAGAGCTCTAAAAAAAGGCGACTTTGTTGTCGAATACGCTGGTGATCTCGTCGATATCGAAGAAGCCAAACGTCGCGAAGCTATTTATTCTCATTTCGACAACGTCGGATGCTACATGTATTATTTTAAATATAAAAACAAAGCGTATTGGTACGTAATCTCCATCTCGAGTTCGTCGATCTAAACTTACCTATATTGTACTAAAATTTGATTCATTTTGCAGCGTTGACGCTACTCGAGAAACTAATCGTTTGGGTAGATTGATAAATCATTCGAAAAATGGTAACTTGATCACTCGAACGATGGAAATAAACGGTACTCCTAGGTTAGTACTAATTGCCAATGAAGATATCCAACCGGGTACCGAATTAAATTACGACTACGGTGATCGTAGTAAAATATCATTACGATATCATCCATGGCTTGCTCTATGAAAAATTATTTATTTTTTTTTATCGTTCTGTCGATTATTTAATTGTGTATTGTGATTTTATATGTGTATCGTGTATCTTCGTTTTAAGCTTTATTAAGGGTCACTTTTCGTTCTCCCTAGTTTTAATTTCGCGTTACTAATTCGTCTTTTAAGCTATTATGACTCTCTACGTAGAGATATCGTGCATGCTTGTTCGATTTTATTTCTTCTATGTGCTTTACTTTTTAAATTATTTCATTTCCAAGTCGACGAATGTGTATGAAATTTCTTCTCTTTGTATTTATCATGTACATAGTTGTATTAATTTTTCTTCGATACGTTCGAAATATCTATTTTGAGAATATTATTCATCGGACGTTGATCGATCGATCGTTCTTTTTTTAGCCAAATTTTATATACTATTTTGTTACGATTAGTTTTCAATTCTAAATGATTAAAAAATTGACTTCTTGTGATGAAATCGTGTTGTAATTTTCATTCCTGTATCACAGAGTTGAGATGAAAAATGAAACTGAAAAAAAAATTTACGTTTATTTTAACATTACAATAAGTTGATTGGTGGCAAAAGGTAAAACTTACGACATACAATTATACAAAAGTAAAAACAAAACGTTACATTAAATTACAAATGCGCGAAAGTTGATTAATTATTTTGATTAAATTGATGTTTTTGATTTCGTGAGAAAAAAATTACGGTTTTGGAAGACTAGAAACACATTGTTTACATTGAAATACATTTCGATGACACGTTTGTCCATTTTATGGCACTAGATCGGTTTCACCGTTAACGATATCGTATCATTTTTCATTATATTTCCCAATAATTTCGCATTTCTGAGGTTACTGGTCGTTGTTTGGTTATTGTTCACTGAGATCTGAAAATAACGACGAATTTAGTATTAAAATCTTCGATTCTGATAGTAAAATTTTCTACGTCGATGTTCTTCAAACACTTACTTCAAAATTGGAATAATTTTCTACTGGTAATGGTTTCAGCAAAATTGTGTAACGATCTTTATGCCGAATCACATGAGCTGATGATTCACTTTTACCATTATTTTTACCAGCCTGTGAAAAAATACATTACGAAGTAATTAAATACGCTCGAGCTGTAGCTAGTCGTAAATCAATCGATAAATTTTTTTATATGTACCATGTATTTGTATTTGTTATTCTGTAATCGAACAGCGTCGTTTTTGTTGTGCTCGTGTTTTTCACTCGCACCGATGATTTTTGGCAATGTGCCGCAATATTTATTCGGTAAAATGGGACCGGACTTTGGTTTATTATCATTTTGCAACAGACTTATTTCTTGGGCAGTGCTAATAGCAGTCATATCTTGGGATAGTCTTTTCAACGAGTCGATTTCTTGTTGTTTCATCGCCAGCTCTTGTCTGAATTTAACGAGCATTTTTTCTTTTTCGTCTTTTTCGTGATCCAGAGTTAGATTTAATTCGCAGATGGCTCCCTGTAATTGATCGAGATATTTAGATTATTAATTAAGTATTTAAATGGTATAAGATCGAACATTGGGTATAAATAATAATTAATTTTTACTTCTAAAGTATCGACTTCTTCTTTTAATTCGCTGTTAGTAACTTCGTGGTTTTCTATTTCACGAGTCAAACGTTGAATTCTTTTTTCCAATTGTTTTATCTGTAACATTTAAAATAAAAAAAAATAAAAACAGTTCATTCGTCTTTACAATCAACTCAACCATTCATTTATTAATATTGAAAAAAACCCTCACTTGATTCGTATAATTATTTTCAGTATCGTGCATTAATTTCTCTTTGTAGACCAGTTCTTCTTTTTGTTCTTTGGCAGTATTTCGTACTTGTTCTAATTTACTCTTCACATCTTGTTCATTTTGCTTGATTAGCATCAACGAAGCATTCAGATTCTCCAGTTCCTCTTTCAAGCATTTCTCATTCTCTAACCAAGCATACTTTTCCTCTTCTTTAGACCTAATGACTTGTTTCAATAGAATAATCTCGGTTTCTAAATTATGCACTTTATCCAATAAATGAGTCTCCATTTCTCGAGCCAGCGAAACAGCTGCTAATTTCCGTTCGCATTCCTCCAATTTCCATCCTTTATCGGTCAATGCGTTCTCCATCTCTAGTAATTTTTTCTTAAAATTGTTCTCCATATCGGTAATCATTTCATCAGCTTGTTGTAAAGTTTGTACGTAGACTTCTTCTTTTAGTTCTAGTTCGTGCATTCGACTATTTGTTTTCGGAGCTTTGTACCAAGCTGTGTTTTGATTCGATTTCAAATACTTGACTTTTTCTTCCAGTTCGAATATCCTGGTACGTAATTCGGATTCGTAATCTTTTAGTTTTTCGATTACGTTTTCTTTATCGAGTAGGTCTCGTTCTAATTTACGAACGTAGTTTCTTAATTGGTCGTTTTGATTTTCTAATTTATTATTAGGAACTGATGATGGAGATGTATCGGTGGTGGGTTGAGGAAGAGCGTTCGAAGGTACTAATCTGTGCGAATTTAGGTATTTTTCGAAGAATTTCAAACAAACGTACATGTTCCATACGATTAGAGCTGGGATCACCGATTCTAGAACTTGAAGTCTGAATCGAATATCCATTTCGCGTTCTTCTAATTCGAAATTACGTTCTTCTAGATCGTTTACGGTCATTTCCATGTGGTAGGATTTTTCGTAAGCTTCTTCTTTCTTTTTTTCGAGCTCGGTTAGAGTGTTTCTCAAGTTTGAGACGATCCTTATGTGTTGCTGGAGTTGGAACTGCAGGTCGTTTTTTTTCTCCGCCAGTGCGTATAATTTCACCTCCAATCTGTAAACATGAATGTAAAATTATCTGAGTATATTTTAAGAGAATAATCAAATTAATTAATTAATTAATTAAAATAATTTTAATTTAAATTAATTTTAAAAATTGGTAAAATTTTAATAAGGTATGTGTTCTGAAGTTGGCAGCCCTGGGGAGCTTTTGTTTACTATCTTTTCTTGGAATCTGGGATCAATGGGATCAAAATTTGGAAACTTTGTTTAGTTTTGCTCGTTTTTTCGTAATGGCCGCAGTTGGATGTTGGTGATTCATAAATTATTTGATATTTTAATGGAAATGTGCGAATAAGTTCGGATTATTTTATAATTTTGTATAATTACTCGAGTTCTATGCTATCCAACTATTATCAGTAAGTGTGTAAGTTCTGATTATCTTTGATCGTAGAATCTCTCGCGGTTGTTTTCACAAAAGTGTTTGTGTTCACCGGAATCAGATAAAAGAGTGAAAAGGTGTGAATTAGTTCGAATTATTGTGTTATTTAATCATCAAAATGTCATCATTTATCCACTTGCAGTATTAATTTCGGTAAGTCCAGTTCTAATTATTATTCGTTCCATGATGTTTGGTCAACTTCAAATACAAATGCTCATGAAGTGAGATGAATGAACTTTACAGAGATTGAGATTGTTGATTTTAGAATTCCAATATCTATTAAGTGTTTTATGAAGCTTTCTATTCCCGATATTTGTTGTGAGTTGATCGTAGAATCCTAGATATTAGGTATGTTCAAGAAAAGTAATGTAACAAAATAATAGCTTATTTCCAAGTTTTCCAACATCCACCGGTTCCAATAACGAAGTTCCTTTCAGTTTGTTCAATTCATTTTCCTAATTCAATGCCAACCTCACTTGTAATTTGATCGATTAACAACCCAAAATGCAGAAATGATCATGATTTTAGTTTCGAAATTCGTAGTATGAATCTTCCTTCATCATCGTTTGCTACCTTGTCTCAGGGTTGAACAATTTGTTGGAAAATTACTCCATTTACTTATTTTGTTTTTTCAGTATTAGTCCGGCATATGACAATAGGAGTAATTGCACCCCCCCCCCGCCGATCCTCCGGGATAACATTTTTCTTAAAGGGGACATCCTAAGGAACATTTTAATGCAAAGTTGCCAAAAAAAAAGTTGGCCTTACTTACAAAATGGCGGCCAGTTTGATTGACAGGTCAGCCGAAATCGCAGATTTTGCGTTTCAACATAGGACTTGCACAAACTTTTTCAAACTTTACAAAGGTAGATCGAAAGATCATGCAAAAATTTATAACCTGTCCAAATTTCAAGTGCTAAAGTGCGTTTTTCGATTTTTGGTGAATTTTTGAAAATCGAATTTAGGCCAAAAATGAGGGAAAAAATCAAAATTTTACCAAATTGACCAAGAAAGCTGAAATTTGGGATATACCCTATTTTCGACATGCCAAAGCGACTGGAAACGGTTTCAACCCGTTTTGAGCAGTTCTGGAGCCTCCAGCAGATTTTTTAAACTCGAAATTCCCACAAAATTCCATCAAATTGGAGTTGTAAAGCTAAAATTCATTCTAAAAACTAGTTTCAATACGCTACGAAGTACTGCAGGTGAATTTCAAGTTGTTTTGGAGCCTCCAGCGACTTTTTGAAAATTCCTAAAGCCTCCAGGAGATTTATGAACTTTAAATTTTTACAAAATTTCATCAAATAGAGATGGAAAGCTGACATTTACTCTACACTCCAATTTTAACACCCTCTGAAAACGACTTCTGGTGGATTTCAAGTCATTTTAGAGCCCTCAACGACTTTTTTGAAAATTAGTGGAGCCTCCAGTAGATTTTTGAAACTTGAAATTTTCCCAAAATGTTATCAAACCAAGATGGAGAGTCGAAATTCATTCTGCACACTAATTTCAATACGCTACGAAGTTGACTTGGTGAATTTCAAGTCTTTTTGGAGCCTCCAGCAACTTTTTGAAAGGTTGTATGTATGACGTTTTTTTGGAAAATTGAAATTTCCTGAAAGTAGCTGGAAGCTTCAAAACCATTTGAAACCACCATGTAGTCTGCGAAGTAAATTTCAGCTTGCAAACTCCATTTGATAAATTAATGTTGGGGAAATTTCAAGTTTCAAAAATCTACTGGAGGCTCCAGTAATTTTCAAAAAAGTCGCTGGAGGTCCTAAAATGACTTGAACCCATCTGAAATCGTCTTCAGAGGGTGTTAAAATTGAAGTGTGGAATAAATTTCAGCTTTCCATCTCCATTTGATGAAATTTTGTGAAAATTTAAAGTTCCAAAAATCTGCTAGAGGCTCCAGTAATTTTCAAAAAAAGTCGCTGGAGGCCCTAAAATGACTTGAACCCACCTGAAATCGTCTTCAGAGAGTGTTAAAATTGAAGTGTGGAATAAATTTCAGCTTTCCATCTCCATCTGAATTTGATGAAATTTTGTGAAAATTTAAAGTTCCAAAAATCTGCTAGAGGCTCCAGTAATTTTCAAAAAAAAGTCGCTGGAGGCCCTAAAATGACTTGAACCCACCTGAAATCGTCTTCAGAGGGTGTTAAAATTGAAGTGTGGAATAAATTTCAGCTTTCCATCTCCATATGAATTTGATGAAATTTTGTGAAAATTTAAAGTTCCAAAAATCTGCTAGAGGCTCCAGTAATTTTCAAAAAAAGTCGCTGGTGGCCCTAAAATTACTTGAACCCACCTAAAGTCGTCTTCCGAGGGTGTTAAAATTGGAGTGTAGAGTAAATTTCAGCTTTCCATCTCTATTTGATGAAATTTTGTGAAAATTTAAAGTTCATAAATCGGCTGGAGGCTTTAGGAATTTTCAAAAAGTCGCTGGAGGCTCCAAAACAACTTGAAATTCACCTGCAGTACTTCGTAGCGTATTGAAACTAGTTTTTAGAATGAATTTTAGCTTTACAACTCCAATTTGATGGAATTTTGTGGGAATTTCGAGTTTCAAAAATCTGCTGGAGGCTCCAGAACTGCTCAAAACGTGTTGAAACCGTTTCCATTCGCTTTGGCGTGTCGAAAATAGGGTATATCCCAAATTTCAGCTTTCTTGGTCAATTTGGTAAAATTTTGATTTTTTCCCTCATTTTTGGCCTAAATTCGATTTTCAAAAATTCACCAAAAATCGAAATACGCACTTTAGCACTTGAAATTTTGACAGGTGATAAATTTTTGCATGATTTTTCGATCTACCTTTGTAAAGTTTGAAAAAGTTTCTGCAAGTCCTATGTTAAAATGCAAAATCTGCGATTTCGGCTGACCTGTCAATCAAAATGGCCGCCATTTTGTAAGTAAGGCCAACTTTTTTTTTGGCAACTTTGCATTAAAATGTTCCTTAGGATGTCCCCTTTAAGAAAAATGTTGTCCCGGAGGATCGGCGGGGGGGGGGGGTGCAATTGCTCCTATTGTCATATGCCGGACTATATCTATTTTAACAAGACTAAAGGTTGTAATGATTTTGAGTTTTTTTTTTGTTTTTTTTTACATTTTGAGCGAATATTTTGTCAACCTCCCTTCCCTCAAAATTGACAGATCTATTGTTATTTGCCTATTTGGCCATTGTACTTTTGTCTTTTGTAATTTTGTATTGAATTTGATATTTATGTAGACATGTCTGGTCATTGACCTGAGATATTCAGCGGAAGACAGTGACAGAAATACTCAGAATTTGATTTAGAAAACAATCAAATTTTCTATCAGACTTTGGTTGATTTTTTATGAATTTTTTGACTATTTGACGTTTTATAATTTTGACTTATTCTGTCTCTTGAATTTCCTGTTATCTCACTGACTTTATCTTATCTTCCCTTTGAAACTTTACAATGTTGCCAGATCTTCGAATTTTAAAGAAATTTACTCAGTCAAGTGAAGAGCAAGACGAAGAAATAGGTAGATCAGACTTGTCTTGATTTGGCATTGAATTTGATTTTTGAGAGGTTTGAGTGGGGATGGTCCCCCCCCGCCAGATTTTCTCAAATATTTACCCCAGACCCTCCTCCCTTTCCAGTATTTTTCATGCTAATTAGTAATTAGCCAGATGTGGTTTGAACAAATTTTTTGGAGGAGGGAGTTGGAAACTATAAACAAAGATTAAAATGTTGAATAATTTTATATGTACATATGTTCAAAACTTCAAAAGCGTTGTTTTTAAACTCGACAAAAAATTCGAATTGTTCTATTGCAAGGTTGGTAAGTAACTTATACGACTGAAATAGAAAATCCAAAATTCAGAATTTTTTTCATGTTATTTTTCATGTTTTTTTTTATTCGCTTGGCCTTTGAAAATCAAATCCAAAAAGAGCGCAGAACATTTTCGATTTTTCCGAGTGAAACTAGAGTGAAAGCTTTAGAAAATTTATCAATTTGTGAGGTACTTACAAAAAAATCATTTTCAATATAAGAAGTTTCAATTTCAACGCCAAAATTTTGTGCTTTTTGGTATTTTTGAATGCAATTTCTTACAAAAACAAACACTTTTTTGCCTAAAATTGACAAGAAGTTTCGTTTGTTTTTTTGCCAAAATTGTTTTATCCGGGTACTTGAAAAAAAACTTGGAAAGTCTCATTGTTTTTCTAAAAATTGTTGGAAAGTTTCGTTTTTTTTGCTGAAATTACCTATTGTCAAAATTTTGCTTTCTGCCAAAAATAGCAAAAAGTATCGTTTTTTCATTTTTTTGTCAGATTTATCAAAAAATTCAATTTTTGAGAACAATTTCAATACCTAAGTAAGTCTCAATACTTTTCAATAATTGTGAACGTCTCATTTTTTGCCAAAAATCGTGCTTTAATTGCCAAAAAGTCTCGCTCTTTTTTACCAAAGGTTCCAAAATAGTCTCACGTTTGACAAAAATTGTTCTAAAGTGCTTCCCTTTGCTACGTACATTAACGAAGGCTTGATCGAGTTTCATACTGAACTTGTTTTATTTTGGTAATTTTTTTTACATTAGGTATATTCAATTCTGGATGTTCTGTTTTTTTTTTTGAGGGAGGATTTTTTTTTGCGTTGTTCACTTTTTGTACGTAATTTTTTCGATTCATTCTCTGAAAATTTTTGGCCACCAAAGGTATGTACTTTTTTTGGAGGAATTATAAGACGTTCGAGCCCGAATTACCCAAAAGTTTTTTTTTTTTTGCTTCAAAAATCTCCTAAAAGTGTCACGTTTTTGCTAATAATTTTCCCAAAATCCTGCTTTTTGCTAAAAATTGTTGAAAATTCTCATTTCTTTGATTTTTTTTTGCAAAAAATTCCAAAAAGTTCCAATTTTTAAAATAGACCAAAAGTTTCGCTTTTGTGCCAGAAATTATAAAAATCGCTTTCTTTTCCTAAAATTGTTAGGCTCACTTTTTTCCATTTTTTTTTTTTTTTTGTTGGAAGTTACCTTCAAAAATTTTGGTTTGGTTGCCAAAAATGACAAAAAGTTGAAAAATATAGTTCAACTTTCTATTTCAATTTGTAATGTTCAGTTTATTTGAGTGGATTATTTTGCATTGTAATGTTTTGCTCTCGTTTTTTCACTTTTTTGGTCACTTTTTTGTGCTTTTTCATTATGAAGTTATTTTTTTGGAAAAAATTGAGTTAGTAGGTAAGTAAGTAAGCACGAGGCTCTGCCTTTCTGAAAATCTGATTTTTTTTGAATTTTGAGTTTTTGAATTGATTAAAAATTTACTTTTGAACTCTTTGTCGTAGATTTTCAAAATTATAAACACCCTCAAAAAAATGTTCATTTTTGACCTTTCAAGACAGATTAATTTCTGCAGAAAATTGAAAAAATCTCTGAAGGCTTCAGAATAGCCCAAAACTACTACTTTCTGATGTGTGAGAGTCGAATTGAATGAATTATTCAGATTTCAAAATGGTTTACTTTGCTCAAAAAATCCACGTTTTCATGAAAAATAAAACAGCTTTTTTGAATTTTAAAATTTCACTAAAAATTTGAAAATGAGCCTCAGCATCTGAAGTTTTGGTCACTATGGAGTTTTTAACTCAAATATTGGAGATAGGGAGCTCAAAAAATTCCCCTTGTAAGTATCCACATTGAATGAAAAATGTTATTCAAAGTTGCCAAAAATGACAAAAGTTCATAGTTACCAAAAATTTCATAACTTCAAAGTTGAACTTATTTTGAAAACAAAATTTTCAAAAATTTGGCCAATTTTGAAGCTGTCATTTCAAAATTTGAAGAAAAAAAATCAAAAAAATTTTCAAGTTCAGCGGTTTTTATCCTCCCCTCCCCCCTCACTCTACCCAATTTTGGTCAACAACTTGAAATCAGCCAAATATCGTGCAACATAGGGGAGCCCACATAAGGATCTATTGCACCCCCCCCCCCCGTCGATCCTCTGGGATAACTTTTTTCTTAAAGGGGGAGTCCTAATTGTACGGAACATTTCTAGCCCTTGTATTCAAAAAAAAAAGTCGCCTTACTTACAAAATGGCGGCCACTTTGATTGATAGGTCAGTCGAAATCGCAGATTTTGCGTTCCAACATGAGACTTGCTCGAAATTTTTTAAATTGTTTAGAGGTTGATTGAAAGATCAGGCAAAAATTCATCACCTGTCAAAATTTCAAGTGCTAAAGTGCGTTTTTCGATATTTTTTGGTGAATTATTGAAAATTAAATTTAGGTCAAAAATGAGGGAAAAAATCAAAATTTTACCAAATTGACCAAGAAAGCTGAAATTTGGTATATGTCCTATTTTCGACACGCCAAATCGATTGGAAAATGTTTCAAACCGTTTTGAGCAGTTCTGGAGCCTCCAGCAGATTTTTGGAACTCGAAATTCCCACAAAATGTCATCAAATGGAGTTGGATAGCCGAAATTTACTCTGCAAACTAATTTCAATACGCTACGAAGTCAACCGCAGGAGGATTTCAAGTCGTTTTGGAGCCTCCAGCAATTTTTTGAAAATTACTGGAGCCTCCAGCAGATTTTTTAAACTTTAAATTTTTACAAAATCACATCAAAATGGAGATGGAAAGCTGAAATTTACTCTACACTCCAATTTTAACACCCTCCGAAGACGACTTCAGGTGTGTTCAAGTCATTTTGGAGCCTCCAGCGACTTTTTTAAAATTACTGGAGCCTCTAGTACATTTTTGAAACTTGAAACTCCCGCAACATTTTACCAAATGGAGTTGGCAAGCAGGAGTTTACTTCGCAAACTAATTTCAATGCGATATGAAGTCGACTACATGGTGGTTTCAAATGGTTTTGAAGCTTCCAGCTACTTTTTGGAAATTTCAATTTTCCAAAAAACGCCATATGACCTTTCAAAAAGTCGCTGGAGGCTCCAAAACGACTTGAAATCCATCATCAGTCGACTTCGTAGCGTACTGAAATTAGTTTGCAGAATGAATTTCGACTTTCTATCTTCGTTTGATGACATGTTGGGGAAATTTCAAATTTTAAAAATCTACTGGAGGCTCCAGTAATTTTCAATAAATCGCTGGAGGCTCCAAAATGACTTGAAATCTCTCTGCAGTTGACTTCGTAGCGTATTGAAATTAGTTTGCAGAGTAAATTTCGGCTATCCAACTCCATTTGATGAAATTTTGGGGGAATTTCGAGTTCCAAAAATCTCCTGGAGGCTCCTGAACTGCTCAAAACGGTCTGAAACAGTTTCCAATCGATTTGACATGTCGAAATTAGGTTATATCCCAAACTTCAGCTTTCTGGGTCAATTTGGTAAAATTTTGATTTTTTTCTCATTTTTGACCTAAATTTGATTTTTAAAAATTCACCAAAAATCGAAAAACGCACTTTAGCACTTGAAATTTTTGACAGCTTTAGAAAAAAGTTGAACCGGAGGATCGAGGGAGGGGGGTCAATGGATCCTTAAGTGGGCTCCCCGACTATAGTTTATCATAATTTGAAAAAAAACTAAATATTTTTAATACTTATGCCTTTTACCAATGGATCAACTTTCGTACAATTTTTTCAATTTATAGGAAATTTTGGGAAGTCGTTGGGGTCGTTCGAGGAGCAGGATCGAAAAAATTATTAAAATTTGGGCGAACAATGGAAGAGGGAGGGGGTGGGGTGTTGGTGGTTTCAAATAAAATGAGTTCAATTTTTGTTTTCAATATGAGGGCATTGGAGAGGTGGAAGCAAAAAAACGAGTAAATATTCGTATTCAGCGCTCTTGGAAACGTATAAAACGATAAGTCAAACAGTATTTGAAATTTTTTCACATTTTGGTCAAAATTTTGAGACTTTGCCCCCAAATGGTTATGTGAATTTCATCACGAAAAATTTCAAATTTTTGGCAGATATTTTTGAAACCAATTTCAACATTATTTTTGAAACATAGAAAACTGTAAACTCCAAAGGGGGGCTTCACGACGATAAATTTCAATTATTGGAAAAAAATCACCCCAATTACCCCACCTTCTCCAGGGGGATAAAATCGAGGCTGATTTGACTTGGAATGGCTCACCTACAAAAAAGTATATTTCACTTCTTTTTTTAGCGGTTTTTGATTTTAAGCAATGGATTTTCTCGCCCTTCTCATTTTGTGTCACCGTTGGAGGTCCTTCAAATCAACCTCGTAGGCTGAAATTTTGATACGTACACTCGAATAGTGCCCCAGATGCCCAACGATCGTTTATAGAAATTCTACCCCAAGATTTATGCTTCGAAACTTGCAGCATCGCAGTATCTATTACCTATTCTGCAAATACTACATATAACGGTGCTTTTGCGCTCTTTATCGTGATAATTTTTCAAACGCGTACGTGTTGGAAAAAAGAGTATAGGAATCGAGAAAAGAACAATTATTTATTTTTTTTTTGTCGTCCACGCCTAATAATTTCTTTGTAATCGGTATAATCGCGAACGCGAAACCGCAGCACGAAGTAGGTAATATAAATGCGTACCCATTTCTTTGTATTCTAATTTAACATTGAAACTATTTATTCTTATATTTCAAGAATGGCGGTATAGGTTCATGTACGAGTACGAGTATTATAGTAAAGCCGATGCGAGAAGCCATAGATATGTTTACAGAACTTGTAAGTCTAATTACTAAGTACTATAGATTGTTACTTACTTTTGGCACCTTAACCTTGTATCATTCTCAGCTTCTTCGTATTCGCATTTTTCCTCCTCCAGTTTCTTCATATCGGCTTCCAATTTGGATATTTGGTTGGTTAAATATTGGACTCTGTTTTCTAATTCGTTTTCTTTATGGAGTCGATTAGCCAATTGTTTGATTTTCGAGTCACCGGATGTTTCATAAGCTGAGAGTTTACTTTTGAGTATTTCGTATTGTTTCTTATAATAAGATAACTCTTTCGGGTTGAAGCTAGGAACAGGTTTAGTATTGGTGAAGTCTTTTTCTGACGTCGAGATTTGACTGCTGCGTTCCTGTATTCGTTGTCTAATTTTTTCTAATTTATTTAACTCGTCAACTAGCCCACTGCTGCCGCTGCCGACGCTGCTGGAGGTGCACTCCGAAGGTACTAAATACTCGGTTTGGGTTTCTTTGGATTTGCGTTCGATTAAATCGTGTTCGAGGAATTCGTCGAAAATTCCGCTCTCTTGGAGACGATCTATGTCTAGGAACAGTTTCTCTGAAGGAACTTCTTGCGAATTTGACTCGGCCGGAGAGTAGCATTTGGCTGGTTGGTTGGTAAATGGAGGAACGGTCGCGATCACTCGAGTCGATTTCGATCTTTGACACTCGTCCGGATTTTTTAAACTCGTTAAAAATTCTTCGGAATGTTGATTGATACGTTCCTGTGTGAAGATAGAATGGAATTAGATGGTTTATATTTCAGTGGTGGAGGAAGGAGGGAGGGAGATGAGAGAATTTTGAGCTTCGAGATTGGATTGTGATTTTTGGTATTTTTGAAAAAGTGTCGTGTGACCTATCAATTAGGTTAAAATTTTACGAAAAATTCGAATATTGAGACGAAAATATTTTTTGAGAGATTTTTAAGAATTTTGAGCTCGAGATTAGGTTACTTATGATTCCTTTTTAGTTATGACTTATGATTTATAATTCTTGGCATTTTTGAAAAAGCGTCTTGTGACCTATCAAATTAGGTTGAAATTTCGCGAGAAATTCAAATAATGTGACGAAAATGGTTTTTGAGCAATTTTGAGGAATTTTTGACTCAAGATTGGGTTATGATTATGATTTTTGGCATTTTTGAAAAAGTGTCATGTGACCTATCAAATTCGGATAAAATTTCGCGAGAAATTCAAATATTGTGACGAAAATGCTTTTTGAGCAATTTTGAAGAATTTTGAGCTTGAGCTTGGGTTACGATTTTGGGCATTTTTGAAAAAGTGTCACGTGACCCATTTAATTAGGTTAAAATTTTGCGAAAATTTCAAAAATTGCGACGAAAATGGTTTTTGAGCAATTTTGAGGAATTTTGGGCTCAAGATTGGGTTAGGTATGATTATAATTTTTGGCATTTTTGAAAAAGTGTCATGTGACCTATCAAAGTAGGTTAAAATTTTGCGAAAAATTCAAATATTGCAGCGGAAATGGTTTTTGAACGATTTTGAAGCATTTTGAGCTTGGGTTACAATTTTGGGAATTTTTGAAAGTGTCATGTGACCCATCAAATTAGGTTAAAATATTGCGAAAGATTCGAATATTGGGACGAAAATGTTTTTTGAGAGATTTTTCAGAATTTTGAGCTCCAGATTAGGTTATGATTACTTATGAGTTATGATTTATGATTCTTGGCATTTTTGAAAAAGCGTCATGTGACCTATCAAATTAGGTTAAAATTTCGCGAAAAATTCAAAGATTGCGACGAAAATGTTTTTTGAGCAATTTTGAAAAATTTTGAGCTCGAGATTAGGTTATGATTACTTATGAGTTATGATTTATGATTCTTGGCATTTTTGAAAAAGCGTCATGTGACCTATCAAATTAGGTTAAAATTTCGCGAAAAATTCAAAGATTGCGACGAAAAAGTTTTTTGAGTAATTTTGAAAAATTTTGAGCTCGAGATAGGGTCATGATTTTTGACATTTTTGAAAAAGTGTCTTGTGACCTATCAAATTAAATCAAAATTTCTCAAAAAATTCAAATATTGAAACGAAAATGTTTTTTGAGTGACTTTGAAAAATTTTGAACACAAAATTGCATGAAGATCTTCGCTTTTCATTGAAAAAGTGTCAAGTGACCTATCAAATTAGGTCAAAATTTCCCGAATAATTCAAATATTGCAACAAAAATGTCTGTTGGTCAATTTTGAAGAATTTTGAGCTCGAGATTGAGTTATGGTTTTTGGAATTTTTGAAAAAGTCACATGTGACATATCAAATTGGGTCAAAAATTTCCCGAAAAATCCAAATATTGTAACGAAAATGTTTTTTGATCGACTTTGAAAAATTTTGAGGCCGAATATTGCAACAAAAATGTTTGTTGATCAATTTTGAAGAATTGTGAGCTCGAGATTGTGTAATGATTTTTGGGATTTTTGAAAAGGTGTCATGTGACCTATCAAATTAGGTTAAAATTTCGCGAAAAATTCAAATATTGTGACGAAAATGTTTTTTGAGCAATTTTGAAGAATTTTGAGCTCGAGCTTGGGTTACAATCTTGGGTATTTTTGAAAAAATGTCATGTGACCGATCAAATTAGGTTAAAATTTTGGCGAAAAATTCAAAAATTGTAACGAAAATGGTTTTTGAGAAATTTTGAAGAATTTAGAGCTCGAAATTGAGTAATGATTTTTGAAATTTTTGAAAAGGTGACATGTGACATATCAAATTGGGTCAAAATATCCCGAAAAATCCGAATATTGCAACGAAAATGTTTTTGAGTGATTTTGAACTATTTTGAGCCCAAAATTGGGTCGTGGTTTTTGGAATTTTTGAAAAAGTGTCAATTGACCTTTCAAAATGTGTTAAAATTTCACGAAAAATTCAAATATGGCGACGAATATGTTTTTTTAAGAATCTTGAAGAATCTTGAGCACAAAATTGAGTGAAGATTATCGCTTTTCATAAAAAAAGTGTCATGTAACAAATAAAAAATAAGGTCAAAATTTCCCAAAAAATTCAAATATTTCAACGAAAATGTTTCTTGATTTATTTTGAAGAATTTTGAATTCGAAATCAGGTCATGATTTTTTTGATTTTTGAAGAGCTGTCACGTGACCTATCAAATTAGGTCAAAATTTCTCGAAAAATTCAAATATTTTAACAAAAATGTTTTTTGAGTAATTTTGAAGAATTTTGTGCCCAAAATTGGATTGTGGTTTTCAACGTTTACGAAAAAGTGTCGTGTGACCTATCAAAATGCGTTGAAATTTCTCGAAAAATTCAAATATTGCGACGAAAGTATTTATTGATCAATTTTTGAAGAATCTTAAGCCCAAAATTGGATTGTGGTTTTCAAAATTCTTGAAAAAGTGTCGTGTGACCTGTCAAAGTGTGTTAAAATTTCACGAAGAATTCGAATATTGCAACGAAAATTTTTCTTGATCAATTTTAAAGAATTTTTGAGCCAAAAATTTAGTGAAGATCTTCATTTTTCTTTGAATAAGTTGTCATGTTACCGATAAAAATGTGTTGGAACTTCGACAGAAAATCAAGTATTTCCTTTAAAATGTATTTTGAGAAATTTTGAAAAATTGTGAGCCCAAAATTCAGACAATTTTTTGAGTGGTAGTAAAAATGTCTAAAAAAACAACCAAATTTTAAGCTATAATTTTTCTTAAAAGTATTGATGGATTTTTCTGATTTTCTCACGAAATTTTAAGCCATTTTGATGGAACGTATGACAACTTTTTGAAGATCCCTGAAAATATTTAGGTAATTTTTGGCTCAATATTCTTCAGAATCGCTCAAAAAATATAGTTTTTCGAAATATTTGAGTTTTTGGATGTTTTGAACTATTGAACATGAATTTGGTAGGTATAAAGGTAAAGGTACTCGAGTACAGTTGCCCTGAATGCTTTCAAAAATTTCTTGAACCCCACAACTATACATGGAAGTTCACTTTGAAAAGTTCAAACCTCCTTGAACAGAGTTTAAATGTTGGAAAAAGGCCCAAAAAAATTATTTTCACATTTTTTAGGGTTTAGACTCCAAAATGGCTCGAAAGTCGTTGAGAGGATTCAAATGAAGTAATTGTTCCTACCCTTTCGTTTAGGCATAAAATATGTAGTTCGTGAAAAAGAATTTTGTTTGAATTATCAAAAATCGACCAAAGTTTAGTTACAGGATTTTTATAAGGCATGTTCTGGTTGATTTAAACGTGTAATTGGAGTGAAATTTGAAATCTCGACACGTGTGGGAAGTTGCCAAAATCACATTTCACAATCGAGTACCTAACGTATTAAATCACGCACTCGGTACATTTTGTCTCAAAATATGCTTAGAATGTATGTACGTATGTAGATGTAGAGATACTCACTTGACACATATTCGTAAGTGTCGCCTCCATACCGGTGATCCTCATTTGATAATGTTTTATCAGATCAATAGCTTGTTGAAGAGTAACCTTATCGGAGGTATTTTCAGCACACTGAAACATTCTGTTCAACTTTTGCTGTACTTCGTTTCCCGTCACATGAGGTTCTTCGTCTTCCTGTAATTTCGTTTTTGATTAACGCAAAATCTATACCTATACGTATTCTATCCAGTCTCGGCAAATATGCCAACGAACGGTCCAAAAAAAAAACACAAACTTTCAAACGCAATTAAAATGTATTACCAATTTTATATCTTGTAGATCGCATTCGGAAAAGAAATCCTCGTACGGTGATAATGACATGACACCCGAGTCGCTGATGTCATCTCTTTCGGTTATTTCTTCTATCGTACTGGTCTCCGTCTGTGTAAAAGTTTAAAAACCAATAAAAATCTCGTCATTTGGTTAATAAAATGAGAATACAGTTACCGAATAGATTTCATTATGTTGAATAGTGAATACTGATATCATGATTAGGGTTCGGGTTATTGAAATTTCCTAATAGACTCAAACGCGGATTTTTTCACACGCGATTGTTATCTGGGAAGTGGGATGTGAATTCCATAAAAACTTGGGTATAGTACCTGCTTAGTGCTTATGAAGACAGAAGACTTTTTTTCCTCCTCATAGTTTGTTCCTTAAGACCCTAATAATCCAAATTTAATTCAAGTATATGTATTAGGTACCTATTTACTTCAAGTTTTAAGATCCTTTAATCAATTTTTCGTAATTTTCAACAATTTTTTTTTTCAATTTTGGAATATTTTCGCGTTTACTTCATTTTTATGATGTTATGGTCAATTTTTAGCGAATTTTTATCGAGTGTGATTGCGACATTTTCGTCTCTTTTTTTTAGCCTTTTGGCCTTTGAAAATTAAATCAAAAAGATGGGTTTTTTCATTTCCTATTTGTAATATTATTCTGATCAAAAATCGGAGTATATGCACCAGAAGAGGGAAGAGAGGAACAAAGCGAAGAGTTCTACGAGCAACTACAGAGGGCAGTACAAGCAGTAAATCCAGAAGATAAATTGGTAATAGCAGGAGACTTGAATGCTCAGGTAGGAGATAAGCGTGTAAAGACAGTAACTGGTATGTATGGAACAGAAGGAATGAATACAAATGGGAAAAGACTGATAGATTTTTGCACTTTCAACGGATTAAGAATCATGAACACATTCTACCAACACAAGAAAGATCACAAGATGACATGGAGCAATACAAGAGGACAAAGCTCAATGATCGACCATTTCATAGCCAATGAAAATGCTGCAAAGAAATTCTTGGATGTAAGAACATACAGAGGCCTAGAAATAGGCACTGACCATCATTTTGTTCAAGGAGTAATGAGAATGGAAACAACAAGAATACCAGCAAGGAAAAATGAAAAGAAGATCAACACAAGAGCCCTGGATGACCCAACCAACCAATGGCTGTACCAAAGACGGATGAACATCATTAGTCAAGAGATACCAGCAAGCCAGGACATAGAAGAAGAATGGAAAAATATCAAATCCATTGTGACAAAAGCGGCAAAAGAAAGCTTAGGAATGGTTCCTTGCAGAATGGGGGCAAAGCAAATAAAGAATTGGGACAACAAAATCCAAGAACTCATACAAAAGAAAAGACAGGCATTCAGAAAATTCATGAGCACAAAAAGCGAGGTTGATGGTGAAGAATATCGAAAACAGTCGGCAAAAGTCAAGAGAAAGTCCAGGAAATTACAGAGAGAGAGCTGGGAAAATTTCATCACATTCCTGGAGCATGACACATACAAGTTACGGCCAAAGGTGTACAAGATCATAAGAAGAATTGACACAAATTTTAACGAAAGAGTGGGTTTGCGGTTTGCCAAAGATTAAAATCAATGATGCAAAGGAATATTTTGAAGAACTCTGGAGTGATGAAAATGCACAAGATACAAAGATAGAAGATGAAATTGGAGAAACAGAAGACAGAATTTCAATTAAAGAGCTTCAAGAAGCTTTGAGAACAGCAAAAAATGCAAAAGCTCCAGGAGAAGATGGCATACAGTAGACTCCCGATTATCCGACCTAATCGGGGGGCTAAGGTAGGTCAGATACCAAAAAAGTCGTATAATCCGAAATGGATGTTTTTAGTGTAGAAATTGAGTGCATAAGCTTAAGAAGACAATTTTTTATTCAGAAAATCAAGTTTTGGCTCAAAGCAGGAACAAAAAATCAAAAAAATGATGAATAAACAAAAATAATGTACTTTTGTACATAAAAGACAATGAAATACTGACTCAAATTACAATTTTTTGTGATAAGTTGGATCAATTTCAAGGAAAATAACACCGTTAGAATACAAAATGCTGCTGTACTGCATCATTATTTACACTCCAAAATCAAAAATTAGGGGTTTTTTGGATTATCCGACCTTGGTGGGTCGGATAATGCGAAATGTGAGTCGGATAAATTCGTACTGGATAACCCAAAAGTCGGATAATTTGGAGTCTGATAATTGGGAGTCTACTGTACCAACAGAATTGTACAAATATGCAAGTGGCGAATTTAAAAAAAGACTTCTGGAATTCCTAAATAGGATGTACCAAGAAGAAAGAGTACCTGAAGATTTCAAAACAGCAATTGTAATACCACTGTTCAAGAAAGGCGATATGTCACACCTGAAAAACTACCGAGGAATAAGTCTACTCAACACCTGCTACAAGATACCCAGTTGGGTGAAAATCTGCTCTTACGCGACATAAAAACGTGGGCAGGAGATTTAACACTTCACGCCAATGCCTTTTCTGCCCATAAATCGGCGCGTATTTTAATTACACGTAAAAATCTGCCATTGATAAATATTCTTGAAAAATTTTTCGGCACTAGCTGGGTTCGAACTCGGGTCCCCGGATCAGAGATGGCGCGATTCCGATTTTTTTAAGGAGTCGTGAGAATCGCATGAATCCGATTCCGGAATCGGATTCCATTTTCGATTCACCTGACAGATGAATCAAAAAATGTGAAATCTGACTCTTTTCAAGCAGGAATCGCAAATGTAATATGATTCGCGATTCCGGTAATTTGATTCTCGCGACTCCGATATTTCGATTCTCGCGACTCCGATATTTCGATTCTCGCGACTCCTCATTATGATTCTCACGACTCCTCATTACGATTCTCTAGACTCTCACAATGAACGAAATCACCCAAATTCAATTGAAAAGCACAAATACAAAAAAGTGTAATTTTCATAAATATTCTTTTATCTAATTTTTGCCGGTTGGCGCTGAAAAGTGGTTGTGAAAGTGAATCTGAATGATGAATTTAGAATTTATCATTGTGTTACTAATTCGCGAATTCACACTAAGTGGCTGACATCTGGCGGATTTTTGCGTAAATGCTGAAAAGGGGGAACTGTGCAAAATTGTGATAAGACATTTTTATATTGTGGAATATTTTTCAACTCAAATTTGCAACTGAATGATTCGGATTTGAGTAATTGAAAAAATTCATGACACCAGAACTCATTTGCAAACGTATTTTAAACAAAAATGAGAAAATTGTATATCAGCAAAAGAGTTGTTTGATGTCTTTGAGTAAAGAAAAAAAATTGTTGGCCATTAAATTATTAATTTTTGTGTTGTGAATTGTAATCTGATTGGTCAATAGTCTCCAGTTCCCCCTTTTCAGACAATAACAACAGCGATCCAAGCGATTCGTGAATTCGCGATAGAAAATTTTACATAAATGTTTGTTAGAATGTTCATTTCATCTTCAATGCTTCATTTTTATGAAATTTAAGGAGTTGTGATGAGAATCTGGCTGGAGTCGTGAGAGGAATCTGGTTGGAGTCGTGAGAGGATCCTAAGATGAGTCGTGAGTGGAATCTGAATCGGAGTCGCGAAAGGAATCAGAATCAAAAATTACGATTCGGATTCGGATTCCTATATCTGGCGAATCTGATAAGCGGAATCGGGACTCAAAATTTTGTGGAATCACACCATTTGGAATCCGATTCTCAAGCTCCTGGAATCGCGCCAACTCTGCCCCGGATCTATAAGCGGACTCCTTACTACCTACTCCACCAGGGAACTTGGTAGAAGAGAACAAATATTTATATACTAACCTATAACACACGCGCAAAATACCACATTTACGCGCGTTTTTCAGCAAATACGTGATTAAATACGCTACAAAATATTTGGCGTATTTTGTGGCTGGTTTTTTCAACGTGCAAAAATACGCCACATAATTTAGAAGCTTAGCGGCTTTACGCGATAAAAATACGCTACGAAATATTCTTGTGGCGTGTTTATCAGCAGAAATTTTATTCTGCTGTGCAGAAAATGTAACAACCTAAAAAGTCGCTTCAAATTATGCCCGTGAATTGAAGCGCGATTTTGAAAACTGTAAAATCTGCTGCATGGCAGCAGTTAAAAGTCGCGTTGAAGTATAAAATGCCAATTAAACTGCTCTTTACCGTGTATTTATTGGCAGAAGAGCAGATTTTCACCCAACTGGGATATATGCGAAAATACTGGCAAAACGACTGGCAGAGCATGCAGAAGAAAAGCTGTCAGAAAGTCAAAACGGATTTAGAAAAGGAAGATCATGCACTGATGCAAGTTATACAGTAAAACTACTGATGGAAAAACGGATCGAATACAACCTAGAAACACACATGTGCTTTATAGACCTGGAAAAAGCATATGATAGGGTTAATAGAAAAAAACTGTTTGAAGTCCTAAAAGATGAAGAGATAACATATAAAATGGAAAAGGTGATAACCAGCATATATAAGAACACTAGAATAAGAGTACGAATTGGAAATAAACTCTCAGAACAAGCAGAAATAAACAGAGGAGTTCGCCAGGGATGCCCACTGTCTTGTGTTTTATTCAACATGTACATGGATCACATGGTAAAAGAATGGCAGAAAATGAAGCCAAAAGGAGTCAAGACAGACAGAAAGCAAGAAATATCAACAGTATTATTCGCAGATGATCAAGCAGTACTAGCCAAAACAGAAGATGACCTACAGAGATCAATGTATAATTTAACAAAGACATCAGAAAAGTATGATATGAGAATATCTTCAGAGAAAACAAAAACAATGGCCTTCAAAGGAAAGGAGCCAGTAAGAAGCAAGATTGTAATAAATGGAAAAATCATTGAACAGGTCAACAATTTCAAATACCTGGGAAACACAATATCATACCAGGGAGAAGTAGATGTTGGTGGAAAGATTGCAAAGTTCCTGAGAGTCACAGGACTGATGAATAGGACCCTGAGAAGCAGTAAGGTGCGAAAAGAAACAAGATTGAAGGTGTACAATACCCTAGCAATACCAATGATGACGTATGGAAGCGAGGTATGGGCACTGAAGAAATCTGATAAAAGAAGAATAACGGCAGCAGAGATGAAGTTCATGAGGAGAACGGCAGGGGTGACTCTCAGAGACAGAGTCCCATCCGAGAAAATAACAGCAGATCTCGGAGTGAAGCCAGTCATGAAGAAGATAAAACAGTATAGGAAAGATTGGAGAAATCATGTCAAAAGGATGGAGGAAACAAGATCATCAAAACAGGTCCTCCAATATACACCAACGGGGAAGAGAAGCAGAGGGAGACCAAGGAGGAAACTCACGGATACCTCAGGCTCATCCTCAACAGGTTCCACACCGCAGCAGACAGGCCAATAGGCCTACCGCTTATAAGGAAACGACGACGAAAAAAACGAGTTTAGGTCGATGGCGCTGATATTTTTACAAAATTTGTATTATTATTAAATATAGGAAAAATCAAGGAAAAGGTTACAAGATAGGTATTACTCGTATTTTCACGGATCTATTCGCATTAGGCATTTCTCGATGTCAAGGCGAGTTTGTTTACGTAACGGCGATCTCATTTAAATAGGTTACAATATTGTGAACATTTATGCGGTACTATGGGCGTTAGTGTGTTAATCACGAAAACAATGTCAATTATGTACGTGCCGTTGAGAAACGGTTGAAAATTCGTGATGTTACACATTTTTAATCTATCGATATGGCATTTTAAACACGTTCGTCGGCGTAGGAGTTACAGCTACAGCAGCGGTGCTCGTGTAAAATTTCATTGACCGGAACATATCAGTCTATGTACTTATACGTACCTACACGAGAGATGAAATCGAAAGCACGAAATTAGGTATCTAAATTAGAAAGACCATATATAATATTATAGAGTATCTTTTTTCTTCCAAACTCAATATGGTCGGTGGATCCGTTACGGAGTAATTAAGCCGCAGGAGTTGGCGCTGCCGGCGCTGAAATCAACGCTAACAGACGTCAATTAATTTTCCATTATTGGGTTTAGAAGAAATTTTTTTTTTAGAAACTTATCCGAAAATGTACTACGAACCTACACATTATGTACCTATACCATAGATGCTTAGTCATCCCCCTTTCCGCATCTACATGTGAACCTATTGCCTCGAGGATGTTAGAAATTAAAAAAGGGGGTTTCAATGAAAATCTACCAAATAGCTATAATTAAGCGGTAGTTTTGTATGGTAGACGTGTCACTGAATCGACGATTAAACTGAATTATGAATGTGTAGGCGAGAAATATGTGTATTAATATTCGTATATGGTACAATTGTTATACTTTTCAAACACCCTATAAAAATGTAAAAGTGAACGTATTTGATGGTCAGGTTAGTCACGATAATCTTTTAACTACTTGAGATACTGTCTATACTCTACACACGTTTAATCGAAAGTCTCACTTGACTGGAGTAGAATATATTTTTCACCTAACTAAATCGATTTCGAATAATTGATCGCGTCGTTTAATCGATTTATCGACGACGAGACCTGCGTTTACGTAATAACTGATGGATAATGTTGGCTCGCGATTTGCCAGTTTCCAAATGCTCATGTACGAGTGAGTGTGTGTATTACGTATTATGTTGACCACCAATCTAGTAGATTTTTTTTAGTGGATGTCCTGCGTGAAACGTATAATACTCCGGCATATGGCAATAGGAATATCCTCCCCCCTCGATCCTCTAGGACAACTTTTTTCTTAAACTGGGCACTTTAGGGATCATTTTAAAGCAAATTTTCCAAAAAAAAAGTTGGCCTTAATAAAAAAAATAACGGCCATTTCGATTCATTGGTCAGGCGAAATCGCAGATTTTGCTTTCCAATTTGAACTGGACAAAGCTAAATCCAAAAAACAAATCAAAAATTCATCATCAGCCAAAATTTCAAAACGTAAACTGTATTTTCGATTTTTGGTGAATTTTTGAAAATCAAAGCTCAGCCAAAGAGAGAAAAAAAATCAAGATTTTACCAAATGGACCTCGAAAGCTAGAATTTACGGAGTCAAACTGTTTTTGAGCAGTTCTGGAGCCTCCATCAGATTTTTAAAAGTCGAAATTTCCACAAAATTTCATCAAAATGGAGTTATAAAGCCTAGATTTATTTTGTAAACAAATTCGTATACGCTACGAAATCGACTGCAGGTAGATTTCAAGTCGTTCTGTAGTCTCCAGTGACTTTTTGGAAATTACTGGAGCCTCCAGAAGTTTTTTCGATGCTCGAAATTTCCATAAAATTTTGGCAAACAGAGCTAGAAATCCAAAGTTCACCCTGCACTCTAATTTCAATACGCTATTAAGTCAACTGCAGGTGGGTTCAAGTCATTTTGGAGCCTCCAGCGATTTTTTAAGAATTCCCAGATCCTCCAGCAGATTTTTGAAACTTGAAATTTGGACAAAACTTCATCAAATCGAGTAAGAAAGCCGAAAGTCTTTCCGCAGAATAACTTCAAGTTTCAAAAATTCACTAGAGGCTCGAGTAATTTTCAAAAAGTTGCTGGAGGCTCCAAAACCATTTGAAATTTACCCGCAGTCGACTTCATAGAGTTTTGAAATTAGTTCACAGAATGAATTTCCGTTTTCGAACTGCAGTTAATGAAATTTTGTGGAAATTTCAAATTTCAAAAATCAACTGGAGGCTCCAGGAATTTTCAAAAAGTCACTAGAGGCTCCAAAATGACTCAAAGTCATCAGCAGTCGACTTGAAATCCAAAATTCACGCCGTACTCAAACTTGAACATTGTTATTAAGTCGACTGCTGTAAGTTTGAATCATTTTGGAGCCTCCAGCGACTTTTTGATAATTTCTAGAGCCTTCCAGCTGATTTTTGAAACTTGAAATCCACTCGCAAACTTATTTCAATACGCTATGAAGTTGACTGCAAGTGGATTTCAAGTTATTTTATGGCCTCTAGCGACTTTTTGGAAACTACTGGAGCCTCCAGTAAATTTTTGAAAATAGAAATTTCCACAAAATTTCACCAGGCGAAGTTGGAAATCCGAAATCGACATAGCTAGATCGAAAGAGCTCGCAAAAATTTCATCATCCGCCAAAATTTCAAGTGCTAAAGTGCATTTTTTGATTTTTGGAGAATTTTTAAAATTCAAATTTTAAGCGAAAATTGAGGCGAAAAGATCAAAATTTTATCAAATTGACCTAGAAAGCAGAATTTTGGGATATATTTTATTTTCGACCTACCAAATCAATTGGAAACGGTTTCAAATCGTTTTGAGCAGTTCTGGAGCCTCCATCAGATTTTTGAAAATGAAATTTCCTCAAATTTTTCCACCAAAATATGAAGTTGGAAATTCGAAATTCACGTTGCACACCAACTTGAACATGAAGTTGACTTCTGGTGAGTTTAAGTCATTTTGGAGCCTCCAGTAAATTTTTGAAACTTGAAATATTCACCCCAAATTTCATCAAATGCAGTTGGAAAGCCGAAATTCATTCTGTAAACTAATTTCAATACGCAGTGAACTCGACTGCTGATATATTTGAAGTAGTTTTGGAGCCTCCAGTAGATTTTTCTATGCTCGAATTTTCCATAAAATTTTGCCAATCATAGCTGGAAACCAAAAATTCACTCTGCACTCCAATTTGAACATGTTATCTAGTCGACTGCAGGACGATTCAAATGATTTTGGAGCCTCCAGCGACTTTTTGAAAATTCTTGGAGCCTCCAGCAGATTTTTGAAACTTGAAATTTCCACAAAATTGCATCAAACCGAATAAGAAAACCAAAATTTACTTTGCTATAACTAATTTCAATATGCTATTAAGGTGACTGCTGGTAGATTTGAAGTCGTTTTGGAGCCTCCAGTGACTTTTTGGAAATTACTGGAGCCTCCAGCACATTTTTCAATGCTCAAAATTTCCATAAAGTTTTGCTAAGCAGAGCTGGAAACACAAAATTCACTCTGCACTCCAATTTCAACGCGCTGTCAAGTCGACTGCAGGTGAGTTCAAGTAATTTTGCTGCCTCCAGCCACTATTTGAAAATTCTGGGATCCTCCGGTAGATTTTGAAACTCGAAATTTTCACAAAATGTTGATTTTGAACTAATTCAGTATTAGAGACTTTCATTTCGAGTAGATTAAAAATCACGTGGAAAAAATTTCAGCTCTGGAAGTGTTCTTGGACGGAAGATATGGTTATGGTTTCTCAAAGAGGAGATTTTTTGGAAATAAAAATCGCGATTTTTCCAACTCCGAAATCCAAAAATTGTCAAAATATTTGAGTAATTCTTTACTCTTACCTTTGAGTTATTATTATAGTACTCCAGCTCCAACAATCGAAACTCCAGCAGCTCGTTTTGTTCCCTTAATTCTTGTACTTCGGTCAGCAATCGGTTTTCTTTCTCTTGCAAATGACGCATTTGTTCGGTGGTATCTTTCTCATGTTTATTGTTGCTTTTGGTATTTTTCAATTCGTTTTCGATCGCTATCCTCTTGCTTTCCTCTTCGGCGCATTTCTTTTTCAAACGGCAGTGGGCTTTTTGAAGGGCTTTGTGTTTATCGGAGAGAATCCTGTACAAATTATCTGCTCCGATGAGCTGAAATAAGAAACAGATAAACGATTAAGATATTATATAAAGATTGCGCAAGGTTTACCTATGTACTATGAGTACATAAAATAATTGTACGTTGATAGCGACAAAGTATAAGCAATTTTTTCTCACCTTTATCCACGCATCGTCGGAGTTGTCTTCGATGTCGGATGTCGCTGGATCGTATTTGTGTTCGTTTGTTGTGTTGATCTGGGTAGAAAAAAGTTCATTAGGTTTTTTTTTTTTGTGGTGATTAAAAATCAAAGTACTTGGCTTAGGTATTATAATCTATTGAATGCTAAGTAAGGTAGATTTTTCGAAATTACGAGTACATATCATATACTTACTCCTGCTTTTGAATCATTGTTTCGAGTTTCGTGTTTGGTCGTTTTCGTCGTTGTTTTGAGCTGTAAAAAAAAAATATATATTGTGTTATTTTGGAATTTTTAGATAAAATGATTTGAGCTCAAAGTGCTAAATTTCATTAGAATTATTTTTAATGGAATTTTTCAAGGCAGCTGAAATTTATTTCTTGACCATGAAAAGCCGATGAGATTCTTTTTGAGTTGTTGGATGGGTAGATTTTGTAAACGTTTTAGCAAAATCGAAAGACTCGGTGAATTTTTAATTTTTTTTTTGGAAGGGGGAGAAGTTGCTAAAACGAGAATGTGAGACAATTTGAAACCTGTTGATATTTTTGCTCTCAGCGTTAAATTTTAGGTCACTCTGATGGATCACACTCTTTGTGTTTTGATGGGAAAAAAACACCAAGGAAGGATTTGGGAGGCCAAAACAGAGGGAAGTAGTGCAACATGAAAACTCTCACCATTTTCGGTCTCAGCTTGAAATTTTAACCTATTTTGATGGGTCACACGACCTGTCTTGAGATAAAATTTGAAAAGTTGCAACTCAGGACAACGAACTTGTACCTTCATGAGTCACTTCAAAATTCAATTACCTAGGGTTATATACCTATGTGGATGAATTTCGATGAAATCGACAATATTTTCGATGAGCTGTGATGCAGCATATCGGAATAATTATGAAAAAATAAGTGCCCTTTATTCAGTTTGAAGAAATAAAAACCGTGTGAAAAATGGTCAAAAATGCAGAAATATTGCCTGCATTTTTACCACCAAAAAATATCTATTATTTTGATCCAAACTGCCAAAAAGTCTTGCTTTTTGCTGAAATTGTAAAATTGACAAAACATCTCGCTTTTTGGCGAAATTGCTAAGAAATCTCACTTTTCTCCAAAAAGTTTGAACATCCAAAAGTTAATGAGCCTTTTCGCCTCTAAAATTACCAAAAAGTTGTAAGATATGCCAAAACTTTTTTGACAAAAATTGCCGGACAATCCAATTAGGATTCTTTTCAACAAATATTCTCGCTATATTGCCAATAATTGCCGGAAAACATCTCCCCCCTCCCCCTTCCAAAAAACCCTAAAAATTCCTTTTTTTTGCAAAAATCACCAGTCTTGAATTTTCCCGATTTACTGTTGAAAATTCTCACTTTTTAGCAAAATTGCCAGAATAAGTTGGGGTTTTTTGTCAAAAATTGCGAAGAGTCTCTGCCTTTTGCAATAATTATTTTCGAAGTTCGTTTTCTGCTAAAAATTTTCCAGAATTCGAAAAAAGCCATTTCGTTTGCAAAATTCTCACATTGTGACTCAAAATTGCTAAAAAAAAACCTAGCATTTTTAATCAATAAGTTACAAGATTAACTTTTTTACCGAAATGTACGAAAAATTATTTTAAAAGATGAGAAAAAAATCGAAATTTTGCCAAAGTGACCTAGTGAGCCAAAATTTGGGATATAACCTACATATTTTCGACCTGCCAGATCGGTTGAAAAAGGTTTCAAAACGTTTTGAGCCGTTCCTAGAGCCTCCAGCAGATTTTTGAAACTTGAAATTTCTTCAGAATTTTATTATAATGAAGTTGGAAATCCGAAATTTACGCTGCACTGCAACTTGAACACGCTATTAAGTCAACTTCTGATGAATTAAAGTCATTTTGGCGCCTCCAGTGACTTTTTAAATATTCCTGGAGCCTCCAGTAAATTCTTGAAACTTGAATGCAGTTCGAAATCGGAAATTTATTCTGTAAACTAATTTCAATACACTATGAAGTCGACTGCAGATAGATTTCAAGTCGTTTTGCAGCCTTCAGCAACTTTTTGAAAATTACTGGAGCCTCCAGTAAATTTTCGAAACTTGAAATCAGTTTGTAGAGTAAATTTTGGCTTACTTAATCCATTTGAGAAACTTTTGTGGAAATTTCGAATTTCAAAAATCTACTGGAGGCTCCAAGAATTTTCAAAAAGACGCTGGAGGTGGTAAAATGACTCGAATTCGCCTGCAGTCGACTTGATAGCGTATTGAAATTGGAGTGCAGAGTAAATTTTGGGTTTCCAGCTCTGTTTGGGAAAATTTTATGGAAATTTCGGACATTGAAAAATCTGCTGGAGGCTCCAGTAATTTCCAAAAAGGTCTCTGGTGGCTCCAAAGTGAATTGAAATCTACCTGTAGTCGATTTCATAGCGTATTGAAATTAGTTTGCGAATAGTTTTCAAGTTTCAAAAATCAGCTGGAGACTCTAGAAATTTTCAAAAAGTCGCTGGAGGCTCCAAAACGATTTAAACTTACCAGCATTCGACTCAATAACACGTTCGAGTGTGAGTGCGGCGTGAATTTCAGATTTCAAGTCGACTACAGATGACTTTGAGTCATTTTGGAGCCTCCGGTCACTTTTTGTAAATTCCTGGAGCCTCCTAATAAATTTTTGAAACTTGAAATTCCCACAAAATGTCATCAAATGCAGTTCGAAAACGGAAATTCATTCGGTAAACTAATTTCAATATACTATGAAGTCGGCTTCAAATAGATTTCAAGTCGTTTTGGAGCCTCCAGCGACTTTTTAAAAATTCCTGGAGCCTCCAGTAAATTTTTGTAACTTGAAATCAGTTTGTAGGGTAAATTTTGGCTTACTTACTCCATTTGAGAAAATTTTGTGGAAATTTCGAGTTTCAAAAATCTACTGGAGGCTCCAAGAATTTTCAAAAAGTCGCGGGAGGCTGTAAAATGACTCGAATTCGCCTGCAGTCGACTTGATAGCGTATTGAAATTGGAGTGCAGAGTGAATTTTGGGTTTCCAGCTCTGTTTGGCAAAATCTTATGAGAATTTCGAACATTGAAAGATCTGCTGGAAGCTCCAGTAATTTCCAAAAAGTCTCTGGTGCCCCCAAAGTGACTTGAAATCTACCTGTAGTCGATTTCATATCGTATTGAAATTAGTTTGCGAATAGTTTTCAAGTTTCAAAAATCAGCTGGAGACTCTAGAAATTTTCAAAAAGTCGCTGGAGGCTCCAAAACGATTTAAACTTACCAGCATTCGACTTAATAACACGTTCGAGTGTGAGTGCGGCGTGAATTTCGGATTTCAAGTTGACTACTGATGACCTTGAGTCATTTTGGAGCCTCCGGTAACTTTTTGTAAATTCCTGGAGCCTCCAGTAAATTTTTGAAAATTGAAATTCCCACAAAATGTCATCAAATGCAGTTCGAAATCGGAAATTCATTCGCTGAACTAATTTCAATAAACTATAAAGTCGGCTTCAGATAGATTTCAAGTCGTTTTGGAGCCTCAAGCGACTTTTTAAAAATTCCTGGAGCCTCCAGTAAATTTTTGATACTTGAAATCAGTTTTCAGAGTCAATTTAGGCTTTCTTACTCCTTTTTTGAGAAACTTTTGTAGACATTTCGAATTTTAAAAATCTACTGGAGGCTCCAAAAATTTTCAAAAAGTCACTGGAGGCTGTAAAATGACTCGAACTCGCCTGCAGTCGACTTGATAGCGTATTGAAATCAGAGTTCAGAGTAAATTTTGGGTTTCCAGCTCTGTTTGGCAAAATTTTATGGAAATTTCGGGCATTGAAAAATCTGCTGGAGGCTCCAGTAATTTCCAAAAAGGTCTCTGGTGGCTCCAAAGTGACTTGAAATCTACTTGTAGTCGACTTCAATGTTCATTAGTATGTTCCCCTCGAGAAGAAAGTGATCCCAGGGTACCCGTGGAGGTGGGGGGGGGGGGGTGTGCTATTGTTCCTATTGTCATATGTCGGACTAATAAGTTTCTTTCGAGTTCCATTTTTAGATTTCAATGAGAATCAAAAATATTTAACCCATGTTTTGTCATTTTTTTTGTTTACTTTTCGGTTACTTTTTGAAGCTTTTTATCTTACTAAAGATTACCTTTTTTTTTAGAAAAAATAGTACCCCAGATCAGCTATCTTTTCCTCTTGAAGAGTGATTTTGAAGAAAACTATTTTTGTTTGCCAAATTGAATGACTCGAACCGATACGATTGCAAAAGATGCCTCATTAGAATGCCATAATCCGACTACGATGTCTCGAATATAGCTGCGAATTTCGCCCTTCGCGATTATTCACTCTACTCTATATGCTTTAGGTGAGGCGAAATATGTGCATACATAAGTGTAAAAATTCGACTCATTGTTGGCTGCCAAGACTGTCACATTTTACACGGTTGTTGTCACACCTTATATGCAGTACCTAGTACCTACTATAGATACAGAGAGAGACTATAGAGACACTCATCAAAAGTATTGACTAATACGCGAGTCATTGTCATTCAAGACGAGTAACCAACCTCTGGTAGATATAATAACAAACGTACTCTGGTCGTATCTCGTATATCACGCTCGGTGTCTCTTTTTTTTTTTTTTTTGCAGAGTATTTGGCCATCGCACATCGTATATAATATCACGTCGTCGTATGGTAAATAAAATTCAGCACGAAAAGACATAATATTTTATTGGCTAACGCCCACAATTAATCTCATTTAAATAGCACAGATGTCTTTATCTCGGTAAACATTTAATAGCCGGTAATTTGAATACTTTTTCAACGTAAACCGGTCTTCGATGTTGGGATAATTGGCGGCCAGAGCGACGACTACGATGATGAGGTTGGCCAAACTCTGTATGCGCCGGACAACTTCTGGGCAATCGCGTCTACCATATTTACGAGTTTCCTATATAGCAGATAGTAATTTTCGATACAAGGTTTACCTATGTGCTCGTAGACTTGAGAGACTATGTGTTATCTATACATAATAATGTAAAAAATCATCGATCAACCATCGGCTGCGTCTCTAATTCCGGCTGCTGCGGTTAAATTGTACGCAAATGATGCGGAAATTTCTACCAAATAATTCCAGTATACTTAAACTTATTCGAGTCGCTGGCCTGACTATACGAGTACCTGTACGAGTATAAGATAAACAATAAGATGCTGCAGCGGTATGGTAAGGTATACGGTACGGTGCACTCTGTGTAATTTTATAATGAACGGTGTGCGGTGGTACAGAGAGTGTGGGTGACCCGTTAACCTATTCGCAAGGTGCTTTACCCGGTTCCTTTTCTACGTACGAGTAGAAGTACCACACTAATCGAGTCCAGGTATTATCACAACACTCATTGTCAACGTCGTATGTACGAGATGTCGATGATTATCACGAATAAAATTGGGAATTGGGATTGAACTTGGACTTGAGTTCATTTCATTGCGCCTCGAACTGAATTATTGAAGAGACAATGCCCCTCAGTATCATCTTCCTTTTCTACTTTTTTTCGAACACGACCGACGTTTTATAACCTAAAAAATTACTCGTATAACGACAAAGTAACGGTTACCTGACGCATGAAATTTTTTATACGTGAATGTAGGTAGGTACCTAGTAGGTTGGTAGGTAAAAGAAATAATGTACTTGCAAGATCTATTACGAGGAGTAGGTATTTGTGAAAGTTTACTTCCAAAAGTGCAATATGACACTATTTAAGAAGTATTTACCTACCTACTATTCCCTCCTCCCCCCCCCCGGTTCTTTCTTAATTGGCTCGAAGAGAAACCGAAGCTTTATGTGGTCAAGAATACCAATTGCAATATACATGTTTAACTGAACGTGAAATAGTCGTGTATCGTTACCATAATATAGCGAGTTGGAGGTGCTGGAAATTTATAAATCTGTGTGTAAGAAGAATATTATAAAATTTACTGGCGAGGAAAGATTACCCTGCTCTTCTCACACGGTTGGCTTTTAATGTATTAATAACGTGGTACGAGCGACACATTTGAAATAATGGGCTACGTTGTTGTTGGATTGGAAATTTAATCACGTTCGAGGTACCGAAAAATTAAATTTCTCAATTATTTTTCAGTAGGAGAGCCGAACACAAAGGGCCTTTCAGGATAAGATAGTGAAATCCGCACTTTCTCCGATTTGGTTGAAACTCACCCAAAATGTTAGTTTGGATGTAAAACCATCCCAAAAAAATTTTTGAGCCGACCCCCCCACCCCCACCTGAGAAATGTGACCATACGTGCTCAAAATTCAAAATTCCCGTTCTCCAGAGGGGGTGGTCCAAACATTTTGAAACTTTCACAGAAAATAGTCACCAGGTAGGTGCGTGTGTGGAATTTTTTTCGAAAAAAAATTTCATATTTGGGGGGTTTTTGGGGGGGTTCAAAATTTCGAAAATTCGTAGAAAAAAAACGGGGAGGGGGGTCTCTGCGAAATTTTCTCAGAAATTCAGTTACACTCCAAGGTATAACATATAATTTTCCCAAGGTCCCAAAGGGGGGTGCAACATGGTCAAAAAAAAGAAAGTTTGAAAAAAAACCATGTATCTCCAGTACTACCGCGCGTTTTGTCAACATTGTTCCACGACACCACCGTGGGAAAACTTCACCTATCGCGCGCTCTCAAACTTGTATTTTTTTTTGAAAACCCTATTGAAATACCATAGTTGCTATCAAAGGTTTTTTTGGTGAATATTTTCTAGAGTGGTATGGTGAACAACAAAGCTATACCTACAAGAATTTTCAACCCCCTCTCTTAGTATTTATCCTTCAAAATTGTGTTTTTCAACTGATTTTATGCTTTTTATTAACAATGAAAATTACGTGGTACAATATTTAAAACACGTTTTTTGGATGTATTTTTGACACCTAAGTATAATATTTTTTTTGAAATTTTTGTTTTGGTGCGTTATGGTGAAAAATTGAAAAAGGTTCCATAGCGGGGGTAAAATGAGAATTTTGGGAGAATCAAATATTAATGAATGTGGAGTCGTTTCAGCATGATTCGATACCACTGAGCCCCAATATGACGTCAGATTTTCTGCTACACTAATCTAGCCCCTCCAGAGCATTCATCCCCCTAGCTTAATTTTTACTACATATTTTATGCCCTCCAGAGCGTCAACCCCCCCCCCCCCCCCCCCCACGGATAGGCTGTGTATGAGCAAAACGAAATTAGATGTCTGAATTTGGGTTTAGGTCTCTTGGAAACAACGCAAATTTTTTTGAAAGTAACTCCATTTCAAAAATAGCGGAAATTGAGAAGGGGGCTGAGGCTACGCAGGGGCCGGGTGAGTGTAAAACAAAATCAGACGCAATATTTGTGCTTGAGAGGTTCGAACCATATAAAAATGATACCAATATCATCAAAGTAACTTTATTTCAAAAATTTGTAGTAAAAATTGTGGTGAGGGCTGAAGGCTGTGGAGGGGCTAGATTAGCAAAAAACCTGACGTCATATTCGTGCTCAGCGATATCGAATCATGCAGAAACGACACATGTTGTATGTACCACGCAATTTTCATTGTTAGTAAGAAGCATAAAATCAGTTGAAAAACACAATTTTGAAGGATAAATACTAAGAGAGGGGGTTGAAAATTCTTGTAGGTATAGCTTTGTTGTTCACCATACCACTCTAGAAAATATTCACCAAAAAAACCTTTGATAGCAACTATGGTATTTCAATAGGGTTTTCAAAAAAAAATACAAGTTTGAGAGCGCGCGATAGGTGAAGTTTTCCCACGGTGGTGTCGTGGAACAATGTTGACAAAACGCGCGGTAGTACTGGAGATACACATGCATGGTTTTTTTCAAACTTTCTTTTTTTTGACCATGTTGCACCCCCCTTTGGGACCTTGGGAAAATTATATGTTATACCTTAGAGTGTAACTGAATTTCTGAGAAAATTTCGCAGAGACCCCCCTCCCCGTTTTTTTTCTACGAATTTTCGAAATTTTAAACCCCCCCAAAAACCCCCCAAATATGAAATTTTTTTTTCGAAAAAAATTCCACACACGCACCTACCTAGTGACTATTTTCTGTGAAAGTTTCAAAATGTTTGGACCACCCCCTCTGGAGAACGGGAATTTTGAATTTTGAGCACGTATGGTCACATTTCTCAGGTGGGGGTGGGGGGGTCGGCTCAAAAATTTTTCTGGGATGGTTTTACATCCAAACTAACATTTTGGGTGAGTTTCAACCAAATCGGAGAAAGTGCGGATTTCACTATCTTATCCTGAAAGGCCCTTTGGAAAAAATTCGACTCGCAAAAACCTAATTTTTTTGACGTCGTGATTAACGACGGATTGAAAACTAAATTCTAAACGTTGAATTTTTTCAAGAACGTATACAGCGTTCCTGTAACCTAATATACCACACGTTTCACATGAATTTTCTCATTTTAAAAAAATTTTAAGGGGTAAGGGTTTGTTAGAGGCGGCGAATCAAAAAAATTATTTTATATTCGTGTATAAATATCTTAAACATTTATGAATCCTGGATTTTTTTTCTTCAAATTTTTAAGTTATGTATACTTACAAGGGAACCTCTTGAGGTGTCACACTCCGATTTGAACGGGACCGCGATTTTTGAAAAGAGCATAGTCTAAAACCCCAAAAATCAAATTTTCAGCTGCCCAAGTTAATTTTTCGATTTTTGGCGAATTTTTGAAAATACAAAATTGACTGTTTTTGACGAAAAAGTACGTACTTGATCAATAAAAATGGTCAAAATAAGTCCCAAAACTAATATTAATTAATAATTACCCACATCCAAATTTCACAATTTCCAGCCATTCTGAAGCCTCCAGCGCGATTTTTCAATTTCTCCATAATTTTAAATTTGCTCCAGAAGGCGTGAATATGAAGTTGGGCAGCCAAAAATCGAGTTGTATATTACACTCGGCCTGTTTAACAAGTTTATCCACATTTGAGCCGATTTTGAGAGTGACACCTCAAAAGTGGCTTTTTGACCAGCGTTTTTCAAAATTAAAAAATCCGAAAAATCAAAAGTTTCCAGTTTGTGCGGAAATTTTCTAAATTCACGCGAATCCCTGTATTTTGTCTGTAACTAACCCCCCAAATCAAAATTTCACAATTTCCAGCCATTCTGGAGCCTCCAGCACGATTTTTCAATTTCTCCAGAATTTTGAATTTGCTCCAGAAGGCGTTAATATGCAGTTGGGCAGCTAAAAATCGAGTTGTGTGTTATACCCGACCTGTTTAACGAGTTTATCTACATTTGAGCCGATTTTGGGAGTGACACCTCAAAAGTGGTATTTTGACCAGCTTTTTTCAAAATTGAAAAATCAGAAAAATCAAAAGGTAACCTTGCGCGAATTGCTGTATTTTGTCCGTAACTAATCCCCCCAAATCAAAATTTCACAATTTCCAGCCATTCTGGAGCTTCCAGCGCAATTTTCAATTTCTCCAGAATTTTGAATTTGCTCCAGAAGGCGTGAATATGAAGTTAGTCAGCTAAAAATCGAGTTGTATATTACACTCGACTTGTTTAACGAGTTTATCCACATTTGAGCCAATTTTGAGAGTGACACCTCAAGAGTGGCTTTTTGACCAGTTTTTTTCAAAATTAAAAAATCCAAAAAATCAAAAGTTTCCCGATTGTGAGGAAATTTTTGAAATTCACGCGAATCGCTGTATTTTGTCCAAAACTAACCCTCTAAATCAAAATTTTACAATTTCCAGCCATTCTGGAGCCTCCAGCACGATTTTTCAATTTCTCCAGAATTTTGAATTTGCTCCAGAAGGCGTGAATATGAAGTTGGGCAGCTGAAAATCGAGTTGTATATTACACTCGACCAGTTTAACAAGTTTATCCACATTTGCGTGCTGGAGGCTCCAGAATGGCTGGAAATTGTAAAATTTTGATTTAGAGGGTTAGGTTTGGACAAAATACAGCGATTCGCGTGAATTTCAAAAATTTCCACACAATCGAGAAACTTTTGATTTTTTGGATTTTTTAATTTTGAAAAAAACTGGTCAAAAAGTCACTTTTGAGGTGTCACTACCGAAACAGGCTCAAATGTGGATAAACTCGTTAAACAGGTCAAGTGTAATATACAACTCGATTTTTAGCTGCCCAACTGCATATTCACGCCGTCTGGAGCAAATTCAAAATTTTGGAGAAATTGGAAAATCGCGCTGGAGGCTCCAGAATAGCTGGTAATTGTGAAATTTGGATTTGGGGGGTTAGTTTTGGACAAAATACAGCGATTCGCGTGAATTTCAAAAATTTCCTCACAAACAGTCATCTTTTGATTTTTTGGATTTTTTAATTTTGAAAAAAGCTGGTCAAAAAGCCACTTTTGAGGGGTCACTTTCAAAATCAACTCAAATGTGGATAAACTCGTTAAACAGGTCGAGAGTAATATACAACTCCATTTTTAGCTTCCCAACTTCATATTCACGCCTTCTGGAGCAAATTTAAAATTCTGGAAAAATTGAAAAATCACGCTGGAGGCTCCGGAATGGCTGGAAATGGTGAAATTTGGATTTGGGTGATTAATATTCGTTTTGGGACTTATTTTGACTATTTTTATTGATCAAGTACGTACTTTTTTTAAAAAAAGGCATAAATTACCAAAAACATGTCAATTTTAAATTTTCAAAAATTCGCCAAAAATCGAAAAATGAACTTGGGCAGCTGAAAATTTGGTTTTGGAAGTTTGTGTCTATGCTCTTTTCAAAAATCGCGACACCTCAAGAGGTTCCCTTGTTAGCCCTTAAATTTAGAAAGTTTTTGAAAATTGAGCTTTCAGAAAAAGCTCAATTTTGAATTTTTAAAGTTTGTTTACTCCAAGCTGGGGATTGTGAGTTGTGATGTGTATATTTTGCCTAAACTGGCTCAGGGGGGGGGGAGTGGTTTGCCAAGCACAGAGATTTTCTTTCTCTTAAGTACAAATTAAGTAGTAATAACCTACAAAAAAAAAAAAAGTGAAATCAGAATCGTGTTAATTTGACATGAAATGGTTCAATATGATTCGAATCAAATCAAATTTTATGTAAATTGGGAGCATTTTTTTTTTCATTTTTTAATAATTTAGGCTTTATTTGTATTGATCCTCTAATAAATTATTTTAATTTGTATTTATTTTGTTGCAGATTCATATTTATGTGGTATAATTTTCCTATCTCTCACGCTGTGTCGCTGTTTGAGTTTTGGTAAGTGACGTTTATGAATTAATTGTTGCTTAATTTGTTGTAGTGTAGAATACGTTTTTTGAGGGCTCAGATTATGAGGGAATTTTTTTTCTTCAATTTTTCTAGTCAATTCTAATGAAGTACCTTACCTATCTTAATAAAAGATCATGGCGGAGTTGGAAAACAAAGCGAGAAAATTAAGAAACTAGAAGAATTTGAAAAGAAACACACCAAGCGTGGAAAGTTTTCTCTCTCGGAAAAGAACGATATATTGGCTTTAGTTGGAAACACCAGACTCTATAGAGACTTTATTCCCGAATACTCTCAGATTGTCAATCCTATTTACCATATTATTACAAAAGGCAAAGTACCTGTTGAATGGACAGAGAAACGACAGAAAGCCTTTGAGACCTTGAAAGCAAAGTTTTAGAAAAGACTTCAAATTCCAGCAAGCTCCAAAAGAAGGCGATTTATACCTAGACACACAACTCTCCGAAGACTCAATGAATGGAGTCCTCTTCTATACATGATTGACAATGAGAAGCTAAAGAACCTATGTATTATAGTATATTTTGGTGAGCTTCCTTGACCTTTTTAGAAGTCAAGGATGGCAGGAAGGATGGTAATCTTGTAATTTTCACGCATTTATAATTATGATTTCTTACAAAACTACCAAATTTTGAGGGCAATTTCTAAAGATTAGTTGAACTTACCTACCTAATTGGTGCAAATTTAATCACACCGTTCTGAAGAAAATGAATGGAAAATTAAAAATTGACCATTAAAAAATAAAATTTCAAAAGTTGGTTAATTTTGGTATCAATTTTCCTACGATCGGAGTAGCAAATTTTCATTTGCAATTAGCTCTGCTCATAATGAGTAGAAGTCACCATTTTCGCATAACTTATTTTTGAAATTTTACCAGAAAAATCAACTTTCAACATTTTAGCAAAAAATTTATATGAGAACCAAATTTGTAGAGAATGAAATTTTCTATCTCCAAGTTGCTTATAGTCTTGTTGAAAAGCTCCATGCCTCACTAGTTCTCAAAAAATGTAAAAACTCGACCAATTTGAATTTTTACATTCTAATCCTTGGATTTAGTTTACTCGTATTGTATTTTCATGAGGGAAATATTATTCAATAATTTTTACCCCACCAACGGAATGAAAAAGTGTTACACTTGAGCGCCTCTTCCCCCACCCCCGTTAAAAATTGGAACAATAAAAAATTCAAGTTTTTACTTATAGGAAAGAGCTCTTATTTACACCTAAGTAGGTACATACTTGTGGGAAAAAAATTATTAATAAGTATCCTAAAATTGTCTGGTTTTATGAAAAAAATATCTCCAACTGGTCAAGTAAAGATAAGTTGTGCCAGGAAGCCCCCATCTCACCCCCTGCCAGAAAATTGCAATTTTCATGTTTATTTAATTTCTAGTCCTTAGATTTAGTCCATTTTCATTAGAAATACAGATATTTTTGACCCCTCTGCATGTTAAAAAAAAAAGTAAAAAGTGCCCCTTTTCGCAAAAAAAAAAAAATTTAAGGGTTTTTAAAAATTCTAATCCTGAAACAGTGAAACTTGGTTCCTCCCTCAATTTCTAAAAATAATTGGATTTAGGGAGGGGTTTCCTCGAAAATGTGGTTATTTAAAAATACTCTGCCTAGAAATGAAATATTTTCAAACAATATTTGTACAAAATATCAATTTTTCATTTTTTTGGTCAATTTTTTTCTACTTTGAGAGGCTATAGGTACATATAGGAAAACCAACATCATTCAGGAAACCGAAGGAAAGTTTTTCTTAAAATTGTGCTTATTTTGAAATATTCTGCCTATAAATGAGGATTTCTCAAAAGTTTTCACAGACATCAATTTTTCATCTTTTTTCATTTTTCCCAATTTTTTTTTAATGTGTGAAGGGGATTCCATACAAGAGAGCCAACTTTATTTAAGGGTCCAGCGAAGTTTTTTTATTCAAAAGTGGGCTATGTAGAACGATTCTTATGTGGAAATGAAAGTATTTCCAAAAATGTTTTCCTCGTTCTGATTTTTTCAACTAGGGGGGGGGAGAGCTACTTTCTAAGAAGCTAATATATGGTTTGAAAGGAAGTTTTCTCTCGAAAATGAGATTGTTTAGAAAAATTCTGTCCCAAAAACAAAAAAATTTGACTAATTGAATTTTCGAAAAAATTCGTTGATTTTTTCAACTGAGGGGGTGGGGAGGAGCCTATCGACGCCACTTTTTTGCAGGTGGGGAAAAATGAAAAATTGAGAACTATTCTCTCACCTGAAGACATCTCGATTTCGAAATCGAGATGAAATAGGTGAAAGAGCTCGTTGTACTGTAAATTTAAGTTCTTCGCGTTACCCGAAATATAATACATACAATAACAATATCTGATACCTATTCAAAGAAACGTGCGAATAACCATTTTGCTTATCTCATCCGCAATATGCACGCAGACCTGGCACCTCTTTTTACCTAAAATTAATCAATGCTTCGTTACCTATGCACGATATACAACTTCACGTTTTCGTTGCATTGCAGCTCTTTAATCACAGTGATTATATTCCGACAATTATAATCTCATTGTAGCCGAAACTCGGTACCTATACGTATAAGAAAACGAGCGAGAGCGAGAGTGAGATAGACATTGGTTGGTGAGTTTTATAAAAAGTGCCGATATGAAAATACCAGATCATACACCGATTGATATTTATTTTATAATATACGTGATCTACGGCGAATAGATGAACGTCTTTCGTGAACAATGATCTGTGAAACAAAGAAGTTACATCACGATTTCCACTCAAACCTTTGGCCAGATCAGTGGTTTCTAAGTGCGTTTGATTGCATCTCGCTATACTTACAGTACAGATTGTTTTTTTTTTTTTCGTACTACCAATGTATAAAGTATCTACCCGAGGGAGACATGGATCATAAATACGAAATTACCATCGCGTATTTAAAAAAAAAAAATGCATCGGACGCTTCCAAGTGTAGATATTCTCATTTTAAGGAGAAAATTACCTTATGAAACACTGTTTTTGAAATAACACATAGATTATGTTACATTTAAGGTCATTTTTTAGGTCGCTGAACCATCATTAACAATCGTGTTGCGCTTGTTTCTCCGCTATACCTATACTAGCTTATAGGTTATTATTTTACGAACATCTTTATAACTGTCCGAGGGGGTTTAGTCCGATCTATCAACGATAGATGTACGTTTTTTTATGTATCTTGCACTCACTCACTGATAGCCTACCTGTACACAAACTATTCAGAATAGCTGCATCTCGTCTCATTCGTCTATACAGTCTACACTTTGAATAGTGTGAGCAGATTTTGTCTGGATCTAGATAACTGCCCTATTCTTACTGCAGCTATAGTGATGTCGTAAATCTGGCTATACTTTCATAAACACGGATATGGTTTCGAATTTTAAAAAATTATCTGACTTTTTCGAACCAAAGAGACAGTTTTATGAGGTAACTGCTCCGTATTCGTGAAAGAGGTTGGTCATTTTTTTTGTTCAGGTGTACGATAGTGATTTATGTGGTTTTTTTTTCAGTCGTATCCTCGTATCAGGGTATTTAATACTATATGTACGATGGCGCGTATCATCGTCCAATTTTATTGACCAAGTGTATGGAGTTGGAGTATGTAGTATATGGGAAAATGAAACGAGTCTTGGGAAGGTCTCACAATATGATGTAGGTATAAATGGTTTCTTTTAGATGATTTTAACTGATGAGTGATGAGTGATGACTGATGATGTACCAAAGTACCTACATAATATAGCTATAAAAGACTAAAAGTAGGTAGACCTAGATGTGCATACGAGTAGGTATACTTACGTTCGGAATTTTCGTCGTTTCTTGTATTCGTTTGTGTGCATTTGATACGTCTGAATCGTCGTCGTGTATTTCGATAATTTTCGCATCGTGTTTGGTTTGACTGTGACTTTTTAGCTCTTGAAGATGGGGTAGTTTGGGACATTCGAGTGGTTTTTTGGTATCGCTGTTCGAATGACCGTTTAATTTCTCGACCTGTGGAATAGAAAATAGATCGACTTTTAAAATATGTTGAAAAATAATTCAATTTTATGTAGCCTATTTAAAATCGTAAGTCTAGTATTGGTGATTTAATTTATAATTTTTCCACGAACTGGATTATTGTGATGGTGGAAAGGGAGTGAGGGTGCATTTGTTGTGGCTTGTGGGCGAGTTTTTGCTCTTTACCTGTTGCGATGATTGATGTATTGATAATCTACGTTATCGTTTTGTACTTTTTCTCCTGTTTAGCTACACAAACAGGAGCAGTAATTTGAAAAATTGAATCGTTTTCGTCACTTTCAATGTTCTAAAAAATCGATCAAAAACGTTGATTTTTAAAGAAAAAAAATGTACCTAATTTTGATCTTTTTTTCAAACTGTAGGGACTAGACGTACCTACATTGATAGATCGGTCACTTATATGAATGATCAAAATCGAATCGCTTTTTGAGAAGGAAAAAGTAATTTTATTCAAGTTACTGAAAGTAACTTTTGGTTAATCAAAGTTTTGGTTGCTAAAAGTTACCTCTTTTTTTTTTTTACAAATTTTCAATAATATAATTTTTTTCATGCAAAGCTTTACCCTTTGCTGAAATGTCTCACTTGTCAAAAAAAGCGAGTACAAAAAATCCCAAGTATTTCAAAATTGCCAAATTGGCCTCATTTTGTGCTAAAAATTATCATATGCTATAAATTCCCTTGAAAAGTCTCGCTTTTTTAAAAAAAGTTTGCGTAGAAATATCATGTTTTGCTAATAGTTGTCAAAAAACTACTGATTTTTGCTAAAAATTGTTAAAAATTGATATTTTTCAAAAAATTGACAAAAATTAGAATTTTGCTTTAAATTTTCGTTTTTTTTTTTTGAAAAAATTTTTAGAAAAATGTTGCTTTTTTCAAAACATTGTCAAGAAATCTCGCTTGATTGCAATAAATTGCCAAAAATGCTAGCTATTTGACAAATTGAAACATTTCGCTTTTTCGCCTAAAATTGTCTCAAAAATGTCTAAAAATTACTTAAAGATTGCATTTTTGAAAAGAAATTGCCCAAAAATTGCTGTTTTTTGTTGAAATTGTCAAATTTTTGCTTTTTGGTGTAACGCTTTGCTTTTTAGAAAAATTTGCTAAAGATTTTAATTTTTTTCAAAAAATTATCTAAAAGCAGGGCTTTTGTAGAGCCAATTATTCTGGTCCGGATCGAGTAAATATAATTTGGTCCCATTTCTAGGTTCGAAACTATATAAAGGTTTTTTGAGAGGGGGGAGGGGTCGACTGATAATTTGCTGACTGATGTCGAGGAAAAAATATGCCAAATGATATCAGATTTTATATGACTTATAAAAATGGTCATCATTTTCTGTTTTGGATTTTTGGGGGCTCAAATGCGAATTTTTTTATTTTAAAATAAGATTATAAGTTTTTGAAAATTTGTATTTTGAGGGAACTAAAAAAGATGTTTTTTATGCGAAATTTTGTTTTTTTGGTTTTTAAAATTTTAGAATTTGAATTATTTTTTTTAGAATGTTAATTTTGAAAAAGAAAAGAGAACAAGATCAAGTGAGGGCGAAAGCTCTTGAAAATTTGTACTTCGAGAGGCATAAATACGATCATTTTTATTCGAGAAGTTGGTTTTTTTTGTTGAGAAATTTCAATTTTTGAACAAAAAAAGAAAACAAATCCGAGTGGAGCGAGGGAAAAAGTTTTTGAAAATTTGTGATTTGAGAAGTAAAAAAAAAAAAAAAAAATAGTCTTGCTTTTTCTGCAGAATTTGACAAAAAGTAGATATCACTATTTTTTTGCAAATGATTTCCGAAAAGTTCTGCTTTGTGCTGAAATTGTTAAAGTCCTGCTCTTTGTCAAAAGTTGGCAAAAATTCTTGCTTTTATGTCTAAAATTGCCAACAAGGTTTATTAGGTCTTTAGAAGTGCTGAAAACGAAAGTGAAGCTATTTTTTTATTATTCTGCCCCTGCAACGTCTCATTGGGGGCCAAAATTTTTGGAAAATTGAAAAAATCGTGTGAATTATGGTTTACTAGGTTTTCAAGAGCGCTGAACACGAATATGAAGTAATTTTTTTGTTTGGGCCACTCCAAAGTCTCATTGCCTCACCCCCTCTCCCCCCAATTTTTTTTTGAAAATTGAAAAAATTGTGTGACATATGGTTTATTAGGTTTTCAGGAGCGCTGAATACGAATATGAAGTTATTTTTTTGATTCGGCCCCTCCAACGTCTCATTGTCTCACCCCCTTTCCCCTCCAATTTTTTTTGAAAATTTAAAAAATTGTGTGATATATGGTTTTTTAGGTTTTCAGGAGCGCTGAATACGAATATGGAGTTATTTTTTTGATTCGGTCCCTCCAACGCCTGATTGCCACCCCCCTTCCCTCTAAAAAATGTTGGAAAATTGAAAAATCGTGTGAAATATAGTTTACAAGGTTTTAAGAGCACTGAATACGAATATGAAGTTATTTTTTTGATTCGGCCCCTCCAACGTCTCATCGCCTCACCCCCTTTCCCCACCAATTTTTTTTTTGAAAATTGAAAAAATCGTGTGACATATGGTTTACTAGGTTTTTAGGAGCGCTGAATACGAATATGACGTTATTTTTTTGATTCGGTCCCTCAAACGCCTGATTGCCACCCCCTCCTCCCCTCAAAAAATTGTTGGAAATATTGAAAAATTGTGTGACATATGGTTTATTAGGTTTTTAGGAGCGCTGAATACGAATTTGAAGTCATTTTTTGATTAGGTCCCTCCAATGCCTGATTGCTGTCACCCCCCTCCCATCAAAAAAATTGTTGGAAAATTGAAAAATTGTGTGACATATGGTTTATTAGGTTTTCAAGAGCGTTGAATACGAATATTACGTTATTTTTTTGATTCGGTCCCTCCAACGCCTGATTGCCACCCCCTCCCCTCAAAAAATTGTTGGAAAATCAAAAAATTGTGTGACATATGCTTTACTAAGTTTTCAGGAGCGTTGAATACGAATATGACGTTATTTGTTTGATTCGGCCCCTCCAACGCCTCATTGCTTCCCCCTCTCCCCCCAAAAAATTGGAAACTTGAAAAATCTTGTGACATATGGTTTATTAGGTTTTTAGGAGCGCTGAATACGAATTTGAAGTTATTTTTTCGATTCGGCCTCTCTTACGTCTCATTGGCTCCCAAAATTTGCTGAAAATAAAAAAAATTGTGTCCCAATTCAAAATACATTTTTTCGAAATGCTTCTAAACCTGAAACTCTCTCATACCCCCTTCCAGCCACACCCCGAGTCATTAAACCTCGGCGAAAACTAACACAATCGTTAAAATCACAGCCATCTTCGAGCGAAAATTTCGACGAATGCAACCGTCAATTTACCGTTCGGTCGATCAATTTAATCGGAATCGAATGATAATAAAAAAAAAGCGACTACAACGACGATCGACGGTTCAACGAACAGAGTAGCGAACAGTGTTTAAAATTTGAGGAATTTTTTAATCGCCGCACTCTGCGCGCCGCAAACAGGTTGATTTGCGCGAAAAGCCCATCGCGATCGTGTACTTTTACGGGCGCTTGGCGCGCGATGCATCAGCGAAAGTCATTTTATCGGCTGATAATAGGTGTGCAAAGTGCCCAAAGCAGAGAAAGCGGTTAACCGCGCTACCAAAATCGTTCATTTGTCTTATCAAATCGCCTAGTGCAGCATACTACGTATACAAGTTCTTCTGCATCGTGTTCGAGTATACGTACGTATAAACTCGATCATGGTGCTGTGCGATGAGACACGATAGACTATACTAGGTAGAGGTACTCATGTTGGCGTTGTTATGTTTTGTGTTCGCTTCCCCATCAATAATCATAATAATAACGATGACTTTTTATTACGATAATTCTTATATTATAGCAAGAGTCGTTAATAATAATAGAAAAATGGGACTAAAAACAATTAATAATGGCTTCGTCACGCCTACGTAATTAGCGAGTACGATTTTTTTTTTTTACCGAAGCGTGACTGATCAGTCAAGATGGACTGTATGCAAAAGCTCGATCTCTGCACCTATCGTATTATTTGCGAATTACGCTTTTATATACATTCTGTAGCTACCAGGTATGAAATTATGAATGGCTCGAAGAAGTACAACCTATCGATATTTCGTCTATATGGTACTATATTGGATCGATGAAAGGTGCCCTATACCTACTCGTACGCTGGATTTAAATACATAATAACCTCCTACGCGAGAATATCGATCGTATACAACAAAGTACCAACTACCAAGTACCTGTAGAGAAATTTTTGCAATTCAGAGCTTCACCTATAAGAAAGTTCCTCTCGAGAAGTATGCACAAGAGGGAAATTTATACCTATATGGAGAGACTCTCGGCCAATAAAATATTTTTCTTAATTTCACTTTATAATAACCATTAATAAAGTAGAATATTACACGGTTTATGAATTATAATTCCAAGTCGAACCTACGCATCGCGATTCGCGGGCACACTTATCTCAAGTAGCGTGCAATTTTTTTCTCCAACACTTACACGCGTCGATGAGTAATCCAAAGTGATAAAAGGTACCCATTTAAAATCTCACCAGTAAAAAGCTTACATATAATAATGTCTCGATTCGTCATTCCAACGCGTACGGTACGTTTACAGTGTTGACCAAAAAATTACGGTAATTAAATATTAATTTTCGATGGAATGTCTGCGACATCGACATTTAAAAAAACATTGTCGTTAAACGAGCCACTTTTCTCGAACAGAATCTCTGCAGTCAAGAGGAAGCTAAACATACCTGCATTCGTCGAGTCGAAGACACCTGTGAACACATTGTGCATTCAAAAACGATGTCGATGGCGGAAATTAATCGTAAAAAAAAACGTAACTGGTGTAATTAAACGACTACGTAATTAAAGGCAATCGTCGCGTCGTCGGTCGCTCGCTCGTAAACAATCCGGTCTAAAATTAACCTGTTGAATTGGACTTGGACGAGCCGGACATCGCGCCTCATATTGTTACAATTTGGTAAAATTCCGCCTCTTTGAGAGGAACGTACAAATCTCGATGTGAAATTCGAAATATTTTTATGGTTTGCGATTTTACGTAAAAGGTGGAATATTATGGGATTACTCAATGAGGGACATTGTCGTGTAATGTTGAATAATTTCGCAGTTTTTGTGACGTTGAATGGATGTAATGTACATACCTGAAGATGGCGTCGAAATATTTTGATGAATGAGATGTCAGTGAATTACATATTCGAGTGGCGATAAAATATTCGAGGATTTTGAACGTTACGTAATAGTGATGAAGGTGATGATGATGAAGTGTTGATTTTTTTGAGATCAGGAATTTAATATTGGAAATAATAGGCACATAAATATTTATAGGTGTTCGAGAGATATGCGGTGAAAGGAATCAATTGAGTAAGAAGCAAAATTATGGGCAATGGGATGGATAAGGGGCGGGGGAGATGTCGGAGGATTCTAACAAAATTCAGTGGAAAATTTCCTTTTGAGTTGGAAATCACCGAGGAAAAATCTTGACTCCAGAAGTGCTCCTGAAGTCCTGAATTAAAGTGAGATTATGGGTCTGAAAATAGTTGTGATTTCGTGGTTTTTTTGCTCTATAGTTCTTACACTGAACTTGTTTCAAATGTTAGTTCTACATAATGTTGACCAAGGGCATTAAAATCGAAATTCAGTGCACTTTTAAAGTTCTACTGAGCGGTTAAATTTTGGAAATCGCTTATAGTCCGGGTTCGGCATACGTATAACAAAAAAAACGAATTGTACCTCTAGCCCCCCTCTGAATTCTCGGTGACAACTTTTTTTGAGGGGTGACATCCTGAGGAACATTTTAAAGCAAATTTCCCCCGCAAAAAATGGGCCCTGATTACAAAATGGCGGCCATTTTTTAATTTTCCAAATTTCGGTATGTTTTTGATTGGGGGGGGGGGTTATAAATTTACCTGAGTATAGTTTGTTATTAAGCCAAAAATGACAAAAAAATCAAAATTTTACCAACTTGACCTAGAAACCTGAAATTCGGAATGTATACGCTATTTTCGACCTGCTAAATCGATTGAAAACAGTTTCAACCCGTTTTGAGCAGTTCTGGAGCCTCCAGCAGATATTTGAAAATTGAAATTTCCATAAAATCTTATCAAATGTAGTTGGAAATCAGAAATTCACGCTGCACTCCAATTTAAACTCGCTATTTGGTCGACTGCTGGGGAGTTCAAGCACATTTTGGAGCCGCTATTCACATTTTGAAAATTCTTGGAGCCTCCAGTAGATTTTTCAAACTTGAAATTTTTACCGAATTTCATCAGATGCAGTTGAAGAGTCGAAATCCATTCTGTAAACTAATTTCTATAAGCTATGAAGTCAGATTTAGGTGGATTTGAAGTCGTTTTGGAGCCTCCAGCAGATTTTTCAATGCTCGAAATTCCCATAACATTTTTCCAAACACAGCTGGAAACCCAAAATTCACGGCACTCTAATTTCAACATGCTATCCAGTCGACTACTGGAGGATTCAAGTGATTTTGGAGTCTCCAGCGATTTTTTGAAAATTCTTGGAGCCTCCAGTAGAGTTTTGAAACTTGAAATTTTCTACAAGTTTTATCAAAGTTGTTGGAAAGCCGAAATCCATTCTGCGAACTAATTCCGATAAGCTATGAAGTCGGCTTTAGGTGGATTTAACTTGTTTTGGAGCCTCCAGCGACCTTTTTGGAAATTACTGGAGCCTCCAGCAGAGTTTTCAACACTCGAAATTTGCATAAAATTTTGCCAAGTAGAGCCAGTGGCGTAGCCAGGATTTTCTCAAGGAGGGGGCAAAACCAGATTTTTAGGCATGAAAAATCGAAGTGAGGGGTAATTTTCTGGAAATCCATTGTATGAAAATTAAGGCAAAAGTACTGCTCGAGCGAAGCGAGAGCGAAAATTTTCGGAAAAAATGGGTCCAAACAACGAAAAAACGTCCATTTTTGCATGTTTTCTTTCAAATTTTTGCTCTCAAGGGGGGGGGGGCATGGCCCCCTTCGCTCCCCCTTGGCTACGCCACTGAATAGAGCTGGAAATCCAAAATTTTTTCGGCACTCCAATTTCAACATGTTATATAGTCGATTGCAGGAGGATTCAGCTGATTTTGGAGCCTGCATCGACTTTTTGAAAATTCTTGGAGCCTCCAGTGGATTTTTGAAACTTGAAATTTCCACGAAATGTCATCAAATGGAATAAGAATGCCGAAATTCAAGTTTAAAAAATTTACTGGAGGCTCCAGTAATTTCCGAAAAATCGCTGGAGGCTTCAAAACAACTTGATCTCACCAGCAGTCGACCGATAAGTCAATAAAATTTTACCAAACAGAGCTAGAAATCAAAAATTCACTCTGCACTTTTTCAACACGCTATCAAGTCGACTGCTGGCGAGATCAAGATGTTTTGGAGCCTCCAGCTACTTTTTGGAAATTACTGGAGCCTCCAGCAGATTTTTCTACTTTCGAAATTTGCATAAAATTTTGCCAAACAGAGCTGGAAATCCAAAATTTACTCGGCACTCCAGTTTCAATATGTTATCTAGTCGACTGCAGGAGGATTCAGGTGATTTTGGAGCCTCCAGTGACTTTTTGAAAATTCTTAGAGCCTCCAGTGGATTTTTGAAACTTGAAATTCCCACAAAATGTCATCAAATGGAATAAGAATGCCGAAATTCAAGTTTCAAAAATTTACTGCTGGTTCCAGTAATTTCCGAAAAATCGCTGGAGCCTCCAAAACAACTTGATCCCACCAGCAGTCAACCGATAAGTCAATAAAATTTTACCAAATTGAGTTGGAAATCAAAAATTTACTCTGCAGTCTGCACTTTTTCAACACTCTATCAAGTCGACTGCTGGTGGGATCAAGTTGTTTTGGAGCCTCCAGCGACTTTTTGGAAGTTACTGGAGCCTCCAGCAGATTTTTCTAGTTTCGAAATTTGCATAAAATTTTGCCAAACAGAGCTGGAAATCTAAAATTTACTCGGCACTCCAATTTCAACACGCTATCTAGCCGACTGAAGGAGGGTTCAAGTGATTTTGGAGCCTCCAGCGACTTTTTGAAAATTTTTGGAGCCTCCGGTAGATTTTTGAAACTTGAAATTTCCATCAAATGTCATCAAATGTAATAAGAATGCTGAAATTCACTCTACAAACTAATTTCAAGTTTCAAAAATTTACTGGATGTTCCAAAACGACTTGACCCTACCTGCAGTCGGCTTGATAGCGTGTTGAAATTGGAGTGCAGAGTGAATTTTTGATTTCCAACTCTGTTCGGTAACATTTTATTGACTTATGGAGCTATGAAAAATACGCTAGAGGCTCCAAAGCGACTTGAAATCTACCTGCAGTCGACTTCATACCTTATTGAAATTAGTTTACGGAATGGATTTCGTCTTTTCAACTGGAATTTTGATACAATTTTGTGGAAATTTCAAGTTTTATGAATCTGATTTTCAAATAAAAAAAACTGTTGAATGAACGTGCCCTTCAAAGTCTTTGTTTTGCTATGAATATTCTCAAGGGGAAATATTTTGCGGATAAAAATTGTGATGTTGGAAAAATTCCGCAGAAATAATATTTGTCACTGAATTAAGTACCTAGACCTACCTATCAAAAAAAAGTGGGTGAAAATTTGGACAGGAAAATTCTAAAGCAGAAACATTTCTCACAGAAAAAAATTTGCCAACAGGAAAATTCCCCTGGAGTAAAATTTGGCCCATTCTCCAGAAAATGACTTGACTGAAAAGTAAGGAACCTGAAAGAAAAAGTCTTAAATTGAACAAAGCTGAATCGAAAAAGCATGCAAAAATATATCACCAGCCAAAATTTCAAGAGCTGAAGTCCATTTTTGGTGAATTTTTGATAACCGAATGCTGAATGGAAAAAAATCAAATTGAAAAAAATTGATCTAGAAATCTGAAATTTTGTACTTGGCTTCTTTTCAGCCGTAAAATCGATCGGAAACGTTGCGCTTTTGAATCGTTTTGAGCAGATTTTGGTGAATTGCAATGTTCACAAAATTTCACCCAATGAAGTTGGAGAGCTGAAATTTACTTTATACCCTAATTTCAACAATTCTAAGTCGATCGGAGATGATTTCAAGCCTTTCTGGAGCCTCCAACAAATTTTTGTGAATTCAAAATTGGGGGGGACGGACGATTTTGGAAAGATTGTGTGTAATCAATCAAGTAGGTTACTAAAAAGCTCGTCTAATCGTATTTTTACAGGAATGGTGGCGTTTCTAAAAAGTCACTGGAGGCTATAGAATAACTTGAGACCACCTCTAATCGACTCAGCATGATGAACTTAGGATAAATGGGAAAAATTTTAATATTCCAACTCTACGGAGTAAAATTTCAACTTTCAAAAATTTTCTGGAGGCTCGAAAAGTTTTTGAAACGGTTTGAAAACATGGATGATGATGATGATATCTTTATGTTTAATTATTTTGCGGAGCGAACATGAGCCTTACCAAATTTTAGATTTTCAGCAAAATTTGGTGAAAGAAGAACCCGAAGTGATACGTGCAGTAGGTAAATTGATTTTCAAAATCAGTGACATGACCTCGAATTGGCAAAAATCGACAGATTACTTCAAACGTACGTACACAAAGGCGCCTAGTCTTCTTTTTCTCATGAAAACCCATTTTTCTTTTCATGTAGGACATATGAACCAGTGAACCTTAAATACCAGATTACATTATGAAACGAATTATCCAAATTAATCATTCATCGACTACCACTGACACAAAATTTAACCAACATATCGTTCAAATCTACAATGTACCTATACCTATATTCGACTTTCCATGCAACTGAATCGCCTGCTGCATGCCTTCAACTCCTCATTAAAAACCGCAACCGCGTGTCCCCTGAAAATTCACGCCATTGTTTCGGTTCGTAATTAATCACGTAATAAGTATTCAGCCGATGATGGTTTAATTTTCGGCCGATTATTCTATAGAGATACGATTACGATCAAGTCACAAGTGAGAGAGAGCATTGAATGTTCGCAAACAAAGAACCATGAGCTGTACGTTGTTGGAAAAAAGTACATCGTTTGGATTCATACGATGGCCAAGGAGAAGTACTAATAAAGAGATGAGATATGTACCTATTATAATTACGACAGATTAATATGAAGATCGCATTACCCATCGTAAATGAATCAACAAGTTTCTTTTCAACGCTGAAAAGTTTTTCGTCTGTACGAAAATTTTTCGTTATACTCGAGTTGATTTTAAATGAGTTATCAGTCATTGTTATTCACCGCGTGGATCCAAACTGCACCTATTGTCTGACCCATGGCCCTTAATTGGAAGGTGTAAAAACATTGGCTGAAATTTCAACAACTTCTTTAGTTTTTTATCAGATTATTTGACAGTGTAACTGTAGGTATTATATTTTGTTATATTAATTTGATGATGCGATTGTCGATTTTGCCAGCGAGAAGTGGAGGAAGTATTTTAAAAGGTTATTAAATGGATCGTGTTCGATTTCATTTTTCTGTGACAACATTGTTGGGTTTCGTAGCTTGAATGGACGATCGCAAGAAAAGTTGTTTTTTGAACTTGACGCGAATTTTTCTCATTTCTACCCCTGAAAATCGTCCCTGCACTTGCGGGAAAATTCGATGATGATGGATTGCAATCATTACGGATTTGAATAACCATCGAGTTATTTTTCAATACCTTATTGGTAAATCTTGCCGTTTTTGTATGCCAATGAACATCGTTCCAATTTGGAAAACTATTGCGAATGGACAACTAACTGACGATGAGACAAGTTGACCTATATTTGTGTACTCGCAGTACGGCATCATTTGCATAAAGTGTAGTAATACATACATGCATCGTGTGCACAATGCACATTGCGCATGATTGATTCGGTGACATTTTTCTATGCAATAAATTTCATTTATCGAGAGTTGAAAAATGTGATATTTGATATTTTCAATCTCCAACGTCGTCGAGAAACGTTTACGAGTAGAAAATGCCATCGTACGAAGGAGTACTGCAGTTGTATACGTGTACGTATACTTTACAAACGAACTTTTACTTGTTCAAGGATATTAAAATGAATCATACTTATGACCAGAAAATTGCTTTCCAATTTTTAGAATTTTATACAAGAATTTTTTTTGTAGAATTATGCAAAAGGAAAATAAAATGAAAATTTTAAATTCCAAAAATAGGGAATTAGGGACTTACAAAATGAAAAATTATTCAAATTTCCAATTTTTTTAGTGTTTTGAGGGCATTTTTAAATACACGAGATTTTTTTTTGAAGAATTCATTATCATCATCAAAAAGTTTTATTTTATGACGTCCGGCATCTTGGCCTTTAACATTAACAATCCAATAACAGAAATTAAATTAACAAATAACAAAAATATAACAACAAAATAAACTTTAAAAAGGCAGATTGGGAGTCCTTCAGTCAGGAGCTGGATGCAGTGCCAGAAAATTATGATCTTTTTAATGTAGTTCTTTAACGAATCTCAGTCAAGCACATCCCAAGAGGAGCAAGGAAAGATTACATCTCTGGTATGAAACCGAGCCTCATTGCACAGTACAATGAATATGTTGATAAATTTAATGAGAATCCTTTTGATGATGATACCATAGAGCTTGGAGATAAACTTGCCGCGGAGAGAGATAGCTCAGTCAAGGCAGGAGAACTGGCCGGGACTGGTAGAAGATCTGAACTTTGGCAAGGACAGTCAAAGAGCATGGCATCTGCTCAAAAGACTGAATGGCGAAAAAAGTTGAGCACGCAATTTCACTCAGACAACAGCAAACCAGATTGCTCACCAGTTGCTCATAAATTGTAATCATGCAGAGGAAGTGGATAACTTTTCATCACCATTCACATACTCTTGAGGTCAAATCAAAAAGCAGCAGGTGTTGATAAAATGTAGTATGTAGAGCAGATAAAACATTTCTGGCTGAAAACTGTTACCTGGATTCAGGAATTGTACAACACTTGTGTAGAAATATCAAAAATACCTCAATCATGGAGGCAGGCCCGTGTCATTGCTATCCAGAAGCCAGGCTAAGACCCAGATGACCCTAAAAGTTATCTCCCTATATTGTTACTATGTCATCTGCATAAGATATTTGAGTGAGTGGTCCTAAATCGAGTAGCTGAGCATATTGACAAGAACCTAATCAGTTAGCAGGCAGGTTTCAGACCTGGGAAATCTTATACTGGTCAGGTCCTGAGTTTAACACAGCACATAGAGGATGGTTTTGAACAGCCCAAGGTCACTGGTGCTGTGTTTGTGGAACTCTGCAGCATTTGACACAGTGTGTCATCAGTAGAGCTTGGATTTTTATGATTTGTCATATTTTCATTCTTCGTACAGAAGATTGCGCATATCCTGTGGATTTTTGTGAATCATGCAATTATGAGTAAAATGAGCCCAACTTGTTAGCGCATATTTTGCATATTTTGGGTATAAATGCATATAAATGCATATTTTAGACATTTTAAGCACATATTTGTCATATTTTGGGCATTTTTTCCATTTTTCAGTCATATTTTGGAAATTTTGGCCAAAAAATCAATTTTTGGTAGTATTTTTCATTAAAAATTGAAAAAATTGAAAAAACGATTTTTTAAATCGATTTACAGTTAACCTAAAATTGATTATTCAAAGTAAAATTCAAGACTTCAACCTACTTTTTTTGAATTTCTTAATTTTCTGGCCTTCTCAGCACCTTTAAAATGAAAAATCCTTTCTATAGATACCCATATTGATGTTGCATAGAAGTGCATATTTTGATGAATAAGGGCATATTTTGTCATAATTTGATCAAAATAAATGCATATTTTATGCGCATAAAATGATTTTTTAAGCGCATAAAAATCCGAGCTCTAGTCATCAGTTACTTCGGTATAAGATTTATGAACTGACCAAGGACTATAAATTTACAGAAATCATCACAACACTGCTTAAAAACCAGAGGTTCTATGTGACTTTAGATGGGAAGAATAGCACTTGGAGAAGGAAAATGAATGGCTTGCCGTAGGGAAATGTCCTGTCACCAGAGATGGAACGATTGCCAATTATAATCGATTGTAATCGATTATTTGGGTCCCATTAAATAACTGGGACATCATCAATTGGCGAGTTCTCTTTAACTTGGAGCGCTAGTGTCAACCTTGTAGATAAGGATGATTATATGATCGGAGTTGATTATGGCTATTGCTTTACCATTGTGGTTCAAGTTTTTTAAAGCATTTTTCTGAAGAATTCGCCAAAATGAGTGATGAAAGTGATAAACTGATGAAGAAATAAATGTTAATTTGTATGCCTTTGATGTCAAATTATTTCCACAATGCTGTTCACCCTTTTATAGAAGGAAAGGTAATTTTGTTCTTCAACTACATGGATAAAAATGACGATGAAATTATGTAGTACGTAAAGTACATTTGTGGCAAGTTGTACTCACTCTTCGTCTCTTCCAGTGTTTTTGGTATCCCTCATAATTAATCTGTCTGTAAAATTTTATCATTAATTTTCACTTGTTAGGAAAATAATTAGAACTACAAGAATGAAGAATTCTAAACTTGAATAGCAAATTATTAAATTAAAAATTATGAGTTTAAATCTCAATAGGTATCAACTTTTTTCAAAGAAAATTTTTCATTTTTATTTTTGTTTGTTTCTTTAAAAAATTTTAATTTTTAATTTTGGTAAGCTAAAATCATTTTCAATTTCAAACAATATTTTCATGCAATAAAGATTGTATGAAAACAATTTGGAATTTGGATCATACATTCAGTAATGCTAATTAAGTTCTCCAAAACATTGCATGAGAAAGAATTTTAATTTCACTGATTTTACATGGAAATGAATTCCCTACAAAAAGTTGTAGATAAGAAGAATATGCAAAAAAATCTTGCAAGAAGAATCTTTGGCCTTGGGGGAAGATTTTTCCAAAATTGGCAATTTACCTAATATTTAAAAAATTTGAATTTTTCAATTGATTTAATTACGTTTCTGAAATTCTTCAAAATGAGGCGCAGAATGGCACAGATTTAAAAAATATCTTTAGTCCAAAATTAATAATTTTTTCAATCTAATTTTAACATTTTTTACATTTTTTTGAATTTTTGATTACCTACTTAGCAAATTTGGGAAATTGTCAATTTCATCTGAATCTAATTTTCATCTTCAAACATGATTTCAGTGTCATTTAGGATTTTTTTCTGTGTATAGAATTTAAAAATTTCACTATGGTTGTTCTTCATCCTCAAAGATAGGTACCCTCAAAAAATTTTTCCTTTCTGAAAATTTTTTGAACACATAAATAAGCACCTTTGTTACAATATTACTCATTTCAGTGATTTTTATGGAAAAAATAACTAAAAATATTGAACCAAAATCATTTTCGTCATGGTAAAGCAATAGCCATAATAGTTCCGATCATATAATCATCCAGTTCCCTCAATAGACTGTAGAGCGCGTACCTTTGGTGAGAACTCGCCAATTAATCGGATCTTTTATTTCAGGCCTTTTTGATTGGTCAATGATACTGAAAGCCCCTCGGCCCTCATGACGTCATGTTTTTTTAGCTGAAAAAATCGGTCAATTATTTGGTGATTATGCTCCAATTATTATGAGAAAAATAATTGATGTAGCATTGATTATAATCGATTCCATCTCTGCCTGTCACCTATCCTTTTTAATATCTACACTAATGACCAACCAATTGGAGGACCTGCAAGTCGCTTCCTTTATGCAGACAACTTAGTACTCACAGCATAGTGTGACACATATTTGTAGAGGTTGAAGACACACTGAATTAGGCAGTAGAAGAACTCTCCTTGTTGATGATTTGAATGTAGTGGTTCCCAGACATAGCAATACTACATACAGCCGAAAAAGGTCATCAACTCAACACCCTAGAATTCTTGGAAATAAAATGCCACAAAAATTCAACACAATTCAACATGGTCAATGATATCTCACCAAACAGTGTTATTGATTCTCTGCTTTCAATTTTAAATCAACCCCTACCTCCCCTACCTTGACTACGCATCTTCTATAATGTAACTCACATTTTTCTACTCATTCATAATTGACAATGGTCGCTATGATGACCAAAACGCGTCTCACTTTATAAATTTAATGTTTGTGTAATTTCTTAATATTTTTTCGTGAATAAAAGTGTTTGTGCTGTAAAAGGTGTAATTAATTGCTAATAGAAGAACTCGACAAATACTATAAAGCCAACCAACCTTAGGCCAAATCCATCCAAGACAAAAACCTGTTTGTTCCACCTGCAAAACTGTGAAGCCCAGAGATAGCTCAACATCCAATGGGGAAACACTGCTCAGAATGACAATGATCATCCCAAATATCTAGTGGTGACACTGGATATAGATCAATCAACAGGCAGGGCTGTTAAATTAGCGTAATTTATCCGCTGGTAAAACACGGAGGTAAAATACGGTATTTTATGGTATTTAAGGTATTTTACTAATTTGGATATGAAGAGTTATTTGTAGCTTGACTTCGGAGTTCTGAACTTCTGACCTGCCTCTGAAGTTTATTTTAATCTGTTTTAGGTGTTATTAGAGATCATAGGAAATTTTCCATGGACATTTTTTGGAAATTTATGGGGAAAATTTTTGGTAACTTTCAAATCATAAATTTCCATGGAAATTTGGAAATTTATGAAGGAAATATGGGGAAAAAGTGTTCAATTTGGCTTTTTGGTAAATTATGGTAAAATACGGTAATAAACTTTTGGTAAAATACCGTAAAATACCGCCGTAATTTACCAACATAAATTACCTTACAGCCCTGCCTACAGGCAACACTGTAGAAAAAAACTGAAATGAAAAAGGCTGCTAGAACAAACCTGATCCAAACGCTGGTACACACATCAGCGCTAGAACTGTGTTACTCTTGTCAGTTGCAGAATATGCTTGCCCAGCATGGGGACAATCCTTACATGCTAAGAAAGTAGATGTGCCCCTGAATGAAGCCTATCGAGTGTCAGTTGGTGACAGGATGCCTCAGACCAACTCCACTCACAGCTCTGCATTGTCTCACAGGGATTGCACCACTGAAAGTACATATGGAGGTGGCTGCCAGAGCAGAAAAAACTAAAGCAACACACAACCACCTACACCCCGTGCATGGCTACAACGAATTACCAGAGAGCAGACTATAATCTAGACACAGTTTCCTGAGAACAGTGAATGAATTAAGTACTCCTGCCGAAGTTGAATGCTGTCAAATCTGGAACTCAGCATCAAGAAGCAATACTATGAGCAAATCATTGCCTCAAGGCAACCAACTGAAGTACAGCCTCTGGAAAACGCTGAATAGAATTAGAAGCAGAACAACATGCTTGAAATTCAACCTACACAGATGGCACTTGGCTATAAATGACGATCTGTGCAAATGTGGCGAGGTACAAGATGACAAGTGTTGATTATATGGTGACTTCGACGCAGACAAACTGGACCGGACAATTGATGACGAGGAGATGAAGTTCCTCAAATATTGGAACAAGAATGGAATTTAGATAGTATTCCCGACCTGACCAGAGGAAAAAAAATCTCAACAAAAGTATGGCAAAATTCTCAAAAATATAACAAGTTCAACAAAAATATATCAAAATTTAATCTAACGCCAGTTTTACATTTTTAAAATGGGGGGGGGGGGATTTCGTATAAATGGGGGTCTTCTTCTGCCCCTTTAGGGATGTTAGGATCTCTCGATGCAAATTAATTTGCTGACAGGAGGCTAAAAAATTCTTTGTTGCAATTTTTTCTCAGAACCGTAGTTTCCCATTTTTAATTTATTGTGAAAAGAGGTGCTTTTAATTGGAAAGTTCAATTCGAGCTCCTTTTTTGGGAGTTACATTTGTTTTTACAATTTTTTCAAAATGCAAGAATTTATGAATAATTGGTCATTGCTTACTTTTTGCCCGAAATCTCTCCCTCCTCCCCCTCCCCCCTTCAAGAAAGCTCGCCAGTTGAATAAACAGTAAGCTGTTCATTATATTATTGGAGAAATTTTCAATCGAAAAAATTGAAAATGTAGCCGAGTAAAAAGTTTGCAAACTTTGAGTGGAAAAAAAACAACAATCAGATACTTTCTATATTTATTTTACTAGCCATTATCATCCACTTATCAATGTTTGTACCTTTCACCTTTTCGAGAATAAAAAAAAAAACGTCAAATAAATGCCCGAGGAAGTTCATTAGCCAATATGAAATTCAATTATATACGTACATAAATGTATTTTATCACCTCATAAATTAGGCGCACGTGAATGCAATAATAATTCTCATAACTACATATCTCGCCATCATTGGGTCATATTCTAAGTATCCATAGGTAGGTACCTAAGGTAGTACCTACATGAAAGTTCATAAATAGTGCGGCAGCAGCATCGAACCATATATTCGTAGTTATATATGAGATTTGTAAGCCATATAAAATGACATAGTCTATCACTCTTAATCTTAAACACATATATAGCGATTAATTACTCGCTATACTTAAATGAAACGTCATAAAAAATGATTACGTAACGAAAAGCGTTTAATTATTGCAATACACAGCTATTATTGTTTCAGATAGAAAAACGTCTCGGTCTCGGACAGTATAGTTAGGCAGGATGTACTGAAAATTTCGATTACATAAAAATTGACGGCAACTAATCATTTTTATGTGTACGAGTCTCGTAAGTCGTGTTAGAAAAATTGAACTAAATAACGTTGGGATTTCGAAATTACGCGTAGGTATAGCCTGCATGGCGATTTCCTTTTGATGCATAACTTATAGGTAAAAGATTCACTTTCGTTTCCACCGTCGTGGATACATCTGTTTCTGTATATAGTACTCGTCTTCAGATTACATCGCCGATAAAAGGTATTTCGTTCTCTCGCATCTCGGTGTAATTTTTTTTCAACAACAGTGAAGGAAGATAAGCGTAGAATTAAAATATTAAATGTCGATATTAATATCCTACTTAGCTAGTTCCACGACGAGGTTAATATAGTATTGACCTTATATATATATATGTATGTACTCGAGTATCTGAAAGATGCATTGGTTATATTGTGTAGTGGAGTAGGCATTATGCATATGCACAGGTTGTGTAGCTGTTGTAGCTGTATAGCTATATTATTATTAAATATGCGTGTTGGACGAGTAAATATTTAGTTGGCGGTTTCCGTAGCGTGTATGATCGTAAAAGTAAGATATAATCGCCGATCGGTGCATATAACGCGCGCATTTACCTACGCCAACATTCCGAATCCAATTTAAAATCTTGGTCAGCCTTTTTTTGAAATTGGTAGCTGATTTTTATAGCCCTATCATATGACCAGAAATTTTGTTTACTCTTTTCAAACAGCACACACAGCTTGGCACCGGTCGTAAAATTTTTCCAGTGTTGATTCGACGTGTATTTTGAATGGTAAATTAGGCTATTTGCATAAAAGAAACACATCTGTACGATGATATTGCTGGCAACTCGACTTACAAAGTAAGTTATTGAACAGAAGGAATGAGAAAGTGACTGGACAGGACAGATGGTCCGAGTGGCCAGCAAATGCAGCGATGAGCTTTGATTCGATGAGATTTCTTTTGGAAATTTTTTCAAAGATTTCAAGTCGTTTTGGAGCCACTATAGTGACTTTTTGGAAATTACTGGAGCCTCTAGCAGCTTTTTCTATACTCGAAATTTCCATAACATTTTGGCAAACAGAGCTGGAAATCCAAAATTCACTCTGAACTCTGGTTTCAATATAGGTACGCATTCAGTCAACTGCAGGTGGGTTTAAGTCATTTTGGAGCCTAAAACAACTTTTTGAAAATTCCTAGAGCCTCCAGCAGATTTTGAAAACTTGAAATTTCGACAAAATTTCATCAAATTGAGTAAGAAAGCCGAAATTTATCTATGCGAACTAACTTCAAGTTTTAAAAATTTACTGGAGGCTCGAATAATTTCCAAAAAGTTGCTGGAGGCTCCAAAACTACTTGAAATGTATCTGTAGTCGACTTCATAGTATATTAAAATTAGTTTACAGAATTAATTTCTGTTTTCGAACTGCATTTAATGAAAATGTTATGGAAATTTAAAGTTTCAAAAATTTACTGGAGGCTCCAAGAATTTTCAAAAAGACGCTGGAGGCTACAAAATGACTTAAAGTCATCAGTAGTCGACTTGAAATCCAAAATTTACGCAGTACTCAAACTTGAACATGTTATTAAGTCGACTGCTGTAAGTTTGAATCATTTTGGAGCCTCCAGCGACTTTTTGAAAATTTCTAGAGCCTCCGGCTGATTTTTGAAACTTGAAATCGACTCGCTAGCTGATTTCAACACGCTATGAAGTCGACTGCAAGTGGATTTCAAGTCATTTTAGAGCCTCCAGCGACTTTTTGGAAACTACTGGAGCCTCCAGCAAGTTTTTGAAACTTGAAATTTCCACAAAATTTCACCATGCAAAGTAGGAAATTCGAAATTCACGCCGCACACCTACTTAAACACGTTTATAAGTCAACTGCATGTGGATTTTGAGTCGTTTTGGAGCCTCCAGCGACTTTTTGAAAATTTCCAGAGCCTCCGGCTGATTTTTGAAACTTGAAATCGACTCGCTAGCTGATTTCAACACGCTATGAAGTCGACTGCAAGTGGATTTCAAGTCATTTTAGAGCCTCCAGCGAATTTTTGGAAACTACTGGCGCCTCCAGCAAGTTTTTGAAACTTGAAATTTCCACAACATTTCACCATGCAAAGTAGGAAATCCGAAATTCACGCCGCACACCTACTTAAACACGTTTATAAGTCAACTGCATGTGGATTTTGAGTCGTTTTGGAGCCTCCAGCGACTTTTTGAAAATTTTCGGAGCTTTCAGTAGATTTTTGGAACTTGAAACTTCCACAAAACTTTATCAGAAATTCACTACGCAAACTAATTACAATACGCTATGAAGTCGACCACCGGTGGATTTTGAGTTGTTTTGGAGCCTCCATAGCGACTTTTTGGAAATTTTATTGAATCCTCCAGCAGATTTTCGAAACTTGAAATTATTCCTGAAAAATTTTATCATAAAGTTGGTAAGAAAAAATTCATTCTTTTACCGGCTAAAATTCCATTAGTCAAAGAGTATTTTTGGAATTTTAATGAATTTTTGAAAATCAAATTTACGAGTACGCCAAAAATGAGGAAAAAATCAAAATTTTACCAAATTTAGCTAGAAAACTGAAATTTAGGATATACCTTATTTTCGACCTACCAAATCGTTTGAAAATGGTTTTAACCCATTTTGAGCAGTTCTGGAGCCTCCGGCAGATTTTTAAAACTTGATATTTTCCACAAAATTTCAAGTTCATAAAATGCAGTTGGAAAGCCGAAATTCATTCTGTAAACTAATTTCCATACGCCATTAAGTCTACTGCTGGTAGATTGGAAGTCGTTTTGGAGCCTTTGGAAGATTTTTCAATGCACGAAATTCCCATAAAATTTGGCCAAAGAGAGCTGAAAACCCAAAATTTACTCCGCACTCCAAATTTAACTCGCTATCAAGTATAGACTGCAAAAGAGTTTAAGTCGTTTTGGAGCCTCCAGCAACTTTTTGAAAATTCTTGGAGCCTCCAGTAAATTTTCGAAACTTCAAATGCATTCCGTGAACTAATTTGAATAAGCCATGAAGTCTGCTGTAGGTAGATTTCAAGTCGTTTTGGAGCACCCAATGACTTTTTGGCAATCACCGGAGCCTCTAGCAGATTTTTTAATGCTCAAAATGTCCATAAAATTTTGCCAAACAGAGCTGGAAACTCAAAATTTACTTTGCACTTCAATTTAAACACGCTATTGAATTTACTGCAGGCGAGTAAAAATCATTTTGCAGCCTCCAGCGACTTTTTTAATATTCTTGGGACCCTCTAGTAGATTTTTGAAACTCGAAAGTTTCACAAAATTTCATAAAATGGAGTGAATTTTGGCTTTACGACTCTATGTGATAAAATTGTGAATCGTTCGCGAACGATGTACTCTTTTGTCTAGTAAAGAAAGTATTTCGGGGGATAAAATGAAATTGAACGCGAATAATTTTCAACTTTCTATTTTAATGATTCATTCAGTAGTTTAAACGAATCGTTCGCGAACGATTAAATCTTTTGGTAAGATTTATTCCAAGAATTTATTGAAATGTACGTTCCAACTGAATTAATACGCCATCGTTCGCGAACGATAGACTATTTTGATTAGTATCACTGAAGAATGAAAAAAAAAAAAAACGTATTTTACAGAAGATGAAGTATGTAAAATTAGAACGCAGTACGATTCATTCGGTCATTTAAACGAATCGTTCGTGAACGATACAGTCGTCAGGCTGGATTTCTTTCGAGAACGATTGAACTATTCACTAACAATGAATTGCTTGCTAATATAATTTTAGTCTAATGATTTGTTCAATCATCCGAACGAATCGTTCGCGAACGATGCAATTTTTTGATTAGGATCATTCGAGGCTGATTGAAAAAACGCATTTTAGAGATAAAAGTGTATGGCGGAGAACTTCACATATCGGTGATTTGTTTCTGTTCGATCAATTTGAACGAATCATTCGCGAACGACACCAGTTTTTGAACAACGATTGTTGGTCCGTTTGAAGAAAATACGTTTGAATTTTGGTCTATCGTCTTGCCTTAAAAAGATTTTTTAGGGCGGTGAGGTGGGGGGAGGGGTGACGTTGAAGAATGGTTCTAGAGTGGTATCAAAAATATGGTTCTCCAACTTACCCCTACTTCACCTCTGGTGTTTCAAAATTCAAACATCATGAATTTTTTTTTAATATTGATGATTTTCTGAGGTTTGAATCAGAGCTCTAAAAATTCCCACGATTTTTATTTCTTCAAAATGTGCAATTTTAAGAAAACCTCCCCTCCTTCCTTTGATAGAAAAATTGAAAAAAAAATCGGATACATCAGACATTATCGAATCAGTTCTTCTTTATGAAGTCATACTAGAAGTCTTCTCAACAAACCAACGATATTACCTCCACTAACTCATAATAACAACTTGGCGACTACAAACCACAAAAAATGTGAATTATTTGCTGATTTTTGCAAAGATATTTTCTGCTATAGAAATACAGACACTTGATATTTTGACTGAACCCAGCAATCATCATCTTTGCAAAATGCTTCGTCAAACCTCAGTTGAAGAGTGATATTCCAAAACTCGCTTTGTCCATTTTCACAACTTTTCAGGAGAGAGGAAAAACAGTTTCCCTTTAAACGGGTAAATTGGCTTTTTAGGCGAGTTTAGCCTTTTATTTGGGTGGATTTATGATGTAGGAGTGTAGGTATACACTTCACCCACTAAATACTGCTGAAAAAAATTCAATAAAAATGGACAAATCGCGTTTTGGAACATTATATTTTTTTTAATTTTTAGTGAATTGGCTATTTAGGTGAGTTTAACACCTCATTTTGGTAGGTTGATGATGTAGGAATGTGAGTTAATACTTCATCTACCATGTACCGCTGAAAACACAACTTTGATAAAAATGGACAAAGCGAGTTTTGGAATAAGGTGCACCGGGGGAAGTCAGAACGTTTTTTCACAATTTCAACTTTGATCAGCTGTTACTCTCGTACTAATGAACCAATATGGCTGAAATTTGGTATGTAGGTTCCCATAAGGGTTCTCAACTTATGGTAAAAATTTCAGCGCGATTGTCGCAGTAGCTTTCGCACAATCGAATAAAATGTAACTTGTTCTGACTTACCCCACTTTGGGGTAAGTCAGAAAATCTACAAAATTAATTGGTATTATTAGGATTCGACCCTGAAGCTTCCTTTATAGTGGCCGTGGAATTTTTCTACAGAAAAGACAAATGTGTACATTCAAATGGAAGCATTTATACTGGCTGTGGAATTTTATCAATTTTCTATGGAAAAGTCAAAATTTTTTAACTTTTCCATAGAAAAGTGATGAATGAGATAAAGATTGAAAACTTTTTATTAAAGTGAATAATCATCAGAATTTATTAGAAATGTTATTATTTTACAAGTTTAGAGGTTCAAAAGTGCTTAAAATTGAGTTTGAAAAAATTCCACGATTTTCTGTAGAAATTTTCTATTGCCTGCTTATCGCCACTATAAAGGAAGCTTGATCGATGCGCAATATGTCGAATAACATGTTTTCGAGGTCGTAGAATTCGAATCTGGAGTTATTTTTTTTGTAGGAGTGGTGGGTGAGGCGTGGGGAGGGGGCAATTCCAAATTTTTCGTACATCATTGTGTAATATGTCGATTGATATGTTTTCAAGGTCGTAGAATCCGAATCTGCAGTTATTTTTTTTGTAGGAGTGGGGAGTGAGGCGTGGGGAGAGGGAAAATTTCGAATTTTCCCTACATTATTGTGTAATATGTCGAATAATATGTTTTCGAAATCGTAGAATCCGAATTTGGAGTAATTTTTTTGGTAGGAGTGGGGTGTGAGGCGTGGGGAAAGGGAAAATTTCAAATTTCTCCTACATTATCGTGTTATATGTCGAATAATATATTTTCTAGGTCGTAGAATTCGAATCTGGAGTTATCCTTTTTGTAGGAGAGGGAAGTGAGGCGTGGGGAGAGGTAATATATCAAATTTTTCCTACACTATCGTGTAATATGTTGAATAATATGTTCTCGAGGTCGTAGAATTCGAATCTGGAGATATTTTTTTTGTAGGGGTGGGAGGTGAGTCAAGGGGAGAGAGAGTAAATTACAAATTTTGCCTATATTAATGTGTAATAAGTCGATTGATATGTTTTTGAGGTCGTATAATTCGAATCTGGGGTTATTTTTTCGCAGGGGTATGAGGCGAGGCAAGAGGAGAGGAGAAATTTCAAATTTTGCCTATAATATTGTGTAACATGTTGGTTGATATGTGTTCAAGGTCGCAGAATTCGAATCTTGAGCTAGTTTTTAGGGTCGAGTGCTATTCAAGTATCACCGTTTGGGGAGAGGGCCCCACCCATGCGAACCTACGACTCATCTTCCACCTTCACCATAAAAAATGACTCCGGATTCGTATTCTACGACCTCGAAAATATATTATTCGACATATAACACGATAATGTAGGAGAAATTTGAAATTTTCCCTTTCCCCACGCCTCACCCTCCACTCCTACAAAAAAAATTACTCCAAATTCGGATTCTACGATTTTGAAAACATATTATTCGACATATTACACAATAATGTAGGGAAAATTCGAAATTTTCCCTCTCCCCACGCCTCACCCCCCACTCCTACAAAAAAAAATAACTGCAGATTCGGATTCTACGACCTCGAAAACATATCAATCGACATATTACACAATAATGTACGAAAAATTTAGAATTACCCCCTCCCCACGCCTCACCCCCACTCCTACAAAAAAAATAACTCCAGATTTGGATTCTACGACCTTGAAAACATATTATTCTACGTATTACACATCGATGAAGTCGAATCCTAATTATCAATGTTCACTTTTCTGACTTACCCCATAGCACTAATTTAGGGGGTAAGTCAGAAAAAGCGATATAAATAATGAATAATTGAAAATTAACAAAAATTGAATACTTGGGGTTTTACATTATTGTTTTAAGAATACTTTCACTTATAATATCACTTTTACTGATCATTTCTTCTGAGGTAAAAAGCAGTTTGAAAAACACTGATTACAATTTGAAATCAAATTCAAAACAGCAACTAAAAATGAACCAATGAAAAGCCTGTAAAATGAAACTGGGTCGCGAAATTTTTTATGCTGTGATGAAGTAGGGGTAGTACCCTCAAGTTACCCCTGGGTAGCGCTTCGGCAGATATAAGCCTCTAAGAGCTAGAGCAGTTTTTCTGACTTACCCCGAATTCGGACTTCCCCCGGTGCACCTTATCACTCTTCAGTTGAAGAAATTTGCTTTATTATCAAAAAAATCAAAATCCAGAAATCACCAGGCTCGGATAACATCAGTAACATTATGCTTAAAAACCTTTCAACAAATATCCTAACGAGCTTCAAAACACTTTTCAACTCTTGCCTTCGAATTAGTTACTTTCCTAATGCCTGGAAAATCGCCAAAGTAATTGTGCTATCCAAAAAAGAATCTCCCTCTTCATCTCCTAATGATTATAGACCTATCAGTCTTCTCCCTTCTCTATCCAAAATCCTTGAAAAAATCATTCATAAGCGTGTTTTGGACTTTTTAAAAAAGGAACAGATTTTGCCATCTTTTCAGTATGGTTTTCGTAATAAAATGAGCACAGTTCATCAGTTGCATCGAATGGTACAACTTATTAACAATGGCTACGAAAATAAGCAATTCACAACTGCAGCTTTTATAGACATCAAGGCCTTCGACTCTGTATGACATTGCAGTTTAATTCACAAATTAGTTACAATCGAAACGCCCACCTTTCTACATAAAATCATTTCTTCCTTCCTTCAAAATAGGAAATTTTATGTTCAAATCGACAATGAAAGCTCTTTGCTTCGAGAAATCAGCCAGGGTGTACCGCAAGGCGCTGTATTGAGTCCAACCTTGTTCATCTTATACTGCCATGATATTCCTAAACCAGCTGATAATGAAATAGCGATGTTTGCTGATGATACATGTTTACTTAGCCAAAATAAGGATCTTCCAATTGCTCGTAATCAACTTCAAGCTGGTATCAATGAATTGGAACCATGGTTTGAACGCTGGAAACTTAAGCTAAATCTTCTTAAAAGTGAAACAAAAATCTTCACTCTTTGCAAAATTCCACCGACTCCAGAAATCTTGATTGATAACACTGTGGTACCATGGAATACATCAACAGTTGAATATCTCGGCGTGCACTTGGACCAGAAACTATCTCTCAAAAACCATATTGTTCTCAAATCACGTGATGCCTACCTCAAACTACTTAAACTTTACCCCTTATTGAATTGTTGTTCCAGATTGTCTACATCTTGTAGTCTACTTCTTTACAAAAGTCTCATCCGTAGCTCTCATTCACATATGCAGCGCCAATATGGATAACAGCTTCAAAAACTAACAAACGTAAGCTACAAATTATACAAAACAAAGTTCTGCGAATCATTACAAATGCACCGTGGTTCCTCCAAAACAATCAGTTACATAATGAACTGCAAATAGAATCAATCGACGCCTTCTCTGAAAGACTTACTGAAAAATACCTATTCACACTGGAATCGCTTGATGACTTTGAATTCCTACTTAGCAAAAATCTTATGAATCGTCTTAAAACACATAAAAATCCTCAAGATCTTTTTTGATGCAATAAAATAATAATTCTTTTAAATCGTTATTCGTAGGTTTTTATAAAAAATTTTGCCTACCCTCTTAAGTATCGCGTTATTATTGTATAAAAATTGAGCACTTTGTGTATAGCGTTTAGACGCTGAGCCGAATAAATACCGTACTTTTCTCAAAAAAAAAAAAAAAAAAAGAATAGTTTGAAGAGCCCCTTTCACGCCCTTGCCCATCGAAATCGAAAAAAATTAGGTGAAAAATTGAGTCGATTTGACGTGAAAAACTTGCTCCAATTTTCATATTATTTGAATTTTGTTCCTCGTATTTCAAAAAATTAGAACATCTCCCATGCATAAAATATTTTAATCTCACTAGACAGACATCAGGAAGATGGAATATTACACAACTTGGAAAATTTTATCCGGTGCGAATTTTCACACTACCTAGTAAAGCATCCATCGTTCGTGTTTCTTGACACGCGTTCGGTCACGTTCTAAAAAATTCCATTCTGTTATCAATAGGTATATGTTCGGATATCACTCGTTATTACTCTCGTATATTTATGCAGGTACTCGTAATTCGTAAGTCGGTCTCATGGTACTACTCGTATTATACCATAAATTCATAAATAATATACCTAAATGTGTGCCTTGCCTACACCATGCCTATACTTACCTCGTATTACCTACCTACATATGCATTGCCAATAGTCGTCTCTAATGAAAAGAGAATACCTACTTCGTACATAGAGAGGAAAAGAAACGAGAAAAAAAAAGTATTACAAAACAGCTGATAAGATCGATAAAATCGAAAATCCAAGCAGTAACGCTTCCGGTGTATTTTTCATTGTAGTAACGGCCGGACGATTAATAGAACCGGAAGAAAAACTCGGTTCTAGGAGAGGCACAGGCACAAGCACAGATTATAATGAACTTGCTTATCCACACCCCGCACCGCTTCTTCCCACAGACGTGCGGAGACGGAGAGGTTCACATGCGGTGATTTTGTATGTATAAACCGGCTTTATTATATATTTTTTTTAGCCGGCTTCGTCTAATTTTATTTCTTCCTTCGTATAGGTAAGTATATTAAAATACACTATAACTCTATAGAGAGACTCGTACGTGTATTTAAATTGGTTAATAGAAGTTACGTCGTCGTGGATTTAGAGGGTATATTAGATCGGATTCGTTTATAGTATGGTGAACCTGTTACCCATACAGGTGAATAACATCATAGGTAGAGGTACTAAGATATACAGAAAGGCATAGATAGATATACTAGATTTTTTAAATGCAGATCCGTCATTCGTAAATCGGCTAGTTGTATTTTACTAGTAGGTCACGAGAAGGATTTTTTTTCTAGGTCGATATACCAACATACTCCATACACTCTTATACCTACCATGTATATGCTAATCTATCCCCTTCCATTTATATAGGTACCTATCTATACTATAGGTTCACAATATGGCAGGTTTAGATGCAATTTGGTTCCAGCCCCTCCCCCTCCTCCTCCTCCACCCTTATTACAAAAAGTGAAAATCTCGTAAAACGTACGATTTTCGTGAAATTTTTCCTCTACTGATACAGGTAGGTACAAATTTGTATTTCTAGCGCGACTTTATCATCGTAAACGTGTCTTCCATTCGGGTCGCCTCCTATGAGATGAAATTTTTGTCACGAAGGCTCTTCTATAGAGATAGAGAAAAAGGCTGGAAACTATGTAAATGGGTCAGTATGGTCTAATATGTTGGAGAACTCGTGCTTACATTAGATATGTAGCTATAAACATGGAACGTACGCGAGAAGAGCATTCGTGTGTCCCAGTCCCAGCTAGTCCCTGCTGATGACAGCATTTATACGTACAACATTCACCGGCGAATTGTTTATTGATTAGATATACATAAAGTGCTGCTGATATTTTTGAAAAAAAAAAACATGTTCGAATTTTTTTTTCTTTGCTGTTGTTCGACTCGTAAATTATAATACATATATGTGAGGTAAATTACAATTTACGTACCAGATCTTTCACACGACCTTTGCCGCCCATTTTACTAGTCAGGTTTCCTCCATCGGATACCTGAAATTGCAACAAAATTGGTTACTATACGTGGCTTATACATGTACATATATTGTTGTATAATAGGATAATACTATAGTATAAATGTAAGCGCAAAAGTTGGATTATTTGTATACTTAGTTAAATCGATTTAGAGGACATATAAAGATGTCATACGAGAAGATGACATAAGATGTCTTTATATTGCTGTGTGTGAGAGTTTTTTTAAGCTGATATAATACCGTTGTATCTTATACGATTTGTAGAAAGGATTTTGCGGCGGAATTAGGCGTCGTAAAATCTTATTCTGCAGGTGTGATTTGTGAGGGAGTAAAGGAGGAAGGGGGGTTTCATACTCGTTGGAGGTGTGTGAATGGTTTCTGACAAGCGAGGGAATTTTTTCAACTCGCATGCTTCAAATTGAAGGAAACCTAGTTTGTATGATAGAGCACGTCTTAAAACCCCTATAACCCAGGAGGATAATCTCAACAGCCCAGAGATAGTTGCTCACTCAAGGAGGCCTGGAGCATCCATAGCCATACTCCCTGATATTCAGTGACCATGTCTACATACCTGCTATGCAATACCTGGTGCTTTGTGGAATCCAAGAGCGATTCTACGCCCCAGTCAGTGCTGCCAGTGTGGGGGACCTTCTCCCATATGAACAATATCTTGACATGCACGAACCAACACCTTGTGATGTTGAGACCAGACTCATCTCCGCTGCTGCAGAAGTAATGAGAAGAAGAAGCTTGGGAAATATGGCTTTAACAGCAGTCAAGTCCAACAGCCACTACTCACGCTGGAGGAAGCCAATGAAGACATATTTCTACAAGGGCCCTCCTTTGCACTGGCACACTGTGTCTGCCAGGACCTCAGAATGTCTGCTGGGATAGCGAGGGACTTCATCCTCTACTTTGGAAGTAGATAGATGCTGCTGACCAAACCACACAATGTGGGGGAGGTGCCTACTCTAAAGGGTAAAATTGAAGGAATAGTGAGCCAGGGTCACTATATAATATTCTGCATCATCACAAAAATCCACTACTACGACAAACCAACATACCAACATTAAAGCTCTTTAATACAAGTATGGAAATAGATTATGCTCTTAAGAAAGTCTTAGCATTTTACGTAAGTTTTATGTACTGCACACGTATCAAATCTGTTCACATTATACAACGTTGCACCCCATTGGTTGCTCCAACGCGTGACGACACCAACCTGCCATGCGCAGTACGTAACACATACATAAAACGCTATGACTTTCTTGAGAGCATAATCTATTTCCATACTTGTATTAAAGAGCTTTAACCAACATATAAGGACTTCTCCCTTAGCATCCAAAATCTTTCCACGGAATGTACATACTAGAAGAAAAATCAAAAAACTCGCTACCCCACAGATTGGATATGGGCTGGACCAGCTTGACTGGGGCCAGGTATGGTCAATCATCGAGAGAGAGTTCAGGGAGAGATACCTATCAACATCAAGGTGTGTAATTGGACCTCCCCCAACACCCGCTCTAAAACTAATTAATATCACTTGTAAATAGCTACACATAATAGTGTAACAAATTAGCAAATATTCTCCCCAAATATAACTTATTTAATTTAATCTACATAGTACAATGTATGTGAGAATTATCAAGCAATAATCTAAAACTTAGAGCGATGACATCAGTCCAGATTGTTCTCATAAAATTGACAATATCAGATTCAGCAAAGGCTTCATTAGAATACCTATCAGCAAATTGCTGCTCAGCTCCAACATGATTCTTGCTGATCATGTTTTCTCAAATTCAGTCAGGGATGAAGAAGTACTTCCTTTGGATATGCTCTATTTTGCTATGTGGAATTTGACGTTCTCTGCAATCCTAATGGGCATTTTCATTATCCACTAACAAGACAGGAATATCGGATAGATTGATCAATTCTCAAAATAATCTCGATATCCAGATTGCTTCCTTCAATGCTTCGTTAGCAGTGATCAATTCGGCTTCGCAACTTGAGTCAGCTACCAACTGCTGTTGTTAACTGATCTAGAAAATTGCCGTGTCAGCATATTTGTTCAGAATGTGAGCTGTTGATCGAGATGTTGTAAGACAGAGGGCAAAATCTGAGTCACTATAACATTCAAGCTGTGTGACTGTTAGATCTCAATGATAAACCAACTTGAAATTGATCATACCTTGCAAGTAACAAATCACGCTTTTTAAACAGCCGATGTCTTCAGGTGTTGGTTTTTCCAGGGATCTTGATAATACGTGGACTGAGTGTGAAATATTGAATTGTCCTACCTCTGGCAACGGGTGAAATAAACAATTACAAATAAGGCAAATTTTACATTTATTTCAACAATTTTTTCGTTTGGATTTTTCATCTCCCTCTCCCCACCCCCGGTTGTTTTTCATTTTTTTCCCTATCTGTAAAAGAAGTAGTGCTAATAGACCCCCCCACCGTTGAAAAAAATCGACCATTTTCAAACAAAATTCTCGTGTATGGAGCCCTCCCCCCCCCTCCAAATTTGGGGGAAAATAAAGAAGATAAAAAAATTATGTAATTTTTTGAATGTTTTTTATAAGCATATTGGCAGAATTTTTCTAAAAAAAAAAACACAGTTTGAAGAAAAAGCTTCGCCTGGGCTTCCAAATGACGGTAGCATGACAACTTTTTCTAAGAAAAGCGAATGTCTTCACTCAATTTTGGGCTCAAGTAATTTTTTGAATATTTTTTAAACATGTGCAGCATTTTTCTATAAAAAAGCACAGCTTTAAGAAAAACCTTCCGCTGGGCTCCCAAATGACGGTAGCATGACACCTTTTTCTAAGAAAAGCGAATATCTTCATTCTTCACTCAATTTTGAGCTCGAAAATTCTTGAAAATTGATCAAGATACATTTTCGATGCAATGTTTGAATTTTTCACGAAATTTTAACATATTTCGATAGGTTGCATGACTTTTTTTCAAAAATGTTTAAAATCACTCAAAAAATATTTTCGTGCAATTATTTGATTTTCTGTCGAAGTTTCAGCACATTTTAAAACGAATTGCTTCGCTCAATTTTGGGCTCAAAATTCTTCGAAATTTATCAATAAGAAGCATTTTTGTTGCAGTATTCGTATTTTTGGAAAATTTTAACTCATTTTGGTAGGTCGCATGGCACTTTTTCAAAAATGTTTAGATCCACGACCCAATTTTAGGCTCGAAAACTCTTCAAAATCAATCAAAAAATATTTTAGTTGCAATATTTGTATTTTTGAGAAATTTAAACCAATTCTGATACATTGCGTAACACTTTTTTCAAAAATTTCGATTATCATGGGCCCAATTTTTGGGCTACACACGCTTCAAAATTGTTTAAGTTCGTTTTCGTCGCAATATTTGAATTTTTCGTGAAATTGTAATATATTTTGGTAGGGCATATTACACTTTTTCAAAATAATATGTTCAAAAACACGACCCAATTTTTAGCTCAAAATTCTTCAAAATCACTCAAAAACATTTTTTTTGGGGAAATTTTAAAGTGTTTTGATAGATGGCATGACTCTTTTTCAAAAATTTCGATAATCATGGGCCCAATTTTTGGGCTAAAAACTCTTCAAAATTTCTTAACAATATTTTCGTGGTAAAATTTGATTTTTAATTTCGCAATGTTTTTAGCTATTTTGAAAGGTTGCAAGACATTTTTTCAGAAATTCCAAAACCATGATCCAATTTTGGGCTCAAAATTGTTCGAAATCACTCAAAAACCATTTTCGTTGCAATGTTTGATTTTTTTGAGAAATTTTAACCTAATTTGACAGGTCATTATGACACTTTTTCTAAAATGCTAAAAATCGTAGCCCAATTTTAAGCTCAAAATTCTTCAAAACGTTCAAAAAAATTGTTTGCCAAAAGACTCAAAATATTGAAATTTTAGCCTTTCAAATTTATTTGGCTGAATTTCGTGAAAATTATGCATTTTTGAAAAATTGCAGCTAGAAATTCGATTGGTTTTTAAAATTATTATAATCATCCCGGAAAATCTACTCAATTTTGGGATCAATGAAAAAGGCTCACAACAAATTTTTGATTTTCGGCCAAAATTTCAATCCATTTCAATACAAAGCATGGAACTTTTTCAAAAAAGGCAAAAATTTCAATTCCATTATGTGCTCAAAATTGTTCAAAAATCATTTCATTGCAATATTTTGAATCACTCGCCGGATTTCAATCTATTTTGAGAGGTCGCGTGACACTATCAAAAAATTCTGAAAATAATCACCCAATTTCAAACTTGAAATTCACCAAAATATTTTAAATTTTTCGAAAAATTTAAACTCATATTGACAGGTAGCATGGCATTTTTGTCAAACGAACCAAAAATCGTGACTTTAAAAATTTGGACCTTCTCCGCGGAGATTCGAACTTCTCAAAGTAGATTTTAATGTATACTAAGTTGTGGACTAGGACAGTATTAAAATAAGGCGACCGGGTTATGCAGTCATCTTACATGTACTTTGCAATATAGACGTGTGTCGCGACAAAATTACACCGGTATGGTAGAGCCAGAGCGTGCGTTTGAAAATTTTCTTTCATTTTATTTATTCTTTGGCGATGATAATCGCAAAACGAGAACAGGATGTACACGATTTGACCTTCTCATTATACGGCGCATAGTCGCGCAGATTTCGGTTTCGGGTAAATGCATCCAGCTCCACCGCCGCTCCAGCCACAGCGCATTTACCAGTCGCAGCAGAAATCAGAATTGCCATTTAGTATTTCCTTTATTGCGAATAAAATGCATACAGCAAATTCACACAACATACTCGTACATACAAATCGAAACGGTGCGGTATTTATATAAAGGCGACATGTTCACTTGAACTTGTTTGAACGGAAATCGTTTAAGAATTGCGTCGGGAATATTAAATCGTAATGTGTCGGTTTGGTCGCATTTTTTCAAATATGTACTTAACACGTTCGGGGTCGAAGAGGGAATCATGGGATGGCCAATGTTTCTCGGAAAAACTCATCTCATCTGTATTAGCTGCAGGCTTAGAAAAAAAGGTCGACTATATGAAAACCCTCATGTCTTGTGTGAGATATACCAAGAGCTACCTGTACTCGTATAATGTTATTTTTAGATGAGCTCAGCGCCGGCGGCCAGACTACGGTTTAGAAAAAAGGAACTGGGAGCTGGGGCAGATGTGAGATTGATGTAATGGAAATAGAGTTAGCAACAGATTCTAGACTATAGCACTACAGTCCAGGACCAGTAATCAGATCAGTACTGCAGTTCAAAACCAGAAACCAAACAAATAGGTACCCCTAATCTAAGCTCCATTACCGGAAATCAGATCAGGCCCCGAAGAATTTTGAGCTCAAGAATAGGTTATGATTTTTGGCATTTTTGAAAAAGTGTCATGTGTCTTATCAAATTAGACCAAGATTTCCTGAAAAATTCAAGTATTGTATCTAACGAAAATGATTCTTGAGTGATTTTGAAGAATATTGAGAGCCTTTGAGTCAAAATTGGATCATGGTTTTTAGAACTGGAAGATGGTTTCAGACTGTTTTGGAGCCTTAAACAATTTTTTGGAAGTTTCAGTTTCTCAAAAAAATGTGATAAAATCCATGTCAAAAAGAACGTTTGCATCTAAACACTGATCGTACATGTTGGATGACTCACGTGACTAATCTGCACACTCAATTTTCCTAAATTGCGATGTCTGCCAGTTCAGAATCGGTATTTTAAAATTTTCAATAATGAAATGGCTGGACAAATGCACGGCTCTGAGCTGGCAGCTCCAAAACGTCTTGAACCAATCTGCCATCGACTCAGCATGTTGAAATTAGGGCATAAAGTAAATTTCAGCTTTGCAACTTCATTGAGGTAAATTTTTTTGAAAATTTCAATTTAAAAAAAATCTGCTGGAAGCTCCAGAACAGTTTGAAATTATTTCCAATTGATTTGGGTGGTCGAAAATGCGATACAGAATTATTAAGTTTTAAATTTCAAATTCAATTTTATGAAATTTTGATTTTTATGCATTTTTGACTCTTTGATTTTCTTATTTTGTATTTTTTATGCCCTTTAGGTTTAGCTTTGTCCGGCTTAATGATCTTATTATCAGATTGAAGAGCATGCAAAAATTCGTCACTACCCAAAATTTCAAGTGCTAAGTGCATTTTTTTGATTTTTGGTGAATTTTTGAAAATTAAATTTTCAAGCCAAAAATGAAGAAAAAAACAAAATTTTACCAAATGGACCTAGAAAGCTGAAATTTGGGATACACTCTATTTTCAACCTGTCAAATCGATTGAAAATGGTTTCAAAACCATTTTGAGCGGTTCTGGAGCCTCCAGCTGATTTTTGAAACTTGAAATTCCCACAAAGTTTCATCAAATAGAGTTATAAAGCCGAAATTCACTCTGTAAACTAATGTCAATACGCTATGATGTCGACTCCAGGTGGATTTCAAGTCGTTTTGAAACCTCCAGCGATATTTTGAAAACTGCTGGAGCCTCCAGCAGGTTTTTTAAAACTCAAAATTTCCAGAAAATTTCATCAAATGTTCGAAATTTACGCTCCACTCCAACTTAGACACGTTGTTAAGTCGATTGCTGGTCGGTTCAACTCATTTTGGAGCCTCCAGTAGACTTTTAGAAACTAAATCTGTCCTAATTAATTTTAGCAAGTGCTGTCCCGAGTGAATTTTGGCTTTCAAACTTCACTTGATGAAATTTTGTAAAAGTTTCAAGTTTCAAAAATCTACTGGAGGCTCCAGTAGTTTCCAAAAAGTCGCTGGAGGCTCCAAAACCACTCGGAATCCACTAGCAATCGACTACAAAGCGTATTGAAATTAGATTACAGAATATACTTCGGATTTTTAACTGTATTTAGGTTTCAAAAATCAACTGGAGGCTCTCGGAATTTTCAAATAGTCGCTGGAGGCTCCAAAATGACATAAACTTACTAGCAGTCGACTTAATAACATGTTCAAGTTGGAGTGCGGTGTGAATATCGGATGTCACGTCGGCTGCTGATGACTTCGAGTCATTTTGGAGCCTCCAGTTAATTTTGAAAATTCCTGGAGCCTCCACTTGATTTTTGAAATTCAAAATTTCCATAAAATTTTTCATTAAATGCAGTTCGAAAACGGAAATTCATTCTGTAAACTGATTTCACCTACTTTATGAAGTCGACTGCGGCTAAATTTCTGGTGGTTTTGGAGCCTCCAGCAACTTTTTGGAAATTACTCGAGCCTCGAGTAAATTTTTAAAACTTGAAGTTAGCTTTCGGAGTAAATTTCGGCATTCTTGCTCGATTTTATGAAATTTTGTGAAAATTTAAAGTTTCAAAAATCTGCTGGAGGCTGTAGAAATTTTCAAAAAACCGCTGGAGGCTCCAAAATGACATAAACTTACCAGCAGTCGACTTAATATCATGTTCAAGTTTGAGTGCGGTGTGAATTTTCGATTTCACGTCGACTTTGAGTCATTTTGGAGCCTCCAGTGACTTCGCAAATTCCTGGAGCCTCCAGTTGATTTTTGAAATTCAAAATTTTCACAATATTTTTCATTAAATGCAGTTCAAAAACGTAAATTCATTCTTTGAACCAATTTCAACACTGTATGAAGTCGACTACGGCTAAATTTCTGGTGGTTTTGAAGCCTCCAGCAACTTTTTGGAAATTACTCGAGCCCCCAGTAAATTTTTGAAACTTGAAGTTAGCTTTCAGAGTAAATTTCTGCATTCTTACTCGATTTTATAAAATTTTGTGAAAATTTAAGGTTTCAAAAATCTGCTGGAGGCTATAGGAATTTTCAAAAAACCGCTGGAGGATCCAAAATCATTCGAACTTACAGCAGTCGACTTAATAACGTGTTCAAGTTTGAGTACGGCGTGAATTTCGGATTTCAAGTCGACTGCTGATGACTTTGAATCATTTTGGAGCCTCCAGTGAGTTTTTAAAAATTTCTGGAGTCTCCAGTTGTTTTTTGAAATTTGAAATTTCCACAAAATTTCATTAAATGCAGTTCGAAAACGGAAATTTATTCTGTGAACTAATTTCAATATTCTATGAAATCATCTGCGGCTAAAATTCTTGTGGTTTTGGAGCCTCCAGCAACTTTCTGGAAATCACTCGAGCCTCCAGTGAATTTTTGAAACTTGAAGTTAGTTTTCAGAGTGAATTTCGGCTTTCTTACTTGATTTGATGAAATTTTGTGGAAGTTTCAAGGTTCAAAAATCTGCTGGAGGCTCCAAGAATTTTCAAAAAGTTGCTGAAGGCTCCAAAATCACTTGAATCCTTCTGTAGTAGACTAGATAGCATGTTGAAATTGGAGAACTGAGTAAATTTTTGATTTCCAGCTCTGCTTGGCAAAATTTTATGGAAATTTCGAGCATAGAAAAATCTGCTGGAGGCTCCAGTAATTTCCAAAAAGTCACTGGAGGCTCCAAAACGACTTGAAATCTACTTGCAGTCGACTTCACAGCATGTTCAAGTTCGAGTGCAACGTGGATTTCGGATTTTCCACTTCATTTGATGAAATTTTGCGAAAATATTCGAGCTTCAAAAATTACTGGAGGTTCCAGAACTGCTCAAAAACAGTTTGAATCCGTTTCCAATCGATTTGGGAAATCGAAAATAAGATATATCCCAAATTTTAGCTTTCCAGGTCCGTTTGGTAAAATTTTGATTTTTTTTCTCATTTTTGGTTGAAATTTGATTTTTTAAAATTCACAAAAAATCGAAAAATGCACTTCAGAATTTGAAATTTTGGCTGGTGATTAATTTTGAGTGCCATTTTGATTTGGTTTGGCAAGGTGAAAAAATTTGTTTGCGAGTCCTACCTATGTTAGAAAGCGAAATTTGCAATTTCGGTTGACCTGCCAATCAAAAAGATGGCCATTTTGTTAGCAAGGCTAATTTTTTTAATTTTTTTGAAAGTTAACTTATATCTATTTCAGGCACGTCTAATGTGTTTTTGAATAATTTTATTCTATTTATTTCTTACCAAATTCTGAGAACGTTGAATTTTTTTGAATCGATATAGACAGAACCATGGCACAACAGATGCGACTTGAATAAAGAATAATCGAAAATTGATCAAAATTTCCTCCATTATTATTTTACTAGACCAATTTGCTCGTTGTGAAAGCAGGAAGAAACCCCAGTTGCCAATTTATCTCACTGGGCGAATTTGCGGTTGCATCCAATCAGTATTGCATAACGTTGCATCGTAATTCACTTTTTTGTTTCATCTCATATATATCTATACATTGTACATAGTACGTATATCTATACCCGGTTAATATACCTAAACTTCGTTCAGACAACCATGATTTATTCCGTTCATCATATCACATCTCGTATCCAACTGCGATTGATTAATTCACCACGTTCGATAATTTTATAACAGCAGGATCGTGTCGTTAATTAGTCTAAAAAATTAGTTGGTATATTTAAAATTTATACACGCACGATTTATGTAGTACTAGGAACCGTTCAAAATGTATCTTATACCTATCTACAGGTATCGTCTGTAGTAATATGCCCTATGCGAGCCCGACAAACAAAATGTAGGTACATTATACATACTATACCTATGGTAAAAAATGAAAGTATATATTTAATGAGCTTCCTAATGAGGTAATCATTTTCGGCGTGGTCTATGGGGCGTTTTCAAAAATGAAAACGTGAAATCCAAAATTTAACGAAGTACTGAGTAAGTAGGTACTCATTGATGATGACGTCCATTGACCAATTTTCACGTACACAATCATCCTGATTAGAAGATAAAAAATGGTTAAAAGTAACCATAGTATGTGATGAGTTTATATAGACAGAGGGACGCTAATAGAGGCTATTTATTTACCTATACGAGTAGACTCAGGATGGGTAAAGATATAAGGTACACAGCATCTGCAGTTTTAATGCGAAATGGCCAATCTCATTACGTCGTGTTGTCAGTCACACCATAAGTACCTAACGGGTTAGTCGAATACGAAATTTTCCATCACTCGGGTGAACAAAGTATACCTAATTCGTCTCATTAAGCCAACCTCTTGTCGGCGGTTTATGGGAAACTGCCGGTATTATTCCAAGTTAATCGCTAACGAATTAGGTACCAGATTCGTACCTACGAGATGGAGATGGTAATCGAATTTTTATGCTTTATAACGCGAAAGGATGCCCCAATCACCAATGATGCCTTCTGATACGTGCACAAGTAAGTACCTATCCTATGCGCCGAATATACGAGCCTAAACTACATACACACTGCAGTTAAAAGAAGCCGGTTTCTAAAACAAACGGTTGTAGTTGTAGGCGATATTTTGAACCGTTATTTGCGCTTACTAGCCCCATAATCGAGTTTTATTTCTCAATGAAATTTCCAACGTGAACCTGTTTTTATTCAATATCCTAAACGTTATTGTAATTACTTTTTTTTTCCTTCTTCTTTTTTCTTCGCTTCTCTTATACAGCCACAGTCGTCGTCGAGAGTATTCGAATCTTATACGAGGTCTATACCCATAACGTGAGCTGCAGTATCGTATGCGTATGTGTGTGAGGTTGTTTAGGCACGCTATATGATTTATGATGAATTATTACAAGCTGGAGAATTTATATACGCGGGTTATTTTTAAACTTGTACTTTAATTTGCAGTCGATCTACGAGCCATTGCCATCGGATTGGAAATTCTTTAGCGAATGAATGAATTTAACTAATAAACGAGTGAGTTCGTGGAGGGGTAAATTGATCGAATGGAGTGTAATTAAATCATGGATAGGTTGATATAATTATGTAGATTTGTTTCTTAATTTTTTTGGTGTTTTGTTTTGTTGCAGATGCAGTTCACGATACCCAGTAGGATCTGCTTGTGTTGATGCTTTCATCCGTTGACGTTGCTGAAATTCCGGTAAGAATGAATATGGATTTAATTTTTAACCCGGAATTGTTGTGCGGATTCCATGCAAAGAGTTTTTGATCAGGCATGAGCAAAATCTCAGAGTGCTGCAAATACTTCAGAACTATCACTCCCCTCCTCCCACGGAATCAATTTCTCTGAGACTCTCTTGCTATGTGAAGTTTTTTTGTAGAATTCTTCGAGTTCAAAACAGCCATATGATAATAGAAATAATTGCAACCCCCCCCCCATCCTCTGGAACAACTTTTTTTCTCAAAGAGGACATCCTAAGGATCATTTTTAAGCAAACTTGCCCAATGAAAAATTAGCCTTACTAACAAAATGGTGGCCATTTTGATTGACAGGTCACCCTAAATCGCAAATTTTGCTTTCCAATATAGGGCTCGCTTGGAAATTTCTGAACTGGGAACTGGACAAAGCTAGATCGAAAGAGAATGCAGAAATTTATCATAGGTCAAAATTTCAAAACCTAAAATCTATTTCTCGATTTTTGGTGAATTTTTGAAAATCAAATTTGGACCAAAAAATGAGGGGGAAAAATGAAAATGTTATTAAATTGACCTAGAAAGCTAAAATTTGGGATATATCTTATTTTCGATTTCCCAAATCGATTGGAAACGGATTCAAACTGTTTTTGAGCAGTTCTAGAGCCTCCAGCAGAGTTTTGAAACTTGAAATTTCCACAAAATTTTATCAAATGGAGTTACGAAGGCGAAATTCATTATATACCTAAACTAAATTTTTTTCGGTACGACATTGACTGGTGGTAGATTTCAAGTCGTTTTGGAGCCTCCAGTGACTTTTTGGAAATTACTGGAGCCTCCAGAAGATTTTTCAATGCTCGAAATTTCCATAAAATTTTGATAAAAAGAGCTGGAAATCCAAAGTTCACTCTGCACTCTAATTTCAATGCGCTATCAAGTCAACTGCAAATTGGTTCAAATCATTTCGGAGCCTCCAGCGATTTTTTAAAAATTCCCAAAGCCTCCCCAGCAGATTTTTGAAACTTGAAATTTGGACAAAATTTCATCAAATCGAGTAAGAAAGCCGAAAGTCATTCTGCAAAATAACTTCAAGTTTTAAAAATTTACCGGAGGCTCGAGTGATTTCCAGAAAGTTGCTGGAGGCTCCAAAACCATCTGAAATTTATCCGCAGTCGACTTCACAGAGTATTGAAATTAGTTCACAGAATGAATTTACGTTTTTGAACTGCAGTTAATGAAATTTTGTGGAAATTTCAAATTTCAAAAATCAACTGGAGGCTCCAGGAATTTTCAAAAAGTCACTGGAGGATCCAAAATGACTCAAAGTCATCAGCAGTAGACTTGAAATCCGAAATTCACGCCGTCCTCAAACTTTAACATGTTATTAAGTCGACTGCTGTCAGTTTGAATCATTTTGGAGCCTCCAGCGACTTTTTGAGAATTTCTGGAGCCTCCAGTTGATTTTTTTAAAACTTGAAATCCACTCGCAAACTAATTTCAATACGCTATGAAGTCGACTGCAAGTGGATTTCCAGTGGTTTTAGAGCCTCCAGGGACTTTTTGGAAACTACTGGAGCCTCCAGTAGATCTTTGAAACTAGAAATTTCCGCTAAATTTAACCAAGCGAGGTTGGAAATCCGAAATAGACGCCGCACTGCTGCTTACACACGTTTATCAGTCGACTGCAGGTGGATTTTAAGTTGTTTCGGAGCTTTCCAGAGACTTTTTGTAAATTTTTGAAGCCTCCAGTATAGGTACATTTTTGGAACTTGAAATTCCTACAAAATTTCAATAAACCCAAAATTCACTCTGCAAACTACCTAATTACAATACGCTGTGAAGTCGACCACATGTTGATTTTAAGTCGTTTTGGAGCCTCCAGCGACTTTTTGGGAGTCAATTTCGGTCAGTTTTTCCTAAATCAATTTTAAATTTTCACGAAAAAAACGCCCGATTTGTCAAACTAAGTAGATCTATACCGATCATCTTTGAAAAAATCACGATCATTCTTTATAGTTGAAATTGAAAATTGATCGATCAAAAATATCGATTTGTTTTCTAAAAAGTACCTAATTTTGGTAAATTTTTCCCAAACAAAGAATAAATTTGAAAAGATCAATCACTTCTGATACTCAATTGAAATCAAAATCGGAGATCAATCATTTCTTATAATCGAAATCGAAATCGAAATCGAAAATCGATTGATAAAAAATATCGATTCGTTTTCAAAATAATGCCTAATTTTGGCCAATTTTTCCTAAATTTGAGAAGATCAATCATAGTTTATAATCGAAATCGAAAATCGATATATGAAAAATATCGATTCGTTTTCAAAGATACCCTGCCTAATTTTGGCCAATTTTTCCTAAATTTGAAAAGATCAATCACTTCTAATACTCAATCGAAATCAAAATCGGAGATCAATCACTTCTTATAATCGAAATCGAAATCGAAAATCAATCGATAAAAAATATCGATTCATTTTCAAAGCTGTACCTAGTTTTGGCCAATTTTTTCTTTTGAAGAGATCAATCATTTCTTGTAATCGAAATCGAAATCGAAAATCGATTGATAAAAAATATCGATTCGTTTTCAAAGTAGTACCCACTACCTACTTCTGGTCAATTTTTCCCAAACAAAAACAAATTTAAAAAGATCAATCACTTCTAATAATCGAAATCGAAAATCGATCGATCAAAAATATCGATTTGTTTTTAAAAAACAAAAACGGCCCAATTATTGTCAAAAATATCGATATTATACATAAAAAGGCAATATTGGTCAATTTTTTCCAAACAAAAACAAAAATCAACGTGAAAAGATTGATAACTTTTTACAATCGAAATCGAGCGATCCAAAATAATCAAGCATAAAATGAATTTATCTTTGCGGTTCGATTAATCGATTTTTGATTCGATCATAATCACGATTTGAAAATGAAATTTGGGCCAAACGTATTCAAAAAAACATTAAAATCATTGTGAATTTTGTAACAAAATGAAGAAATTTCAACGAAATTTGTCAAAAATGCACGAAAAAGGGTTGAAAAAATGTTATAATAAAGTAAAGGAAATTGGAAAAAAATTTGAAAATCACCGCAAAATGATAAAACTTTGTTAAAAAGTTCCCAAAAATGTTCAAAAAGGTGTTGAATAACTTATGTGTTAAGATGATATAAAAACCATAAAAAAAATCAAATCCATTAAAAATTGGCAAAAAGAAGTAAAAATTGAAAAATTAATACTTTGCTAAAATTTTAGTGGTATCTGTACTTCCAACATTTCGAAGATCATTCAATACCTATCAATTGCAAGCTGAACACATTGAATGATTTTCTGTGTGACTCTAGTAATATGTATTTCAGGGGTATTTGCTCAAGCTATTTCCTTCTCTCCGAAAAATGCTAAAAAGTTTAGATTTGTTTGCTCATAGCTGATGGTTATTTCGCTGAAATTCAGCCAATTTCATTCCTTCGACGCAATTTGTCCCTAGTTAGAGCTCCGAAGACGTATTGAAAGAATTGAAAAAGTTGCATCTGGCGTTTCCACAGAGGATTGTTTCACTCTGCCCATAGGTTAACCGACAAGAGCTGGTTTCTTTTTGAATATATCAACGTCAGGTGTGATTGTTATCTCGCTAGACGGCCGCATAACATGAATTGCATATTGTGCATTCTATGACGTCTGTTAACTTTTCACTGCAGTGATTCCCAAGACCAAAGAAAGCATACCCTATTACGAGTATAAAAAACGATTAAAACATATTTTGTCGCCGGTTTCAGCTATGGCCGTTATGCACCTGTTTCGGTGACACGGTTGAATACCTTAATTCCAAATCATCTTCAATGGCAGCGGTGATTTTTTTTTTTGAAACGGTACGAGCGACGACGATATGACACCTGTGATTTATATAGCATACCTACGTACGTAAAAGCACAAGCACACTTACACGTGTATAAACATTATATTTATTTGTAATAGACGGTGCAAGTGAAAGAAAAAGAGAGAAATGCAGTTAGGAGGAGAGAAAATTTAATGCTCGATTTACGTAGTTATGTACCTCTAGCCGTGTAGGTATAGTAGGTATCTAGGTACTATTTGTGAATGTAATAAGGGCACTGACGGGCTTTTTGTGTCGAGACCGAGCATGTTTCCTGTCCTCTGTTGTCTATACACGTCCGAGTTGTTTCCGATTTGTGCGGTCAACGGTGGCCTTTGCTTATTATCAACTTTATATGGAAATGTTGCGGAGATTTGACGCGAATACGCAATCAATTGCGCATCGTGTGTGTGTTGTCGCGAAGAGACACAATTATCCCAAGTTTGGGTTTCGTATATGCACTTAGATCTTTGATATCGTTCTATTGTAGTACGCAGGATGTCCCCTCAAATGTCGTTTCAAATACTTTCATTTTTTTATACTGACTACGTGCTTGTAAAGTATGAAAATTTCGCCAAGTCTGAGCATACGAGTAGAGAGCTGAAATTAAGTTTCTGTTTTGTTTTTGAACCCCTGCTGCTCCCCTCCCCCTCACCTCTTGCCATCGATTGATGGTGATTTTGAGAAGCTCTGCCACCACTTTCGTGAAAGTTATTGGAGTTTCCAGTTTTCGAAAAAGGTGTAAAATTAGTTAATTCGGAAGCTAATAATTGCTTTTTTAATAAACATTTTTGAGAAATGGAAAATCCTATTTATGATCGATCATGTCTGAAATGAAGAATCAATTTACTACCCGTATAGCTTCAAAAATAGGTACAAACCCTATTAGAAATCGATTAATCGAACCTCAAACAACTTGTTATTTTCTACATGATTATGCATTTGGATTCCTCGATTTCGATTGTAAAAAGTGCCGATCGATGAAAAATTGGCTAAAATTGTCTTTTTCATGCAAAATCGATTTTTTCAAATTCGTCGTTTTCGTTTTGTTTGGGAAAAATCGACCAAAATTATTGTGTTGTTTGTTGAAATAGATATTTTTGATCGATCGATTTTCGATTTCGATTATTCGGAGTGATCGATTTTTTCAAATTTATTCTTCGTTTGAGAAAAAGTGGATATAATGATTGGGCAATTTTTTTTGAAAATAAATCGATATTTTTGATCGATCGATTTCGATTTCGATTATTAAGATTGATCGATTTTTTTCAAATTTGTTCTTCGTTTGAGAAAAAATGGATATAATGATTGGGCGATTTTTTAAAAAAATAAATCGATATTTTTGATCGATCGATTTCGATTTCGATTATTCGGAGTAATCGATTTTTTCAAATTTATTCTTCGTTTGAAAAAAATGGCCATAATAATTGGGCGATTTTTTTTGAAAATAAATCGATATTTTTGATCGATCGATTTTCGATTTCGATTATTCGGAGTGATCGATTTTTTCAAATTTATTCTTCGTTTGAAAAAAAAATGGATATAATGATTGGGCGATTTTTTTTTTGAAAATAAATCGATATTTTTGATCGATCGATTTCGATTTCGATTATTAGGATTGATCGATTTTTTTTCAAATTTGTTCTTCATTTGGGAAAAATTAGTCATAATAATTGTACAATTTTCGATTTTGATTTTTCGATTATAAGAAGCAATCGATTTTCGATTTCGATCATTAGGAGTGATCAATTTTTTTCAACTTTGTTCTTCGTTCGGGAAAAATTGACAAAATAATTGGACAAATTTGTTTTTGAAAATGAATCGATATTTTTGATCGATCGATTTCGATTATAAGGAGTAATCGATACACGATGGGTGTAATAATCAAGTAATTACAAACACCCAAAAAAAAAAAGTTTACCAAAAATCAAGAAATTATCTCGTTTTTTTCAAAAATTCAAGTTTCCTATTCCTACAATTCGAAAGGTTTCCTCTTTAGAAACTTCTTGTGTTACGAGTACAACTGTGGGATAAATTGAAATTTTGTCAAGTTTTCAAAAAAATGTTCTCGATCCCTGAATTTTTAAGATATGTAGGTAGGCAATGGTACAAAATTTTTTGCAATCGTGTGTATGCTCGATTGAGTTTTGATGGACACCCTGTATATAAATATCTAAGTACAAAATGTACCTATTATATCTAAACACTCATTGAACTTGTAAAAATAATAGAAAGCGAGTTTGATCGATTGATTTTCTCCCTCTGCTCCCTCCTGCCTCAGCATTTGTACAAGTCGATCCCTTCTCGTCGCGAACGTGAATTTTTATTAACGAATGTTATCGATAATGGTGATAAAATCGATCAAATTGGATCAACGCGCGTGACTTTCACCGATAGGCTACCTTATGTCGACTACGAATTGTACTTTTGAAGCCTTGTCAGCTTTGTGCAGACGTGACTGCATGAGCGAAATTAGTATACTTTTATAGCAGAATTTCAGCAGAAAATCGACCAACAAGGTTCTGTGACCGGCTACGGTGGCCATTGAGCTGCTTCCTTGTAAGTATTATCGTGTTAACAACCTTTGAAATGAGTATAGTGACCGCACAGACGTGCGTATGTTTTAAATTTTTTTTTTATCCGATTAAAGAGTTTTTAACGCGTTTGCCATATTGTAATAATTGCCGTATTATAGGTCACGATCGTAAAAATCATCGTAAAAACGTGCCCAACAAAGATTTGTAATTTTATCGGACACCTTGTCAGTTAATATACAAAGTGATCGAGTGAGCCGCGAGCCCGTTGCGTTGAGATGACGTGCTCGGAACCTTTACTCGATGCAGTTTTTGAATTCAATCGAGAATTATTATTGTGTATTACGATTACGATTGCTGCGGTGCCTCGATATCGTTAATTAAAACTAACGATGAAAGCGATTGGAAATTAGAGGCGATGAGTTGGCGAGAATTTGACGTATGTGCTCTGTAATTGTATTGTTTCGAGTCGAATAAAGTTCTGATAGAATGAAGCCCTTTGAGATGTAAGCTCGATGGAGTTATTTCTAAATTGAAATGTGATTTATTACGAGTTTCAGGAGCTTGTAATTTTTGAACGTTTGAAGAGTTTTTAAAAATTGTTGTCAGATTTTCAAAATTTTTAGAGCTTGAAAATAATTTTGAGGAAATTGCCAATTTTGAAAATTTTGAAAATTTCATATTGTATGGACTTTTGATGGATCAAAAGCCTTTATTGCGTGTATAAATACATAATATAAAAAGATAACTAATACATAATATGCAAAACCATTTACACGTTGAGGTCCTTATAAAAGGACGAAGGCTTTACCCAGTCTTTCCCATTCAAGCCTGTCTTGCGCGACCCTATGAAAGAGGCTCTTTCTCAGCATGTTAGAGATACTATCTCTCCACCTTGCCCGTTGCTTTCCCGCTTTTCTTTTCCCAAAAGGTTGCCAAAAGGTTAATTTTTTTGCCCAGCTTTTGTCTTTTTTTCTTGCCAAATGTCCCGCTCAATCCCATTTCAACTTTTTTATCACTTTGAGTACATCTAGATTTGACTTTAATGAGCTTTTTATGCTTGAAGTTTTTATTCTATCCATTTTTTTTACATTCAAAATTGAGCGTTCCATTGAATTTTGCATTACCCTAAGTTTGTTTTCATATTTTTTTGTAAGTGTCCAGGTTTGAGCACCGTAGGTGACAGCAGGTACCACACAGGCGTTGAAAATTTCGCTCTTCGATTTTTTACTGAAAGGCCCTTTAAATACTCTCCTCAGAGACCAATACTTGCTCCATCCTATTTTTATTCTCCTCTCGATTTCCCTATTTTTGCCACTCTCTAGATCAATTAACTGCCCCAGGTACACGATGTTATCCACCATCTCTATTTTTCTATTATCTATTTCTATTGGATCGGAAGTCCCCTTCATTAGCATTTTTGTTTTAGAGAAATTAATTTTTAAGCCTGCCAGCCCCCCTGCTGTCCTGAGTTCCTTCAACATTTTTATTGCTTCATCCCTGTTTTCTGCTACCAAGACCAAATCATCTGCAAAGCGAAGGTTGCTCAAAAATTCTCCCTCTATTTTTAACCCCCTATTTTCCCATTCTAGATTTCTAAAGACTTCTTCCAGCAAAGCAATAAATAAGATTGTTGACAGAGGATCCCCCTGCTTTACACCATTATTAATTTTGAAGTATTCCCCTTCTTGATCTGTTATAATTCTAGCGTAAGTATCTTTATACAGCTTTGCAATGATATTGACTATTCTAGGTGGAATGGCTTGGTTTAGCAGAGCAGTAATAATAAAGTTGTGATCTACAGAATCGAAAGCTTTTTCAAAATCAACAAAAATTAAGACCAAATTTAACTGATATTCGTTACATTTTTCAATGAGTTGGTTTATTGCTTGCAAGTGGTCTATTGTGGAGAAGCCAGCGCGGAAACCCGCCTGCTCACATGGCTGCTGGCTATTAACCGAAAGCTTAATTCTATTTGCTAGGACAGAAGAGAACGTCTTCGCAACTGCACTATTCAGAGTAATTGGCCTATAATTTTCAATTCGACTTCTTTTACCTTTCGTAAAAATTAAAATAATGTCAGATTTATTCCATTCTACCGGTACCTCTTGCCTCTCAAGAATTTCATTGAATAATTTTGTCATCATATTCACCATACCCTCCCCTCCATATTTCAACTGCTCATTAGTTATACCATCGTGTCCTGTAGCCTTGTTATTTTTCAAGCTTCTTAGCACATATCTAATCTCAGAAGAAAGGAACAGTGGCACTGTCACCTGGTCATCATCAGTTTCAATTTCAATATCCCTCATACAATATCCTCCTAAATTTCCATAAAGCTTTCTATAAAAGTCAGTTGCTACAGTGTTTATTCCCTTCCGATCATAAATTTTCTCTCCTTTTTCATTTTCCAGATATGTCAATTTTTCCTTTCCTACACTTAAAGATTTTTTTATATTTTTGGTGCTTTTTGTTGTATCTAGAATTTCTTTAATATAAGCTTCTTCCTTAGTTCTACTGAAATCTTTAAGTTTACATTTAATTAATTTACATAACAGATTTAGTTCAACTCGTTCCTGACTTTGCTTATTGGTTTTGCTCCTTAGTGCTTCTCTCTGCTTTATCAACATCACTATTTCTTCAGGTATCCTCTGCCCTGTGTTCCCCCTGCTGTCCCCATGCTCCCCTATGTTTCCAGAAGCTTCCTTTATTACTCCTATGATTCCACCATAAGTGGTATTGATATCGTTACTATTGCTTTTATCAGTTTCATCTTTGAAATTGAGATATAATCTATCTATTTCTCTTTCATAGGGCCCCGCATTTTCTAGTGTTATGGTTAATTTTATTTCTGTGGGTTTGCCACTGGAATGGCGCCAGCCAGTCAGGATCAGCTCACAAAAGATCATTCTGTGATCAGTATAGAAAGGGAATTTTGCAGTATTGAATTTTTTTATTCTTTTAGAAGAGGCTGAGATTAAAATGTAATCAATTTGCGATTTATACTCCTGGTTCGGAGCCAGCCATGTCCATCTTCTTCCCATGCGACGTTTGAAAAGGGTATTGGTAATTTTAAGGTGGTTTTCCACACAAAAGTCTACAAGTCTTTCCCCCCTCTCATTTCTTATGCCATAGCTGTATGGTCCCATTATTTCTTCCTCTCCCTGCTCTCTTTCGCCAATTTGACTATTGAAATCCCCCATAATTATTACTTGGTTTTTTGAGCCTTGCTTACTTTTATCCAAATTTTCCTCCAAGATATTCAAAAAACTTTCAGTTTCTTCGAAAGGTGCAAAAGAGGTAGGTGCATACACTTGAAAAATTGTTATAAATTCTCCCGTTGCTGTTTCCATTTTGATTCGAGCTAGCCTATCATTTATGCCTTCGAATTCAAGCATCTTATCTACCCAATTTCTTTTTATAAGGAAACCTACTCCCCTCTGCCCCACTTCATTGCCAATAAAACAAAATAGATTTCCTTTACTGGTTGTAATCATATGCTCCCCCTGTCTTCTAACCTCAGATATCCCTAGTATACTAAGATCTGAATTTTCAAAGGCTGACTCCAATTCCAGGAGTTTATGCTTGTCTTTTAACGTCCTAACATTTAATGTTCCAATTTTTAAAATTTTTGATTTACGAAGTTTTACTTTATGATGTTTTACTATACTGAGTAGAAAGTCTCAAGTACCCTTGCTGACAAGGCTTTACTGGGTACTCAACTGGGTTTGGCCTTACCTTATCCTAGATCTTTTGCTTTTTTCCGGAGCGTGATGGCTTTGGTTTTTTATCATTCTTCAGTTTGTTGCCATCCAAAGTGAGCTGCCTAGATTTGCTCCTTGTACGTTTATGCTGGTCATCCTGCCTGCTACTTGATTGACTTTTTTCTGAGAATTTATCAACATCTTCAATGGCTCTATCTTCGTCATCTTGAGACACATTTGCGAGTTTTAATAAATCAGCTTCGCTGGAAATACGGATTGATGGACCATCCTGTTTTACACGGCAGAATATTTTACCATCTCGAGTCCAAGCACTAGTAATTACTCCCTGCTTTTTTTGGTCGTTTGCTTTATTCAGGAGAGAGAGCGTTTCCTTGATTAGGTGCTCATTTATGAAGATGGGTACTGCCGGATTGAAACCAAAATCTTGTCCATGTAATTTACATCGCTTTGAGTTCCTAATCAGATCGTTCTTCCTTATCATACTGTTCAAGCGTAAAATTATCGCTGGTATTTTATCTGGTTTCGAAGGTAGACGATGCACTGCACAGATATCGTAATCATGTAGTTCAACTTCTAACCGATCTGCAACTTTGTATGCTATTCCAACGACGTCTTCGTCCTTGCTATATGGTACTCCATTGATAATTACATTACATTTTCTTGAATACTGCTCCAAATTATTAACGTCTCTTCTGAGCATAGCATTCGCATTTGATAAATTTTTTACCTTGGTTTGTAGTACTTTATTTTCTTTCTTGATATCTTCGACGTTTCCCGCTAAAGTATCTACTCTAGTCTTGGTATCTGATACAATTTCCTTGATCTGTCCAACGTTTTCAACTAAAGCATCGAATTTTTCCAAAAATTTTGAATCCATACTCATGTTGCTGCTGAGATGATAATATGTATGTAGCAACTATACGAAAAATTACACAGAGATTACCCGCAAACACTCGTAGCAATTACACTGTCTTTTGATGGATACTTCGATTTAAAAAAATTGAATAATTACTTAAAAACCGAATTATTTTCTTTCCTTTTAATATTTTGAAAAACTTGTCCAAATTTTTCCTCGAAATAACGACGATAAAATTCATCATCTTAAACTTTCCTTTCACGATTCCTATATTCATGTCAATCTCTGCTTACTTACCCTTCCCCTCGATCGTTTTTCACGTTCAGAAGAAAGTTATCAACGTAAATCGATAACTTATTCATTTTTTTTTTCGTATTCGTCATGAAACCCGAGCTTAGTAGGAAATCTAATTTCTCAGCAATAAATTTATAGACTTTCTCTACTTATATTTTCGTCCAAGGTACGTGCGAGTATCTCTTATTGGTATGTATTTTTCGCTACTATAAAAATGCTCATCTGTATGATACTCGTACAGGGGGGGGGAGAGGAGATCGCCAAAGAAACTCATAAAGTTACACAATCGAAAAAATCCTTGAAAGGTTATCCGATCATAAGAACAGTATTCTTATGGTCTGCTTTGGTTTCCTGTCTGATAACTAGGTTTTGATTACCATCGAACCGATTATCTGGTAATTTGGTTACTTTTTCCTGGTTCATCTGATCGCGATGAAGACCTGTTTTCTATACTCGTATTCAGCTCGAACGAGCCTCGCGATAGGGATAGCGGTCGCTACTAACAGTGAAACTACTGGGTACTTTTATAAATTCAATGACAAGTTCAAAATGTTACGCAGCCACGACAATGAACCTATCGATTTATTACCTACCGTTCGAATGAACCGAGCTTATAAAATATTTATACCTGTGGAACTTGAAATAGGACTGATTGCTGTTGCTTTTCTATTTTTGCCATCAATGTTGCATATGTACGAGTTCGAGTCGTAGGAGAATTTTTACGAGCGTGATGGTGATTGTTTTGCGTATACTTATGAGCATTCTTGGCCTGGTGAGGGGGGGGGGGAAGGGTCATATCAAGAAATTTTTGTTATCGTGTTGGAACATCGTGATCAATTTAATAGACGTGTCCTGCAATCGGAGATGAGAGTGGCTCCCTTGGGGGACGAGATCTCCGAATTTTTCGTCCCTTGTCTGTGCTTGAAGATAAGGTGGAATTTGTGGTCGTCAAAATATGATACTTGGGTACACGAAACATGAATTTAATTTTTAAAAATATACCATCTAATTATGCTTTAAATTATTTTGATAAAGTTTTTACTCTATAGTTTCGTGATGATTCGACCTATAATTATCGAGTTTATGGGGAAAGTTTAAAATGTCGTGTGCTTCGATTATTATCTGTATGGTTGACTCGATTGATGGTTATTGATTGAATATTTTTTCTTTTACTTTTTGAATTTGTTGAATCGGAAAATATTTTTAATTACAAGCTCTCTTGTTCCAGTTTTGTGCCAGGTTGTCCCATCTTTAATGAATTCATGATCATACTATTAAATAGATGGAAATTTTTAATTTTTTCAAGACTGCAGAAATTTCAAATAAATAACTAAACGATTTGTACGACTCATAAGCACATCATAATATGATCATACATTTATATTTTTCTTCGGGAATATAATTTTAAAAATACCGCCACCTCCTTCATCCCGCCCATTTTTAACTCGCTTCGACTAATTCGTGTTTATTAGGCTCTAATTAGACAATTTCTCTGACCCGAAAGGTATTCGTGAAAAATACAATCTCACGCCACCGCGCGCCGTTACGGTTAAATTCGGAAGTTAGCAGTGCATCCGTAAAGAATCATTACTTATACGTGCGCGAGTGTATTGTAGGTAGATACCACATATGTACTTAGGTTGGAAGAACAAACGTATAATTAGGTTGCGTTACTACGTACGTTATACATATTGGAGTGTAGAATGTTGGTACTTTTTTGTGTACTACCGTATGTGTCGAATACTTTGTTGTAATGTACCTACTTTTTTATGGATAGGTTGGAAGGTTTCAGGAAATTTTGCAGTTGAGGGGGGAGTTGGAGGAGTAGAATGAAAAAAATGAGTTGATATTCGTATTTAGCAGTCTCGAAAACCTAATAAACCACATGTCACTCGATTTTTTCGATTTTTAGGAAATTTGGAACCCAATGGTGGGGGGGAGGGGGATTGAAGAGGTCGAATGAAAAAATTGAGTTGATATTCGTGTTCAGCACTCTCGAAAACCTAATAAACCACATGTCACTCGATTTTTTGGATTTTCAGGGAATTTGGGACTCAGTGGTGGGGGGGGGGGGTTGAAGAGGTCGAATCAAAAAAATGAGGTAATATTCGTGTTCAGCACTCTCGGAAACCTAATAATTCACATGTCACTCGATTTTCTCGATTTTCAGGGAATTTGAGGCTCAGTGGTGGGGGGGGGAGGGGTTGAAGAGGTCGAATCAAAAAAATGAGTTGATATTCGTGTTCAGCACTCTCGAAACCCTAATAAACCACATGTCACTCGATTGTTTTGGATTTTCAGGGAATTCGAGGCTCAGTGGAGGAAGGGGTAGAGTTGGAGGGGTCGAAAAAGAAAAATAATTTGATATTCGTGTTCAGCACTCTTGAAAACCTAACAAACCACATGTCACTCGATTTTTTGGATTTTCAGGGAATCTGGGACTCAGTGGTTGGGGAGGGAGGGGGGTGAAGAGGTCGAATCAAAAAATTGAGTTGGTATTCGTGTTCAGCACTCTCGAAACCCTAATAAACCACATGTCACTCGATTTTTTGGATTTTCAGGGAATTTGGGACTCGGTGGTGGGGGGGGGAGGGGAGAAGTCGAATCAAAAAAGTGAGTTGATATTCGTGTTCAGCACTCTCAAAAACCTAATAAATCACATATCACTCGATTTTTTGGATTTTCAGGAAATTTGGGGCTCAGTGGAGGGAGGGGGAGAGTTGGAGGGGTCTAATCAAAAAATTGAGTTGATATTCGTGTTCAGCATTCTCAAAAGCCTAATAAATCACATGTCACTCGATTTTTTGAATTTTCAGGGAATTTGGGGCTCAGTGGAGGGGAGGGGGAGAGAGTTGGAGGGGTCGAAACAGAAAAATAAGTGGATATTTGCAGTCCGCGCGCTTTCGTATAAACGTATGAAGCATTGAAGCGATATGTCACATGACACTTGAAGTGAAAGATCCAAATATCTCAACGAAAATGTTTTTAGAGAATTTTTGAAAAATTTTCTACCCAGAATTGGGTCGTGATTTTCAAAATTTTTGAAAAAAGATGTCACGAAACGTATCAAATTGGGCTGAAATTTTTCCATAAATTCGAAAACATATTTTTTAAAAAGATGTTTTTTGAGCATTGGACTACTAAGTCTTTGATAAATTGGCAAAAAATCACAATTTTTGCCAAAATTCGTAACGAATGTTCTGCTTTTGCGCCAAAATATCCGAAAAGAAATGATTTTTGCCTTGTTCTCCAAAAGTCTTGTTTTTTTGTATACCTACTTAGAATTTCTCAAAAAAAAGTCACGTTTATTGGAAACATTGCTTGAACAGTTTTTGTTTTCTTGCCAAAATTGCCATAAAAGTAGATATATTTTTTTTGGGTTGAAAAAAAATGTTGAAAAATCTAGGTTTTTTTTGCCTGAATTGACGTTTTTCTTCTAAATTTTCGAAAAATATCATGGTTTTGTCTGATAATGGTATTTTTGCTGAAATAAGCAAAAAGCCATGATTTTTGTTGAAATTGCCAAAAAGTCCATTATTTTTAAGAAATTTCTTTAAAAATCATATTCCATAAGATTCAAAAAAAAAAAATTGTTGCATATCTGTTTGCCAAAAAGATTGGAAATTCCAAGGTTTGAATTGCCATAGAAGGTCCTGTTTTTTGCATAAAATATCATAAGTCTAATGTCTTGCCAAGATTTTCAATCAGTCACCATTTTGTATCAAAATTGCTAATTCTTATTTTTGAGAAAATCACCAAAAAGCAAATTTTTTTGAAAAAGTTGTACGTATACTCAATGTCCTGATTTTTGGCAAAATTGCCTGACAAAATCCCTTTTTTTTTTATTTTATTTTTGGTAAAAAGTGTTAAAATTAATGTCTAAAAGGTTTCTTGTTTTTTTCTTGTAAAAGTTGCCCAAAAGTGTCATTTGATTTGTTGTTGAAGGTGTAAAAAAAGCCCTGTTTTTTTTTTCTCTGAGAATGCCATAATAGCCATAAATAATTACTAATATTGCCAGAAATGCCAGAAATGCCAAAAATTATGCTTTTTTGCCTACGAATGGTGCAATTTTTAGACAAAAATTGTGAAAAAGTTCTTATTTTTGAGAAAGTTTCAAGAAGTCGTATTTTTTTTTGCAAAACTTGTAAGAAGTCCTAATTTTTGCCAGAACTACCCTAGTCCCTTTTTTTGATTAAAAATGCTAAAAAGATCCAGTTTTCGCCAAAATTTTGACTGTAGTGCCATTTTTTTGCCGTACAATCCTGTTTTTTTCATGTTTTTATTCAAACTTTTTAGTATTTCACTCTAGTATTATTCTTCTCATTTTTCAAAAATTTGTCTTCTTGTCCATTTCCAAACAAAATTCCTGTTTTTGCTTAAAAAGTTGTGTTTTCTTGCCAAAATTACCAAAAAAAATATGATGTTTTTTGGCAGAAATGCAGAAACATCCTGTTTCTTTGCCTAATCTTATTTCCAAGAAAAAAAGTCTAAAATGCCAAAAAAATGCCAAGGGTGTTTTTCTGCCAAAATTTCCGTGAACGATTCTCTTTTTTGGTCAAAATTATTAGAAAGTGGCATTTTTGCCAAAATTGTCAGAGAGTTTCATTTTTTGCCAAATTGTCAAAAATTGGTCCAAAATTTCCTAACAAAAGTATACTTAATGTTGACAACATTGCTTGAAAAGTTTTTTTTTTCTTGCACAAATTTTCAAAAAATATGGTGTAAAAAAGTCCAAAATTCCGCCAAAATTATCAAGAAATGTACGTTTTGCCCAGATTCTGTTTTTCTTTTTTTTTTGACAGAATTCAAGTATGAGAAAACGTGGCATGCATTCTTGTCTAAACTGTAAATATGTCCAATTTTCTGCAAAATTGTCAAAAAGTTTTGTTTTTCAACATGTCCTGTTTTTTTTTTCACAATTGCTTTAAAAATTTTATTTTGGCTGAAATTTCCAAAAAATCTGTTTCTTGACGACAGGAATCCAAAAAAATTGTTATAAACAGTCCGAGATTTTGCAAGAATGCTAAAAAAAATTTATGTTTCCACCAAAATGGCCATAGAGGTCCAGTTTTTCGTCAAAATTGTCAAAAAGTTCCATTTTTTGACAAAATTGTTGAAAAATGTGGTGTTTTTTTGTCAAAAGGTTTCATTTTTCGCCAAAATTCAAAACTCAAAAAGTCAAGGTACCTATTGACTTTCACTTCAGGTGTCTATAAAAAAGTCCAATTTTCTGCCAAAATTGCCAAAAAGTCTTGTTTTTTGCCCAGATTGCCATTAAATTAGTTCAGTTTTTGCCAAAAATGTCATAGTCCAGTCATTAAAGAAATTTTTACAGGAAAAATGAATATCAAACAGATCTTTCGCAGATATTGTTCACAGTGGTCCCCTCAATAACATACTAAAAGTCCCCGCCCCTACGGGGTCCGGAACCCCCTTAAAGGGGGGTGGGACCTCCCCCAATTTCAGTTTTTCGCCATTTTCTCACCCGCATTGCATTTTAGCGAAAAATATGTAATACATAAAAGAATCTACGTCAAATTTCCGATCTAATGACGTATCAACTTTCCTTGTAGGTTCAAGGGGGGTGGAACCACAACCATTTAAAAAAGGGGGGTTTCCTGAAAAATACATAAAGGATATAGGCGCCTATGGGGGGTGAAATGGTCCCCGAAAGCGTTCGAGTTGATATTAGCATGGAAGGTGGATACCATTGAGAAACTTCCGCGTGAAAAATTTCAGATCCACACCCCCTCCCCTTTTTGGGGGACCCCCCTTTTTTGACACTTCAACAACACTTTTCTCAGCCCTATTTCAACCGATTTTGAAAATTTTTCAGTATGTTATGTATATCCTTATTAGGTATCCCCACAAAAATTTTCAACCCCTTCCCCTCATATTTACCCCTCAAAATGGCGGTTTTTTCATTTTTTTATGCCTATTAAGAATCAAGATTGCAAGGTACAATTTTAGAAACACGTTTTTTGGATGTATTTTTGACCCCCAAACATCATGTACTTTTTTCGAAATGTTTGCTTTGGTGCGCCGCGCTGAAAAGTTGAAAAAATGTGTCTTAAACGGGGGGGGGTGAAATGAGAATTTTGGGAAACATGAATATCAATGAGTAGGGTGTCGTTTTCTTATGATTCGATACCGCTGATCACGAATATGACGTCAGATTCTGTCTAACACTCACACAGCCCCTCCAAAGCCCTCAGCCCCCACCTCAATTTTTGATATTTTAAAAATAAACTTACTTTGATGATTTTGGTGTCGTTTTCTTACGATTCGATACTGCTGAGTACGAATATGACGTCAGATTTTCTGATACACCCACACAGCCCCCTCCTGAATTTCCACTATTTTTGAAGTTATTAGTTAAGCTACTTTAACAACATATGGAATATGACGTACTGTCTAAAAAAAACTTGATGGAATTGGTTGTAGTTTATAAATAAAAGAGTACCTAATTCTCAAGAAAAGGTCAGTTTTGATATGCATAATTTTGAAAAACAAAAATCATTTTTTTCAAGTGGGAAGAAAAAAATGTTGCATTGGCAAGCTAGCAAAAATAATTAAAAATTGCTCTAAAATTGGCGCAAAAACTGTATGACAATTTTCAAAAATGTGAAATGTGAGCTTCCTATGGACTGATTACGATTGCAATTTGCACAATAATATACCTTTGTGTTCTATGATAATGGGAATGTGTCAATTTTTCCACAAAAAAATGAAGTTCATGACACTTTATAATATTTATTCTCAAAAACATGGCGTGTGACACGCAAGTCAAAGGACATTTCGATACTGAAATACACAGACGTGCTATGTCCTTTTCATAACAGTGGGACACTTATGCAAAAATGATTCCCACTTGAAAAAAATGATTTTTGTTTTTCAAAATTATGCATATCAAAACTGACCTTTTCTTGAGAATTAGGTACTCTTTTATTTATAAACTACAACCAATTCCATCAAGTTTTTTTTAGACAGTACGTCATATTCCATATGTTGTTAAAGTAGCTTAACTAATAACTTCAAAAATAGTATAAATTCAGGAGGGGGCTGTGTGGGTGTATCAGAAAATCTGACGTCATATTCGTACTCAGCAGTATCGAATCGTAAGAAAACGACACCAAAATCATCAAAGTAAGTTTATTTTTAAAATATCAAAAATTGAGGTGGGGGCTGAGGGCTTTGGAGGGGCTGTGTGAGTGTTAGACAGAATCTGACGTCATATTCGTGATCAGCGGTATCGAATCATAAGAAAACGACACCCTACTCATTGATATTCATGTTTCCCAAAATTCTCATTTCACCCCCCCCCCCCCCCCCCGTTTAAGACACATTTTTTCAACTTTTCAGCGCGGCGCACCAAAGCAAACATTTCGAAAAAAGTACATGATGTTTGGGGGTCAAAAATACATCCAAAAAACGTGTTTCTAAAATTGTACCTTGCAATCTTGATTCTTAATAGGCATAAAAAAATGAAAAAACCGCCATTTTGAGGGGTAAATATGAGGGGAAGGGGTTGAAAATTTTTGTGGGGATACCTAATAAGGATATACATAACATACTGAAAAATTTTCAAAATCGGTTGAAATAGGGCTGAGAAAAGTGTTGTTGAAGTGTCAAAAAAGGGGGGTCCCCCAAAAAGGGGAGGGGGTGTGGATCTGAAATTTTTCACGCGGAAGTTTCTCAATGGTATCCACCTTCCATGCTAATATCAACTCGAACGCTTTCGGGGACCATTTCACCCCCCATAGGCGCCTATATCCTTTATGTATTTTTCAGGAAACCCCCCTTTTTTAAATGGTTGTGGTTCCACCCCCCTTGAACCTACAAGGAAAGTTGATACGTCATTAGATCGGAAATTTGACGTAGATTCTTTTATGTATTACATATTTTTCGCTAAAATGCAATGCGGGTGAGAAAATGGCGAAAAACTGAAATTGGGGGAGGTCCCACCCCCCTTTAAGGGGGTTCCGGACCCCGTAGGGGCGGGGACTTTTAGTATGTTATTGAGGGGACCACTGTGAACAATATCTGCGAAAGATCTGTTTGATATTCATTTTTCCCGTAGATGGGACAAAATTGGTCTTCAATGACTGGACTATCAGTTTTGTATTTTTTTGGTTTTTCTAGATTTTTTTTGAAAATAGACGACTCCAAAATCCTTCTTCCCCTCTCGCGACGTTTCGAAAATTTAACCCCCCCCCCGCTCCCAATTTGAGTGTAGTTGGTATTGGAAGGATATAGAAAATTGGAAACATCGATCTGGAAAAGTGAGGGAAACGATTTTTTCGAAAGAATGAACACTCTGAATTGAACTCCAAAGTGAGACATTATGACGAGAAATTTTTTTATGAAAAAATCCGAAATATAAGTGACGTTTGATGGGACACCCTGTAGGTATACATAAAAGTCTCTGCCTTGTTCCTGCGAGTACATTATACATACATATGTACAAGTATAATTATAATACATACCTATAAATAAATTCGTATAGGTACGTTTACATATCGTATATACTTACATATAATAAATTATTGCAATTAAGATATTGCGTAAATATTTTATAAATATGGAAGAATATTTTAATTATGCGCAAAAGATACCTACACGATGCTAACTGTTAATTGTTAAACATTATAAAAAAAATGTAAACAAAAACGTATACAATATTATGAACCATTATTACGTATGGGAATTCGGTATATTACGGGACTGTTATAAGCTGGCTGCTGTCGTTCTTATACACATTTATCACATAATACCAAGCAGTTTCTAGATATTTCGTTGTTTCAATTCTTCTTTTTTTTTCTTTCTTTAAAAAAAACAACAAACGTACCGCTGTAATTAGCAGATTTACGTTTACGACTCTCGCCCAGAAGAAGACATCGCGTCGGTATTTTTTTTTAACGATAACGACGAATAACGATCGATTGAAAAATAGCTAATTTTCGACAATCGACGTTACATTTAGACGTCGTCGTCGTCATCGTCGTCGTAAAAGATACAGTTATACATAATCGAACATCTTTCGAGTCTCGAGTACACACTCGAGATTGTAAATTTCCGAACATTTATTTGATTTTTTTGCCTGTTTTGCGAGACGAAATGGGACAGTATCGTGTTGTTACGAGTGATTCATTTATAAAGATTTTTTATTAATGGATTTTGCGGATTTTTACGAGTACATACATAATATAAGTACTGTGTATCAGTGTATATCCCTGTCGAGAAATTTCGGTCATTGCGGATTTCATTGTGAGAGATGAGATTCGTCTTCTTATGTAATGTGGGTCTTGGGTATCGGTTGGGTTGGGTTTTTAAGCGAAGTTGACTCATTGCGAGAGGTATAGGTACGTTTGAAGGTAGTTGTGTGTGTGTGTATGTGTGTGAGATAGTTTTTCGAACTGAGGTTTGTGGGTTTTGAAGGGAATTCGAATTGTATAATTTTAAATGAAGGTTTCTCGCGTAAAAGAGGTCTTAATTCGGTCGACATTTTTTTTCATTGTCATATTTGAATTCAGCTAGTCAAATTACCTCAATTCGTGATGATTTTTAGTCCGGCATATGACAATAGGAGTAATTGCACCCCCCCCCCCCCGATCCTCCGGGACAACTTTTTTCTTAAAGGGGACATCCCAAGGAACATTTTAGAGCAAAGTTGCCAAAAAAAAGTTGGTCTTACTTACAAAATGGCGGCCATTTTGATTGACAGGTCAGCCGAAATCGCAGATTTTGCGTTTTAACATAGGACTTGCACGAACTTTTTCAAACTTTACAAAGGTAGATCGAAAGATCATGCAAAAACTTATCACCTGTCAAAATTTCAAGTGCTAAAGTGCGTTTTTCGATTTTTGGTGAATTTTTGAAAATCGAATTTAGGCCAAAAATGAGGGAAAAAATCAAAATTTTACCAAATTGACCAAGAAAGCTGAAATTTGGGATATACCCTATTTTCAATATGCCAAATCGATTGGAAACGGTTTCAATCCGTTTTGAGCAGTTCTGGAGCCTCCAGCAGATTTTTGAAACTCGAAATTCCCACAAAATTTCATCAAATTGGAGTTGTAAAGCTAAAATTTATTCTAAAAACTAATTTCAATACGCTACGAAGTACTGCAGGTGAATTTCAAGTCGTTTTGGATCCTCCAGCAACTTTTTGAAAATTCCTGAAGCCTCCAGCAGATTTTTGAAACTTTAAATTTTTACAAAATTTCATCAAATGGAGATGGGAAGCTGAAATTTACTCTACACTTCAATTCTAACACCCTCTGAAGACAACTTCAGGTAAGTTCAAGTCATTTTAGAGCCTCCAACGACTTTTTTTTGAAAATTACTGGAGCCTCCAGTAGATTTTCGAAACTTGAAATTTCCCTAAAATTTCATCAACTAAGATGGAGAGTTGAAATTCATTCTGCAAACTAATTTCAATACGCTACGAAGTTGACTGCTGGTGAATTTCAAGTCGTTTTGGAGCCTCCAGCAACTTTTTGAACGGTTGTATGACGTTTTTTTTGGAAAATTGAAATTTCCTAAAGGTAGCTGGAAGCTTCAAAACTATATTTGAAACCACCATGTAGTCTGCGAAGTAAATTTCAGCTTCCCATTTCCATTTGATGAAATTTTGTAAAAATTTAGTTTCAAAAATCTGCTGGAGGCTTCAGGAATTTTCAAAAAAAAAGTCGTTGGAGGCTCTAAAATGACTTGAACTTACCTGAAGTTGTCTTCAGAGGGTGTTAGAATTGAAGTGTAGAGTAAATTTCAGCTTCCCATCTCCATTTGATGAAATTTTGTAAAAATTTAAAGTTTCAAAAATCTGCTGGAGGCTTCAGGAATTTTCAAAAAGTTGCTGGAGGATCCAAAACGACTTGAAATTCACCTGCAGTACTTCGTAGCGTATTGAAATTAGTTTTTAGAATAAATTTTAGCTTTACAACTCCAATTTGATGAAATTTTGTGGGAATTTCGAGTTTCAAAAATCTGCTGGAGGCTCCAGAACTGCTCAAAACGGATTGAAACCGTTTCCAATCGATTTGGCATGTCGAAAATAGGGTATATCCTAAATTTCAGCTTTCTTGGTCAATTTGGTAAAATTTTGATTTTTTCCCTCATTTTTGGCCTAAATTCGATTTTCAAAAATTCACCAAAAATCGAAAAACGCACTTTAGCACTTGAAATTCTGACAGGTGATAAGTTTTTGCATGATCTTTCGATCTACCTTTGTAAAGTTTGAAAAAGTTCGTGCAAGTCCTATGTTAAAACGCAAAATCTGCGATTTCGGCTGATCTGTCAATCAAAATGGCCGCCATTTTGTAAGTAAGGCCAACTTTTTTTGGCAACTTTGCTCTAAAATGTTCCTTGGGATGTCCCCTTTAAGAAAAAAGTTGTCCCGGTGGATCGGCGGGGGGGGGTGCAATTACTCCTATTGTCATATGCCGGACTATTCCATTTTGAGGTTGTTATATCATTCTCTGAAAGGGGATTGTTGGAAGGATTTTTCAAAATGAAGCGAGTAAGGTAGCTTGGATGCTCTCGTGAGTTGAGAAATTTAAATTGTGTGCCACCAAAATTCAAAATGGAGTGCTAGAGATGCAATTATTGTGGCTTGATTTATTGCCACGTCTCGTGTTCTTTTTTGAAATTGATTTCATTTTGAGATCATTTCCATGGTTGAGAAGTTGAGCAAAAATGAGAGGGGGATGAATGAAATCTGAAGAGGGTGTGCTTCGTGGCAATGATGTAACAAATGGTAGGGGGAGTGGGGAGGAGGAAGGGGTCCAAGAGTCCATCTCTCATACTGTATAAAATATTGTTTCATACATATTATAATGAAGATTTCAATGCAAAAAAATTGTTCAGCAAACTTGAGTTTTATGATTTTTGCTCAAAATATCTCAAAAACAAGCATCCCAGGAAAAAAAATATCAGTCTACAGGTGAGAAATTTCAAATTCTACTATTTTGCTCCTGTTCATTTTTTGGTAGGATTCTTAGTTTTTCTTGAAAATCAATTTTTATGAACTACAATTTTTTTAACCAAATTTTTCATTAGGTACAAATTGCCCAAATCAACTTGGAATTTTTTTTTTTGAGATTCAACAGGTGATTTTTGACAGGATTTGAAACTCTGATCACGAGAAAAGTGATGCTTGACTTTTTTTTTCAACTTTTTATCAGTAAAAATGAGAATTTTCAACCAATTAGCAGAGTTTGATTACTATTATTATAGGGGAGGGGGAGGGGGGGCTATTTTGTGAAAATCTTTAGCAATATTGCTGAAAATCAAGACTCTGAATTTTAGTCAAAATACAAAAAATTGACAATTTTAGCAAAAAGCAACAACTTTTTGCATAATTTTTGTTCAAAAAGCGAAATTTTTCAATTGTCAAGAAGCTGGAATTTTGAGCAAATTTTTGGCAAAAAGAAAGACTTTAGGACAAATTGCGAAAAAAAGTAAGACTTTTAGAAACGTTTTCAAAAAAAAATACAATTTTTAGCATTTTTGGTAAAAAAATTCGGATTTTAGTCAATTTTTGAAAAAAACGAGTATTTTTGACAATTTTAGGGGTCTGTAGTATTTGATTTTTCTAAAAAAAAAAAGGAATTTTAGTAGCCGAAAAAGCTCGAAAGAGTGACCAAGAAATAACCAAAAAAATAACAAAACGCCAGCAAAACATTTTAATGAGGGAAAAAATCAAAAAAAAAATAAATAAATAAGAAACTTATCTGTAGAGCATAAAATTTTCCACCGATGAAGTTTTTTACAACATTTTCTTCTGAAAAGTGTAGTTTTTGATTTTGTTTTTGTCAAAATTGATTTTTCGTGTTGGAGATTTTTGGAAAATTCAAATTTTTGATTAAAAAAATCAAAACAACCAATTCCAGTCAAACTTTTTAACTTTAGCTGAAAATATTTTTAAAATACAGTCTTTCAGAATGACATGAATCAAACTTCGTTGATGGGAATTTTTTGCTGTATTTCGTTCTTTTTATTTTTTTTTTTGTTGGACCTTTAATTTTTGCCAAAAATAAATTGATTTTTTATGGGAAATTTTTTCAAAAATTCACTTTAAAATATCTCAAAAACAAAATTCGAGTAATTGAATGAATCAAACTCTATTGATGGAAAATTTCATGCTCTACGTGTAATTTATTTTCACTTAATTTTTTCAATGGGACTTTTGTTTTTCTCAAAAGTTGATGTTTTGTGTTGGGAATTTTTTGGAAATTTTAATTTTCGATTTCAAACGATCAATTCTAGTCGAGCTGGAAATATTTCAAAAATACAGCTTTTCAGGATGAAATGAATCAGACTTTGCTGATGGAAAATTTTATGCTCTACTTTTTTTCTCTCAGGACTTTTAGTTTTTCTTGAAGTTTGATTTTTGTGATGGATTTTTTTTTTTGGAAGTTCGAATTTTTTATCACAGGTGATCAAAGTTGCCCTTTCGACTCTTTTTCTTTTTTTTTTTTGGAAAAAAATTCAAAGAGTCAAAATTGGGTCACCACAAATTTTGAATAGCTGTTTTGATGAACAATCAAATCAATTTTTCAAGTAAAAGAATATTTTATGCTTTACTTTTCAAGTTGAACTTCAAGTTTGGTTCACTAATCCCTGGGTAAAGACCTTTTTTGGAGTGAGAGGAGGGAGGGGGGGGGGGTCAGACGAGAGAATAATTTTGATATTTTTTTCGTGGCAGAAGTATTATAATCGATGGTAAAACGTGCCTATACCTACCTAAAGCTAAACGTGTGAAACTCGAGCGACTCGAAACACTCAACAAACGAAATAAAAAATAATAATATTTTTATCGCTATCAAAAAACACTATACTATTACGTATGTACATCTAGGAATGAGACCTTGCTATATACGTGTTTACTATTTCTGTAAATTGAACTGAAACCCATATCATGCGAGAAAACAATTACGAATTGATTCGTGTGACCGAAAAAAAATTTCAATTTTATGCAAAGCAATTAAATTTCAACTTTCGTATAAATAGCTGGTCAGGTATTCGTATTCCATATAAGCGAAGAATAATAATATCTACATAGGTATGTGTGTAAGTAGGCTGGCATGTATGAAAACGAGAATGCTCATTTTATAGGAGGTATCATTTTTGAGAAAAAAATTTACATACAGGGGTTCTCAAATACCATAAAATTATTTTATTCAAATTAAGAAAGCATAAGTTTCTGTAAAAATGAAAATTTTTCTATTATTAATTGAAATAAAAATAGTATTCGAACTCACCAAAAACTATAAAAATTTTCAAACTCTCCTTGCACCCACTTTCACTATAACTTCGCGAACCTTCACCTCGAAAAAAAATTTCAAAAAAATGAAAAATCAAGTTCACAGTAATTCGTTAAGTAAATAATGAAAAACTTTTACAAAAAAAAAAATATGTATACGAATAAATAAAACACTATTGGAATATACGCGATTTAAAAAAATGAATCTCGTAAATGAATGAGCATGATCGCGGCTAACGGCACCTTACGCCGCACAGAAGTGGACTGATACAGTCGAACAGGTATAAACAGAAACACGCCGAGAGAAATGGACAGGTGAGTTATTACTCGTATTCCCTCCTCTAGATGCTCACTGCTGAGCACTAGACGATGCCGATGCCGGTTCGAGTTCGTATGGAAATAAGTACGACTAGGTATATACGTATACGAGAGAGTATATAAACCGCACGAGAAGGTACGATAATAATAATTCAACTCGCCGATATTATTTTTTTTTCGCGGCTATATGTGGGCGAAATTTCTATTTTGTAAAGCTCAAAATTTATGTAGAGTGGCGGTTTCAAAGTATGGTACTTGAAATCGCCACCATATTTGTAAACTATCGCGCGTACTACATTGTAGCGAATTGAATACGACAATGTGCATAAAATGTGTGTATGGTTTTTTTTCAGATTGAATTATGGGTGTGATGTACGATCAGTGGAGGGGTCAGGGGTTCTTGTATAGAGATAGGTACTAGGTAAAAAGTGTGCAATTGTAATACGTACATAGGTACGTATCGATATACGAAGCATTGCATATTATTTGCTTAGTGTTTACAGTGAAATTTAATGCCCACGTCAGCGATTTTAAAGGCGCGTGAATATTTACGCGAGTGATTCGATGAACATTGTAATACGTATCGAAGGTATATTTTTAGGTATTGCTTGCTACTGTGTCTCATGCCTGTCCTCCAGTTCCCAGAAAAATTACTCGTTTGGTTTGGAAATTATGTGCATACGTCTGCGTATAAGTAAAGTAGTAAAAAGAAAAAACGTCGATGAGGATGTGCCAGGAATAGGATGGAGTTAGCGAATAATATTCCACGAATGAAGGAAGTGTAGACCAGTTGCGAACTGTACAGGGTGTTCGGAGAGTGATCTGTTATTGATCAAACTGAAGTAGGGTATTCCTGGGTAAAATAGGTGACATGCCCTGTCCTCGGATTTTTGAAATTTTGATGAAACATTACGTTGGATTGGATAATCGATACCTTTTTAAAAAATGTCGGAGCCAAGAAAAAAATTCCCTATCCCACCCCCTTGCCCGCAATGGCGAAAAAATGTTTTTGGGGGGGGGGGAATCATACTTACCTACCTACTTCAAAGAGTTTTGAATAAAAAATGTTGAATTCATCCGAAATTTTTTAGAGTAGACACGAGTCTAGCCACTTGATTTTTTCACATTTTTTTGCCCCCCCCCGGAGGACCCGGGGGAAGATATTGACGGAAGAAAATTTGAAACCGCCAAGCACACTCGTGGAAATAGTTTACTTAGAGTTCAAAGTATTCCATACAATATTTGAGACCCCTGGGTCTAACTTTTAAAAAGCTGTGAGCTCTTGAAATGGTGTAATTTTGGAAAAAAAAACTGTAGTTTTTTGCATTACAATTATTGCGAGATGATTCCCCCTCCCCCCCCCCAAAAAAAAATGCCAATTGGATTCAAGATAATTTTCAGAGTGGCAAGTTGTAGATCAGAAAAATGAACCTTTTTTTTATGTAAAAAAATGATGAAACTTGATGAGTTCTGCTGATAATTCAATTAGTTTTTTCCATGCTCGCATTCAACAAGTCAGATTATACCTCTGCCTGGACTCATTGGACGATAATTTTGGCGATTTTATTTTCGCGGACTTTCACTTTATATTTAGAGTTTCGCATTTCAATTTCAGAATTTTTTATTTCATATTCAGAGTCGGTTTCGTTTTCGTTTTCAATTTTTGATTTTATTTTCAGAGGTTTCATTTTTTTTTTTTTTTTTTTTTTTTTTTTAGTTTACCTACCTACCTATTTTAAGTTTTTGATAAAATTTTTAGAATTATTTAATTTTCGGTTTTGGTTTCGTTTTAGTTTGCAACTTCAATTTCAATTTATTATTCCATTTTCAGTTTTTGATTTAATTTTTAGAATCTTTAATTAATTTTCAATTTTTGATTTTAGTTACTTTTGGAAAATCTTACTTTATTTCAAGTTTTTCCCTATATTTACAAAGTTCTGTACTACATTTCTAGATTTTTACAAAAATTCGTACCGTATTTTTTTCTCCAGACTGTCACGTGTGTCACGTTTTACTTTTAGAGTTCCTTTTTGTTTTCATTCCCGTTCTAACTGTCGTACTGTCAACAACTGAAATTGCTAAGGAAAATGAAATTCTTTTCTCAATCTCAACAACCGGAGATTCCAACGAAGAATCGTTACCAAAAGTTACAAAACGATGCTGATGATATAAAAGAGCCAAAACAAGAACCAAAACCTCCGCCAATTTACATCGACAAAGTAGCCAATATCAAAACATTATCAACTCAACTGCAAAGTCAAATCAAGAAAGAAGAATTTATTCTAAAAACATACAACACCAACGATGTTAAAATAAATATTAAATCCATCGAAGGCTACCGGAAAATTGTAAATTTACTCGTAACAGAAAAAATACCATTTCATTCATTTCAACCAAAACAAGAGAAACCGTTTAGAGTAGTCATCCGTCATCTACACTCTTCTACGCCGGTGGATGATATTACCAATGAGTTGTCGTCATTGGGGTATTCAGTTCGAAACATTACCAACATAAAACATCATAAAACCAAAGCTAATCTTCCTTTATTCTTCATTGACCTCGAGCAAGATGAAATGAATCGCCAAATTTTTGAATTGGAAAGCTTATTGAACATGAAGATTAAAGTTGAACCACCTAGAAAACCAAGACACATTCCGCAATGTATGAATTGCCAGACTTATGGCCATACAAAACATTATTGTCATCGACTACCTCGATGTGTTAAATGTGGACAGCAACACAATACCTCTGATTGTAAAATGAAAGAAAACGAATGTGCTAAATGCGCTCTTTGCGGTGAAGGTCATACAGCTAGCTACAAAGGCTGTGTAGTCTATAAAGACATCCAAAGAAGAAAGCGTCAACAAATGAGTCAGCAACAAAAAAGTGAAAAACCTGACGAAGTGAAAACTATTAAACAAACAACCAACTCTCCAATCCCAGTAAAACTACCTCGACGAAAACCAATCACATATGCTGAAGTTGCCAAAAACTCAACGACTAATGCTGAAATTATTAAGCAGTCATATTCTTCAAATGAAGAAAGTATTCAAAATATGATCAAAGAACAATCCAGGCAAATTGAAATGCTTGTTCAGCAAATGGGCAGTATGCTATCGCTTCTGAATAAAATTCTTGCCAAACTTATCTAATCCCCATGGATATTGGAACAATATGTCTATGGAATGCAAACGGTATTCTCCAGAGAATTCATGAACTGAAACTTTTTCTACAAATGAACAACGTAGACATCATGCTGATTACGGAAACACATTTTACAGACAGAAATTATCTCAAAATACAAAATTATACAATCTATTCTACCAATCATCCAGATGGCAATGCCCGTGGTGGCACAATGATCATCATTAAAAATGATCTCAAACACTTTGAAGCTGAAACAATTGCAGAGAAATACCTTCAAGTTACTAGTGTTGTCCTACAGAATACTAAAGGAAACATCACAATTGCTGCTGCTTACTGTCCACCTTGATACAAAATCAGCACTTCACAATTTGAGAATCTCTTCATAAAACTTGGAAATCGATTCATTATTGGTGGTGATTTCAATGCTAAACATCTCTACTGGGGTAGTCATCAGAATACAACCAGAGGCAAACACTTGTTGGAAGCAGTTGATAAACAAAATGTGAATGTGATTACTTCAGGTAATCCAACATACTGGCCATCCGACATTCAGCGTATTCCTGATGTAATAGATCTGTTCCTGTGTAAGAACATTACTTCAAATACTCAAATTGATGCCATTCACGAATTGAGTTCAGATCATGATGCATTACTACTGTCTCTCAACATCACACAAACCAAAAAGAATCAAACGAACAAACCATACAACAAATTTACTGCCTGGAATACTTTTCAAAACTACTTGAACGATAACATTGTGATTCCTGACATCAATTCTTCAAACGACATTGACAATGCTATAGAGTATCTCAACCAAATGATCCATAGATCCATTGAATATTGCACTCCGCCATTGACTCAAACTGCTTCTGCTTCGAAAATTCCTCTATCCATTAGAAGAAAAATTTTAGAAAAAAGAGCTCAAAGAAAACAATGGCAACACAGCAGAAACCCAGCTGACAAACGTAAACTCAATTGTATGACTCGTGCTCTAAAGAAAATATTAACTGAATTCCAAAATGAAAACTTTCAAGAAAAACTTCTTCAACTATCACCAAATGAAGACACAAATTATTCACTATGGAAAATTACAAAAAATATGAAGAGACCTAGAGCAAACATACCTCCTATTCGAAAAACTGACAGCACCTGGGCTAGAAGTAGTCAGGAAAAAGCTTCTACATTCGCATTACATTTTGAAAAACAGTTCACTCCACATCCATCAAATTACTCAGCGTTCAATTATTCAGAAAGTAATTATGATTCTGATATAAACGACGTGGTGATTTCTCCAATACGATCTTCTGAAATTCAAAACATTCTCCATAAACTCAAAAGAAGAAAATCTCCAGGATATGATGCCATTGATGGAACAATTTTGAAAAACCTTCCTCAGCAAGTCATTCAGTTCCTAACTGTACTATTCAACTGCATTCTGGATCAAGGCCACTTTCCCAGTCAATGGAAATATGCTGAAGTCATTGTTGTACCAAAACCTGGAAAACCACCAAATGAAGTTTCTTCATACAGACCAATAAGCCTTCTTCCAACATTATCAAAAGTCTTCGAAAAGCTAATTCTGTCTCGCCTGATGTTGATAATTAATCGAAACAAATTAATCCCAGATCATCAGTTTGGTTTCCGTCAAAAACATAGCACCATAGAACAACTCCATCGAGTAAGTAATATTATCAACAATACTCTTGAAAATAAGCAAACATGTACAGCAGCTTTCCTTGACGTTGCTCAAGCCTTTGATCGGGTATGGCATCAAGGCCTAATAATGAAACTAAAACCTCATTTACCCACAAAATTACTCATCTTATTAGAATCATATCTATCAGAAAGGAGATTTCGTGTTAAATTTGATGGTGAATACTCTGAATTTAAAGACATTAAAGCTGGTGTACCTCAAGGCAGTGTACTTGCACCAATCCTCTACAGCTTTTACACAAGAGACATTCCTCATAATCCAGCTAATTCAACATTAGCTACATTTGCAGATGATACTGCAATCTTAGTACAAAGAGATGATGCACAAGAAGCCTCAAATGTGCTTCAAAGTGAACTGAACAAACTTCAAAATTGGTGCAACAAATGGCGTATTAAAATCAACGAAAATAAATCTTCACACATAACATTCACACTAAAGAAAGAGGACTCTCCATCTATTACGCTGAACAACATATCTTTACCTCAAGTAACTGAAGTGAAGTATCTTGGTTTACACTTCGATAAACATATGACTTGGAAGAAACATGTATCAACGAAAAGAACACAACTTGACCTGAAAATGAAACAATTACATTGGCTAATTGGTCACCGTTCAAAGTTGAGTCTACAAAACAAACTTTTGATATATAAAATCATTCTGAAACCGATATGGACCTATGGCTGTCCCATTTGGGGAACAACATGTACTTCTAACATTGATATTTTAGAAAGATTCCAGTCGAAAATACTACGTAAAATAACAAATGCTCCATGGTATGTTCGAAATGAAACTTTACGAAATGATCTCAATATCGATTCTGTTAAACATGTAATATCAACAAATAGTATTAATTATCAAAAACGAATATCTAAGCATCCTAATAACCTAATTCTAGAATTAATTAATCCTAATGATACTTATAGACTAAATAGATTTCACATAAATGATTTAAAATCTAGATTTATCTAAATCCTAAATTTAGAGGTTGAAAATCCTCAATCTTGTGCAGCTAAATGTTACAAATACTTATGTACTTATGTAACAGATTGCTTAAAATAAATTATCTCTCTCTCTCTCTCCTTTTTGTTTTCAATTTCAGAATAATTTCTGTTTGATTTTCAGAGTTTCCAAGTTAAATTGCATTTTTAGATATTTTTTTCAGAGTTTTATGTTTCATTTCAAAATTTTTTGATATTTTCATTTAATTCTGTTTTCAACGTTTTCGTGTTTTTTTTCAATTTTTGATTAGAATTTACAATCTTATCATACTGAGTGTAAACTTAATGTTGAGAGGAGTAGGATTGCCCTCACCGCGTAGGTAGTCATTCACGTAATTTCCCCTTAAGAGAAGCTTCTGTATATGTTTCTATAATAGAGTCTGCGCTAAATTCCATACCTATACTGTAAGTAGGGTAACGTGATAAATTCTTCTAAACTTATACGTGCGCTCATAGGATCCCTAAATAACTGGAAGGATCCTCCTAACTATTGTATGACAATACGATCAGATCATTCGTTCCCGCCGAATGATCTATTCTTTTGATGAATATTTTCTAAGCACAAAGTTGCTTTGGCGAGCCACGAACTTCGTGCTCAGCGGTATCGAATCATATGAAAACGACACCAATGTCATCGAAATACCTCTATTTCAAAAATCGTCATAATTGAGGGGGCTGAGGGGCTCTGGAGAGGGGTAGGTGAGTGTAGCAGAAAATCTGAGGTCATATTCGTGCTCAGTGGTATTGAATCATAAGAAAACGACACCCTACTCATTGATATTCATGTTTCTCAAAATTTCAAAATCACCCCCACCCCCCCCCCCCCCCTAAGACACATTTTTTCAACTTTTCAGCACGGCGCACCAAAGCAAAAATTTTGAAAGAACTACATGATGTTTGGGGGTCAAAAATACATCCAAAAAACGTGTTTGTAAAATTGTACCTCGCAATCTTGATTGTTAATAGGCATAAAAAAATGAAAAAAAACGCCGTTTTGAGGGGTAAATATGAGGGGAGGGGGTTGAAAATTTTTGTGGGGGTACCTATTAAAGATATGCATAACTCCCAGAAAAATTTTCAAAATCGGTTAAAATGGGGCTGAGAAAAGTGTTATTGAAATTTCAGAAAAGGGGGGGTCACCAAAAAGGGGAGGGAATGTGGATCTGAAATTTTCCGCGCGCAAGTTTCTCCATCGTACCCACCTTCCATGCTGATATCAACTCGAACACTTTCGGGGACCATTTCACCCCTCTTAGGCGCCTATAGCCTTTATGTATTTTTCAGGAAAGCCCCCTTTTTTGAATGGTTCCAGCCCCGCCCCCCCTTGGGGGTAGAAGGGCAGTTGATACATCACTAGATCGGAAATTTGACGTAGAACACAAAAATAAAATTATTTTCGACGTAAAATTAACTGCTCGCGAGAAAATCGCAAAAAACGGTGCTGGGGGGCACAAATGTGGGTCGGGGGGAGAAGCTCCAGGCGGATTTAGGGTGGGTTTTAGTATGTCATTTAGGACACCATCCTGAGCATTTTGGCGCAAAAAAAATTTTCCCCCAATTTATTCCAGGTTGAGTTCTCATATGAGCTAATTTGACTGGACTATTGAGCTAAAACTCAGATGGTTTCGTGTAGATTAAACTTTACTCGATACAAGTGTGCACTCGTATTGAATTACATAATAATAGTCTTAATTATCCTTTATTATTTTGTATGTAATTCGTTCGGTATATCATTCAATAAACATATCGATTAGCATGAATATGTTTTTATTTGGTGAAGAACTGGACAATGTGCTTATAGTGAGTAAGTTATTGCCGAAGTCTCCTATCTGAGCTAGTCAGGGACAATGAGTAAATATTCACCTCCTAGGGAATATTTCTTAGCCAACTTCAGAGATAGATCATGCTGATATCTACTATCTCACCAGATAATTCCTACCCCCACTATAACAATGTTCAGAATTTTCAACTGTAATTTTCCCTTTTCATTCATTTTCTAGGTGTAAATTTCGTTTTGTGATTTTGCGATTATATTTCGTGATTTTTTAGCTTCACACCTAAGTATTTAATTTTATTTTCAATTAAAGCTACCTGTGAACTATTTGCAGCTAAACTTCTCTTACAATAGAAGTATCCCAACTAACACCAACACAAAAAAATTTGAACTGGACGGAGAGAAATCTATAAAGGACCCCAAAATAGAATTTTTTCAGTTTTTGCCCTCACTTCACACCGGCAAATATTCATTCTGCTGGGCTTTTTTTCAAAAATTCTCAAGAATAGAAAAATCAACTCGAGGAATTTCGAAAACATAGCCAAATTAATAGAAAAATTTAAATTTGTTGCATGAAATAATAATTTTTGAACATTTAAAATTATCCCCTCCCAAAATTTGTTTGAAGCCACGTCTGGACAATTGCTTGGAAAAATCTTGGAGATGTGAATCTGAGGTGAAAAGTTGGGAAAATTTCAGTCTCACCTCTCCCTCCCCCCTTCGGACACATCACTTTGTCACGCCTAAGATCACAGCGAAATTATTGAACTTGAAGGAAACACTGATTTTCAAAATTTTGGTGAAATTTAACCCCCCCCTCCTCCACCCATCCGTTCAAGTACTCTCATGCCCTTAATACAACTGAAGAATCGCTTCACAAAACCGAATCAATCGTAAATTAATTGATCCGATTGCACTTAGCGAATGATTCACCTTTCACCAAGAAATCAATCAATTTATTTAAGCACAAATCGTTCGTAAATGATTCGATTCGATTGTAAACAGAGCAATTGCTACACAATTGTTTCAAAGAAAGTGACTCAATTTGTTCGTAGAAGATTTGTATTTGAAGAAAAGTCGGTCGATCTTCTCACGCTTAATGCGTGAGTGTTTTTTTGGCTTAAATTTAATTTTCAAAAATTTACCAAAAATCGAAAAATGCACTTTGACACTTGAAATTTTGGCTGGTGATAAATTATTGCATGCTCTTTGGATCTGGCTTTATCCAGTTCAAAAAATTTCGTGCAAGTCTTATGTTGAAAAGCAAAATCTGCAGTTTCGGCTTACCTAACACTCAAAATAGCTGCCATTTTGTCAGTGGGGGTCGCCTTTTTTTCGGCAATTTGGCTTTGAAATGTTCCTTAGGATGTACCCTACATTTTTCATTCAAAACAGTACTCTAAAATTGGCCACTTCACCATAAATCCAACTCCACTTGCTCTATACCGCTAAATAATGCGAATCTGCTTTAGCGAGCACACATCGTGAAAGATATGGGATCGCCTATGGCAATACTATCACTGTCGTTTAACATTTCGTTATCTCATACACTTTACCAGATCACTAATTTTGTCACGCCTCCTACGCCTTCGCTCTGCTCGATCTTATACCACTTCTGCTTACTCTTCTTCGATCTTCGCCATTATCTACTTCTAGTATATCTAGACCTACTATAGCTGTGTAATATGAATATCTGGTATATGGCTGAACAGAGGCAACATCATCATGATACAGAAAATCCATCCAGTTGCAGGGTTAAATGATTGCTACAGGAGGAGTACAGTAGAGGAGGAAGAAGACCAGAGAGCAAAGAGTGAACATGGAACATCTCTACAAAGCAAACTGTAAACTAGTTCCGAATAAAAATAATCCACATTTCGTGGAAGTGGAATCTGCATCATGCATCCGCAATAACAAAGGGAGAAAAGGAACTAGTTTTTTTGGTCGGATGCGTTACTTATACGCTGCGGCTGCGGCGGTGGCGGCGGCGGTGGTGGTGGTGAGATAAATTATGCAACAAGTTCAACTGGGTAGATACTTCCAGTACCTACTCCAGCTTTCCAAATTTTTTACTTGGGAAATATATCACGCGCGAAGATGAGCTTATCGCTGCAAGACTCGTTCGACGTGCTCGACTCTTTTTGAACGTCGTCTTGGTCGCCATCGCCTTCGAACCGTTATTCTTAAACTACAAGTCACGTTATTACATATAGCTAGGCTAGGTACCCGAAAGTACGAACAGTACTCGTTAAATACGCCATAATGTGCTCAATTTTCAGCCAGCCTATATCCAGAAGATCTCGCTGAGAATCGTCTTCGCATCGATGAAATCAATTTAGGTACCAAAGTCTCGCAAGTCTACATACCTCTGCAGACCTACGTACTACAGCTAAGTATATAGGTGTTTATGCCTCGAGACGAAGAATAATTAATTCTTTGGGCGTTCTTACGCAGCTCTTTGGCATCGCCATTACAACATTTGTGGAAATAATGCGCGACATTCGCACGAGACAGAGACACGCACCGTATAGAAGCTGCTGCGATGCTCTTTTTTATTCTTAGTACCGTACAACACTTTTTTTTAAAAAAAAAAACGTTTAAATAATGTTGAATTAATGAGACATCGGCATTCGTCGTTAAAAATTAACATTCCGCACGAGTCACAATACACAGCTTCGGAGCTCGTCGACTCGACTATCGAGTACTCGATAATTAAAATTCAATAATTATTTTCGACGGAGTCAGTTTCAGTTTGGACTTGGACTTGCAGCGCCGAGCACATCCACACAGACCAGCCGAGTTTAATTACTTCCGTATGTACCTAGATATTTTCGGGTTATAGCCTTAACCCGTCTGTTTGGTATCTCCATTGTGTAAAACGTTTCTGTCGTTTACCGTTTCAAGTTGCCAATTGAAAATACTCGGTACGATCTGTTCAGTGTTCACTTTTACGTAATATTTGAGAAATTATTAGCAAAACCAATGAATGATCAGCACATAGAGTTCAATAACACGATTGCCTAAAAGGTGAACACCATTTACTTGCATTTTATTTCACTATTACGCTGTTTTAGACTTCATTTTTCATAAATTCGCATATTCAGGTCAATTTTCAACTCTCTCCAAATTGCTATGTTTAATTTCAACGAATCTATTTTTTGACCAAAGTTTTACTACATATGGTATTGCTCTTTTGTTACGAAAACGTTGGAATAAGGTATGAGCGATGACGTTTAAACTTTAAACCGAGTATTTAACCTGGTTTCCAAATTACGTACCTATACTCGTCGAAACAGCAACGAAAAGTAGAAAATTCCGGTGGGTCAGAGGCAGAAGAAGGTAAACTGAAAGTATCTATGTACAAACTACGTCACGTCATTATTAATACAGGGCAACGAAACAGCAACAAGTGCTCATATTCACGTCACATTCGCATGTCATTTACATCGAGGTGTGATATTGGAAAATATTTTCGAACGCCAGTCGCCAAAGTGTTGTATACAAAACTTGATGAATCATTTCCATGGAAACGTCAACTGAATGCTCGTACAATTTTGAATAATTTTTCAAGTTATGGATGGATTTTCGCGAGAAAAATGCAAATTTTAATCCTTCTCAGGTTTTTACTGGAATTGTTGTTCTACTTTTTCGTGCAAAATTTTAGCAATGCTGTAGGTATCAATTTCAAATTCAAATACGCATTTTTTTTTATTCTTGGAAAACCCACGCGAAACAGTACCAGTGGTCACCAATGGTAATGTATGGTAGACCAGTGGTACTTCACTGGTACCACTGGTATCGAAAATGACCACTGGTATACTAAGTGGTTTTTACCAGTCGCATATTTTCACCACTGGTACCAGTGGTATTGCTATTGGTGATACCATTGGTACCAGTGGTGAAAATTTACCACTGGTAAAAACCACTTATTATTCCACTGGTGATTTTCGACAGGGATCGCGGAGCGGAGTGGAGGTGTAGGGTAGGAGCCCCCCGGAGGGTACCTGTTTTTGGACTTGCTCCGGGAGCCGGAGCAAGAGGTACTTGAAATTTTTCTACTGGAGCCGGAGGTGGAGGTGGAGGCACTTACAAAAAAACCCCGGAGCCGGAGGTATTTTTTTTCAAATAGCCGGAAGGGAAGGCTCTAACCCCCCTCCCTCCACGACCTCCGGAGGCGGAGCTGGAGAGCAGGAGCCCCCCGGAGGGTACCCTTTTTTGGCCTTGCTCTGGGAGCCGGAGCCGGTGCAAGAGGTATTTGAAATTTTTCAAGTGGAGCCGGAGGTGGAGGTGGAGGTACTTATAAAAAATCTCCGGAGCTGGAGCCGGAGGTATTTTTTTTGTTTCAAATTTGGGAGCCGGAGCTGGAGGTGGAGGGACTGACCCCCTACCTCCACGATCCCTGATTTTCGGTACCAGTGGGTACCAGTGAAGTATTAACAACATAGTCTACCATACATTACAAGTCTGGTGATATTGGTATTTATCATGCTGGACATTTCAAATGTAATTAATGAGAAACTAGATGACCCGTTTTTCGCGCATACTGCGCTCCTCTTCTAGACGTGAATTGTTCATTTTGAAAATTTTGAAAGTATCTTTTTTCGCCTATAATTCCCAAAAAGTCTTGCTTTTTGCTAACATTGTTATTGTTGCTTTTTGTCGGAAATTGTGAAAGTTTATGGCTGTTTTAATAATTGACAGAAAAAAATTGTTTCAAAGCAAAAATTCCAATAATTGTTACTTTTTCATCAAAAATAACCCAAAGCGTAAATTGTTCTCTAAAATATCCTGAAAAGCATCACTCTGTCATCGCTTTATCATTCATTAAAATAATGTCCTACTTTTCTACAAAAATTGAAAAAAAGTATCAGCTTTCTTATAACAATTGCCTGAAAAGTCATGGTTTCATTTTAAAGTTGGCAAAAATTTCAAGTTTTAGGCAAAATTGCGAATTAGGCTACCTACTTATCACTTTTTTAGCAGAAGTTGCTGAAAAATTCCAAAAATACTTGTTTTTTTCCTACAGTTGAAATGAAACTAACACATCGGATTGGATCTAATACCACATAACTGAAAATTTCAAAGTTTCACTTAACTTTGACCTGGAACTTTTTTAAGTTTTCTTCAAAACTGCGAATGTGTCAAAATGTATTTTATGGCAAGCTTTTTCTAAGAAAACTATGAGTACTCTAAATATTGGTTCGGTACTGGAGAATACTTCAATAAAATACTTACTTGACAGAATTTTAGAAATATTCCAAGATTTCCGAGTCAAAAATGCAATTAGGAATTTCCTTAAAACGTGATTCTAATTTTGTCAAGGACTCACAAAAAAAATTCAACCCCTCAGTTGAAAAATGTAAACTCCTACATATAACAGTAGAGATTTTCCCAAATAGTCTGAAACTTGCATAAGTTGATGAAAAAGTGAGATGCTAGATATATCCACTCTAGAACTCAAAAAAATGAAACCATGGTTCCAGGATTAATTTTGATACCCAATGTGCTAAAAATAGCACTTTTTCATGTGTACATCAACACCGTTGTTTTTCTGTTTTGAGCTATTTAAAAACTTTTTAAAGATCCCTTCAGAAACTTTTCAACTTTTGATAAAAACCATCACAACTAAAGTTTAAAAGCTATTTTCAAATTAAAATATTATTGAGTAGTACAGAATACTGATTGTATGAAGCTTTTTCATGTTTTTTAAGCTTTAGGACTTCATTTAAGCTTTCTTCAAAACTGCGAATGTGTCAAAATGTATTTTATGGCAAGCTTTTTCTAAGTAGACTATGAGTACTCTAAATTGGTTCGGTACTGGAGAATACTAATTTTTTATGTCATATCTGAAGCTTTCTAAAAAATTTTTAGCTTTAAGCTTTCTTCAAAATTTCACGAATATGGTCAAAAAGTATTTTTTGGCAAGCTCGATATAGGTAGACTATACATACTTTAAAATATTCATTGGGCACTGGAATATTCTAATTTTTACATTATATCTGAAGCTTTTTGAACTTTTTTCAGCTTTAAGCTTCCTTCAGAATTTTGCGAATATGGTCAAAAAGTATTTTTTGGGGAGCTCTTTTTAGGCAGACTATACATACTTAAAATATTCATTGGACACAGGAGAGTTTTAATTGTTCTTATGAAGTATGACGCTTTTTGAACTTTTTAAAGCTTTAAGCTCCTCCATGACTCACCCCACAACCTCACCAAAAAAATGACTCCAGTTTCGAACTCTACGACCTCGAAAACATATCAATCGACATATCACACGATAATATAAGGAACATTTGACATTTGAGCTTTTTTGAACTTTAAGCTTTTTTCAAAACTTTACGAATATGGTCAAAAAGTATTTTTGGCAAGCACGTTCTAGGTAGACCATACATACATTAAAATAGGTATTCGGTACAGAAAAATTCTAATTGTTTATGTCATGTATAACGTTTTGAACTTTTTCGAGCTTTGAACTTTTTCCAAAATTTTACAAATATGGTCAAAAAACATTTTTTGGCAAGCACTTTCTAGGTAGACTATATGATACTCGCGCGTATACATCGACACAGTCATTTATACTGCATTGAACTTTTTTAAAGCTTTTCAAAGCTTTAATCAGAACTTTCCGAAGTTTTGATACCACAACCACACCAAAAAAATGACTCCAGATTCGAACTGTACGACCTCGAAAACATATCAATCGACATATTTCACAATAATATAAGGAAAATTTGACATTTGAGCTTTTTTGAGCTTTTAGCTTTTTTCAAAACTTTACGAATATGGCCAAAAAATATTTTTTGGCAAGCACTTTCTAAGGTAATTTAAAATGTTTATGGGATATTGAAGAATTCTAATTGTTTATGTCATGTACAAAGCTTTTTCAACTTTTTCGAGCTTTAGGCTTTCTATAAAACTTAACAAAATATGGTCAAAAAGTATTTTTTGGCAAGCTCTATCTAGGTGGACCTTAAGTACTTTCGCGTATACATCGTCACGCTTGTTTATACTGTATCAATTTTTGAGCTTTTTGAAGCTTTTGAAAGCTTTTTTCAAAACTTTTTGGACTTTTGACCAAAACCTGCACATCTACGGGTCAAAAGCTTTTTTTTGAGACATCGTCGAACAAAATCGGTTCGGCGGTTCTTCCAAAACGAACGATCACAAAAAAAACACCTTGCTATTAATATATAGATTATTGAGCTTTTTTGAGCTTTAAGGCATACTTTTTTGTAAACTTTTTTTTGACATTGGACTTCTTTCAATGCTCTTTCAAGGTATAATAGACGCACTTCTCTGTATTTATGTCGAATGCTGTATGTATAGGCTAAAATCAATGGTTAAAATCAATTATTGAGCTTTTTTGAGCTTTAAGGCACAACTTTTTTGTAAACTTATTTCTTCGACATTAGACTTCTTTCGATGCTCTTTCAAGGTATAATATACGTACTTCTCTGTATACATTAAATGCGCTAAATACAGGCTAAAATCAATTATTGAGCTTTTTTCAGCTTTAAGGCGCAACTTTTTGTAAACTTTTTTCTTCGACATTAGACTTCTTTCGATGCTCTTTCAAGGTATAATATACGTACTACTATGTATACGTCAAACGCGCTACTTAAAGGCTAAAATCAATTAATGAGCTTTTTTGAGCTTTTTTGAGCTTTCCTGCGCAACTTTTCGAACTTTCAATGAAAACCTGCACATGTACGGGTCAAAAGCTTTTTTTTTGAGACATCACCCAGCAAAATCGGTTCAGACGTTCCTGAGATCTCAGAGTCAAAAGAATTATTGAGCTTTTTTGAGCTTTAAGGCGCAGCTTTTTTGTAAACTTTTTTCTTCGACATTAGACTTCTTTCGATGCTCTTTCAAGGTATAATATACGTACTACTATGTATACGTCAAATGCGCTACGTAAAGGCTAAAATCAATTATTGAGCTTTTTTGAGCTTTTCGGCGAAACTTTCCGAACTTTCAATGAAAACCTGCACATCTACGGGTCAAAAGCTTTTTTTTGGGACATCACCCAGCAAAATCGGTTCAGCCGTTCCTGAGATCTCAGAGTCAAAAGAATCCGGTCATAATTTTAATATATAGATAGAAAAATTTAGAAAGGGAATAAATCAAATGCATATTCACAAAGCCCCTAATCATACTTCAAGAAATTTCTTTCAAATTTAAAATTTAGGATAATAAAAAAAATTGTATGTTTTAAAGTGATTTTTTTTTTAAAGTAACACATGCGATTTTTTGTAATGAAGTAAAAAAAATTACCGACCTTCAAAATTTGGCCTCATATTCGAAAATTTTAATTATGTGTACACTGTACAGGCAGTTTTCATTTGGTAAAATCATCTAACTTGAAATTTTTATTAAGTCCAGAATGCTGAAAAGCGCATATAAACGCTTTAAACAGATATCCCTTCAACTTCTCCAGTGGCGCAGTGGGTAGGGCAGGTGACTACAGAACTTGGGGATCTGGGTTCGAATCCACCCTCAGGCATAAAATTTTTTTTAACGTTTTAAATTTTTTTAGGAAGAATCCTTTGTGGTAGGAGGGTCTGCAATCAAAAACAATACCCGGGTTGCCGTAAATATATTTTCAAAACAATTCGCAATCCAAAAAATGGTGACATTACCAATGGTGATATTACCATTGGTAACCAGTGGAAATGTCACCAGTGGTTCTTGACGAAAGTACCAGTGGTAATATCCTTCGGTAAATACCACTGGTACTGTTTCGCGTGGGAATGTTTATGCTGTCATTGAACATTAGAATAAAAAGCCCAAGAAATTACTCATCACTCTCATCAGTGATCCTCTAACTCTAACTGACAAAAAAATATCGTTTTCTAGCAAAGTTGCTAAAAAACTTCATTTTTTTCCAAAAATTCCAAAAAGTCTTTTGTTTTGAAGAAAATGTTCAAAAGTTGAGCTTTTTGCTGGAAATTTGACGAAAAACCATTTCGTTTTGTTAAAATTGTTAAAATCTTGCGTTTTGTTAAAAATTCTCGTTTTTTTCAAAAATGAAAAATGAAAATTCCAAAAATTCTCGCTCTATTCCAAAAGTTGCTCTGAAAGTCTCATTTTTTTTGACAGGAACTTCGAAAATATAATAATATTATTGTTGACCCCTCCCCCTCCCCAATTGGTTCACTTACGATTCTGCATTTTTCTAAAATTCTCAACTTATTGCTTTTTGCCAAGAATTAGCAAAATTCTCGCTAATTTATTGTTGCTTTTTGTAGAAAATTCCGAAATATTCGATTTATTATTCGAAATTGTCCAAAATTCTCGGTTTTTTGACTTGATTTTTTGCCAACAATTGCCATAAGGGCTTGCTTCTTGCTATGGTTGTCAGAGCCTTTGCTTCTTGCATATTCATCATCAACGTCATAGTTGCAAGCGACTAGTGTGCCCACAATTACAACCGCCACTCATCTCTGTTTTGAGCTAGTGTGGCTGCATTCGCAACTTAGCCAACTATTTTCCGAACTGTATCAGTCCACCTTGTTGGAGATCTTCTTCTCCCTCATGTTCCGGGGACCTTGCCGAAGAGAATTCCTTTTTCTATGTTTTCCAGTCCTCTTCCGGCTATGTGTCCAAAATAACTCATTATTCTCGTTTCACATATTTTATTTAGCTTGGTTGGTTCTTGCAGTTGTTCCGCAGTAATTGATGCATTTGTTCGGTGCACAGTGTATGGTATCTTCAACATCCTGTGCCATACCCACATTTCAAAAGCATCAATTCTTCTTTGATCATCTTGCTTCAATGTCCAAATCTCCGCTCCATAAAGAAAACTGGAAAAACTAGCGTCCTGATCAGTCTCTTCCTTGTTTTTATGGAGATTTTCCAGTTGGTGGTGACTTTTCTCAACTGAGACATCACTGCTTTTCCAAGAGCTATTTTTCTTCTAATTTCCTTGGTTGATCCTCCATCAGCATCCACAAATGAACCCAAATAAATAAATAAATGAGTTCACTTTTTCAAATTCATTCAGGGCTTTGGATTCTGGTAAGTGTCCAGCTCTATCGACAACCATGACCTTGGTTTTCCCCACATTTATGAGGAGTCCCATGTCCTCACTGGCCATCTTGACCCGCTTGATCAGTTCTACCAGTTCCTCATGGCAGTTAAGGTGGTATCATCAGCGTAAGGGAGATTGGAGATTCTTCTTCCTCCTATCTTGATGCTGCCTTCCTACTTCTCCGAGGCTTTTCACATGTTGTACTCACTTTAGATGTTGAACAGCAGAGGTGAGAGTATGCAGTCCTGCCTTACTCCCCATTCTGACTGAAATGGGCTTGACTCTTCTCCACCCACTCTCACCATTATCTCGTTCTTGTCATAGAGCGATTTGATCAGCTCAATTAGGTGCTCTAAAACTCCCATCTTGTGTAGTATCTCATATAGCTTTGACCAATTGACACAGTTGAAGGCCTTTGCATAGTCAACAAAGCATAAAGTACCATAGGTATGTTGAATTCGCAGAATTTATTGATTATTATTTGTCTGATGTTCAAAATCTGCTCTCTTGTACCTCTTCCAGGCATAAAACCTGCCTGTTCAGGTGAATCTGCCTATGCAAGTATGCCTTGATCCTGTTGCTGATTATATTTGGAGCATCACTTGACTGGCATTTGGAATCCGGACATTGTACAATAATTAGCGCAATTTGTAGTATCACCTTTCTTGTGTAGCGCAATTAAGGGTATTCCCTACCTCTGCGAAAACGTTTGAAATATGAAGTCAATTTGTTCGTTATTTTCATTGTTTGTTCATAAGATTGCGTGTAATGGAGTGAACAAATTTAGTTGTACTTATGTCCTGCGACCCACTCCCATCTAAACTTCAGACGAGGATTTCTCCATGAATTTTCAAAATTCTTTCAATTTTTTTTTAAGAATGCTAATATTTTATCATTGAAAGCGAGGGTATGTACGTAGCCATGTACCTCCATTCAATTCCCAATGACAGCCGCAAAATGACATGAATCAAAAATACATATCTCGATATACCCTTGCTTTTGAATGTTTTCTGAGTAAAATAAACCAAACCCCCACAAAAATCTGTCCAATAGTTTTCGCACAATCCCCGACCAAAGTTTGTAGTTTTCATCAAAAATTGCTACTGATAACAGTGGGTAGAGAATAGCCTTAACACTGATTTGCAGCAATGTTCTGGCATCTGCTGTAGAGAGTATTCGAGGACCAAAGTTACTCGCTATAGTAGGGAACTTTATGCCCTAAGGCCGAGGCTGCACTGCGTAGCAGCGCGCTCTGGACGGACTAGTTTGGACAGAGAGCAGGACGAACATCTCGGACGTCTGTGGCCTCATTATTGTATTTTCTATGGTCTTGGTCGCATGTAGTGCAGAAGTGCTAATGATTTATCATTGTACAACGGACGTTCTATTATAAGTAATAGAATAGAACTAGTACTCTGTTTTAAGATAACGTCGTTCAATAAATCAGTTGAGAATTGAAAGTGTTATTCTTGAGTGTTAGACAGTTAAAGGTAACCTGACGAATCTCCGTGAGATCGGAAGGGTGGGACGTTTTATTCTCTGATACTAACTTGTCCTATCTTAAACGGCAAGATAGTATCACTATTTACCTTTACACTGCATACTTTCCATCAACTATTGGGCATTGACGAACAAGTGTTGCACTCTGGTGGTGGAATGCATAAAATATATGTTATCATGCTGAAAGGGGGGCATTTTCATACTCACGCACGCTGCCACACCCGCACACTCAACTTGTCAAGATGCAAATGAATGTGATTCTCTACAAAAAGTCTCCCTTTCAGCAAGTTGATGGTGGCGCTGCCATGAGATGTCAACTCCAAATTACCACTACACCAGTGTGTTTGCCAGCCCCTGAAGAGAAAACTAGATTTCCCTCCAAAGATCTGAATTCTAATTTCTTCCATTAAGTCTCACTGAGTCCCAGCACCATCAAGTTCAGCCTCTTCATCTCCTTTTTCACTTAATGGTCAGCTCTCCAGTTAAATTCAAGCCTTGCACATTCCATGTGCCCCTCCTGCTGCACATTTTTGCATTTTGAATCCGATTAGTGCGAATGGGTATTCTTAGCACCCTTGCGCCATCTAAGGGGGCCGGAACTTGGGGCCATTTGGATTTATTGCACTTGTTGTCAAGGGTTTCTTGCAAATTGATTCCACTGTGGTTTTGTTTTGCATTGCCTTCAGTGGGGTGATTTATCCTCTAGCCAAGAGACAGGGATGAGTGATGATACCCGATATATCATGATACTTTCGATACATATCAAATCAGTATTGTATCGCTACATATCGATCCAAACTTGATACCGAGCTTTTGAATTTTTTTTGTTTTTGGCTTTTTTTTATCTGTGAAAGTTTTGGCATTTCAGCCAATTTTTTAAGCTAAAATAAACAAACAAAAGTATCACGATATTTATCGATATGTATCATGATATTTTCAGAAGTATTGATACCGTATCAATATGGTATCATCGCATCCCTGCCAAGAGAAGTCCATGTCTGTCCTGTTTCTGATATATGTCGTCATTGTGGTTCCATGTGCTTTACAGGACATTTAGTGGTACCTTAACAGGGTGAGGCGAATGCCTATGCCACAGCGATTATTCTGGGGAATCGACGTTGTTTTGAGCTTTCACGTAGTAGTTCCCCATTGTTTTCTATGCTATCTACAATGTAGCTCATACATCGCTAGCCAGGTTCTTACAACCCGGAGTTCAGTAATCACTGCTACCTATAGTTGCTCAAACCATTTACAGTTGTTTGATACCGGCAACAGATTACATTCATTTCTGTTACAAATATCTATTGCTTCTTAATGGTTTATAATTTGTATTGTAAGTATTGTAAGCTATGGACTGAGTAGGTGGCTGGCTTACTCAGTTCTCTTTTATTCGCCTTTTACAACAAGCAGAGACTACCATGGGAATATTCTTACCCTTAAAAATTCTTGTAAAATTGGTGAAAAATTTTTACCTTTTTTCCAAAAATTCAAAAAGTCTCTACATATTTTTGCCAGAAATTGCAAAAATATATTTTCTTTTGCCAACACGCTGAAAATCTTGCATTTTGACAAAAAGTTCTCAAAAATTCTGGCTTTTTTAAGAATGACAATTTTTTTTAAAACAAAATAGATAATTTTTTGGAGAAAATTCCTAAAAGGTATACCCAATAAATGGCCGTCCCTTTTTCTAAAATTGTCATAGTTTTGCACTCCTGCTCTCTGTTTTTTGCAAAAATCTCACTCATTCTATGTATTCCCCAACAACCTCAAGTCAACACAGAACAACTCCTGTTTTTTCTCCTCTCCCGAAGAAAATCTCATTACCGAAGATGACATTATTAACCCAAGCTGTAATTGTAAATTTATCACCTCGAGACTATTGAATGAAATTAAACAAACGGAGACCCATTTCACGGCATTTTAAAACTAATGCCTCTCTTTCGGTATGCAATGAACCGAGTAACCTGGGCATAAAATAGGTGTCAAATAAGCCATAACTTGTACGCTTCTCGGCTTCTCCCGCAATCGTGCCAGTACCTCGTACAAATCATTATTGACAGAGTTCCATCTCAAGAAGCCGACCACTAGGTATCCGGCAGCCAGGCTGTTTAAATCTTGGCGGAAAAAAATTGCAATAACGTCTAATACGAGTATGAGCGAGCATTTCACAGTACAAGGTCGAGCCCGACACACCTAATAAAACATTTTATGTTCTCGGTCACCTGGAAGCGTGGCAAAATTGCATACGCACGCAATTTAAGAGTGGCAAATCGATGAAACGATAATAATGAAGGTGAGAAAGTTGATGCTGCGATGAATATTTGTGTCGACTACTGCAGTTTTTGACTTTTCAAATTGCGATAGAGAAGGCGAAAGTTTTCGAGGTGAAGATAAATGATACCTATTTTTTCGCTATTTCTGCCAAAACCAAAAAGTTTGCCGTTTTGCTAAAAAGCAGAAATTTTTGTCATTTTTGAAAAAGCGAGGATTTTTGGGAATTTTTGGCAAAGTGCGAGATTTTGACAATGTTAGCAATAAGCGAGAGCTTAAATTTTGGACATTTGTTGAAAAAAGTTGGACTTTTTGAAATTTTTGAAAAAAATGTGTTTCAACAATTTGGGCAGAACGAAAATTTTTGTCAATTATACCTCATTGTAAGCAAAAAGCAAGGCTGACAATTTTAGCAAAGAAGCGAGCCTTTCATTGCAATTGTAGGCAAAAAAGCAAGCCGAAAAAGTGACAACTTTGGACAATTTTGAACAAAAAATGGAATATTTTGGAACTTTTTGCAAAAAGCAACAATCATTAGCGAGAATTTTGTCAACTCTTGGCAAAAAGTGAGACTTTTAGAATTTTACCAGAATACAGAACCTTTAGTTGAGTATAATCAGGTATGTACCAAAAAATAATGTATTTTCAAAGTTTTTTCAAAAAAACGAAATTTTGAAACAATTTTTGGAGGAGAGTGATGAGACTTTTTGGAAATTTCTGCGAAAGCGAAAACGTGACAATTTTTATTTAACAAAACTTTTGGCCATTTTTGAAAAAGCATAAATTTTTGACAAAAAGCAAGATTTTGACAAAATTTGCAAAAAGAAAGGTCTTTTTGACATTACCATGCAAAAAAGCTCAACTTTTGGACAATTTTTTTCAAAATAAGGAAAACTGATCTGTTTGGTGAAATTATATGGAAATTTTGAGCATTGATAAATCTGCCGGAGGCTCCAGTAATTTCCAAAAAGTCGCTTCAGGCTTCTTGAAATCTACCTGCAGTCGACTTCAAAGCGTATTGAAATTAGTTCACAGAATATTTCGGCTTTCTAACTCCATTTGATAACATTTTGTGAAAATTTAAACTTTCAAAAATCTATTGGAGGATGAAAAAATCATTCAATTATTCGTTCGCGAATGATCCGTCAAAAATGATTGAATTCGTTCGCGAATGATCCGTCAAAAATGATAGAATTCGTTCGCGAATGATTCACCAACAATTTTTCAATTCGTTCATGAATGATTCACCAAAACAAGAGTAAATGAATCGATTCGTTCGCGAAAGATTCGCCAAAAATTATTGAATTTGTTTGTGAATGATTCACCAAAAATTAGATAAATGAATCGATTTGTTCGCGAACAAGTCACTTATACGAATCAATTCGTTCGCGAAAGATTCACCAAAAATTATTGAATTCGTTCGTGAATGATTCATTAAAAATTAGGTAAATGAATCGATTCATTTGCGATTGAGTCACTTATATCAATCAACTCGGTCGCGAATGATTCACCAAAAAATAGTGAATTCGTTCGCGAATGATTCGCCAAAAATTAGGTAAATGAATCGATTTGTTCACGAACGAGTCACTTATACAATTCAGTTCGTTCGCGAATGATTCACCAAAAAATATGGAATTCGTTCGCGAATGATTCGCAAAAAATTTTTCAATTCGTTAATAGTGAATGATTCGGCAAAAATTAAGTAAATAAATCAATTCGTTCGCGAATGATTCACCAAAAATTTTTCAATTCGTTAATAGTGAATGATTCGGCAAAAATTAAGTAAATGAATCAATTCGTTCGCGAATGATTCACCAAAAATTATTGAATTTGTTCGTGAATGATTCACCAAAAATTTTTCAATTCGTTAATAGTGAATGATTCGGCAAAAATTAAGTAAATGAATCAATTCGTTCGCGAATGATTCACCAAAAATTATTGAATTCTTTCGTGAATGATTCACCAAAAATTTTTTAATTCGTTTGTGAATGATTCACCAAAAATTAAGTAAATGAATCGATTCGTTCGCGAACGAGTCACTTATACAAATCAATTCGTTCGCGAAAAATTCACCAAAAATTATTGAATTCGTTCGCGAATGATTCACCAAAAATTATTGAATTCGTTTGGGAATGATACACTAAAAAATTGAATTGGTTTACTAGTGATCCACTTGGAAAATCAATTTGTCCAATCGCCAATCGGTTGCGAATGATTCAATTCGATTCTTTATTTACTCTTCGCTTTAAAACAGATGAATTCCTGTATAATAGTTTCGCAAAAACCGAATCAATACTCCTTCAAGATTTAAAAAGAAATTTCAGCAAATTTTCAAAATTTTGACGCTTTTGTTCTACTAGGTACATCAATTTCAATTTAATTCAAAATGGATTTTTTTTTTCAAATTAAGAAATATCATAGTTTTGTTAAAGTTTTAAAATTTCAATGTTTTGCCAAATGTTATTTAATATGAAAAATTTTGCGATTTATCTGACCAAGTTTCATTCCAATTTTGTCACGATATAAAAAATTTTCCTTTTAATTATTGAAGTTGTGAAAAAAATAAGGAATGAAATGCTGTATTTTTATATTTTTTCTTATCACCACCCAAAATGTCAAGTGCTATTGAGTCCACTTTTTGATTTTTGGTGAATTTTTGATAATTAGATTTGGGCCAAAAATGGGGGAAAAACCAAAATGTTTTCTAAATTGGCGTGAAAAGCTTTTTTGTATATACCCTATTTCCGACCTGCCAAATCGATCGGAAATGGTTTCAAACCGTTTTGAGCAGTTTCAGAGCCTCCAGCAGATTTTTTTAAAGGGTCAAATTCCACAAAAAAAATCACCAAACGAAGTTAGAAAGCTAAAATGCAGTCTTATTACCGTAAGTTCAACCCGCTGAGTCGGATGAAGGTGATGTGGTTTCAAGCCATTATGAAGCCTCTAGCGACATTTTGGAAATTCTAGGTTTCTCCAGTTGATTTGGTCAAATTTTATAGGATTTTTTGAAAAACTGAAAATCCCAAAATGTCGCCGGAGACTCCAAAACGACTTGAAACCACCTTTAGTCGACTCAGCATGTTAAAATCAGAGTGTAGAGTGAATTTTAGCTTTCCAACTTCATCAGGTGAATTTTTTTGAAATTTTCAATTCTTACAAAATCAGCTGGAGGCTTCATAACTGTTCAGATAGGTGATAGGTTCGAAACCATTTCCGATCGATTAAGCAGGTCTTTAAAATAGGGGTTATCTCAAGTTTCAGCTTTCCAAGTCCATTTGTTGAAATTTTGATTTTTTTCTTAATTTTTGGTTTGAATTTGATTTTCAAAAATTCACCAAAAATCGAAAAATACACTTCAGCACTTGAAATTTTGCATGCTCTTTCGATGTAGCTGTGTCTAGTTTGAAAAATTTTTGGGCGAGTCCTACATATTTAGTGGAGGAAAATAAGCATCATATTTCGAAAATAAAAACATTTTTGGCCACCTAAGATTTTATGATGAAAAATTGTCAAGGGTGGTCCCTTGAATAATTCCCGAGAATTACCACCCCACAGACCGCTTGCTAATTTTTTTATGGGGGGGTGAACCCCCCAAAAATGGGTTTTTTGCAGTTTTCTCCTCAGGGGATGATTTTACGTCGAAAATAGCTTTAGTTTTATATTCTACGTCAAATTTCCGATCTAGTGATATATCAACTGTCTTTCTACCCCCAAGGGGGGTGGGGCTAGAACCATTCAAATGAGAGGGGGTTTCTAAAAAACACAAGAAAGCTATCGGCGCATAGAAGGGGTGAAATGGCCCCCGAGAGCTTTCGGGTTGATACTAGCATGGAAGGTAGGTACCATCGAGAAACTACCGCGTGAAAAATTTCAGATCCACTCCACCCCCCTGTTTGGGGAGCCCCCCTTTCCTGAAATTTTAACAACACTTTTCTCAGCCCCATTTCTACCGATTTTGAAAATTTTTCAGTATGTTATGTATATCCTTAGTAGGTATCCCCACAAAAATTTTCAACCCCCTCCCCTCATATTTACCCCTCAAAATGGCGTTTTTTTCATTTTTTTATGCCTATTAACAATCAATATTGCGAGTTACAATTTTGGAAACATATTTTTTGGATGTATTTTTGGCCCTCAAACATCATATACTGTTTTAGAAATTTTTGCTTTGGTGCGCCATGGTTAAAAATTGGAAGAATGTGTCTTAGGGGGGTGGGGGTGAAATGAGAATTTTGAGAAAAATAACTATTAATGAGTAGGGTATCGTTTTCATATGATTCGATACCGCTGAGCGCGAATATGACTTCAGATTTTCTGCCACATTCGCCCAGGCCCCTGCAGAGCCCCTCCGCCCCCTCCCATTTTCACTATTTTTGAAATAGAGTTATTTTGATGACAGTGGTGTATTTCAATCTCATATTTATACACTATACTGTACTTGAGACTTTGTCATCTCTCAAGCGAATTGATCCAGCAGCATCCTCCTCTCCCACGCTTGCATTCCTATCGCACATACTACATGTAGGACAATAATTCTCGCTCGTGATAACGAATAATTAAGAACAAACGAACGACGAATCGAAGGCAGGGGGAGCTGGTGGTCGTTGGTCGATGCAAGCGAATGCATACAGGTACCTATATAGACCTACCATCGACCATCAAGTCTGTAGCTAGCTCCTTTGTTCGGTTAGTGACTGCGAACACAACAACAATAATTTGAATGTGGAATGGAAAACTAGAATTGTAATGATTTTCCTCGAGGCAGCGATGTCATGCTCCCTTCTCGCATTTCCAATGGATGTAAGTTACACTGGCGCACTAGCCGCCAGGGAAGTTCCCACGATGCCTGATCATCGTATTTTAAAACACGGCGGTACGCGAGGAGGCGTGTTACAAATAAGTCACTTCTATAATTAGAGAAGAGTTAACTGCAGTTTTCATTTATTAATAATTACAACTTCGGCGTAAAGGAGTCATGTGGCTCACAAAAAAATTTAATTTTAATATCGCCGATATTCGGTTGACCCTAAAAGGTCGCCTCTCAACTCACTCGTCGTCGTTGGATCGCTCGCTATATGATTTATTATTTTTTTGTTGTTCGCTATACCTTACCGCGTAAAGTACGTATTTTTTTTTACATATTTTTGTTTTGTGTTTTTTCCCCTCTCAATTCCAACTGATGAAGCTGATGTAACCTGTTCAGATCGCAGATCGCGTATTTGCGGAGGTGGTTGCTATTTACAGTATTGCCCGTGCCCGTTATGGTGACCACTTTTATTTCCGCAGTTATCAACCAGTTCAAAAAGAAGGAGAAAGTAAATTCGCATATGTTAGTTGTCATTCCATAAAGGATTTATACGATTTATACTAAATAACTTCCGAATTCGTTTTTTAAACACGTCGAATAAGTATAAATAGGAAATGTTGTTGGTGTCGTTATTGACGATGTTGCCCCTTGGGCAATTTGAGATGGAATTTTGGAACCGCCATAATCGTTGACATAGAGATTCTTGAACATAGTCGAAGATGTCAATGAATCATTATAGCTTGATGCATACAAAGAGTACGCAAAAATGCATCACTAGCCAAAATTTCAAGTGCTATAGTGTATTTTTCGATTTTTGGTGAATTTTTGAAAATCAAATGCAAACTAAAAATGAGGAAAAAAATCAAAATTTCGCCAAATGGACTTAGAAAGCTGAAATTTGAGATAAATCCTATTTTAGACCTGCTTAATCGATTGGAAACGATTTCAAATCATTTTGAGCAGTTCTAATAGAGCCTCCAGCAGATTTTTGAAACTTGAAAATTCGACAAAAGTTTATCAAATAAATTTAATGAAGCTGGAAATCTTTTGAAAATTCTTGAAATCTCCAGTAGATTATTGAAACTTGAAATTATCACAAAATTTCGTCAAGTGGAATTATAAAATAGGAATTAACTCTGCAAACTGAGTTTAATACCTTATGAAGTCGACTGTTGGTGGATTTCAAGTGGTTTTGGAGCTTCCAGTGACTTTTTGGGAACTTCTGAGAAACATCTAATATATTTTTGAAATTTGAAATTTCCACAAAATTTTATCGAAATTAACAAAGTTGTTAATCCTGATAGAATGTACTGAAAAAGATAGTGAAAAAATAGAAAATTTTAGTCAAAAAGGTAGTAAAAAAAAAATCGAATGCGCAACAAAAACCTTTAAATAATCGAAAAATAATTTTATTTTTGATGGAATTGGCAACAATGCTGGAATATGTGACGTCAGTTCAGCCGATAAATTTTCTTCCAATTTTAATTGTGTTGAAAATTTTCCCATGAAAAATTTGACTTTGTTAATTTTTTGTGTGTGAGAAGGAAGGAGGGATGTCGAGTGGAGAGCTGTCTGAAAATGTTGGAAAAAAAACATTGAAAAAAGTACTTGGTGATTTAAAAAAAAAAAAAAAATCCGTTAGATATGAAATCCGAAATTTACGCTGCTCTCCAACTCAAACACGTTATTAAGTGGGCTGCTGTTGGGTTTAAGTCATTTTGGATCCTTCAAAGACTTTTTGAAAATTCTTGAAGCGCCAAAAATTTCAAATGCTAAAGTGCATTTTTATTTTGGTGAATTTTTGAAAATCAAATTAGGTAAAGTCAAAAATCATGAAAAAAAAGTTATCAAATTGACTTAGAAAGCTTAAATTTGTGATCCCTATTTTGGACCTGTCAAATCTTTTTGAGCAGTTTGGAGCCTCCAGGAGATTTTTTCAAATGAAGTTGGAAATGGGAAATTCAGACACGCTATTAAGTTGACTGCTGGTAAAATTAGGTCATTTTGAAACCTGAAAATTCCTGGAGCCTCCAGTAGATTTTTGAAGCTACGAGAAAAAAATTAAAATTTTATCAGATTGACTTAGAAATCTGAAATTTGAGGTATACCCTCTTTTTGACCTGTCCAATCGATTGAAAATATTTTCAAACCATTTTGAGCCCTTCTGGAGCCTCCAGCAGATTTTTGAAACTTGGAATTTCCATAAAGTTTCATCAAATGGCGTTATAAAGCCGAAATTCACTCTGTGAAGTAATTTCAATACGCTACGAAGTCGACTCCAGGTGGCTTTCAAGTCGTTTTGAAACCTCCAGCGATATTTTGGAAGCTGCTGGAGCCTCCAGCAGATTTTTAAAACTCGAAATTTCCACAAAATTTCATCAAATGTGCGAAATTTGCGCTCCACGTCAACTTAAGCACGTTGTTAAGTCGACTGCTGGTAGGTTCAACTCATTTTGGAGCCTCCAGCAGATTTTTAGAAACTAAATCTGTCCTATTAGCTTTAGCACGTGTTGTCCCGAGTGAATTTTGGCTTTCCAACTCAACTTTATGAAATTTTGTGGAAGTTTCAAGTTTCAAAAACCTACTGGAGGCTCTAGTGGTTTCCAAAAAGTCCCTGGAGGCTCCAAAAACCACTTGAAGTCCACCAGCAATCGACTTCAGAGCGTATTGAAATTGGAAAACAGAATATACTTTGGCTTTTCAACTGTATTTAAGTTTCAAAAATCAACTGGAGGCTCTAGAAATTTTCAAAAAGTCGCTGGAGGCTCCAAAATGACTTAAACTTACCAGCAGTCGACTGAACAGCATGTTCAAGTTGGAGTGCGGTGTGAATTTCGGATTTCAAGTAGACTGCTGATGACTTTGAGTCATTTTGGAGCTTCCAGTGACTTTTTAAAAATTCCTGGAGCCTCCAGTTGATTTTTGAAATTTGAAATTTCCACAAAATTTCATTAAACGCAGTTCGAAAACGGAAAATCATTCTGTGAACTAATTTCAATACTCTATGAAGTCGACTGCGGTTAAATTTCTGGTGGTTTTGGAGCTTCCAGCAACTTTTTGGAAATAACTCGAGCCTCCAGTAAATTTTTGAAACTTGGAGTTAGTTTTCAGAGTAAATTTTGACTTTCTTACTCGATTTGATAAGTTTTAAAAATCTCCTGGAGGCTTTGGGAATTTTCAAAAAATCACTGAAGGCTCCTAAACGACTAAAAATCTACCTGCAGTCGACTTCATAGCGTATACAAATTAATTGACAAAATGAATTCCGCCTTGAAGTTTCAAAAATCCGCTGGAGGCTCCAGAACTACTCAAAAACAGTTTGAATCCGTTTTTAATCAATTTGGCAAATCCAAAATAAGACATATCCCAAATTTTGCTTTTCAGGTTCATTTGGTGGGATTTTGTTTTTTTCTCATTTTTGGCTGAAATTTGATTTTCAAAAATTCACCAAAAATTTAAAAATGCACTTTAGCACTTGAAATTTTGGCTGATGATGAATTTTTGAATGATGTTTTGATAAGGCGGGTCCAGTTGAAAAAATTACGTGCGAGTCCTATGTTGTAGGCCGCCATTTTGTTAGTAAGGCCAACTGCACGTGCTGTCCCGAGTGAATTTTGAGTTTCCAACTCTACTTGATGATATTTTGTAGAAGTTTCAAGTTTCAAAAATCTACTGGAGGCTTTAGTAGTTTCCAAAAAGTCCCTGGAGGCTCCAAAACTACTTGAAGTCCACCAGCAATCGACTTCATAACGTATTGAAATTTGATTACAGAATAAACTTCGGCTTTTCAACTGTATTTGATGAAATTTTTTGGAAATCCCATCTTTCAAAAATCTACTGGAGGCTCCAGTAGTTTCCAAAAAGTCGCTGGAAGCTCCAAAATGTCTTAAAATTACCAGCAGTCGACTTAGTAAGACGTTCAAGTTGAGGTGCGACGTGAATTTCGGATTTAAAATTGACTGCTGACAATTTTGAGTGATTTTGGAGCCTCTAGCGCCTTCTTGAAAATTCCTGGAGCCTCCAGTAGATTTTTGAAAGATGGGATTTTCACAAAATTTTATCAAATACAGTTGAAAAGACAAAGTTTATTCTGTAATCTAATTTCAATATGTTATGAAGTCGATTGCTGGTGGACTTCAAGTGGTTTTGGAGCCTCCAGCAGATTTTTCAATGCTCGAAATTTCCATAAAATTTCACGAAACAGAGCTGGAAATCTAAAATTCACTCTGCACTTCGATTTCAACGCGGTATCGAGTAGACTGCAGGTGGGTCCAATCGATTTAGCAGGTCGAAAATAGGGTATATGCCAAATTTCAGCTTGGTACGTCAATTTGGTAAAGTTTTGATTTTTTCCTCCTCAATTTTGGCTTAAATTTGATTTTCAAAAATTCACCAAAAATCGAAAAATGCACTTCAGCAGTTGAAATTTTGGCCGGTGATGAATTTTTTCCCGCTCTTTCAATCTAGCTTTATCCAGTTGAAAAAATTTCGTGCGAGTCCTATGTTGGGGAGCAAAATGTGCGATATTGGCTTACCTGTCAGTCAAAATAGCCGCCATTTTTGGGCCAACTTTTTTTTTTGGCAAGTTTGCTTTAAAATATTCCTTAGGATATCTTCTTTGAGAAAAAAAAATGTCCCGGAGGGTTAATTGGGTGAGGAGGGGGGGTGCAATTATTCCTAACGACATTCGCCGAAATAAAAGGTGTGACCCTGATTCACAAACAATGCATATTCCATACTCGATATTTAAGCATGAAGACTAACAGAGAACACTTCCCAGTTCCCAATTCACAAAAATTCCCATAATATTGTAGTAGGTGTAGTGTAGATAGGTAAGGTTCACATTACCTACACTCTGTAGGTAAATATAGTGATACGATACGTGTTGGTATAGTTCAAATAAAACATAGGAGGTCTTCTTTTTGATGGTAGTTATCATCGCGAGATTCATCATCATGCCATACCAGTGCAGCGCCTTCGAAGTAATTTTTTTTTAATCATAGATTCAAACGTGATTAAATTAAACTTCATTCATTGTGTACGAGTATAAATTACCTACATATACGCACAACGGTCAAAACCGTATTGTTCGTGGTCAATATCAATGTTACCTATACTACGAATGCAATGCACCTACATCATCGTCGTCGTCGAATTGAAATCAAAATCAAAGCGAACAGCTTCGAGCTCCGAACGCAGATCTGACAAAAGAACCGAATTACAACTACAACGGTCGCACAAAATACAGGAAAAACTTTTCTTAAACGCCATAAAATAGGTCATTTACTCGTCTATGACTGCGTATACACAATCATTCACGAAACCAGTTTGATAAAAAGAAATCATTTCAAGGGCACGTCACGCTGGGATTCTTTTTTTCTTTTTCAAGGTTCGAGGAGCACTCTTGATTAGGTACTCTATTGTTTGGGGAAATTATTTTTTTTTCAAAATGTCTCCAAAATCGAAGTCGACCAGAGTATCTTTTTATAATTAGTTGCAGGCGAAAAAACGTTCTGTATTTTGATCGATTATTATGATAGTCCGGCATATGACAATACGAGTATTTGCACCCCCCCCCCCCCGCCGATCCTCCGGGACAACTTTTTTCTTGAAGGGGACATCCTAAGGAACATTTTAAAGCAAACTTGCCAAAAAAAAAAGTTGGCCTTACTTACAAAATGGCCGCCATTTTGTAAGTAAAGCCAACTTTTTTTTTGGCAAGTTTGCTTTAAATTGTTCCTTAGGATGTCCCCTTTAAGAAAAAAGTTGTCCCGGAGGATCGGCGGTTGGGGGGGGGGGTGCAATTACTCCTATTGTCATATGCCCGACTATAAGGTAGAAGAAATATAATGCATTCATGAAGCGAGTATATTGAGTAATATAGATCAACGATCTGATGTTGAATGATGAAAAAAAAACCAATTAGTGATTGAAATTTTATTTCAACTGTGTAATTTTTGACGAATTTTTGAAAATCAAATTTTCTCCCTCTACTCCCCTTCCCCTCTTCCAAATGAAATTCGAATTGGAAAAATGTCCCCTTTTTCCACTTTCATGGGTACGAAAAATAGGGAATGAGAGGACAGAGCGAAACGATACGAATAAAAAAAATTGCTCAAAAATTTATAGGTAAATAGAATAGAAAATTTTCTGATTTTTTTTCAAATTCTCATTATAATCTTTGATTTTTTTCAGTCTTCTCGAAAAAAAATTCTAATTTTGAATTGACCATTAAAACCACACTTTGGCCTCCTTTCCAAAATATGTAATTATTGCCATGAAAATTTTTGTTTTCGAATTCTTCCACAACACAATACATCATTGTGAAAATAGTCTACACCAAAATGATTACATCGGTGTATGAAATACGTATAGACGATTATAATTTACGCAGAGATATACGCGTTGAAATTCGGACTGTCGGACACCTAACTATAAGTACACCCTACGGTGAAGACGGTCGGTGAGTTGTTGATGATGCGAGAGTCTGCAAAATGACGGAAATATCCGCTCATTTCCGGCGCGAACAAAGAAAGCAGCTAAAAACTTGTATTGGATATAAGTATTATAGGTACCTATAAGGTAGGTAAATGTGAAAAGATATTAAAAAAAAAAAAAAAAAAAACTTAGTCGTATATTAAAATTCTGCGCGATAATTTGATATTGAGCTAAAACGTTTAATTTAAATAAGTAATTAGTAGGCGTTTGTATCGTTTAAAGTGAAAGTCTCATATAGGCTGCAGTCGTCGAGGCTCAATATGTGTAGATTGTGTACACTGTACACTAATAGATATAGTAAGTATACGGGTTCGAAGCATGCTATAGATAGATAGAGATGGGTTATAATACACATAGTGTTTGTGTGCAATGTGCGTTGCATATACTTTTCTTAATCAGTAATCACTATTGTTAGTACTTACTCGTACATTTTGTATACTTACTTGGGTATATGTAGAGGTATAGATAGGTATAGGTACTTAAACTATGTGTTATTATTTCCCGTTTACTTTACAGCTCTTTTTTTTTCATAATACGTAATTATTTTTTCTGACGAATAAATGGGTATTAACAAGTGGTGCCTATTTGCAGACGTGATGAGAAGAGCAAAAGGTTTCTGCTTTCAGTAGATAGATATACGTAAGTGTTGAGGTGTTATGGCGGACTTCAATTTCCGCGATTTATTTTTGATACCCTGTCATCAACTTAATCATTGTAGCAGCTCCCTCTAAGAAATACATGGCTGCTCATTCTAGTTACCAAAAACGTTTGTTATTATTTTCGGTTGTTATTTATTTTTATCAAATATACATACGTTACGACTCAACGACTCATCAGCTCTTCCAATTTCATATGTACCATTACGGTACAAATTGGTGACCACGACGTTCGAATGCCTACTCAACACAGCAATGGAATACGCCATTCCTAACCCAGTAACACGTATCAAAGACAAAATCATACGTAAGTAAACTTAATTTCAATCATTCTCAACAACGACAACAACAACAACGACGATGACAACGAAATCACTGACGCCACTTCGGCCAGAATAATTTGATCAGCCTGGGTGCAAGAATCCGAAACAATGTGAAGTAGTGAGCCCCATACGCTATGTTAAAATTCACTCGCCTCATCCGACGAATCAACCAACAATCTCAATGCAAATATCAACGATTCAACTGTCAGTCTCCAGTAGTTCTCAATTCACAATCTGGTCAGACATTCTCATAGATGCAACCTCAATCGTCCTGAATCAGCATTTTTTCTTCAGAATCAACAAATTTCAACATCAGTCATCGACTAAAACCAATTCAAAATCGACTCATTCTGTCTCATTGGTTTTCGAGATCGCGGCTTCTCCGCTGGAGGGGGAGTTATGTAGCAGCTCCCTCTAAGAAATACATGGCTGCTCATTCTAGTTACCAAAAACGTTTGTTATTATTTTCGGTTGTTATTTATTTTTATCAAATATACATACGTTACGACTCAACGACTCATCAGCTCTTCCAATTTCATATGTACCATTACGGTACAATCATTATACGTTGATTTACTTTTGAGAGAATCTCTTCAACCCTCCGGATTCAAGTTATGTAAAAAGTTGGATGTAGGAATTCCTGATTATTTTATAGTAGAAAATGTATTTTTTGGGCAATAAGCCCCAAATCATGATAATGAAAGCTTTGTCAGAGTGGGAATGACCTGGACACAAAATTCCAGGATATGTTCATATTTTTTAGAAAGGAGTAAAAATAGTCAAAAATGTTGAAATTGTTATCTTATCAATTGAGAAAAAAAAATCAGAAATCATGCAGCCCTTGAAAACATCAAAATTGGATATTTTTTTCGTAGATTTTGAACAATTTACTTTCAATTTTTTATTAATATCTTACAATAACTTTATTCAGTAATTTTATTTATTTTCTATCAACTTTCAACAATTATTTTAACATCAATTTTGTTATTTTTCATTGGGGTTGATAATTTATCAATATCTATAATTTTATGGTGTTTAAAACAATTTTTTTCTTGTTTTTTTTTTTTGATCTGATTAACAATTTAGAACAACTGAAAAAAATTTATTTTCAATATTTCATAGAATTTTTGTTTTTGCACAACTTGAGTTGATTTCATTGATTTTTCAAAATTTTCAAAAAGTTTTTCTTTCATGTCAATGAAATTTTGTGAATGTTTCACGCAATTGTTTCATTATGAAATGAAATTTTGTCAAGTCCCAAGATTTTTTTGGTAAAGGTAAGTTTAGCCAGTTTTTAATAAGATTTTGGTCAGATTGGTGTAATTTATCACAATTTTTGCAATTGGTTTTCATACCTATGTTCCATTTTTGTGTTGAGGTGTCTTTGTCAACAAGAACATGATACAACTTTTCATTTACCTACTTGCGAAATAAACCATAAAAAGCTGAAAATCTGGAACAATGAACTATCAAGAGAAGTTATGAGGAAACAAAACCTTTTCAAGAAGTGGATGAGTTCAAAGAATGAACAAGATGAAGGAAGCTACAAAGAACAGTGTTGGAAGACGAGAAAGATGATCAGAGAAGCACAATGGGCACAATACGAAAGATTTGTGGCGAACATGGAGAGCCATACCTATGTATAAACCAAAACCAAAAGTGTGCCAAATAATATAATCAAAAGAATATCAGAAGAGAAGGTACACAGAGCCAACATTGCCCCACCAGACTGCAAAAAAATGGTCGAGAAATACTACGCAAACCAATGGAGTGATCCCGACAATGAAGTTGAAGCAACAAACCATGAGAAAATCAAGTATGAGCCATTTTCTTGGGAGGAGCTAGATGGAGCCTTGAAAAGCTCCAGAAATGGAAAAGCCCTAGGCAGCAATAAGTACCCAACAGACTTATTCAAGAATGCCACAATAACCATTAAGAAGAGACTGCTACCCCATTGAGTGGAAATCTGCCGATGATGTGCAACAAAAAACGCGGCTGGAATTTCAACACTTTCCACCAATGCTTTTCTGCTTATTAATCTACGCGCGTATTTTTTTCACAAGATAAATTCTGACACCATCCAATATTCATGAACATTTTTTTGGTTCTGCTGGGGATCAAACTCAGGACTCTGATTTGGAGAGCACCTTTTCTACTTACCTAACCACTGGAGCATGTGATTGAATGAATACAAATATTTCTATACTATGTTAAAACATATTTGTGTGAAATACCGCATTTATGTACGTGAATGTTTTAGTAAATATGCGAAAGAATATGCTAAAAAACAGGTTAGTGGCATATTTTGTAGTTGGTTTCTTCTGATGCAAAGAAACACGCCATGTAATTTGAAAGCGCTGTGGCCTTATGTGAGAATAATATGCTACAAAATGTTTTTATAGCGTATTTTTTAGCAGATTTCTTTTGGTGCATCAATCTGCCTTCTGAACAGTGCTTTTTTATGCGTATGTTTAGAATACGTCAATAAACCAGCTGGTTTTGGCATCTTTTTCAGCACATGGACAGATTTTCTCCAAATGGGGTAGCTTTCTACAATAAAATATGATAAGATGCTACCATACCCCAAAACTTCCATACAGAAGTCCTAATGCCCATTTTCAAAAAAGCAAACTGAAATGACTGAGGAAACTACTGTGGAATAAGCCTACTAAATGCTGCTTACAAAATACTTGCAAATATGCTAGTGATAAGAATCTAAAGCCATGTATATAGGTTGGCCCAAAACATGTGAGACTGGTCTTGTAATTTTTGAACCATTTGACCTAGTGACTTCAACAAACAACCAAATGAAAGCTCATTTAATTACAAACAACATACTAAAATTTCAATTTTGTATCACACGTGAAAAAATCCCACACGGCATGTTACGATACCCACTCCAGGTTTTTTCAACCCCTTGTAATTCCAGAACCACATGCTGGATCAAATATTTTTTTAAACTAATTGAAGAGCACATCTTCAGCTACTACGTGCTGAAATTTCAAGGCTGTAGAACTAGTTTGACCAGAATAATGAGAAGGTGTAGGCGCTATTGCAAAGTTGTTTGTCTTTTTTCAACGTTGATGCAGTGTGTTTGTGTGATAAAGTGTCAAAATGAACCCTTCCAAGCGGAAATGGAACCAAAGAGCAAATGTACAGTTTTGTTTTTTACTCAGGTATAGTGGTACAAAAACATGATTTAATTTGGCTGGCTTATGCTGAAAATACTATGGTTGAGCCACAATCTTTTGTTGGCATGTACTGTTGCAGGGTGGATGCCAGTCCATAGAGCCAATTCCCTATGGTGGTAGACCATCTACAGCATCCTTAGAGGTAAAATTAACACTATTCGGGCACAGATATTAGAAGATTGATTTCTATCCTGTTGAAAGATAGCTGAGATCAGTGTTGTCATAATGTTATTCATAACGTAACAAAAAAACGGAAAAAACCAGAATTTTTTCCATTATAATAATGTAACAATAAACGAAAACGAAATTTGCTGCAGAAGAAACCGTAACGAAATTATAACTTTACAAAAAATCTTAATGCTATAACGAAACGGAAAACAAAAAAAATTCCGTTATTTTTTCGTTTTTTTTCCCGTTTTTTTCGCTTTTTTCTTCAATTTTATGGGAAAAAGGATTAAAAAATGATTAATCTATAAAAAATTGAAAAAGTTAGTTTGAAACTTGAAAAATACTGTACTTGAAAATGAAATTGATGTAAAAATTTATGAGCAGAAAAATACACATGTATCGAAAAATCAAGGTGTCTGACAGGTCCTATACTGGCCCCATTAGTCCTACTGAATCCTAATTTTTTTTCAATAGGTAAGACTTTTTTTCAAATTTGAAATTTTCCCCCCTTTTAACAGAATTTCGAACAAACTTTGTAGAAAAGTGCTCATTTTTGACTTTTTTAGATTTTGAATCACACATAAATGAGAGCTTTTACCATCGCTTCACTCCCGCTATTTGCTCTTCTTTTCCCTCATTAAAAACTTCTATGCTCAAAGTTTGAATCAGAAAAATAAACTCCTCCTTTCATAAAGTAACCTTTTTTTTTTTACTTCTCAAAATATCATTAAATTTTTGAAAGCTTTTGGCCTTGCTTCACTCGGGCTTGTTTGCTTTTCTTCTTCAAGTTTGAATTTTTTAAAAAAATAATCATCATTCAAATTTTAAAATTTTGAAACAAAAAATAATAAACTTCATGTATTATAGGTATCACACAATTGCCCTTGCTTCGCTAGGGCTCGTTTGCAATTCTTTTTTCAATTTTAAATTTTCCAAAATAATCATCATTCAAATTTTAAAATTTTGAAGCAAAATAATAAACTTTTTTAACTGATCACACAAAAAAACGTCGTTTTTATGCCTCTCAAAATACTGATTTTTGAGAGCTATTGCACTCGGTTTGCTCGGGCCTGTTTGCTTTCATCTTTTCATTTTGTATTTTTCAAAAAAAAAAAAATCATTCGAATTCTAATGTTTTTATGCCTCCTGGAATACTAATTTTTGAGAGCTTTTGCCCTCACAGCCTCGCTTTACTCAGGCCTATTCGCTTTTCTAATTCCATTTTCAATTTTTCAACAAAAAAAGACTAGGTATTCAAATTTTGAAATTTTGAAGCTAATGGTAATATGAAATAAGTATTTACAATCGAAATTGAAGAATTCGACTTAAATTTGATTTTAAGCAACCATGATGTGATAATATTCATTCATCAATTTTAAAATTGATGGTTAATTACTTAATTTTTAAAAATTCATCGCTAATAACTGCATGTTTTGTTTTTTTTCTGGTTAAAATTGAAAAATTGGAATAAAATTTCACATTTTTTGCAAAAGTTTGGTTAAGAATTTGAACGTAAATTTTGACACTACTGCCCCCCAAAAAAAATTCCATAAGTGCTTGATAGATGACCTGCGGCTGCTGAAAGTCGTACTAGAGTCCTATTTCGTCATTTTTCAATAATTTTGTTAGACATCCTAAAAAATAGAAGTAAGTACTGACAATTGGAAAAATTTCATAAAAATAACTGCATAAAGTGGCTCAATTGACATAAAAGTTCACCTATTAAAAAAATGTTGCAAAAATAGAGAAAAGTGCTTAAAAGTTGGAATGAAATTGCATAAAGTTACTGAGAAATGAAGGTACACTTCAGGTATACTGTCCAACCTTGTACTTTTTTCAGTTTTTTTCAGAGAAACCCCCAATTTGGGCATTTTTATGCTATAACGAAAAACGAAACGAAATAACAAAATAACGGAAAAACAAAATGATGTAATAACGTTAAATGCAAAACATAATGTAACGGAATTATCTGTGCAACAAAATAATGGAAAAATAACGTAACGAAAAATTTCACAAATCTGAAACGAAACAATATAATATAAAATAATGAAAAAAAAATTTCATTATGACAACACTGGCTGAGATTATGGATATATTAAAATCATCCATCAAAAGAATCCTTAAAGATGAGCTCCAGATGCGTCAGGTTTCTTGTTGCTGGGTCCCTCATCATCTGACTACCGAGCAGATGCAAACTTGTGTAAGAGTGTGTCGTGATTGGAAAAAACTGATACAACATAATCCAAATTATTTACCACGTGTGATAACCTGTGATGAAACATGGATGTATCATTACAACCTGTTAACCAAAATTGAAACTGCCCATTGGAAAAGTCGCGACTCCCCAAGAAAAGCAAAAATTTGTCAAGCCAACTCCATTGAAAAAGTCATGCTCATTATATTTTTTGACCATAAAGGAGTCATCTACCAACATGCAGTTCCTTCTCATCAAACTGTTAATGCGGCTTACTACTGTGCACTTTTGAAAATCTTGAGAAAGCATGTCACCAAGAAATGCCCGGAGCTCAAATCGTCATGGGTTCTTCACCATGATAACACCCCCCCCCCCGCACTGCAAAATTCACTGTAGAATTTTTGAAAAAATGGAAGATCACGCTCATGCCGCATCCACCATATTCTCAATATTGGAATGCCAAAATGGATTTTGAAAGGGAAGATCATGCATAGATGGAGTATGCTCATTGACTTTTCAAATATGGACTGCTAGCAGCCCATACGCCTAACGTGCAGCCATTGTCTTGAATATAGTAAGTTGAGGGTTACATTACAATCTGTGCATGCGCCAGCTCTGTTATTATGTTATACCTCCGTGGTACAGTTCAATGTATGGAGGGAGATATAATGTCACTGTCTGTCACTGTGCATATTTTTCAGATTCAGGCATGTGTAGTAGTCAAACTTTCACTAACTGATGAACTATGTTCAAGAATCAAGACCATTGGCTTATGCGGCACTAGTAGTCCATATCTGAAAAGTCAATGAGTATTGCGTACGCTCAACAAAGCTGCTAATTGAGAAGAGATGAAAGTATAAGGAACCAACCTAGAAACCCATATGTGCTTCATTGATCTGGAAAAGGTACATAAGTATATGAATACGAACAAGTGCAACGGGAAGAAGTTGTTTGAAATTCTGAGGAAAATCTAAGTGAATGAACAAAGTATGCTTAATTGAAGAAGAAATATACACGTGTAATGTAATAAGAGTAAGATCCAGAAACATGTTGGAAGCAAAGAAGATAGGAAGAGGAGTGAGACAAGGATGGCCGATGTTATCTACTTTGACAACATGATTAAGGAATGGCTGAAAACTGAGCCGTAGGGGCTAGACATCAATGACATCCATGTCAATACCCTGCTGTTTTCTGATGATCAGGTGGTCTTTCCTGATGACAAAGATGACTTGCGAAAGTAGCAGATAAATACGTAATGAGAATCTTGTCATCGAAAACAAAGGTGATGGCCTTTGAGGGGAAAGAGCCAATATGCAGTAAAATTGTTGTAAATAAATGGACTCAGGACTGTCAGTGGAACAAGTCAGAAGCTTTAAATATCTCAGGTGCGAGCTATCTTATGAAAGAGAGGTCGACACACAACTAAAGATCAACAAATTCCTTAGAGTAAGCGGGGAGATAAACCGAGCCATCCCTACAAGAAAAGTCGGAGACGAAACTCAAATAAGAATCTACAAAGTGAAACCAATTAAGGAATTAAAAAAAGGTATTTTTAGAATTTTACTGAGCAAAAGAGGTGACAGAAGAGCAATGAAAAATGATAAATTCAAAAAAATACCTCGTGGAAACTTTTTATTTGCGTAGTGATTTCATTTTGGATTGTAGGTATCGTACATTACCTACTTATCTGGTTTTTGACAGCAAACGGTGAAAAAATTATTTTCGTAGGTAACGAGAATATTTACCAGTTGCAAAACACTTGTTTATTTATTTGTTATGTATTTATTTTGAAATTTTGTTGAAGGGAAGACTAAACACGTTATAAAATGCTATAATAGCTTCAAAATATTATAAGAATATTTTCGTCAAAACGTGTATTTTTCTCCATAATTTGACGCCCGTGCTCGTATATTATACTTCTTATTTACCTATTAAAAAAGTAAGTACCTAAGGACGTTTTACTAGATACCTACCTAAGTATAAAGTAAATTGGTTCATGATTTTTTTTTTTTTTTTAAAGATTGGGTCTTCTATTGGGGTGTTTTTAAAAAATGTTAATTAATGAAAAATCAATAAAAAGGACTTGAGAGTGACAGATCTACTTCTTTCATGAACTCCAAAAATTTTGATCCGAGATGTTTGGGTAGTTTTGAAAAAATTGTGGAATATTCTGTTATGGAGAGTAAGTGTTGGACTGTTCAAAAAAGTTACTCGGGTTTTTATTCGAAAAATTCCCAACAGTTTTATAACGAAGAGTATTCCACCTTTATCGAAAAATATCGGATATCAAAAATTTGTCATTTTTGAGGTATTTTTCAAACTTTACTGCTTCGAAGCCTTTCGAAGCTGCCTGATGATTTTTGGGAAAACTTTTCACGTATACCAAAGACTAAGTACAGCTAATATTTATCATTTTTCTAAAAATTTGCGCACAAAGTATAAAATTAGCTTACTCTGCTTTTTTACAGCATGTTTGAAAGAAAATTCATTTTCCAAACGATGATGGTATCATGCATGATATTGATTTTATTCTTCGAGAATCTTACAAGTGCTGATCTATGTATGAGACACAAATGCAGTAGACTCTGTCGAGACCAGTATACTGACAGGGGGATTTATTCCAGATGTAATTACGATATTAATTATTGCGAATGTGTGGAACCTACAACTGATGGACAAGGTATAGTTTTGAATCCAAGAACAGTCGATGGAAAATGCAATGTGAATAAATGCCAAAAGCTTTGCCTGGAACAATACAGTGGTATAAGTACGGGGTCTTGCGAAAGAGCTTCTAATTACTGCAGGTGTACGAGATCCGATGGCACTAAATTGAATTAAAATACGTGGATAAGGTAGGTATTTTAATCTAAAATGAAATTGATGTAATGTTTTGTAGGGGATTAAAGACTTTTTTTGGTCACCTGTTTCTTTTTGACCTTAAATATTTGTTTGGTCACTTTCTGGGTATTTTTTCGTTAGGTACCAATGTTCCTTTTTTTGAGAAAAATTTGAGTATGGTCCCTGCCTTGGAGGGAATTTTTTACTCTAGAGGAAGTTGAGCAAAATCAAGTCAAAGTTTAAATCGAGTGGATTTCGAAGCAGCTTGATTGACCAAACGGTTTGACAAACTGAAGAAATTCAAGTCACCCCCCCCCCTCCCCCCACTCAATGAAGATGCCAAGTATGCATCTTTTAAAAACTATAGCTCGTTGCGAAACCATACCATGTAGGTAATTTACTTGAAAATAATATAAAGACAACTCACCGTACATCTTATGTAAATTAGGCGACAGTCGACTGTGTAAATTACCTCGAAACTATTCTTTGTGAATGGCAAACAAATGCTGCTAATTCGACGACTAAAACTGCAGGGAAAAAATTCGCCAAATTTCATCTTTAATTATAGGAAGGTATCATTAGTCACACTCACACCCGTGTTAAAGAAAGTCACAGTCACACGCGGGCTCATCTCCGGGCTATGCTAGTATTTGTTCTACCTCCTTCCACGTCTACAATAATGTACATTATCTATTTAGCTCATTTGTTTATCGAAATATACTGCAGCCATGGATGGTATAATCATATTTCACACAAGGTGCCATGTACATTGTACATCTATGTACTAGTACGTACTCTGGTAATTTCTATTGTAACGGTTAACCTTAATCGCCGTCATCATGTAGGTGGCTTTAATAAGCCGAGGCATGCTCCAATTTACTATTCATTTTTTTCATTTTAGGTACCTACTCATCAATGTAATCACAAAACTGCCTCGAGCTTATATTGTACAATTGGTATAGTTTTAGTACATTTATAAATGTTGCTCTTTCTATGTGTATGTATTATACCCTCGATTTCGCCCAAAAGTGAGCCACATTCGGAATGACATATTTTCCTATAGGTAGTTTTATATGAATGTGCTCGGCTCGGCTCGGCTGCCTAATTGTGGTTATGTTTTGTCTTGTTGTTTATGGTTTGTTACATTACGCTGAGTTCTCTTGTTCATTGTGTACGTTGTAGGTACAGAAGACGTTTCCCGAAACAATGAGTAATTTCCTCTTTTGGCGAATTGCTGATGATAAATGTGCATGTACTTGTAGGTATATTTGCAGTATGCGGTAAAAATACGTAAAAGGTTAAGTACTAAAATGTATTATTGGGAACACTGATTCGAGTCGGGGGAATAAATTTAGCGGAATTGGTTTTCTGAGAATTTTATTCTCGGGTTAGGTAAAAGTTCGGAGGAAATGAACCAGCGATTTTGAATAAGGTTTATGTTCTGTATTAGCTAATCGATAGAATATTTTTGGATTTTTTTTTTTTTGTTGAAAATAACTAAGTATAGCAAAAAAGTGGACAATTATTTGATGAAGTAGCCAATTCACTAAAAATAACTTTTTGGTAAATATTTTCTCAAAACGTGGGTCATTCAAATTTTTTTTTTCGACGATTCAATTTTGATAAGTATTCCAAATCTTATTACTCTATAGAAAACCATTCGATTCCAAAATAAAATAAAGAGATCTGCTTATAATCCGGCATATGACAATAGGAGAAATTGCACCCCCCCACCCGCCGATCGTCCGGGACAACTTCTTTCTTAAAGGGGACATCCCAAGGGACATTATAAAGCAAACTTGCCCAAAAAAAAGTTGGCCTTACATACAAAATGGCGGCCATTTTGATTGACAGGTCAGCCAAAATCGCAGATTTTGCGTTTCAGCATAGGACTTGCACGAAATTTTTCAAATTTTATAAAGATAGATCGAAAGGTCATGCAAAAATTTATCATTTGTCGAAATTTCAAGTGCTAAAGTGCGTTTTTTGATTTTTGGTGAATTTTTGAAAATCCAATTTAGGCCAAAAATGAGGTGAAAAAATCAAAATTTTACCAAATTGCCAAGAAAGCTGAAATTTGGGATATACCCTAATTTCGGCATGCCAAATCGATTGGAAACGGTATCAACCCGTTTTGAGGAGTTCTGGAGCCTCCAGCAGATTTTTGAAACTCGAAATTCCCACAAAATTCCATGAAATTGAAGTTGTAAAGCTGAAATATATTCTAAGAACTAATAGTCAGGGAGCCCATCTGAAAAAAATGTACGAGGGGGGTTGAAATTTGGGACCCGGCCCAAAAGTTACTATATGTATCCCTCTTTTCAGAAATGTCACTCTGGCAATTCACAGCTGGGGCTTTTAAGCACAGCGAAAGCTCAAAGTTTACAATTTTTATGAAATTTCAACTTGGAAAGTTTTATGGTTAAAACCGGTGGATTCTTATAGGATTTTTCACGCTGAATCCGAATATGCCGGTCTGTCGACCCCTAAGTGCCCCCAAAGGGGTGCCAGAGTGGGTTAAAGGGGTAAAAATCGCAAAAATTTCTGTATTTTTTCAATAAATTTTCATAAAAATTGTCTAGGTAACAAAAAGTGCTGAATTCTTGAAGCATTTTTTGCGCTGAATCCAAATATGCCCGGCTGCTAGCCCCCAAGTGCCCCAAAAAGGGTGCCAGCCTACTTTGAAGGGGTGAAAAATGCAAAATATTTAGGTTTTTCACATCGTTATTTGCGTAAACGTAGCATTATTCAATAATTATTTTATTCGAAGGTGGTTTGCAAGCACATTTTTGAAAATAGCCCAGTTGGGTGAAAATCTGCTCTTCTGCCAATAAATACGCGGTAAAGAGCAGTTTAATTGGCGTTTTATACTTCAACGCGACTTTAAACTGCTGCCATGCAGCAGATTTTACAGTTTTCAAAATCGCGCTTCAATTCACGGGCGTAATTTGAAGCGACTTTTTCGGTTGTTACATTTTCTGCACAGCAGAATAAAATTTCTGCTGATAAGCACGCCACAAAAATATTTCGTAGCGTATTTTTATCGCGTAAAGCCGCTACGCTTCTAAATTATGTGGCGTATTTTTGCACGTTGAAAAAACCAGCCACAAAATACGCTACGCAAATATTTCGTAGCGTATTTATGCGCGTATTTGCTGAAAAACGCGCGTAAATGTGGTATTTTGCGTGTGTATTATAGATTAGTATATAAATATTTGTTCAGTTCTACCAAGTTCCCTAGTGGAGTAGGTAGCAAGGAGTCCGCTTACAGATCCGGGGACCCGAGTTCGATCCCCGCTGGTGCCGAAAAATTTTTCACGAATATTGATCAATGGCAGATTTTTACGCGTAAATAAAATACGCGCCGATTTATGGGCAGAAAAGGCATTGGCGTAAAGTCCAAATTTCCTGCCACGTTTTTATGTCGCGTAAGAGCAGATTTTCACCCAACTGGGAGCATTCCATATACTATCAAAGGAGGTGATCAGTTTCGCCCCACCGATTTTCTTGCTGCTATGAGAAATGATAATTTTAAAGAATCTTTAGTCCAGTTTTTGGTAAATTATTGGTTGACGTTCGATTTCTCAGAACTACTAAAAGAAAAAACGTTCAATGTCACTCGCAATAATGGTGATTATATATCATTTTCCAAGGACGCCGATGGTATTTTAAAAAGTCATGTATCAAATGTTTTGAGTATTGATTTTCACGAAGAAGCGGACTCTCGTATCGTTTTGCATTTACTTCGTTCAAGAGGAAATGTTGTGATCCAGAGTCAGGATACATATGTTTTAATAATCATCTTAGGAACCATCTTCAAATTATCGAATATTACGGTGTTGCTAGAAGTAGGAAAGCATTTTAACCAAACTCATTGTTTCATAAATTGTACCGAATTGGCGAATACTTCGGGTAGAGATCTCTGCCAAGCGCTACCAGCATTTCATTGTTTCACTGGCTAGCCGAAGTACAACCATTCAAACTTCTGGAAAAAAAACCAAGATTTCAAAAGAGCTTTCAAAAATTTGGAAGTTTCAAAAACGTTGAGACGATTAAAGAAGATATTGAAGAATTTGTAGCATTGATGTACGGCGTCAAAAATTGCAAAAACGTGGACGAATGCAGGTATATCATCTTTAAACAGCGTTTCTGCTCCAAAAAAAATGAAAAAAAAAAATGTTTGAGAAACTAAATTATTCTTTGAGCTGCCTTCCACCATGTTCGAGTACAACAACACATCATGAGGTGCCACTACATCTGCAGTATCTGGCTTCAGCTAGAGGGGAATACAGCCATCTCACCAAGTAGCAGTGGCTGGATTTTACACGAAGGTGAATACGTACCTCACTGGTATGAAAGTGAGATGATACCCTCTTTGCTGGAAGTAACAAATGAGGCAACCAGTGCCGAAAACGAAGAATTGACAGATGAATGCGAAGAATCAGCTGATGAAGAGTCTTCAACTGATGATTCAGATTTTGAGTAATTTTTTTTTTTTGTCAAGAGGTATCTATAGCTAAAGTTGTCGTATTTCTCTTATAAAAAAATCAATACATATACTTGTACCTTACTGTTTGTCAAAATTTTTCGAAATAATATGTAATTATAGGAACATCATAAACATTCTCAGTGTCTCTAGAACAACGATATTTTTTCCTCTTCAACATATTAAGGCAGTTGGGCAGCATTTAGAGGTAGGTAGTGACACATTTGATTTCGGAATAATTGCAAACCGCCTTTGAATAAAATAATTATGGAATAATGCTACGTTTACGCAAATAAGATGTGAAAAACCTAAATATTTTGCATTTTTCACCCCTTCAAAGTAGGCTGGCACCCTATTTGGGGCACTTGGGGGCTAGCAGCCGGGCATATTTGGATTCAGCGCAAAAAATGCTTCAAGAATTCAGCACTTTTTGTTACCTAGACAATTTTTATGAAAATTTATTGAAAAAATACAGAAATTTTTGCGATTTTTACCCCTTTAACCCACTCTGGCACCCCTTTGGGGGCACTTAGGGGTCGACAGACCGGCATATTCGGATTCAGCGTGAAAAATCCTATAAGAATCCACCGGTTTTAACCATAAAACTTTCCAAGTTGAAATTTCATAAAAATTGTAAACTTTGAGCTTTCGCTGTGCTTAAAAGCCCCAGCTGTGAATTGCCAGAGTGACATTTCTGAAAAGAGGGATACATAATAGTAACTTTTGGGCCGGGTCCCAAATTTCAACCCCCCTCGTACATTTTTTTCAGATGGGCTCCTGGACTATAAATTCAATACGCTACGAAGTACTGCAGGAGAATTTCAAGTCGTTTTTGAGCCTCCAGTGACTTTTTGAAAATTCCTGAAGCCTCCAGCAGATTTTTGAAACATTAAATTTTCACAAAATTTCATCAAATGGGGATGGAAAGCTGAAATTTACTCTACACTCCAATTGTAACACCCTCTAAAAACGACTTCAGGTGGGTTCAAGTCATTTTAGAGCCTCCTGCGACTTTTTTGAAAATTGCTGGAGCCTTCAGTACATTTTTGAAACTTGAAATTCCCGCAACATTAATTTATCAAATGGAGTTGGCAAGCTGAAATTTACTTTGCAGACTACATGATGGTTTCAAATGGTTTAGAAGCTTTCAGCTACTTTTAGGAAATTTCAATTTTCCAAAAAAACGCCATACAACCTTTCAAAAAGTCACTGGAGACTCCAAAACGACTTGAAATCCACCAGCAGTCAACTTCGTAGCGTTTTGAAATTAGTTTGAAGAATGAATATCGACTCTCCATCTCAGTTTGATGAAATTTTGGGGAAATTTCAAGAAAAATCGCTGGAAGCTCCAAAACGATATAAAATCCACCTGCAGTTGACTTCATAGCGTATTGAATTTAGTTTTTAGAATATATTTCAGCTTTACAACTCCAATTTCATGGAATTTTGTGGGAATTTCGAGTTTCAAAAATCTGCTGGAGGCTCCAGAACTGCTGAAAACGGGTTGAAACCGTTTCTAATCGATTTTACATGTCGAAAATAGAGCATGTCCCAAATTTCAGCTTTCTTGGTCAATTTGGTAAAATTTTGATTTTTTCCCTCATTTTTGGCCTATAAATTGAATTTTGAAAAATTCACCAAAAATCAAAAAACGCATTTTAGCACTTGAAATTTTGACAAATGATAAATTTTTGCATGATCTTTCGATCTACCTTTATAAAGTTTGAATAATTTCGTGCAAGTCCTAGGTTGAAACGCAAAATCTGCGATTTCGGCTGACCTTTCAATCAAAATGGCCGCCATTTTGTAAATAAGGCCAACTGCCTTGGGATGTCCCCTTTAAGAAAAAAGTTGCCCATTGTCATGTGCCGGACTATTACATTTTCCAGCAATTAGATTCTGGACTTTTGCACCCATTTCGTATTTTTCGAAATTTCGGGCTCTAAACTACCCCTGTGGCCCTATAATAGCTCAGTTTTAATTTTTCGTTAATCAGAATGAGAATCAGCGACTTTGTAAACTTAGATTCTGACCCCCCCCCCACTCCACATCGTATTTTTCAAAATTTCTAGTCCCAAGCCCCTCCTCCTCATTTTTCAACTGATCTCTCGTACTCTCGTTTCGATTTTAGAATCAAACCGGGTTGAAAATCAGTATCAGCTATTTCGAAAACCTGTAATTTGACACCCATATTACATTTTTCGGCGGATTGAAATTTTTAAGCCGCCCTCCCCCTTCCTTTTGGGGCCAATTTTTCTAAAATACTCGGGAAAATAAAAAATGTGTTGAATGGTTATAAATGTACACACTTGGAGGTGTAATTTTATGGTACGAATTTTTTTCCTCGGTGATAACATCATTTCCTCTTGACTTCGTATTTTTCTTACCAAGAGTCCCCCCCCCCCATTTTGGTCATATTTTGAGGGAAAAAAATTAAAAACCATGTGACGTATGGTTTGTTATGTTTTTCATCGTGCTGATTTCGAATTTCAACTTACTTTTTTGATACAAAACCTGTGAAGCCCGTAATAGGTCTCTAGATTTCTGAAAATTTGAAATTTCTTATGACTTATCCTTTTTTGGCGTATGAAGAAGTGCTGATTTCGTTTTCTTTTAAAAAATAAAATACAAGCCTCATATTTTCTAATTTTAATCCAATACAGTGTGCCCCCCCCCATTTACATACTTACTGACTTTTTGGGGGGGAAGGGGATTGAAAAACGTATGTCGTTTCGTTTATAATGTTTTTAATAGCGTTGATTTAGATGAATTTCAATTCACATTTTTGATACAAGGCTTCCAAGCCCCAAAATAGGTCTCGATGTTTTTATAAATCGAAAATTTGGTAGTCTAATTAAACCACTATTTACACAATTTTTTAAATCAATTTTAATCCAGCAATCCCAAATTCGGTAACATTTTGAAAAAAAAAAAGAAAAAAATGTGGCACGTCGATTTGACTGAAATGGGGGGGGGGGGGGTTCCTCGAGTCCAGACTAGCCAGAAAATTTTTCAACTTCATAATCGTGCAAGAAGCTGAGTCAAAGTTCCTCAAAGTTGAATCTTTTTTTTGCCGTAAAAAAGTGATGTTTTGCAAATAGGTATGTAATTGCCAAAAATTTGTGCTTACTGCTGAAATGATCGGTGTTGCTTTCTGTGACAAATTCTCAAAAATTCACAGCTTTTTGCAAAAAATTCCAAAAAGTTTACTTTTTATCAAAATTGTCTAAAAGTCTTGCTTAAGTTATTGCCAAAAATTCTGGTTTTTTAACGATTGACAAAAATTACTATCAAAACATGTATCAATCGCAAATTTTAGTTAAAATTGACAAACTTTTGTTTTTTAATTTTTTTTTCAAAAATTTTCCAAAAGCCTGGATTAGGTAGGTATTTTTAGAAAGAAAGTGCTAAGAAGTATAGTGTCACCGCATACAGAAAGGGGGCACGCGACCCAAAAATGGATTTTTTTTTAATGATTGATTTTTATGTGAAATTCATCGTAGAATCCAATGGAACCATCGTTGAGACCGGATTTTTACTCTAAATGGGTGAAAAATGGTTTTAAAGTGAGGTACCTCAAAATATACTACTCACAAAAGTCGAAAAATGGCGCAAAAAACCTGAAAAAATGAGTAAAAAATGAAAATTTTATAAAACCTCACGACTTTAATAAGAAATAAGTGAAAAAAATCGTAAAAAATTTTTCGACCCACGCGGGTCTCGAATCTGGTACCTTTGGGGTGATAGTCCGTCGCTATGACACCTAGCCACGGAGAATGATTTGGAAAATTCGCTTTCTAATAGTATTGAACTAATTTTAATGTTAAACTACATAAAAAATACGACAAGAACCGAAAAATATCGCCACAATTAAAAAATATCGCCATAACCGGCCGCAAAAGGTTTTTTTTTATAAAAACTAAAAACTAATAACTTGATAATATCAACTGAATAATCCCGAAAAGTTCACAAAGAGACTACCAAGAGTGTGTCTTAAACATGCCATCCTAATATTTCTAAAATTACAACGAGAAAATTCAAAAACAACTTCAAAAACTTTAAACGCGTTTTTCTCAAAAACTCGTTTTTTGGCGCGTGCCCCCTTTCCGTATGCGGTGACACTGATAATAATTCCTTGCCAATAATCTTCAAAAATACTGCTTTTTGCTGTAATGGCTTTTTCCCAAAAATAGTAAAAATTTCTCGATTATTTGTAAAATTTTCGAAAATGGGTTGCTTGTTTACAAAAAAAATCCAAAGTCTTGTCTTTTTTCAAAAATGGTCCTAAATGGTCGGAGAGCCCACCCGTCGATTCTCCGGGGCAACATTTTTCTTAAAGGGGGAGTACTAAGGAACATTTCTAGCCCTTGTACTAAAAAAAAAGTGGCCCTACTTACAAAATGATGGCCAGTTTGATTGGCAGGTCTGCCAAAATCGCAGGGTTTGCGTTCCAACATAGGACTTGCACAAAATTTTTCAAACTGTACAAAGGTAGATTGAAAGATCAAGCAAAAATTCATCGCCTGTCAACATTTCAAGTGCTAAAGTGCGTTTTTCGATTTTTGGTGAATTTTTGAAAATCAAATTCAAGCAAAAATGAGGGAAAAAATCAAAATTGTACCAAATTGATTAAGAAAGCTGAAATTTGGGATGCACCTTATTTTGAACAATATGCCAAATCGATTGGAAACGGTTTCAAACTGTTTTGAGCAGTTCTGGAGCCTCCAGCAGATTTTTGAAACTCGAAATTCCCACAAAAAATTTCATCAAATGGAGTTGGATAGCCGAACTTACTCTTCAAACTAACTGCAGGGGGCTTCAAGTCGTTTTAGAGCATCCAGTGATTTTTTGAAAATTACTGGAGCCTCCAGGAGATTTTTGAAACTTTGAATTTTCAAAAAATGTCATCAAACGGAGATAGATAGTCAAAATTCATTCTGCAAACTAATTTCAATACGCTACGAAGTCGTCTGCTGGTGGATTTCAAGCCGTTTTGGAGCCTCCAGCGACTTTTTGAGAGGTCATGTGGTGTTTTTTGGAAAATTGAAATTTCCAAAAAGTAGCTGGAAGCTTCAAAATCATTTAAAACCATTTGAAATTGAAACCACCATGTATGTAGTCGACTTCATATCGTATTGAAATTAGTTTGCGAAGTAAATTTCAGCTCGCCAACTCTATTAGCTAAAATGTTGCGGGAATTTCAAGTTTCAAAAATCTACTGGAGGCTCCAGTAATTTTCAAAAAGTCGCTGGAGGCTTCAAAATGATTTGAACCCACTTGATTCGTCTTCAGAGGATGCTAAAATTGGAGTGTAGAGTAAATTTTAACTTTCCATCGCCATTTGATAAAATTTTGTGAAAATTTCAAGTTTCAAAAATTTAATGGAGGCTCCAGGAATTATCAAAAAGTCGCCGGAGGCTCCAAAACAAGTTGAAATTCACCTGCGGTACTTCGTAGCGCATTGAAATTAGTTTGCAGAATAAATTTCAACTTTGCAACTCCATTTTGGTGAAATTTTGTGGGAATTTCGAATTTCAAAAATCAGCTGAAGGCTCCAGAACTACTCAAAACAGTTTGAAACAGTTTCCAATCGATTTGTCATGTCGAAAATAGGGGGTGTCCCAAATTTCAGCTTTCTTGGTCAATTTGGTAAAATTTTGATTGCTTCCCTCATTTTTGGCCTAAATTTGATTTTCAATAATTCACCAAAAATCGAAAAACGCACTTTAGCTCTTGAAATTTTGAAAGGTGATGAATTTTTGTATGATCTTTCGATCAACCTTTGTACAGTTTGAAAAATTTTGTCGAAGTCCTATGTTGGAACGCAAAATCTGCAATTTCAGCTGACCTTTCAATCAAAATGGCCGCCATTTTGTAATCATTAGGACCCCCCCCCCTTTATGAAAAAAGTTTCCCCGAGGATCGATGGGGGGGGGTGAAATTTATCCTTTAGTGGGCTCCCCGACTGAACGTCTCGTTTTTTGCAGAAATTGCTAAAAAAAAAACATTCCTTTTGTTTAAGTTATCAGTTTTGTTTTATTTTGCCCAATTTTTTTTATTTTATATTATTTTTTGATGAGAATTGTAAAGATCTTCACTTTGTTGCCGAGAATTCTCAAAAAAACTCGATTTTTCATCCAGGTCACGCTCGTGAGTTGTGACTACCTCTCCCCCCCCTCCCAGAGGGTAAAAAAGTTTCAAAATTATAGTTCAACTTTTTCAAAATTGAAAACCAGAACATATTAGTTCATAATGTTTTGTTTTTTTTTGTTATTTGGTTCTTGGCATGATTTTTTTTTCTATAACCGTAATTTTTATCATGTTGGTAAAAAATTACAAATTTTTTCTGGAGAACAAAATTTTTGAAAAAATTGAGAAAGTTTTCGAGAATTCCTGTTAAGTACCTATTTTTTGAGAAAATTTTAATATTTTTAATGTAAACTTAATTCTTGAAATTTTTTGATTTTCTTTATTGGTGGTGGGGAGGAAATGGAGAGAAGATACTGACGAGTCTAAGTAGGTACCTGAAAATAAAGTGACTACAATTATTGAAAATATTATAATCATGATAAGCTGTGTTCGAGAATTTCAAAAATATTCTAATTGTAAAATTATTCATTTTTGACCCAAAATCGAGCATTAGGTATGTATTTGATCTATGCCTCTCTTCTCCTTTCTTCATTTATAAACGCATTCGTACCTACCTAAATTACGCAATGAGCGATTCATAATTATTGACTATTAATTATCCAACTCGATCTCGAATAACTAATATGCAAAACGACCGACGCGACGGTAAAAATCTTGGAAATAAACACCCATAAATTAATACCATAGGCTGGCTACTTACATATATGCGATTATTTTATCACCATTCATGGAATAAATAATGCTGGTATTTGCCAACTCGTCTAATAATTTTCATAAGAATTGAATAGGAAATTTGAAAAAAGAAGAAGAACAGAATTGACAACACGAAAAATGATTACGGATAATTAGCGAAACGTGTCATAAAACCCTCCCACACGTTGACTTTTTTCTATGCATAAGAGTCGTCCTTTTTTGCATTCGTAGTATGGAATTTGAAAAGAGAACGTTTTAATGATATTGTCGTATGCTGTTGATGTATCCGACAATGGCGTTAATTTTCTTAATTGCCATTTATACCGTGAAATTATTACGCTGCTCGAGTGAAATTGAAATTAACTATACTCGTACTTATGTACATACATCGTGTGTATGTGTGTGCAGTGTGTTTTGATAGGTGGATGCTGCTTATGGTTTTTTTTTCTGTTGATCGGCGTTTCGTCATTTTTAAATCGGTTTTTAATTTAAATTAAATGATTGTCGGTTAATTACGACGACGACGACGTATGTTACATCTTCACTTATGACTTACCTTCGGTTTAGTATCCTGTTTTATTTTTATATCACTCGGTCCAGTTTCTTTTCTCGGGTTGGTCGCGGTTTTAAGATTGGGTAGAATTTTATTGCGTTTAATTGCGAAAAAACTGGCGAATTTTCGCCTTTTTGATGTACTAGATGTTGTTGCCTTGTCATTGTGATCGCTGCTCGATGTTTTCTTAATTGACGTGATCGTAAATTTTGGTTTATTCGAGCTGGTTGATGATGTTGGCGGTGTTGATTTAGTACAATCTGGATTGTGGTCAGTTGAGCGATCGATAATGAAGGTTTTTTCTCGTGTTATGTTCATCTTGTTGATGGATTTTCAAGTCTTGGGAGTGAGAGGTTCACCAGTGTGGAGTTTTCGTCGGATGTGGAGTGATTCCTGGAACAGAAAATGAGTGAATGAAAATGTCTGATTGTAAACAGAAGTCGACGAAAAAAAAAAAAATGATTGTAACAAAAAAAATAATAATGGGTGTGACTTCTTTTAAGAGGAAAGTATCCCAAACCGGGCAAAAGGGAATCGCAAGAGAACTCTAAAATACACAACCAGAGAAAATGTCAATCGCTGAAATTCATTTTTCGATTTTTGGCGAAGTTTTGAAAGTCGAAAAGCCCATATCATTTTTCTGATGAAAAAATCAAAATTTGATCAAATGGACATTACTTACAAGCTGAAATTTGGTTTGCACCGGCCCTATTTTTGGCATTCCGAATCGATTAGCAATGATTTTGAACTTTTGTGGAGCCTCCAGAAAATTTTTCAGATTCTCCAGTTTTTGAAAAAAATGGCATACCTATGTACTTATAAATAAGCGAAAATGAAATTCAGCGGGTCGAAAATAAGGTAAAAAGCAAATATCAGCATTTTTTGTCCACGTGTTCGCGAACCAAATCAAACTTTAGCCTTTTATGTCGATTTGATTAAATTTTGATTTTTTTTCTCAAAAAAATAAGCCTTCAAATTTTCAAAATTTCATCAAAAATCAAAAAATAATTTTGAAAACTTTGTGGATGGTGTGTTTTGTGGTAATCTTCCTTTTTGAAAAAGTTTGAACTTTGAAAAATGACGCCATTTTGGATCAAAAATGGAGGGGGTTAATTTTTGGAAAATTTTGGAACCACTATTTTGAACCCACCCCTTTGAACCCCGCTAAAAAGCTTTTGTGCTTAGAAGGAAAAATCCTGGATGAATGGAATGATGCTGAAGTGGTTTTGACTTATAAAAAAAGAGACAATGCTGATATACAAAACTATCGTCCAATAAGCCTATTTTTGTGACCCACTCTGACAAAACCAACCATTTTGACAAAATTTCAAAAAATGTTTTTTTTCTCAAAAATCTGATCTTTGAACCCTTGAAACTCATTTTAAACATCATTATTTCAGAAACTTTTTTTTTGTTGGAATGGTCAGTTTTGTCAGGGTGGGTCACATATCACATACATATGTACAAACCAGAGCTGAAAAGGGTGTTTGCTACCTGCTAACCAGTATCTGGTTAAAATACTGGCTAAACCCACTAGTGGCTGGTATTGAGTTGATTCTGGTATAGATAGTAGCATATAGTGAGCACAACCCAATTGTTTTCGCACTTAGTCTGCGCACCCACCCCAAAACTTGATAATGTGTAAGTGGGAGGAGTTACGCTTCAACACCAGTCATTCGTATGTGTGATTGATGTTTGACAGTGATTGATGACAATGATGACGTCATGCCAGTACACTGGCTATGCATTCAACGTGCTACTAGTTATAATGTGTCCCGGTGTGAAATTTTTTCAACTTGCTACAAGGTACTACCGAGTAGCGAGAATTTACAGTGAGGGTACAGTAGCTACCCTCTGTCAGCAAGTACTGTTTTCAGCTCTGGTACAAACTATTCACAAGGATAATTGCCGCAAGGCTGACGGAAAAGCTTGACAAAGCCCAACCAGATGAACAAGCAGGATTCTGTATGGGAAGAAGCACAATATTGACCATATTCATGTTATGCCCCAGATCATTGAAAAAACCAACAAATTTAGAATGCCTGAATGCCCCTATGTTTAGCATACATTTATTTTGAAAACGCATTCAACTCTTTGAAAATAGTGTCTATGATGACAGCTCTTGAAAAGATTGTGATTGATGCTGCTCACCTACGTGTGATTGAGTTTATTTATAGAAATGCCACGGCTTCTATTACAATCAATGGAGAAACAGCAAAAATAAGGCTCAAAAAAGGAATATGACAGGGAAATGCAGTTTCACCTAAATTGTTCACAGCCACACTCTATAACAGCATCACGCATCAGAGATATATTATGTGGAGAGGGAGGACTGGAGATCTCTGGAGAAAGATTGACCCATTTGCTATGTGACTATCTAAAACCAACCATCACATGCATAGCACAAGCGATGCCAAAGTCGATGGATAAGACAAGATCACTAATCGGTCACTTGTCGACATGACATTTGTTGACACCAGTGTTGATAAATGACGAGTGAGAAGTTGATATCAAAATCAACTATCATCTCCCTTCATTTTTTGTCTCGACAAGGTCTTGACATTGGTGTCATTTTTTGAGTCTAAAAGAAGCAAACTTTGATTGAAAATGTGCGAAATGTGCCCAAAACTTTTTTTTGATTCAAGTAAAATTATTCTCAAAAATATTTCACCCTAAAAAATGTTGCTGAAAGAAAAAAAATTGCCCTGGGTAGGGATTGAACCTAGGTTGCCGCTCACTTCTATCACGTTCTCTAACCACCAGACCATTGCTGCTGATGAATGGAGAGGCCCTTAATTATAGATCTTGTAATTGACATCAAACTTCCTCATCAATATTAACCAGATGGTTGATGTCGATTACAAGATCTACAGAAGTATCTACTCGATGATGACATTTTGTAGATACTTTTGTAGACCCTATAATCGATATTGATATTGAAATTCAGGTCGTCTTGCCGATGCCAAAGTTGATGACAATTATTAGATCGACAAAAGTAACTATACAAGATCAAAATTTTGTAGATGCTTTTGTTGATCTTATAGTCAACATCAGCTTCAGATTGACAAGATGACCTGAATCTTGACATCAATCATGGGTCTACAATGGTATCTACAATATGTACATATATCAAAATCTTGCACATGATTGTAGATACAAAATAATGTAGACAGCAATGACAACCATCAACATTTTCACCATAGTTTTTAAAAATAGTGTCAATTTTTAATCAATCATCTTAAACGTAGTTAGATTAACCCTTTTGTGGATAATGTTCTGACTTTTTTCATCAACATCAATCATGTAAAATCATGTCAATACTTTTGTTGAGGCCACTGACAATCTCGTCAGTGCTACACGGGCGATGGCAAAAAATTGAAAACAAAATTTTGTAAATGTTTGTCCTCTAAACCATTTAGGGGTCAAAAATAGACAAATAAAACATTTTTCAATTTTTGCCACCAATGATCGGTTTTATCACGGATGGTCACATATGCTGACATTGCTGACAATGTAGTGCTGATAGCACAGGATATGGGTGAACTTCAGGGAATGCTGGACAAGGTGCAGGGTGCATGTCTAGAAGTAGAACTGAAAATTAATAAAGGGAAGACTAAAACTATATGTCCAATGGGTTTGTAGCTGACAAAAAATGCACCCAGATAGAGGGTGATGAAATTGAGATGGTTGACGGATTTGTGTACTTGGGCCAAGACATGACAATGAATAATAATTTCAATTTTCAGCAGAGAAATATACAGGAGAATAAAGGCAACATGGGCCACATACTTAAGGCTATGAGGAATAATTAGAGAGAAGTCAGTACTAATGTGTCTGAGATCTGAGACAATCAATGCATTATCCCAGTGGCCTCATATGCTAGTGAGACATGGGCATTGACGAAGAAGCTAGAAGATAGAGTTGTCAAGATGCAGAGGCGAATGGAGGGGTCAATGCTGGGGATAACGCTGTGAGACAATGGGCATCAGTGGAGAAAATCTGGGAGACCACTGGGATGACAGACATTATGGAGATGGCCAAGTGGAGCAAGTGACACTGGTCTGGCCATGTTGTCAGAAGTGGGGATCAGCAATGGGTGGTAAAGACTACTCGGTGGAGACTACATAGAAAATGGGCAACAGGGATACCAAAATGGAGATGGGAAGATGAGATACAGACATGTGATGGAGAATGGTGGAGTACAGCCCAGGACTGCAGCTTGTGGAAGGAAGTTGGGGAGGCCTTCATCCAGCAGTGGAATGAGAAAAAAGGCTGAAAAGAAAGAAAGCTCAAAAATCCAATTTTCCAATTTTTTTTAATTTTGATATTTTGGAAACCCCGGGAAAACTAGAAACCTGCGATTTTCGCCAAATTTAACATTTTTAGGTAGATATTCAATTTATCTAGATGAAAAAGTTTAATTATGCTTCTTTTAAATTCGTATAATTTTGAACCCTTTTTTTATAGCCCTCCTTTCTTAGGCACCCCCCCCCCAATGCGTTTATGCATATTTTTTCGAACAAATTGAAAAAATTAGATTATTTGAAACATACTCACAAGTGCTCCATGATTTTTCATTTGATTTTTCCTGTAACTTTCATAATTGAGATTTTTTGGGTCAAATTCTAAGATTTTACTTTGTTGGAATCGTGAAAACGCAATCCAGAACACCTCAAAATGATTTGAAACCGTTTCCAATCGATTTGGCAGGTCGAAAATAGAGTATATGCCAAATTTCAGCATTCTAGGTCAATTTTGTAAAATTTTTATTTTTTCCTTCATTTTTAACCTTAAATTTGATTTCCAAAAATTCACCAAAAATCGAATTTTGCCTGGTGATGAATTTTTGCGTGTTCTTTCGATCTAAAAATGTTCCTTAGAATGTCCCCTCCAAGAAAGAAGTCGTCCCGGATGTTTGGGTGGGAGGGGGAAGGGGGTGAAATTTCTTCATATTTGCCATACTTATTCCGGATTAATAGTTTTAACATTAGGTAAGAAAAAAAATTGAAAAATCTTCAAACTACATATTTGATTAAATTACAACCTTATACGTTTATAATATTCAGACATTAAACAGTGATAGAAAAAGAGAAGAAAACACGCCAAAGATCGAAGACTTCATCCATCGAGTTGATTATTACAAAATATGGCCTTCTTTTCACCGTGAAAACAGGCGCCAGCGTCATAAAGTTCACGCGGCGAATCATTAGTCTGAAATTTAGAGACAATTTCAATATATTAATGGTTTTTTTTCCTAATCGTAAATTACCTTAGAGAGACATTCGGTCGGTATAAGTGTAATCTGGCGGCGGCGTATACGACGAGCTAATCGTAAGCACGTTACATTACGTACCTATATCGTTTCCAATATATAAATGTTATTTTCCATCTCTCACACTCATACACAGACATACACTTATACCTTAAATGGATATAAAATCGTATTTCTAATCTCAGAGTAGAAAGAAAAAAAAACATCAAGAAAATCTTAAAAACCATGGGCAATTTTACAAGTTAATTGAAAAAAATTAACGCTCCATCAGGGTACTTTTTCGACACGGTGATTTGGGTCACTGCAGATAGAACAGAACTAGAACGTACCTATAGTATAGATAAGGAGAGTGTAGGCCTATTCTCAGACAGCTGAGGCCCAAGTATTGTACATACATACAAGAATGCAATATCGAAATCGAACTTTTTCACGCTTGACACTTTTACCAAAGGCACGTGTCACGTGAACACGTGTTTATCTTGTACGTACGAGCAGTCGAGCATCGTATATGGAAATGTTTACATTGAGAAATGCTCTCGCTAATTTTTTAACGTTAATAAACGGAATTTTTTATTGTTTTTATGGCGTGGCGTGTCGTGGCATTGGCTTTGGCATGTAATTTTTATCATTATACAAAGTGTGAAAGGCTGACGATGATTAGAAAGTTTTTCATCGACACGTCGTCGTGTGTACTTATATCTATCAACATATTACATCGTACATGGTGGCATAGAACAGAACTCGCGCAATTGTATGATGATTGAATGTCGACTTTGAATGGTTATGTGTAAAAAGTTTGAGAAGTGGATATGCTAATGACGCGTGGGTGCAAAATTCTGGCAACGAGATGTTATGGTTTTATAGAAAAGAAAATATTATGCGTAGAAAGTTGTTGGTGGTATGTACTTGTATCAGATGAGGAAGAAAATACATACTTACGCGAAAAGTAATGCGAGATGTAGGAATTTTACTCGCCAATTCATCGGATGTTTCTAATGGGTCGGCGAATATTTTTACAATTTAATTACCCTCCCTCCACCCCTCCCACCAAAATCAAATTCTGTATTTAGACTTGGTTCGACATTGAATCGAACGAATTTGCACCCCTCCAAATTGGCCTATGAGGCTGAAATTTGGAGTGTATATCTGGAGAGTACCCTAGATGTGATCCTCGAGGCTTTCGACTTTTCAACCCCTTCTCACCTCTCTCCAGCACCAAAAAAACGGAGTACTGCCAGCTGCCACTGGTGCCATTAAAAAAAATAATAATAAATAAAAAATACGTATTTCTCCGAGAAAAAAATGCGTTAAAAAAATTTCAAAAAATTCTCGCGGACGACCCTTGGTATCTTGTAATTCTTCGAGTATGAAAAAAATCTTGTTTGAAACTGTCAATGAAGATGGAAATTTTCAACAGAAATGCGAATTTAACTATTTTTTTGGGTTAGAAACGATCTAGAGATCTGAAAATTTTCTTGGGGGGATTTGGACTACAAGAACCAACTTCCACAGGCATAGTTTCAGATTCAAAACCCCAGCAGGCAGCTAAATTGCCATTTGCAATCCTGAGAATTTTGACGAAAAAACATTACAACTTTTCGTCAACTCGCAATAAATTGACTAACTCTGAAAATTTTGTCAAATGTAGTGGTTTTTAGACAATCTTGGCAATGTGATAATTTTGAGAAAAATTAGCCCCTTTGAAAATTTTACCAAAAATCAGCTCTTTTGGACAATTTTGACAAAAACTTAAATTCTTGTTTTTGGGCATTTGGTTGAAAAAAAACCAGAAGAACCTTAAAAGCAAGGAAAGAAATTATTATATAGACTTGTGGGGGGGGGGGGGCCGGGGAGAGAATTGAAGTTTGATAAAACAAAGAAGCTTTTTAAGCAATTGTGTGAAAAAACAGGATTTTAGTTGGGTAAACTTCGAAGCAAAAAGAGGACTTATTTTAGACAGGCAAAAAAATCCCATGTTTTGGACGTTTTTTGGCGAGAAAGCAAAAAATTTATGACAAAATTTTGGCAAAAATTACGACTATTTGATCATTTTTTCTGTAAAATACTTCTTGAGAATTTTGACGAGAAAACACTAGATGCAACTTTTTGTCACCTCGTCAAAAATTGACTCCCACTGACAATTTTGGTAAAAAAAAAACAGGAATTTTTTAACAATTTTGGCTAAAGCAGGTTTTTTGGGAAATTTCGGTAAGAACAAGACTGTTTGACAATTTTGGCAGAAATTGGCCCTTTGAAAATTTTCCTAAAAATGGACATTTCTTCACTATTTTTTAAAAAATTGACACTTTGATTTGTGACAAATTTGGCAGAAAAAAAAACAGAACCTTATAACTTATAAGCAAGTTTGGCAAAAAACAGACAGCACTTTTGGAACAGAAAGTGGACTTTTTGAACGGATAAGGCAAAAATCAATTCTTTTTGGTAGTTTGAGGAGGGTGGGGGAGGGGTATAAAAAATGATGGATGGCTTACAATTTTTGATATTTTTCAACTTTGGGGGGGATTCATACAGGGGGATCTAGAAACCTGAAATTTGGAATATTTCCTATTTTTGACCTGCCAAATCGATTGGGAACTATTTTAGACCGTTTAGAGTAGTTCTGGAGCCTCCAGCAGATCTTCGAAACTTAAAATTCCCACCACATTTCATCAAATGGAGTTGGAAAGCCGAAATTCATTCTGCAAACTAATTTCAATACGCTACGAAGTCGACTGCAGACGGATTTCAAGTCATTTTGGAGCATCCAGCGACTTTTTGAAAATTCCTGGAGTCTCCAGCAGATTTTTGAAATTTGAAATTTTTACAAAATTTCATCAAATGGGGTTAGAGTTTAGGAAACCGAAATTTGCTATGCATCGCAATTTTCACACCTACCCATTCCTAAGACGGCGCATTTGACCTTATTTATAATTCTTGCGATTAAGACAAGAATTTGAAATGAAATGGCGTAAGACTTTGGTGGTAAGTATGTAGTAGATAGTCTGAGTGACCTTCCATAAAATTTTTGTCCATTTTGGTTGGATAGATTAGAAGTATCAGGCTTCGGGGGAAAACGTGCGCCGTCTTTGGACAGGGTCCCCTATTCCAGTTCGGAACATACGTATTTTTGTGCATCGATTTCATACTTCTTTGAAAATTGAAAAAAATTAGGTAGTAGGATGAGATTCAGTTGACACCCTATTTTTGGCATTATTCCGAAGTGGATTGCAGGCAGTTTCAATCCATTTTGGATCCTCCTGCGCCTTTTTGGAAGCTTCAGTTTTTTATTAAAAATGCCACAACATCTGTACGAATTAATTCTAGCAAGTACTGTGCTGATTGAATTTCAGCTTTTCAACTCCATTTGATGAAATTTTGTAAAAATTCAAGTTTTAGAAATCTACTGGGTCATTCCATGCCAAATCGGCGGATTTTTGCACGAGGGGTCTTCGATTTTATTCAAAATCAGATCATTTGTAGGGGTCATAAACCGGACATTTTTTCAATTTTTTTTGACGGAGCTGTACTGCTTCAAAATTTTCCAAAATGGCCGAAAATGGAAAATTTCAGTTGCAAATTGCTCCGGTTATACGTGGTATAGAATTTTCAACTTTTTTTCAAATTGTAGTACTTTGAGAGGGTAATCGACGAATGATGTCAAAATCAGTGTTGCCTTTTTCAAAGACCCAAAAAAAATCGATTTAAAAACTTATAATTTGAATATAACCACGATGTCCCTCAGTAAAAATTCTGAAAAATTCTCAGTTTTAGTCCTTTTTATGTAGAATAACATATCAAAAAATTGGAGAGGCCTTTTTTTTCATTTTCGAGAAAAAAAAATACAAGTTTTACAGTGTTGTTGCAAAAGTGCCATCAGAAGCCCAAAAAATGAAAATTTTTGCATTTTTGGAATATTTTACCAATTTGTAGGCGAATATGTGAAAAAAATCCCCCTCCCCCCCCCAATTTGTCAACGAATTGACGGAAAATGCCATTTTTCGTGCTATAATTTTATTTTAAGAATGAAGTATATGAGAGTATATTTCGGCTTTCCATCACCATTTGATGAAATTTTGTGAAAATCTCAAGCTTCAGAAATCTACTGGAGGCTTCAGTAATTTTCAAAAAGTCGCTGAAGACTCCGAAACGACTTGAAATCCACCTGTAGTCGACTTCGTAGCGTATTGAAATTGGTTTTCAGAATGAATTTTGGCTTTCCAACTCCATTTGATGAAATGTTGGGGGAAATTTCAAGTTCAAAAATTTATCTGTAGGCTCTAGAACTACTCTAAACAGTCTGAAACAGTTTCCAATTGATTTGGCAGGTCAAAAATAGAGAATATCCCAAATTTCAGCTTTCTACGTCAATTTGGTAAGATTTTGATTTTTTCCCACATTTTTGGCCTAAATTTGATTTTCAAAAATTCACTAAAAATCAAAAAATGCACTTTAGCTCTTGAAATTTTGACAGGGGATAAATTTTTGCCTGCTCTTTCGATCTACCTTTGGTTTTCAAAAACCAAGTGAATATTATTAGAACTCCCTAGGGAACCTCTTAGACACTTTTTGCTAATTTTTTTTTCACTAAAGAATGGAGCTCGAAGGGACTATTTTTCACATATGTATCAAATGCTCAACAAATTTGATAACAGTGAGGTAGAGGGCACTTTTTCAGGGTCCACAACCCCACATGTTTCGAAACAACGCTGGAAATACCTTTTCAAAGCTCATGTCAAAAGTGGCCTTTAAAACACAATTCCGGTGAAAGTTTCCCAAATTTATGAATTATGACTGTCCAATCACACAATTTGAGATTTTAGAGTATTATTTTGGGAGAAAGATTGAAGTAATACATATTAGTAGGTACGTACTGTATACCTACTCCTTCCTCAACTCCATGTTATACGGCTCAATTATCCAAAAATGACTCGTTACAATGTTTTCATCAAGATATATGTACCACAGGTAGTAGGTACCTACCTATTCAGTTTATTTTACATAATACAACTTCCCTTACATAATTAAACATTATTTCGAAGCAATGATCGGATTTTTTTCACCAGCATAACGACCGATTTAAACGCTAAATCGACTGATACGGGCCAAGAGAGAAAACAGCAACGGCGCAGGTTTATAGTTTACACATCAAAAGGATACGATGACGGTGTGACGGCGCCTTCTTAAAATACAACACTCGACAGAGTGTACAATTTATCAAGACTTAATGCGCGGATAAAGTGGTCAAATGGTGGCGATTGCGCCGAACATTATCGGCGAATAGTACTTGACGCCGATAAATACCAGTATTCACCTACCGCAAACTACCTGTAGAGTGTTATATGTAGGTACTCGTATTCCTAGAATCCGGCATTCGGCATCATCACCAGTCGACCACCGTGTACGTCGTGTTTCTACTCTACTCTTCTCTCGAGACTCGAATCGTCAGCCACCCAATAAAAAATCAACGTAGAAATTGTTTCTCATTTGGACGCGAGTAGGCAATAAATAAGACGCAAGGCGGCCACCTTTTTAATGCGGCTAATTCGGTCCTGAAATGCGAAAAGCCTCCCAGATTGTCGATTGCCGAGCCAACATATTAGAAAATTTACACGACGAAGACGGTCTCCTTTTATAAATGCTGCGGCTCTTTCGTCTCAAAAGCACGTGCTCGAGTTGTCTATGTCTAATACCTACTTAACGACACCTTGCCCCACCGGCCACCGGCTGCGTAGTGCTCACGGTGTAAAAATTTATCTGGTCGGTGATGATTTTTTTTTCTTCTCTCTCGGCAACTTTGCCGCGAGTTCAAAGCTGTCGAGGAAAAAATTAGTGTATTATGTTGTCAAAATCCCAAGTAATAAAATCTTAATGCTTTACAATTTATTACTGCAAGAGTAAGGTAAGCGTCGTCGGCGCGTTGCTTATTAAATTTTTACCACGAGATAATACCTCTTAGGTGTAACCCTATCTGTGGCATACTTATGGAAACTGGAAGCGATCTTGGGCTGAATTTTGTTATTTTATGCAGAACACGATGGAATAAAAAGGGGCAACAGCACCCTTGAAAAAGGCAACTGAAGAAGTTTCATTACGAGTAGAAATACATAATTATGTAGTACATACTTCCAGCTGCACTCTCCTAATTTCTTAGAAGTCAAGTCGATTTTTGGGTTGGGTGACTTCGACTTTTTTTTTTGATTATGTATGGATTATGCTGAAAGACCTAAAAACCTACTGCACGAGTTTACTTTTACCACTGGGTACGTAGAACTTCAAAATAATCCAGCAAAGACAGAGTTTTCTCTTTGGTATGGACCAGATGACTCATTTAACTAGGTACCAGTGATATCACAGGCTCAGGCCTTGTAATTTGTGCGCTATAATTTATAGGTACCTTCTTTCGTCCGATTAGTCAACCTTATTTACTGTCTTCAACCTTATTTACTGTCTTCTTTTCACTGGATGGTTCAAAGTGGCATGGCATAATAAATACCCTAACGTGAGATCATCGTGTGCAAATCCTCTAATGCATAATTATGTGGCATACATTGTACTGTATTGTAGGTACAGGTAATTTGAACACATTTGAATCTGGGTGGAGATTTTTTCGATTACTCATCTTAGCGAAATGTTCGCAATCCTGCGAAGAATAAAGAGTGCTAAATTGGACGTATACTTATCTAATTTTAGAGCAAAAAAATAAGTTTTTATTCTGGAACTCCGCCCCCCTTTCCACCATCCAAGGAAGTCGAAAATGTATACAAATACATCTCCACTATTGCAGTGTAAAATTTTGAACCTTAACATTTATTTTTTCAAAATTTTGATTTTATTTGCAAAAAAAATCAATTTTTTTTTTCATTTTGAAAGCAGAGGCATGCTGAAGGGGAGAAGAGGTGGGGGAGGTGTCTCACCTCCTCAGAGAGAAAAATTTTGGCGAATAGTTGAGAATTATTGGGAAAAATAGCATGGAATTGGAAAAAATTGAGAAAGGGAAAGTTGAGAGGAAATCCCTTTCCTCTTTCCGACCAAAATTAGAAATTGGAAAAATTGACTTCTCATATCAATAATTTTGTTTTATGTATTTGAAATTTTGAAAAAATGTAGATTTTCTTTTTTGAATAACTGTGTTTTTAATGAGATATTTTGGATTCTATTTAATCGTTTGTTCATTTTGGTTTTTTGTTTCAGGTAAAGCACAAATTTTGCAAAATATTGAAACTGAGAACGCACGATGAATGAGTAGAAGGTAAGACAATCGTTTATTATTCATGCAACGAATCTGTGATGAATTTGTGAATCGCCATTTGTATACTTTCTAGATGAGATCGGAGGTATATTTCCCATAAACAAACTCAAAAAAAAGTGAGTTTTTCCCCTCGTTTCGTTCGGATCAGGACCGTCGAGAGGGGGGGGGGGCAAAAGCTTTTGCCCTCGCTCCGCTCGGGCTTGTTTCCTTTTCCGTTTCAAGATTTGGATGGAATTTTTAATTTTTTTTTTCTCGTATCCGGTCGACATGCCTAAATTAACATGAAAAACTCAATCTAAATCTAAATCTATGTACCCTTCCCCTGCCAGTACTCCAGGAATCTAACTGCTTCATCGTCAAGTGTCCCATTTAATTTTCCAGGATCGATTTTTCCTGATAATTCACACTCAAATAAGTGTCTGTCAGTCTGAACATCGCCGCATTCACACAGATCATCATCAGCCAACTGCCATCTATGAAGGTTGTACTTAGACCTTGTGACTCCGCACCTCAATCTGTTCAGTGTTTTCCACAGTCCATATTTGAAGAGTCCAGGGAAAGAACCAGGTAAGTCACTTTTTTTCAAAAATGAGTTTAGGGTTGAATTAAATTCACACTGAGGGGTAGAAAAATGTAGTCCATTTACATTTTGAAAAAAATCGATTTTTCGTGGTTAAAATGGCCTTTAAAAAAAAGAGGAGAAGAGAAAAATGAGCCGAGACAAAATGTGAGGCGACAGGAAGAAAATTTCAACATCGTCAACTATTTAGAATACAAAAATTTTTCATTATGTCATCATAATAATCGATTTTCATCGAATTCAAGTTGTTGTGAAACACTGATTTTTCGATTTTTTGCTTGATTTTTTCACGAAAACAGTGACTTTTCAAGTCGTGACTGGCTCATCTCTTCATTGCAACTTCACGTCTGACTGCTGGTGGGGCAATTCCATTCAACTCATATAGGTTATTCAATGGTGTTGGGTGTAGGCACCCTGTCACCAATCTACATGCTTCATTTAAGGGTATATCAACTTTGCTTGCATGTGCTGAACGACTCCAAACAGGGCAGGCATACTCTCCCACTGAGTAGCACAGTGCTAGTGCAGATGCTCTCATAACTTGGGGCTTAGCTCCCCAACTGCTGCCTGCTAGTTTGCGAATTATATTTGAAGGGCGGTTTTCCAAAAAGCGATAAGTCAAAAATTATGATTTCGAGATAAATGATGTTTTTAGTGCCCATTTCAAGGCGCGATGCACTTGGAGTATGCCACCTATCCTGCACGTTGTATTGGATCTATCTCAACACGTACGTGTTGGTTTTGTGGTGTAACTCAAGTTTGCAGCGCTTCTGCGGTAGAAAAAGTAAACTGACTTATCGCCTTTTGGAAAAACGATTTTTCATGTTTTCATTTATATGATAGAACCAGTGTTGCAAATTGATGTAAGTCAATTCTAATTCACAATACAAAAGTATATGACCAAAAAAATTGATTACAAAAAATTTTACATGTATTTTAAACAAAAATTAAGTACCTATTACAACACTATAAATTGAAAAAAAAGATTTTTGATTAAAAAAAAAATCTTACCACTATTTCGACAATAAATTTACAAAAAAAAAATTTTTGATTGAAAAAAAAAATTTTTACCTGCATTTTGGCGATAAAATTGGCAAAAATCAAGTATTTATCTACAGCACTATCATTTTAAAAAAATGTATCTGCATTTTGGCAATAAAATAAAAATGAAAATATAGTACATATTACAGTAGGTACTATCTATTTAAAAAACCATATTCGCAGCTCTATTTTGGCTATAAAAGTAACGAAAACGAAGTGATCATGACTTATCTCGTTTTGGAAAAACGATTGCAATCCGCAACTTACAGAAAAGCTGGATTGTGCGTAGGTAAATAGGTATTTTGGGTAGGTTAGGCATTAAATAGGTGAGATACGACCTATAGAACACAATGGCGTGAAAAACTCAATTTTCAAAAAACTTGACTTATCCACTTTTGGAAAACCGCCCTTCATTTGTTCTGGCTGCAACTTTCATTTTAGTTACCATGGATAATATCATATAGGAACAACAGTGCTATTATTTCTCTCCTTTTTTCTAATGAGTTGATTTCAAATCCTTCTAACAGTTCCTTTTGAGTTAGGTCATGAGGATAATATTCGAAGGTCTTCAAATATAGGTATTTTAGAAACCTGGTTTGAATTTTTTCAAGTTCTTTTATGAATTTTTTGGTATGAGGAAACTAGACTAGTATTCCAAACTCAAGGATTGATCTTATGTATAAGAAATATAAAATCTTAAACGTGTTTATCCTCCTGAAATGAGCAGAATTTCTGACCACAAAATACGCCATTCGTCTTGCCTTGACTAACACAGTATTGACATGACACTTGAAGGTAAGCCCCACATCTAGAATCACACCCAGGTCCCTAACAGTTGTTAAGCGAGAAAGTTCTTCCCCATTGGCAGTATATGTGCAACCTATAACATTTCTTTTTCGAGTAAAAGTAATTGTAGAACATTTAGAAATATTCAGGGGAAGTTTGTTTTCAATGCTCCATTCAACAAACCTATCAAAATCTGTCTGAAGTTCTTGGCTATCTTTTACAGTTTGAATTTTCTTATATATTTTTGCATCATCAGCAAAAAGCAGGCTCTCTGAATTTTCTAGCACAGATGGGAGGTCGTTTACAAATAATAGAAAGAATTGGGGGCCCAAGTTAGAACCCTGAGGGACACCAGATGGACAGGGGTATATACTAGATATTCTGTTTTTGTAAGACACATACTGCACCCTCCCATTCAGATAAGACCAGAATAAACTACACAAGTTGTGAGAGAAACCAAGTTTTCCAAGTTTTAGTATTAGAATTCTATGGTTGACACTATCAAATGCTTTTTTAAAATCAGTATATATTGCATCCACTTGACCACCACCATCAAGGGAGCTCAGACAGAACTCAACAAAGTTGATGAGATTTGTGTTGACTGACCTACCCTCAACAAAACCATGTTGGCTTGATGAAATGAGATTTTTAATTTTAGGATATAGTTTGCCATATATAATCATTTCAAACAGTTTTGCAGGGATTGGAATTAATGATATTGGTCTGTAGCTAGTGACTTTTTCAAGTGTGCCTTTTTTTGGAACAGGGATGACTTTTGAGCATTTCCATCCAGTTGAAAATTTATTCTTGGAAATTATGAGATTAAATATAAAGGTAAGGGTTTGAACAAGAATTCTCCCACACCCTTGTATACATAGGAGGGTATGTTATCTGGCCCTAATGTACGTTTAGCTTTCAGCTTTGAAATAGCTAACTTAACTTCTTTTTCACTAACCTGTCCAATTGATATTATGGAACATACACCTGAGAGGGATGAACCGCACATTGAGTTGTCGCTATAAATTTGATTATCTTTCACATAAACTGATTGGAAGAACTCTGCGAATGAGTCAGCAACGTCATCCCCATGTTTTTCTGTTCCATGCATATCATACATTATGTCACAAGAGTTGTTTCTAGCTGATCTGTTTAAATTCATTTCTCTCCAAAAATTCTGTGGATTAGTGGTATAATTTTGCTCTAGTCCAGAATTGTAGTTCTTAAGGGCAATTTTAGTCATTTTCTTTACCTCTTTCCTAAGGTCTTTAAATTTTTCTCTGTGCTCCTGTAGACCAGTTTTAATAAACAGTTGCCTCGACTTCTCTTTCTCTTTCAATTTTTTAATTATATCTCGGCTGAACCATGGAGGATATTTTGTTCCCTTTCCTGACTTGATTTCATTAAAATAAGGTACATGGTTGGAAATTATTTCATTAACTACACTGCTATAGGATTTCTCTGCCTGATCAACCTCAACGACTCGTGATATAGGAAGACGGGAAGGGGGATAGGAGCTCGAACAAGCAACACTTTGAAATAAAAGCCACCCTTATTTCACATTTCATGTGCCATTTCGCGTCTGAATTTTTTTTTTTTGTTGAATTTTGATCAAAATTAGGAGTCATTTTTCTTGCATGCATCACCTTCCAAGGATATTAAGCTTTCATTTTAAACATTAAAATGTTGAAAAGAGGTTCAAAGAAGACCCCCCCCCCCATTGTAATTTTTTTCACAAATTTTCAAAGGGCAGCTATCGTTCATGCTTTTGTACTCGTTAGAAACAGTTGAACTTTCACCTCAAAATATTAATCTTCAGCTTTTCAGGTTTCAACCATTATAGAGTTGTATTTTCGAAATTATTTTGTTATGGGAAATGTAAATTTCAGATTTACTCAAAATTCAATGAAATTCCATCACCGAGTCTTCAAAGTTATATCCTAAGAGAAAATCGCAAATGCCTGAAAAATACGACCCCCCCCCCTTCTTTCCTCCTTCTCACTCTTTACACTTGAGACTGTTGAAGAAAACTCGAGGAAAAAATTCAGGCGAAATCAGATTGCCTGCAGATGGTTAAAAAAAATATCCCAGTGACGAAAATAATAATTACGAAAACATCGAAGAAAATTCACTCAAATTAGTCATGTTCCCTCTCCCCCTCCCTTCAAAATCGACAGAGAAATTCACTGACTTTCGACGAATTTGAATACCTATAGGTATTACTAGTTTGGGTGATTTTTATTTATCCTGCTAGAATATTTTTTTTTTTAGCGAATTTCAGAAAGTTTTCATTTAAAAACTACGAACGATGATGAATAAAGATGATGTTTTCCACCTACTCGTACTTGCTCTACAGAGCCTTCCAAGAAACTTGTCAAGAGCTGTTTCCTTCCCCTTCCCCTTACCCAAAATGAATAATCATTGCTGAGTATATTTTTAAAGCCTTTTTCCAAAAGTCAAAATTTCTTCAATAATCATTCCAAATTTGAAAGATTCGATCTAATAATCTCTATACCTATTACCTACTAGTTTCGTACTCCTAATTTAGCAGCAAAGAAATGCTTCTCCTTCACTCGGTCACTCGAGAAATAGTCTGTGCGAAGGTAATTTTCATCTCGTCGCAATCAATATTAACGACGAGAATGACGTAGCATAAAAACAAGATGAGGCATATATTTCATTTACTCATTTTCCAAAAACGTATAAAGAATACTCAGGTAGGTAGCTAGGTACTGTTATAAGGTGAGAAAACATTCCGTTTGATGTTGGACAAGTTCACCGGTAACACGTCCATCATACAAGATGGGAAATGAAGAGAAGGGAAAAGAGTTACAAATATAATAAACAAAACACCAGTACCCCATCAATAATAATTCTTAATCGGACATTTCGCCAACTTGCGAACAACCGCGAACAGATGTACGTACTCGTATAAAAACAATAACAAACGTCTTATCATCATTATCAACAATATTATAATGTTGATACAATTTCTCTCTTTGTGATATGTGGTTCGGTCCGAAAAAGGTAATGTAATTTTAACCAGTTTTCAAGTTTCAACCACTCGGCACTCGGGACTCGGGACTCACTCGCAGTTTTAAATACGAAAATCAAGTAGCAATGAACTTGTTGTTCACGATATAGCGAATGAATGTACATATCTACTTTCTACGAGGAAATGCTGTATGTTCTTTCGTAGAACATCGACTCGACGAATGTAATTTAAAAACTGCACCCAATTCCATATACCTGTAGATGCCTTTTTTAATAGTGCAGTCAATTAAAATGATAATCGATTACGTTTTATTCTAATTTTATTATCGGTTCGAATTTCGGTCTTGTTCTGGCGATCGATGTTGAAGTTGGTGTATCTATAATGGAAATTTACCTATATGGTATACATTTCTTTAGACAGTGTCAGGTGTTTCTTTGAATTCTATTCCACATATTACGAGACTCACAATTGACAATACAAGAGATTAGAAAAATATTGGTCATTGGTCTCAATGTACTTTTCTAATTTCGTGTTCGCGTAATATTGTTAAATTTGAAGAATTTTTTTTCAGGACACAGTCGTTTTTTTTATGTGCGATAGAAATAGACGTACAGTAACACGCGTGTTAGATATGTAACGCCATAAAAAATGACCAAATTGCATATTGGCAAAATGCCTCAATTATACATCGTACGTTTATATGCTTCATACAAACAAAATTATATAATATTGTGCAAAAAATTACGTGCCAGTGAGAGGAGAGGGAGTGGCATGGTCCAGTTTTTAAAAAGTTTGTAAAATTAATAATTATGTTGAGTAGTAAAAACGTTTCAATAATTTGAACAAACCTATTCTCTAGATTTCATCGTTTACGGTAGCAGGCGAGGAGAGGAGTGTACTCTACGTCTGGAGGAGAAAATTCTAGTACCTACTTTTATGTACCTTATCTTTCTTTTTTTCACGAGATGGTCGAAGAAAAATATTGGAATTTATCGTAATTGGGACAGAAAGCTGAAATTTGGTGTTAAGGGGCGAAAAAAAATTAGGAGCTGTTTTGGTTCAAATGGGCAATATTGGGAGGGAGCAAAATGAAAAAAAAAATCAAAAATTGATAACTTTTGCTTCATTTTCCATTTTTTGATTTTTCGAAAATTACCTAGGGCAAATCTAGCACCCTTTTTTTTTTTACTTAGGGTATTGAAACCTTACAGGATTTATTTTTTCATCAAATGGAACCACTTTGCGGGGTGGGAGCAGAAAATAGTATATTAATCTATTAGTCCGGCATATGACAATAGGAGTAATTGCACCCCCCCCCCCGCCGATCCTCCGGGACAACTTTTTTCTTAAAGGGGACATCGTAAGGAATATTTAAGAGCAAACTTGCCATAAAAAAAGTTGGCCTTACTTACAAAATTGCGGCCATTTTGATAGACAGGTCAGCCGAAATCGCAGATTTTACGTTTTAACATAGGACTTGCACGAACTTTTTCAAACTTTACAAAGGTAGATCGAAAGATCATGCAAAAATTCATCACATGTCAAAATTTCAAGTGCTAAAGTGCATTTTTCGATTTTTGGCGAATTTTTAAAAATCGAATTTAGGCCAAAAATGGGGGAAAAAATTAAAATTTTACCAAATTGACCAAGAAAGCTGAAATTTGAGATATACCCTATTTTCGACATGCCAAATCGATTGGAAATATTTTCAACCCGTTTTGAGCAGTTCTGGAGCCTCCAGCAGATTTTTGAAACTCGAAATTCCCACAAAATTCCATCAAACTGGAGTTGTAAAGCTAAAATTTATTCTAAAAACTAATTTCAATACGCTACGAAGTACTGCAGGTAAATTTCAAGTCGTTTTGGATCCTCCAGCGACTTTTTAAAAATTCCTTAAGCCTCCAGCAGAATTTTGAAACTTAAAATTTTCACAAAATTTCATCAAATGGAGATGGAAAGCTGAAATACTCTACACTACAATTTTAACACCCTTGAAGACGACTTCAGGTGGGTTCAAGTAATTTTAGGGCCTACAGCGAATTTTTTTTGAAAATTACTGGAGCCTCCAGCAGATTTTTGAAAGTTTAAATTCACAAAATTTGATCAAATGGAGATGGAAAGCTGAAATTTACTCTACACTCCAATTTTAACACCCTTGAAGACGACTTCAGGTGGGTTCAAGTAATTTTAGGGCCTCCAGCGACTTTTTTTGAAAATTACTGGAGCCTCCAGCAGATTTTTGAAGCTTTAAATTTTCACAAAACTTCATCAAATAAAGATGGAATGCTGAAATTTACTCTACACTCCAATTTTAACACCCTTGAAGACGACTTCAGGTGGATTCAAGTAATTTTAGGGCCTCCAGCGACTTTTATGAAAATTACTGGAGCCTCCAAAAGATTTTTGAAACTTCAAATTTCCCCAACATTAATTTATCAAATAGAGTTGGCAAGCTGAAATTTACTTCGCAGCCTACATGGTGGTTTCAAATGATTTTGAAGCTTCCAGCTACTTTTAGGAAATTTCAATTTTACAAAAAAACGTCATACAACCTTTCAAAAAGTTGCTGGAGGCTCCAAAACGACTTGAAATTCACCAGCAGTCAACTTCTTAGCGTATTGAAATTAGTTTGCAGAATGAATTTCGACTCTCCATCTTAGTTTGATGAAATTTTGGGGAAATTTCAAGTTTCAAAAATCTACTGGAGGCTCCAGTCATTTTCAAAAAAGTCATTTGAGGCTCTAAAATGACTTGAACCCACCTGAAGTCGTCTTCAGAGGGTGTTAGAATTGGAGTGTTGAGTAAATTTCAGCTTTCCATCTCCATTTGATGAAATTTTGTGAAAATTCAAAGTTTCAAAAATCTGCTGGAGGCTTCAGGAATTTTCAAAAAGTCGCTGGAGGATCCAAAACGACTTGAAATTCTGTACTCCAATGCAAAAAGGATGACAAGGATTTTAAACTTTTCAGTTCAAAATTTGAAATTCCTGTTTCTCAAAACTGCACTGAACACACTAACCTCCTTTCCTTATGCCAGGTCATAGGACTCCCATCCTTTTTGCATTGGAGTACAGAATTTACCTGCAGTACTTCGTAGCGTATTGAAATTAGTTTTTAGAATAAATTTTAGCTTTACAATTCCAATTTGTTGGAATTTTGTGGGAATTTCAATTTCGAGTTTCAAAAATCTGCTGGAGGCTCCAGAACTGCTCAAAACGGGTTGAATTCGTTTCCAATTGACTTGGCATGTCGAAAATAGGGTAAATCCCAAATTTCAGCTTTCTTGGTCAATTTGGTAACATTTTAATTTTTTCCCTCATTTTTGGCCTAAATTCAAAAATTCACCAAAAATCGAAAAATGCACTTTAGCACTTGAAATTTTGACAGGTGATGAATTTTTACTTTTTTTTTGGCAAGTTTGCTTCAAAATGTTCGTTAGGATGCCCCCTTTAAGAAAAAAGTTGTCCCGGAGGATCGGCGTGGGGGGCAATTACTCCTATTGTCATATGCCGGACTTTATTAAAAGTTTATTATTTTTTCTTCCAGAATTAAATGATTTTTTCTTAACCCCCTCCACTCCCCTCCCTTCAAAATGTTGTATTTTATAAGGAAGTACCTACTTCTTCATTTCTTGATTTTCACTAAAATGAGCCGAGAGCCTACCCCCTACCCCTCAAACAAAAAAATTTTAAAAATCAATATTTACTTACCCATTGAAAAATTTTCCATTTTTGCGTTGGAATTCTTCTAAATAAGTAAAATGATCCCTTTCTCAAAAAAAAACCTTTCTCGGCGATCCCCTTGTATGGAGCCTTCCAAAGTTAGAAATAATCAAAAACGAAAAACAAAAATTGAAATAAGGGTGTAAGGTAAGTAGTATTTTTGAAAAATGGAAAATTTTCAAAAAAATTTTACATGAGTGGATTTTTTTAAAATGAAAAATTCAGGTCTTTGAAGGTTTTATTGAAAAATCCATGTGACTATGTGACCTATGGGTTTTCTAGATCGTCAGAGATGCTGATTTCGAATTTCGACTTACTTACTGTTTCAATAGGTACAAGGTACCTGACCCTCTCAATAAGCCTCAATTTCAAAAAAAAATAATAATAATAATAATCTTTAGAGTAAGTATACTGATTTACAATTTTACTTTATTTTTGCAAAAAGAGCTTCTAGAGTTGTTGATTTTTTTCAATTTTTGAGGGTTTAATCCCAGGGACCAACACTAGTTGAGAGATCAAGGAAGGGATTTTCTATTAAAAAAAAATGATTACCTATTCGTGGGAATTTTCCAAAAAAACATAACTGACTTCGATTTACTCAATCTGATTTTTTGTGTTTTTTTTCGACTCTGAGGGGGAGGGGCTTCATACAAGGATAGGTACAAATCAGTTTCGGTAACCAGAGAAAGGGGTTTTCTGGGAAAAAGGGATTGTTTATTTTGAAAAAATACAGATCAAATTTTAGTTTTTTTTTGGCTGAAATTTTCAAACAATTTGTTCCATGAAAATCAACTCACTAATTTGATGGCGTTTACTCGCTCACTTCAAGAATCCGGTGGTCTCCACCCCCACCCCCACCCCCACCCAACAAAATCAGAACCAAGATGCGGCCAAAATGCCAGCAAATTGAGTGTGCTGACTCGTCGTTTATTAGGTGTTTTTTTAGGATGCTGAGTTAAATTATGAACTCGGTTTTTGAATGTAACCCCACCCATCCACCCTTCGTGCCCCTTCCAGCTCTCTCAATTTGAAGAGAAATTTGTATATAATTGTAAAAGTGTGATGTGTACGTCATGTTAATAATTTTTAATTTGAGGACTCCGAGTGTGCGAATATCAATTCATTTTTGGAATTTTAGAGATCTCTGGTGTCCCCCCTCCCTCACCCTGTGCTCCTTCAGAAAAATTCACCCAACTAATTTACGAGTAATTTGACACCTTTTTGCGATAATTTTCACTTCTATGGGCATAATTTTTATAGTATTATTAATTTTTTACAATATATTTTTGTAGAATTTTGGCATTTTTACTACGTACATTTTTGGTGATTTTAGGTAATTTTTTTATTTTTTCGTTTTTTTTTTTGGATAATTTTCGCAGTATTTTTGGAATTTTTTTTCTTTTAAAGACATTTTAAAAATAAATTTTGTAATTTTTCATTATTTTTGATCCATTTGAGTGACATTTTATTAATTCTTCGAAATTTCTTCAGTTTTTGGGGTGGTTTTTGCATCGTTGAGGAAAATTTAATTGAATTTTATCAACTTTTACGCTTGAATATGAATTTTATGCAAACTTTTGTGCGTACTTACAGTTTCGGAATTTATTTCTCATGTAAGTATACCTACTTACTTGAAAACGATTGATGTATGTTTTTCGTACAGATTTCATGGAAATGAAATCCTATTGGACATGGTCCCCTCACCTCATCACGCCTTCATAATAATTTGGTTTATTTTCACCCTTGTTCTTTTTTGAAGAGTGCGTGAAAAATGGCAGTTGTTTTTATAATGAAATTAATAAAGAATAAGCTAATCACTCCATAATATTGAGAAAAACACAGGAATAAAAACGATATTTTTTTGTCTTCCCCAAAAATAATGTTATCGATTAAAAACAAAATTTCAGAATTTTTTGATGAGCTTTTTCCTTTGAAATTATTATCGAGAATAAAAATTAAAAAAAAAATAAATTAAACTTTTGTTGGCACTTTTAAAGTGAACAGGAATTGATTTTTTTGGGCGAGGAGATGAGGACAGTAAAAAAATGCGATTGCTTAGCTCTTTCTTACATCCCAAAGATATTAGTCGGGGAGCCCACTTAAGGATAAATTGCACCCCCCCCCCGTCGATCCTCCGGGACAACTTTTTTCTTAAAGGGGGAGTCCTAAGGAACATTTCTGGCCCTTGTACTCAAAAAAAAAGTGGTCCTACTTACAAAATGGCGGCCATTTTGATTGACAGGTCAGATGAAATCGCAGATTTTGCGTTTCAACATAGGACTTGCACAACATTTTTCAAACTGTACAAAGGTAGATCGAAAGATCAAGCAAAAATTGATCACCTGTCAAAATTTCAAGTGCTATAGTGCTTTTTTCGATCATTTGGTGAATTTTTGAAAATCAAATTTAGGCTTAAAATGAGGGGAAAAATCAAAATGTTACCAAATTGACCAAGAAAGCTGAAATTTGGGATACACCCTATTTTCGACATGCCAAATCGATTGGAAACTGTTTCAAACCATTTTGAGCAGTTCTGGAGCCTCCAGCAGATTTTTGAAACTCGAAATTCCCACAAAATTTCACCAAAATGAAGTTGGAAAGCTGAAATTTATACTGCAAACTAATTTCAATACGCTACGAAGTCAACTGCAGGGGAATTTCAAGTCGATTTAGAGCATCCAGCGATTTTTCGAAAATTACTGGAGCCTCCAGTAGATTTTTGAAACTTTGAATTTTCACAAAATTTCATGAAATGGAGATGGAAAGCTGAAATTTACTTTACACTTCGATTTTAACACCCTCTGAAGACGACTTCAGGTGGGTTCAAGTCATTTTGTAGCCTCCAGCGACTTTTTGAAAATTACTGGAGTCTCTAGTAGATTTTTGAAACTTGAAATTCCTGGAACATTTTACCAAATGGAGTTGGCAAGCTGAAATTTACTTCGCGGAAATTTCAATTTTCCAAAAAACACCATACGACCTCTCAAAAAGTGGCTGGAGGCTCCAAAACAACTGGAAATCCCAGCAGACGATTTCGTAGCGTATTAAAATTAGCTTGCAGAATGAATTTTGACTTTCCGTCTCCGTTTGATGAAATTTTGTGAAAATTTAAAGGTTCAAAAATCCACTGGAGGCTCCAGTAATTTTCAAAAAATCGCTGGATGCTCCAAAACAATTTGAAATTCCCCTGCAGTTGACTTCGTAGCGTATTGAAATTAGTTTGCAGAATAAACTTCAGCTTTCCAACTCCATTTTGGTGAAATTTTGTGGGAATTTCGAATTTCAAAAATCTGCTGGAGGCTCCAGAACTGCTCAAAACGGTTTGAAACAGTTTCCAATCGATTTGGCATGTCTTGGTTTGATGAAATTTTGGGGAAATTTCAAGTTTTAAAAATGTACTGGAGGTTCCAGTAATTTTCAAAAAAGTCGTTGGAGGCTCTAAAATGACTTGAAACCCACCAGAAGTCGTTTTCAGAGGGTGTTAAAATTGGAGTGTAGAGTAAATTTCAGCTTTCCATCTCCATTTGAGGAAATTTTGTGAAAATTTAAAGTTTCAAAAATCTACTGGAGGCATCAGGAATTTTTAAAAAGTCGCTGGAGGCTTCAAAACGACTTGAAATTTACCTGCAGTACTTCGTAGCGTATTGAAATTAGTTTTTAGAATAAATTTTAGCTTTACAGCTCCAATTTGATGGAATTTTATGGGAATTTCAAGTTTCAAAAATCTGCTGGAGGCTCCAGAACTGCTCTAAACGGGTTGAAACCGTTTCCAATCGATTTGGCATGTCGAAAATAGGGTATATCCTAAATTTCAGCTTTCTTGGTCAATTTGGTAACATTTTGATTTTTTCCCTCATTTTTGGCCTAAATTCGATTTTCAAAATTCAGCACTTGAAATTTTTACAGGTGATAAATTTTTGCATGATCTTTCGATCTACCTTTGTAAAGTTTGAAAAAGTTCGTGCAAGTCTGTGTTAAAACGCAAAATCTGCGAATTCGGCTGACCTGTCAATCAAAATGGCCGCCATTTTGTAAGTAGGGCCACTTTTTTTTTTGAGTACAAGGGCTATAAATGTTCCTTAGGACTCCCCCTTTAAGAAAAAAGTTGTCCCGGAGGATCGACGGGGGGGGGGGGGTGCAATTTATCCTTAAGTGGGCTCCCCGACTATATATTTTGCAAATTTTTTTTCACGTTTTAAAAATTCCAAAACTCATTTCGGAAATAACCACGATAATAGTGAATTTGAACTTTGAGATCTGAAATTTTTAGCACCCTTTTGGAAGTCATTTGATACAAAATTTTCGATATGTTTCTCCAAATTTTTTTTAAAAAAGATGTAAGATCCTTGCTTCTTGGAGCCCAACCTGAAATCCTATTGAATGGAATGTTGACAATGACAATATTTGCCTCTATTAATAAACTCGGTAAACATTTTTACTTCTTTGACTCGTCTCTTGAGAAGAAAAAAAAAATCAATAAATTAAACGGGGAAAAGGGGTGCGTGTATCGAAACCAGTTCCGAATTTTATCACTTGTGACATTTTGAAATGTTATCGATTTTTAAACACATTCGACTCGAGATTGCAGAAGTGTATCAGCTCGTAAGCTAAGCTAATCAACCTATTGAAAATTTTGTTTATCGATATGTTATATATTTTTATTTTTACGACAAGAAGTCAAGAACGAGCTGAGAATCGAGTTGGACAAGTTGTTGAGTATAAAATATACGACTTACGATAATCGTTTTTCCAACAAATTCGCATGCCACACGCGTGTTCTCCGTATCGATATCTCGAAACAGGCAAGGTGCAGTCACAGGCACACAGCGAGTATGATTATGAATTTGATTTTCTTTTACGTGAACTTGAATTTTTTTTTCGCGCACCAACCACCACCAAAGATGCACACTCGGACGATTCAAAACGTTCGACTAACTACTCGTAGGAATTGCGAGTTGATTGTTTTAATGAATATTTTTTTTTTCTTTACTTCAAACCTACGCATATTCGTTTCACTTGTACGTACACTACATACGTACGCGTAAAGTACAATATTTTTCCTAGTGAGCGCCAAACTTTGCCTGCGCGTTGGCTGCGGGGTAATTGGTGGATATTTTTTCTTCACTGTATGATGAATAAACAAATGTCGAGTAATTTGGGACACGGTACGAGAGTGTTTTTTTTTTTATCGTGGCCAGAGCGTCGTTAAATATTAAAACGGTAAGTAATTCGATTCGCGTTGCGACGTTTGGCGATAATAAAAAGTATACTTAGGTAAGGATCGATGAAAATGTATTTTGAGGGGATGAGGGGGTGAGGGCAGAGTGATTATTTGAAAGGTGTAGCCTGACGTATTGAAAGCATAGGAGGCGTGAATTGAATTTTGATTTGATCGAAGTGACGATGAAGGGAGAGGGGGAGGAATATTTGCATTGGGTTGGGGCTGAACATAACTTTTGATACGTGATTTCGACGTTTTTGGTTTTTCTGATTTTTTTTTTTTACAAATTTTTGAGTTTTTTAGTCTCGAGTTTGAACGTTCAAAGTGAAAATTTATTTTTTCATTATCAGCTCTCAAATTAAGTCGTATAATTTAAAAATTTGGATTTTTTAGTGAGTTTTACGAACCAATTTTCAAAATGAGATCTCAACATTTTCATAGGCGACAACAGAGTGCTCAATTCAGATTAGAAATTTATGAAGGCGAAAAAAATATAATGAACGAAGTTACTCATCGATCACCGATTATTGAGTCGAAGACCCTGGGCTCGAATATTGGTTCATTTTTCTTCGAATTAACTCTTCTGAACTTTACTTGTTCACTTTCGGTTTCCTCGAACTCGAACGTGGTGAGAGTATCAAAAAATTGAAAATTTATTTACAGCGAAACTAGCAAAAGTGAGTTTGGTTGAGGACTTTCGCCTGTGGAAATTCTCGTATGGCAACTTGAGTTACATTCACGTATGATGGTTGCTGTAATTTCGGGGATCTGGCTGAAATTTCAACAAGAGATGGATTTTCTTTAACAGAAAATGTCTAACTGTAAGTCATCTCTCGGTGATTAAAATTTCTTGCAAACGAAATAATTTTTCGACTTTTGGGTCATTCCATGTCAATTCGACCAAACGTTTTCGAGTCATGTCTTTCGATTTTGCTCAATTTTTTTTACAATATTTACCCAGTAAGTAAGAAACCCGCAATCAGTTTGGTCCCAGCCCCCTCAGGGGGCGGGTGGGGGGCTTCCATTATTTTCACATTGTCTCGAGGTACTCAATTTCAGCAACGCATTCCTCCAAAACAATGATACTTTGATCAAAACTGATTTCACAGTTCAATAGGGTATTGAATTTTGAACTTTTCAAGCATTTTGAAATTTTCAAAAGTTGAAAGTTGAACTTTCAAACTGAAAGTTCAAATTTCAAAATGGCGCTCCAAGTCGGAGCTACCATTTAAAATTCTGAAAAAATTTCCGAAGATGCGCCTTTTGATGCTTTTTTGAAATATTCAAGTTTTGAGATGGGATCTCTCAATGGAGGGGGAGCACCCCCACCCCCAATTTCTGGGGGCCGTGGATGGGCCCAATCAAAAATCTGACGTCATATTCGTATTCAGCGTCACCAAAAACATACTATTTGATGTGTCGGACGAAAAAAACCCTATTTTGAACTTTCACCCCATTTGGGGAGGTGCCGGGGGGCGTGGATGGGGCCCAATCAGAAATCTAACGTCATATTCGTGTTCAGCGTTACCAAAAACATACAATTCGATATATCACATGCCCCAGATTTTTATTTGAAAGTTTTGCCCAAAATTGGGGGTGGGGGTGCTTCCCTTCCATCAAGAGATCCCATCTCAAAACTTGAATATTTCAAAAAAACCATAAAAAAGTACATCTTCGGAAATTTTTTCAGAATTTTAAATGGTAACTCCGACTTGGAGCGCCATTTTGAAATTTGAACTTTCAGTTTGAAAGTTCAACTTTCAACTTTTGAAAATTTCAAAATGCTTGAAAAGTTCAAAATTCAATACCCTTTTGAACTGTGAAATCAGTTTTGATCAAAGTATCATAGTTTTGGAGGAATGCGCTGCTGAAGTTGAGTACCTCGAGACAATGTGAAAATAATGGAAGCTCCCCCACCCGCCCCCCGAGGGGACTGGGACCAAACTGATTGCGGGTTTCTTACTTACTGGGTGGGTAGATATTGTAAAAAAAATTGAGCGAAATCGAAAGACACGACTTTCAAAATCGCACTTTTTTGGTCGAATTGACATAAAATGACCCTTTTGGTAAAAATCTTGGATTTTTTTTTGAGACGATTTCTTTAATGCTTAAAAAAAGTAAAGAAATTGCCAGAAAAAAAAGTAAATTACTTCGCATTTTAGCAAAATTATTGGAATAATTTTACCTACTTTTTCCCAAAAATTACCCAAAAGTTTCGTTTTTCTACCAAAATCAAAAAAGTTGCAAAAAATCTCGATCTTCCTTATAATTTTAATCGATATTTTACCAAAAGTATTGCTTTTCGGTAAAACTGTCACAGGTGTTGCCCCCCCCCCCCTCCAAAAAACATCAAAATTTATCGATTTTTAAGAAAATTGACAAAAAAAAAAATTCTATTTAGAATATTGTATAAGTAAAGAAACAATAATAAATCATTTTTTCGCCAGAAATTGTCAAAGATGCTGATTTTTTCAAAAGTGACAAAAATTTTCTCTTTTCAGCCAAATGGTCCAAAAATGTATTTTTTCTTCTTTCAAAAATTCTTCAAAAGCCTCACTTTTGTGACAGAAATAATAATTACAGAAAAAATGTGATATTTTTTACAAAAACTGCCAAGTGTCTTTCTTTTGATGAAAAATTTTCAATTTTAGGAAAATTGCTGAAAAATCTAATTTTTTTCAAATATAGGTCGAAAGTTTCGCTTTTTCCAAAAATGTTCAAAAACTGATATTTTTTGCTAAAAATTGTCGAAAGTTCTGACTTTTTCAAAAATTGACAAAAAATAATTATTTTTTTTATAATGTGGCTGAAAATTGTCAGTTTTTGTTTGCAAAACTGCTAAAAATTATACTTTTTCAAAATGAAGTTCAAAAGTCTCCCTTTTTTTCAGAATTAAACAAAAAGCCTTCTTTTTGCCAAAAATGGTAAAAATGTTAATTTTGTCAAAAAACTGTTTATTTTTGCCAGAAATTTCAAAAATACACACTTTGTTGCCAAAAATTGCCAAAGTTGCACTTTTTTCACCAGAAATTGGCAAAATAGTGCCATTTTTCAAAATTAAAAACCGAAGCAAAATTCAAATTTGAAATTTTTTTTTTTGAAATTTTTCTCTGCATTGAAATGTTTTATCCTCGTTGTGTCATTTTTTTGTGACTTTTCCAAACTTTTTTCGTCAAGTACTCAAGTTACTTTTTAGGGCTAAAAATGGGGAAAAATACCATTAAAAAAAAATTGCATGCACATTATTTTCAAGACCCCCCCCCCCCCTCCTTTGATTGGAAACAGTTTCGAACTGTTTTGAGCGATTTTTGAGTCATAGGGGTGCATTCTACTTTCCTGAGTAAATTTCTTGCCAGGAGAGTTCATTAAATTAAGACCCAAATTTACTGATTTTTTTTAAAACTGAAAGAAAGAGAAAAACGACTCTTTTTGAAGTTTTTAGGGATTTTGAATTTCAATTTCAACGTTTAATTCGACAGAGAAATAAAGATTATGTGGGACTTGAACGTTGCTTCGTCTCATCCGAGTCGTCTCATTCTTTCGACAAACGTTGGTAAACATTTTAACAAAATACTTGGTTGAAAATTTATGTTTTGCTCACAAAATAAGCTTATATAAATTTTCGGGGGAAAACATTCCAACAAAAATGTTAAAATAGCACAATGTCAGAAATTGTAAATATAAAAAGGTTTCTCTCGATTACTCCTCGACGGTGCTGACTTTCCGATGAAAGCTTAGTCTCAATGTTGCCATCTGTAAATTTAAAAAAAAAAAATTATTGAATTATTACAATCAAATTATGCATTAATGACTCATTATGATTCAACGTAAGGGAATCTTTGGGTTATTCAGTCACAGATTTTGTTATTTAAAAAAAAAAAACTAGAACATGGGGACGTATGGGGCAGCTTCTCAAACGGAAAATAGAAAGCTGCAGGGAATATGGGATTCTCAAAATATGAATTCTCAAAATTCAATTTTAATGACTCTTGAAATAAAATTAATCAATTAATTAATTTTTAAAATGGTATTTTAATTTTCTGGAGGTCGATTATTCTTTTTTTTTTTTAATTAAAATTCCAAAATGTGCGATTAGGCAGCTAGAATTTTGGAAATCTTGTTTCAGGGCCATGATCTGACTTCCGCCACATTTTGAGGGTCACTTTTGACAAGATTGAGATTTTAGAAAAAGTGTAGCCTATTTTCTGAGTCAGAGTTTTCTCGAAAAAAATGCCCAAAATTTCAAAATAGGCCATATTTGATATTAGTAGTGAGAAAAAAATGTATTTTCTAAGCACCATTGAAAAAAAATACCCGAATATCTCGAAATGGGAGGGGGATTCGTGTTCAGAAGACCACTTTTGACAAAAGCGAGGAAAAAGTCTTAATTTTCGAATTTTTTGAAATAAATTGAGACCCTAAAAAATACTATTTTCATGGCTAATGCTAAAATTAGGTATTTGTACGTGGTTTTAAATTGAGTAACTGACCACTGAATTTCTTTCATCAGTTTACACTATTTTTGAAATTTTTTGGAAAATTCAAAATTCTGTAAAAGCCTCAATTTCTTGTTTGGGCAGCTGATTATTTTTGAAGGGGGGGGGGGTATGAAAAAATGAGCAAAGTCAGTAACATGAATGACTGTGGGATTCCCTTACAAGGGTGTACATTTTTTAGTTTTATGCAGTTAATATTAATTCCAATGATGTATGTATTACTCAATACTCACAATCTTAATAATTTGTCTTTTCCTCCAGATACGACTTTCTGACCATCGGGAGACCAATCAACAGCGTATACTTCGTCAGCGTGACCAGGTAAATCGAACATTAATTTCTTCTCTTTCATATCCCATACTGTATGAATCAAAAACAAAAATTACATCATAACACGTGTAATTCACATGATGAAATACTCAATTTTTACAAATGATTACCTTTCAACGTGGAATCAGCGCTACCACTCACCAAGAGCCTAGAATCGCAAGACCAAGCTATCATATAAACGCTTTGAACGTGCCCTCTCAACGTAGCCAAGAACCTAAAACGCGAATACAATCGATTAATGATACAAAACTCTCGCCATTCGAACCTTCGAACGAAAATCTCTATCACTTACTGTCCAGTTTTACCATCCCATAGTTTAATCGATTTATCAAACGAGGCTGAGGCTATTAATCGAGCATCCGGTGAGAATTGAACGCAGTTGATTAATTTCTGGTGACCGGTCATCGTAGCTGTGGAAATAATATCAATAAAAATCGTACGTAAGGTTATAAAGGGTGAAAATAGAGATGGTGGATACAAACCGATGGATTTCTTCTCCTTTTCAGGGGTCCATAATCGTAACGACCAATCGTCTGAGCCGGAAACTAATAATTCGCAGCCGGTTCGTTCGATAACCTCGTTATATTTGGTAGTGGCAATTTTCATGGGATCGGTTTCTACGAAAAAATAGAAAAAGCTAGATGAAAACGGATTATTTCGATCGAATAGGGTGAAAAATTTACACGTACCTTTTCCTAAGAAATCTATCACAGCTGTTCGCATCGCGTAATCTGTATTTAATGCTAACGTATTAACCCAATGGCCATGATCTTGTAATGTTCGACATAAAACACCCTAAACAAAACCGAATCGTTAATTTTCAACGTAAGTTTGTGCTGGAGAATTGTTCGTAATACTCACATCTTCGGCTCTCCAAACTTTAATAGAACGATCTTGAGAACTAGAATATATTAAACCCGAACCACCCCATTTGATACAAGTGATACTTTGTGTATGGCTGCTCAATACACGTAAACAATGACCCAATACTACGTCCCATATTCTAATATTGCCATCTTTACCGGAGCTAGCAAATCTGCAGAACATATTCATCGATTACTAAATAACGTAACCGAACATGTTAATATTACGTTAGAGTTGAATTTTAGCACACCTTCTGCAGGTAGGATTTAAATGATACGGTTCCCAAGCCAATGCAGTGATCCACTTCTTATGACCGGTCATCACAGGAGCTATTCTTTTACCGGTGGTTGGATTCCAAGACATGATCGTGCCATTCTCACAACCGGAGACTACGTATTTACTATCAGGTGACCATGCTATGCATAATACCGAACGAATATGTCCTACGATGGAAAAAACACGATGTAATTTCATTCAGAATTATGTTTAGCTACCGTTGATTGGATTTTTCGTACCGGAACAAGTGTGTAAAGGTGTTTGAGTTTGGATATCCCATAATCTTAACGTACAATCTCCAGATCCACTGGCTAACTTGAGACTGTCGGGACTAAATTGAGTTGAAAGTACTGGTTCGGAGTGACCGGGAAGTGAACTGCAATGTTACGGATTAATAATTAATACTCGTTTCGATGATGGAGTATTTTCAAAAATATAAATTCACCTGGTACATCTTGTTACTGGTCGTACTTTGAATACAGCTTGTTCTTGATAGATGATATCGATTACTTGTTCGGTGTTTAGTTTCTCGATATCTAATACGTTATCTAAAGTGCTGGTGATTTCTCGTTCGTTGACGAAGAATGCGTACGAAGTTTGCTCTTCCTGTGAAAAATAAAAGAGTACGATGAGATCAGAGTACGAATATGAAATCAGTTTCGATGAACGTACTTACCTTTTGCAGTAAAGCGTTACATATTAATTGTAATTGTTTCGAGGTAATTGTACGAGGTAGATCTAGAAAATCGCCGACTACGTCTCCGTTTTCCGATTTGATTTGCACCAAGACAGTTTTATCTTGGGTGTTTTCGTTTTCGGTATCCATCTTATCTGACGTATCCATTTCGAGCTGTGAAACTAAATAAACATACTCGACGTTGAATATCAGTGTTCGAATTTACGTATTAAATTATCTAGAGTCATTTTAAATGGAAAAATACTCTCGAAAAATAAATATTCGTACCGAAAAACACGTATTTTAAAAGCACATGTGTGATAAAATCTAAATCACATTTCGGTTCGTTTCGTTGACGTTCGGTGAAAGTTCGGATGTTTACGTTCGCGAAACCAGTGCTGCCATTTCCCTGAACTGAGAAAACGTTGGCGTCGACCAATCACAGGCTTGAATTCGAATCGAATAAAAAATTGTAAACAAATTAACCTTGATTGATAAAATTTAACGATAAGAACGATTAATTAATTAAATTGGAGTACTATTTAAGGTAATTTTAATGGAAATTTCATCAAATATGTTCTCTGAGCTCGCGTAAACACCTTTAGTGCATTTACTTGTGGACGAAATCTCAGCTTCGTGAACTTCGGTGCTGCGTTTGTGAGTTTTTTTCGACTCGGTTTTTTTCTTTCGTGAATTTATGTACGCTGTTTTGAGAAAACCTCGCACAATGTCGAAATTCTACGAATTGGTTTTGAAAAAAGTCGGTTGCGAAGTTGTCGGTTTGGATTTGCAGACAGAAAACAGACCCGAAGGTATGTACGAATTATTCGTTCAACGATCCAACTCACTTCTGTAAGAGATCTGCTAACTGTAATTTTTTTTTTGTACTTTACAGTTATCGAAGAAATCAGAAGAGATGTTACAACGCACAGAATGTTATTTTTTAAAAATCAAGGTGTCATTAGCGGCCAGAGACATGTAGAAATCAGCAGATGGTTCGGTGATCTAGAGTCGACTTTTTATAAACATGAAAAATCACCTCATCCGGATGTATTTCGTGTATCGAACGATGAAAAAGAAGGCTGCAGAGGTAAATTGGGGTCTAGTTTGGTATTTTACTATTCGACGATCGTGTTTTAGAGTTTAATATGTTATTTTTTTTCTACGTACGAAGGTGTTGGAAGAACTGGATGGCACATCGATGGATCTTTTCAGCCCGAACCGTTCGCTTACTCTATATATCACATGGTATCTGTACCAAAATCAGGTGCTACGTCTTTCGTACCTCTGTCGGAAATCATAGAACGAATGGATCCTGATAAAAGAGCTCGATGGGATCGATTATGGATGATGAGTGATCGACGAACAGGACCTATACATCCTTTAATATATAAACATCCTATTACACAAAAACCAGTAAGTAGATTGAGGTTAATACTCTTGAGATTCTTTTCGAAAAATATGAATTAACTAATTATTTTTGGTGTATTTTCAGGTGTTATGTTTTCATCTCGGTATGACCGAAAGTTTCGTATGGGATTACCAAAATCCACAGCAGAAAGTAGCTGGACGAGACGAAAGTAGAAGGATAGTAAGAGAAATACACGACGAAATTACTATAAAGAATAGAGATCTTATTTACACGCACGAGGTAGTTCGCAGTATTCGTGTTTGAATAATTGTTAATACTTCATTAGTATTATTTTTCTAATGTTTTTTCATTTTTTAGTGGCAACCTGGTGATTTTATAATATCAGATAATTTAGCTGTTGCTCACGAAGCTACTCCAGAAACTCAGTATCCCAGAAACGAAGTCGGTTTAAGAGTATTACATCGGACAACGATACGAGGTGAATTTAAACCAGAAAAATGATTATTAATGCATTTTTTAATTTTTTTTGTAATAATAGTATTTTGGGAAGGAGTATTCTTAAGGGATTTTTTGTACATAAATGGCTGTGTATATGATAATTCCTTTTTTTACAAGTATTAATTTAATTAATCTACTCAGTAATCCGAGTGATGTAATAATTATCGTCGTGTCGATGTAAATTTTTGTACTCTATTCGCTATCTTGTAAAGATAATATTGAAGATAGTCAAGTTACCACCTCGTTTGAATTTTTTTAAATAAATTTTTTGTTATTGAATCGATATCTACTCGTAGTTCATTTGATGGTTTTTATTACTTTTTATCTGATTTTCTGTGTTACTTCTGGTAATTTTAATCGTTTACGATTACTTTTGATTAATTTTTTTCCAACTAGATTGAATTCATGTTTTTAATGTGTTTTTTAAAAGCTTTTCTGATTTATTAGATGATTGGAAAATTTGAATCATCTTTCATACGAAAAGTTAACTCAAGGTTAGAAAAGCTCCATTAGAAATTGTTTTCGAGTTAATTATTCGTAACTCGAAGTAGTTTATTGGAATAATTCCGTAGAAATTTTGTTATCATTTAAGCTTTCTGTGTTAATCCTCATTTTGAAATGTTGATTCAAATATCATGCGAAGCTACTCGAGAAAACTCTCGATGAAATTGTCGCAACGTAATAAAACGAGAAACAAATGCATTGTTATTGTTTATCCCGCATAAGCCTGGTGCTTTGGACATTCGAGTGCAGAGTGATAATTTCTCGTAGCACGTTCATGAATCAGCTCTCAATTACCCATCAATTACCTACATTGTGTACTTTATTACGAATTATTTATTTGGACGAGCTTTTAGTCACGTAAGGATGTGTGGACAGTCTTTATCGAGGCACTTCAGCTTGATATTTGGCAAATGACGAAGAAGTGTAGGTATCGAGAATGTTTACATGTTGATGAAATGACTGATGAATGATGATTAGGTACTTGAATTTTTTCTCATTGTTGAATTGGATTAAGACGAGTGTTTGTAGTGTGAAAGAAATGAAAAAAATTATTTAGAAGCGAATTTCATATTTTTGAGGAAGATGGAGAAAGAATAGGTTTGCAAATTTTTCTGTTTTATTGCTCGTAGGATTGGACTTGATTGAATACTTTTTGGGAGTGGGACAGTTATAGACTGAATATGGTTGTAGTTGACGAATTTTTACTTCAACTTTGAATAGTTGAAAATTGAATAGAAATTTTTACAAAAAAAAAAAAAAAAAACGTTGATGTTTGAAATTTATAATTTATTTCAATTTAAAAAAAATAAGTATTAATTTCGACTTGACGAACTTTTGAATTTTTTTTTAAACATTGTAGCGTTTAATATTTAATCTAAAGATGTTATCTGTTGACCATCTGATTATGAAGTACATACTTATGAAGGCATTTGAATTATTCTTACGCAATTATAATTTTCTTTCTCTATCTTCTTTGATAAAAAAAAATTTAATCGATCTGTAAAAATATTAAAATATTTGTGCGGTCATTTATACATATTATATTGTTGCATAATTAAAATTTAAGGTGGATTTTTCCTGAATATGATTTCGTAAGATTCATGATTTCATCATCACGTCTCATGTCTATGTACGTCATCTTTTAGTGGCAAAAAAAGAAGTACCTAATTCCCTGCAAATTGCAATGGCATAATAATTTATGTACCTATAGGTAGGTATACGATTGTGTAGAAAGTAAGTGATCTCTATTGTTTTGGTTCCGTACCAACTATTGGGGGGGGGGGTTGGATGAATCTCGAGCTTCTGTATCTTCCACACATTTCATTAAAAAAAAATTTTTTGAAAACTGTGAAACTTCGAAGGCTGGTTTTTTAAGGAGAATAAATGAGAAAAATTTTAAATCGGTAATTGAAGCTTTAAGAATGGTAATTTGAAGTCATTTTCAAAAATAACCAATTTTGGCAACAATTAGAAATTACTGTTTCCAAATTTTCGGCGAAAATGGGGCATTGTTTGATAGGTATTTTAGCAGGAGTTTGAACTTTCTGGCAGTTTTGACTGGAATGAATTAGAGAGACTTTTTTTTTTTTATTTTGGAAAACTTCAAGTAAACAACATTATTTTCATGATGTGAGAAAAACTTTTGAAAATTTATAAGTTAAAAAGTAAAATTCTTTGATTTTCCCAGCATACATGAATTCTTCTCAACTTTCCCAAATTTTTCAACGTTTTCCAACTCACTTAACTTTTCGCCTGAATTTTTCTGTCGGGAGGGGAGCCGCACCTCAACCCTCCCTTCCACCTCCACCCTTTGTTCGACAAGACTCTGCCACTGCGAATTGTTGAAAATCAAATTTAAGCCAAAAATGAGGGGAAAAATGAAAAATTTACCAAATTTACCTTAGAAAGTTGAAATTTGGAATATATCCTATTTTCGACCTACCAAATCGATTGGAAACGGTTCAAAAAAGTTTTGAGTAGTTCTTGAGCCTGCAGCAGATTTTTGAAACTTGCAAAATTTTATCAAATGAAGTTGTAAATTCGAAATTCATCGCTGCACTCCAACTGAAACGAGCTATCAAGTCGATTGGTGGTGAGTTAAGCCATTTTGGAGCCTCCAGCGACTTTTTGAAAATTCTTAGAGCCTCCAATAGATTTTGGAAACTTGAAATTTCCACAAAATTCCATCAAATGCTGTTGGAAAACCGAGATTTATTCTGTAAACTAATTTCAATTTTCAATACGCTATGAGGTCGACTGCAGGTAAATTTCGAGTCGTTTTGGAGACTCCAGCGACTTTTTGGAGATAACTGGAGCCTCCAGCAGATTTTTCTGTGTTCGAAATCTCCATGAAATTTTGCCAAACAGAGCTGGAAATCGGGAATTTACTCTGCAGTGCCGACTGCAGGTGGGTTCAAGTGATTTTGGAGCCTCCAGTAATTTTTCGAAACTTCCTTGAGTCTCCAGTAGATTTTTGAAACTCGAAATTTACACAAAATTTCATCAAATGCAGTTCGAAAACGGAAATACATTCGGTAAACTAATTTCAATACTCCATGAAGTCGACTGCTGATAAATTTTAAGTGATTTTGGAGCCTCCAGCAATTTTTTGGAAATTACTCGAGCCTAGAGTAAATTTTTAAAACTTGCAGTAAGTTTGCAGAGTGGATTTCGGCCTTCTTACTCAATTTGATGAGATTTTGTGTAAATTTCGAGTTTCAAAAAGTCTACTGGAGGCTCCAAAATCACTTAAACCCACCTGCAGTCGGCACTGCAGAGTAAATTCCGGATTTCCAGCTCTGTTTGGCAAAATTTCATGGAGATTTCGAGCACAGAAAAATCTGCTGGAGGCTCCAGTAATTTCCAAAAAGTCGCTGGAGTCTCCGAAACGACTCGAAATTTACCTGCAGTCGACCTCATAGCGTATTGAAATTAGTTTACAGAATAAATTGCGGCTTTCCGACTGCATTTGATGGAATTTTGTGGAAATTACAAGTTTCTAAAGTCTATTGGAGGTTATAAGAATTTTCAAAAAGTCGCTGGAGGCTCCAAAATGACTCAACTCAGCACCAGTGGAGTGCAGCGATGAATTTCGGATTTCCAACTTCATATTTTGATAAAATTTTGCAAGTTTCAAATATCCGCTACAGGCTCGTCAAGAACTACTCAAAACTTTTTGGAACCGTTTCCAATCGATTTGGTTGGTCGAAAATAGGATATGTTCCAAATTCCAGCTTTCTAGGTCAATTTGGTGAATTTTTCATTTTTTTTTTTTTTTGCTAATTTTTGGCTTAAAGGTGGGAATTATAAGTACTAATCAAAAATCTACTGGAGGCTCCAGAAATTTTCAAAAAGTCGCTGGAGGCTCCAAAATGACTTGAACCCGCCTGCAGTTTACTTGATGGCTTGTTAATATTGGAGTGCGAAGCAAATTCCGAATTTACAACTTTGTTTGGTAAAATTTTATGGAAATTTTGAGCATTGAAAATCTGCTGGAGGCTCCAAAACGACTTGAAATCTATCTGCGGGCGACTTTCATAGCTTACTGAAGTGAGTTTACACAATGAATTTCGGCTTTCCAACTGCACTTGATGCGATTTTGTGGAAATTTTAAAACTTCGAAACTCTACTAGAGGTTCCAAAACTTTTCAAAAATTTGCTGGTGGTTCCAAAATCACTCCAACTTACCAGCTGTCGACTCATGAGCAAGTTCAAGCTCGAGAATTTCGGATTTCCAACTTCATTTTCTGATAACATTTTCAGGTTCAAAAATCTGTTGGAGGCTCCAGAACGGCTCAAAGCGGTTTCAAACCGTTTCAAATCAATATTGACAGTCTGAAAATAGGGTGTATTTCAAATGCCAGCTTTCTAAGTCAATTTGATACAATTTTGATTTTTTTTTCTCATTGTTGGCTCAAATTCAATTTTCAAAAATTTACCAAAAACTGAAAAAAAAGTGTCCAACGGTATGGGTTGCAAAAAACTGAATCATATACCATGAAAGCCGCGGTATTTCGAGCTGAAACTTGGCAAGATGGCAGATTGCGCACCTAAAAAGACTTTGGCTGAAAAAATTTCAATTTTCCCTCCCTTGGGGGGTTTGGGACCACCTTCAATTTGGATATTGTGAGTTTTGACTCCAACAAAATTCCTCCCCCCTTTTTGGGCCCCAAATTGTAGGTTTATATTTGTGATGAACAAGGCTGTACCCTATATAGAGTAATATTAGAAACGAAAATAACAAAGTTAGACATAAATTTCTGATTTTTACTCAAAATAACGGGAAGTCTAACAATTTTGCACCCCATTGGCCATTAGATCATAATATTATATCAGTACCACTTTTTCAATCGAAATACGATGAAAAGTTTCATTTTTTTGCCAAAAATCATTAAAAATTGTCGGTTTTTGCAAAAAAATTCTCAAAACTTCATTTCTTTTCCAAAAATTGCTTAACAGTCTTCTTTTTAGTTTATTTCGTCAAAATTATCAAAATGTTTTTTTCATGTCAAAAATTGAGAAAAAATGTCTTCCACCTATTTTCAATTGAAAAAAATCTCAAAATTGATTTTTAACATGAAAATATTTCCGACATCGGTTTTTAGCAGGGATGCGGAGCGGAACTGAACCGGAACGAACCGGAACGCTAAACCCCTAACTTTTGGGAGAATTTTGGCGGAGCGGAACGGAACCTGGAGCAACTTTTAAAAAATATGCAGGAGCGAAACCGGAACCGAACCGGAATAAAAATTTGGGTTTTTAAAGCTCCGACCTAACAAAATTTTTTGACCTTTAATGAACGATTTTCAAGATTATAGTGTGAACAAAAGGTGTTTTTGCTGAAATTTTACCTCAATAAACTAGAAAATTGTAAAAAGACATGGTAAATGACATGAAAAAGACCATTTATACAATGTACTTTTGGAACAAAGCTGCAATTTTCAGCGATCAAAATTCAAATTTCTCATGTGTGCAGTGAGGTGGACTTTAAATTTCATTAAAACGCGCCTAATTCAACCATTTTTTTAAAATTTCGGGTATTTCAACATTTTCAACTTCAATTTTTGCTCAGAACATGAAAATTCTGATGTACTTTGAATGCAACCTTCTCTAAAACAAAAAAGAAAAATCGGAGCGGAACGGAACGCTAAACCGGAACGGAACGATATTTTTAATCGGAGCGGAACGATACAGGAAACCGGAACAGAATTATTTTTTATGTCGGAGCTGAACCCTGAACCCGGAACGAAATTCATTCCGCTCCGCATCCCTGGTTTTTAGCTATTTTTTGAAATCAATCTGGCGAAATTTAAATTTTTAGAACGGCAACACTGATGACTGATAAGGATGTGGATGGATGATGTAATAATTTTGAATATTGATAATGGCTTTCTTTAAAATTTGTAATTAGATGAGAATAAAGATGAGAATCAAATGATTTAAAACTAACTAATTTTTCTTCGGTTTTAAATCAAAGTACCTATAAACTAACAAACTAGTCATGTTATTATTTTCGAGTCCAACTCCAGTCAAACTGATGATCTCAGCTGTGTTTCGGCCACAGGCCATAAGTAAATTCAATGGATACGGTGTAAGGAGTATTACAACATTGCAAAAGAAACAGAAAGAGGTAAGACTGACTATTTTATGCTTCGAATAAATTTTCGAGTAGGGTTAGAATTTATTTATGTGATGATTTGAGTATTTTCTTGTATTAATTTTAGGCATTGGTTGACAGGCGCGTCGAGAAGACCATCTACAGACATTTCTCCTATGATTTGGACCGGTTGGAGGATTGGTATGATTATACATTCAAAGGAGAACGTTGCACGAATAAGAAGTCATTGCAAAAGGCATATCAGAAGGTAAATACTAAATGCGTGGAATTTATTTCTAAGTGGGTCGGAATTTATTAAATACAGTTAAAATGATGTAAGTATTTGCATATCATTTACAGGAATTATTCAAAAGACGTGTCCAAAAAAGCTGCAGACGTTTTTACCTCGGGTTTAGTCGTATATTCACTGGAGATCGTTTAACGAATATGGAGTCATTGAAAAATGACCAGAAGGTAAATAATTCGAATATACATAATTATTATGTATTTCCAAGTGGGTTGGAATTTATGTAGGTAATTATGTACTTACAAGGGAACCTCTTGAGGTGTCCGCCTCCGATTTGAACGGGACCGCGATTTTTGGAAAGAGCATGTTCTAAAACCCTCAAATCCAAATTTTCAGCTGCCCGAGTTCATTTTTCGTTTTTTGGCGAATTTCTGAAAATCCAAAATTGACTGTTTTGGTGATTTATGCTTTTTCTTAAAAAGTACGTACTTGATCAATAAAAATGTTCAAAATAAGTCCTTAAAACTGGTGTATTAACCCCCCAAATCCAAATTTCGCCATTTCCAGCCATTCTGGAGCCTCCAGCGCGATTTTTCAATTTCTCCAGAATTTTGAATTTGCTCCAGAGGGCGTGAATATGAAGTTGGCCAGCTAAAAATCGAGTTGTGTGTTATACTAAAACTGTTTAACGAATTTATTCACATTTGAGCCGATTCTGGAGCGGACACCTCAAGAGTGGGTTTTTGACCAGCTTTTCTCATTTAATAAGAAATCAAAAAAAAATCAAAATTTCACTCGTTGTGAGGAAATTTTTGAAATTTGCCTTGAATCTCTGTATTTAGTCTGCATCTAACCCCTCGAGGCCGAGTTCCGCCATTTCCAGCCATTCTAGAGCCTCCAGCGCGATTTTTCAAATTTCTCCAGAATCTTCAATTTGCTCCAGAAGGCGTGAATATGAAGTTGGCCAGCTGAAAATCGAGTTGTGTGTTATACCCGACCTGTTTAACGAATTTATCCACATTTGAGCCGATTCTGGAGCGGACACCTCAAGAGTGGTTTTTTGACCAGCTTTTTTTCAAAATAAAAATATTCAAAAATCAAAAATTTCCCGTTTGCGAAAAATTTTTAGAAATTTGCGCGAATCGCTGTAATTTGAACACAACAAACCCCCTGAGGCCGAGTTCCGCCATTTCCAGCCATTCTGGAGGCTCCAGTGCAATTTTTAAATTTCTCCAGAATTTTGAATATTCTCCAGAAGGCGTGAATATGAAGTTGGGCAGCTAAAAATCGAGTTGTGTGTTATACTCGAACTGTTTAACGAATTTATTCACATTTGAGCCGATTCTGGAGCGGACACCTCAAGAGTGGGTTTTTGACCAGCTTTTCTCATAATAAGAAATCAAAAAAAAAATCAAAATTTTACCGTTTGTGAGGAAATTTTTGAAATTTGCCTTGAATCTCTGTATTTAGTCTACATCAATCTAACCCCCCGAGGCCGAGTTCCGCCATTTCCAGCCATTCTAGAGCCTCCAGCGCGATTTTTCAAATTTCTCCAGAATCTTCAATTTGCTCCAGAAAACGTGAATATGAAGTTGGGGAGCTAAAAATCGAGTTGTGTGTTATACTCGATCTGTTTAACGAGTTTATTTACATTTGAGCTGATTCTGGAGCGAACACCTCAAGAGAGTGGTTTTTTGACCAGCTTTTTTTCAAAATAAAAAATTCAAATATCAAAAATTTTCCGTTTGCGAAATTTTTTTTTGAAATTAGCGCGAATCGCTGTATTTTGAACACAACAAACCCCATGAGGCCGAGTTCCGCCATTTAAAGCCATTCTGGAGGGTCCAGCGCGATTTTTAAAGGGTATAGGAGGATAAGGTACGGTTTTGGGCCCAGAAATGGATTTCGACGAAATTCACACCAAAGGTTACCCATGATGAGAAGATACGCTCAAAAAATTTTCAGACCCCCAGACCTTTTTTTCAGGGGGGGAGGGGCCAAAATGTGTTTTTTAAACTTTATTTTCCAGTGTTTCGCCAAAAGTAGATAAAAATTTCGCGTTTTTCTGTATCGATTCTTAAGGGTGAGGGGAAGCCCCTGAAATTTTTTCAAAATTTTTCGGACCATTTTTCACCAAATTGTGGCGTTTTGAAAATTTTGAGCGGCCATTTTGTAAAGAAGTTGCGGAGGTACAGTCACCATTTTTTCCCCTAAAATACGTTATTCAGTCAAGATTATACCATAAAAGTTTCAACGAGTTTGAGTTGGTGCAACATTGTCAAAAAAAATAAAAACTGACCACGCGTCATATTTGCCGGGGGTTGGGTATGATAGTCCACTGCGCTATCGAGGGAAGTTACGTTGCGTTCGCGCGCGTTACTGTCGTTCGTGGTTGTCTCATAGTCCAGTCAAATAGGGGTGGAAAATGGGTGAACCACATACTCGTTATTCCAATCAAATATTTTTTGGTGAATATTCTCAGAAATGTCCACCCCCTCCCTTCATATATACCCCTCGAAATGGCGTTTTTTCGTCTTATTTCATGTTTTTTAACAACGAAAATTGCGAGGATCAATTTTCTAAACATGTTTTTTGGATGTATTTACGACCCCTCAATATCATATATTTTTTCGAAATTTTTGTTTTGGCAGGTTCGTCATGGTGAAAATTTGAAAAAACGAGTCATAGAGGGGGTAAAATGAGTATTTTGGAAGAATTAACTATTAATGAGTGAGGTGTCGTTTCCGCATGATTCGATACCACTAAGCACGAATATGACGTCAGAAACTCATCAAGCCCCCCCCCCCCAAGTGTCTTCACTCCTTCAGCCTCCTCCTCAATTTTTAATATTTTTGAAATATAGTTATTTTGATGATATTGGTGTTTACATATGTTTCAAACCTACGGAGCACAAATTTTATGTCAGATTTTGTTTTGCACCTACCTGGCCTCTCCAGGGCCTCAGCCCCCTCCTCAATTTCTAATGTTTTTTAAACGGAACTACTTTTATAATATTGGTGTAGTTTTCAAGTGAACCGAACTACCCGAGTGGAAATACAAACGTCAGATTTCGTTTTACTCGCACCCAGCCCCTCCGGAGCTTCTACAGGGGCCGGGTAAGTGTAAAACAAAATCTGACGCAACATTTGCGCTTGGGAGGTTCGAACGACACCAGTACCATAACGTCATTATGAGGGGGTAAATATGAAGGGAGGGGGTTGAAATTTCTTATGGGTACACCACTTACAAATGTTTACAACGTACTTAAAAATGAGAAAAATCGGTTCACATGGGGCTGAGAAAATAATTTTTATTCCATTCCAGAAAAAGGGTGTTTTTCAAAAATGGGATGAGGGGGTCTGGAGATCTGAAACTTTCAATGCGGAAGTTCCTCGTTAAGTACCTTTACCTACCTAGTACCTACCTACCTAACATGCAAATATCAATCCAAAAGCTCACGGAGCCCATTTCTAAAAATTACGTCACTTCGAGGGATCGTAGCGCCACCCCCTTGGGGCTAGGGAGTTCGTTGATAGATCATTCGATAGGTATTTGAGAGGACATAAAATGATCACAAAGCTCATTCTACTTGAAAGTTGATATTTTAGAAGTTTTTAACGAAAATCTGATTTTGAAGGGGTGTGATCCACTGTGGGAGGGGTCGGGGGGATTTTAATATGTTGTTCACCACACTACTCTTGACAATATTCACCAAAAAATATTTGATCGGAATAACGAGTATGTGGTTCATCCATTTTTCCCCCCTATTTGACTGGACTATGAGACAACCACGAACGACAGTAACGCGCACGAACGCTACGTAACTTCCCACGATAGCGCCGTGGACTATCATGCCCAACCCCCTGCAAATATGACGCGTGGTCAGTTTTTATTTTTTTTGACAATGTTGCACCAACTCAAACTCGCTGAAACTTTTATGGTATAATCTTGACTAAATAACGTATTTTAGGGGAAAAAATGGTGACTGTACCTCCGCAACTTCTTTACAAAATGGCCGCTCAAAATTTTCAAAACGCCACAATTTGGTGAAAAATGGTCCGAAAAATTTTGAAAAAATTTCAAGGGCTTCCCCTCACCCTTAAGAATCGATACAGAAAAACGCGAAATTTTTATCTACTTTTGGCGAAACACTGGAAAATAAAGTTTAAAAAACACATTTTGGCCCCTCCCCCCCTGAAAAAAAGGTCTGAGGATCTGAAAATTTTTTGAGCGTATCTTCTCATCATGGGTAACCTTTGGTGTGAATTTCGTCGAAATCCATTTCTGGGCCCAAAACTGTACCTTATCCTCCTATACCCTTTCTGCAGAATCTTCAATTTGCTCCAGAAGGTGTGAATATGAAGTTGGGCAGCTAAAAATCGAGTTGTGTGTTATACTCGAGCTGTTTAACGAATTTATTCACATTTGAGCAGATTCTGGAGCGGACACCTCAAGAGTGGGTTTTTGACCAGCTTTTCTCATAATAAGAAATCAAAAAAAATCAAAATTTTACCGTTTGTGAGGAAATTTTTGAAATTTGCCTTGAATCTCTGTGTTTAGTCTGCATCAAACCCCCAGAGGCCGAGTTCCGACATTTCCAGCCATTCTGGAGCCTCCAGTGCAATTTTTAAATTTCTCCAGATTTTTCAATTTGCTACAGAAGGCGTGAATATGTAATTGGGCAGCTAAAAATCAGGTTGTGTGTTATACTCGATCTGTTTAACGAGTTTATCAACATTTGAGTCGATTCTGGAGAGGGCAGCTCAAGAGTGGTTTTTTGACCAGCTTTTTTTCAATAATAAATACCTATCCAAAAATCAGAAATTTCTAGTTTGTGAGAAAATTTTTGAAATTTGCGCGAATCGCTGTATTTTGTCATTAATTAACCACACGAGAGCGAATTTCGCCATTTTCAGCCTTTCTTGGGCCTCCCTTTAATTTTTGGATATTTTTATTATGAAAAAAGCTGGTCAAAAATCCTCTCTTGAGGTGTCCGCTCCATTCGTTAAACAGATCTAGTATAACACACAACTCGATTTTTAGCTGCCCAACTTCATATTCACGCCTTCTGGAGAAAATTGAAGATTCTGGAGAAATTTAAAAATCGCGCTGGAGCCTCCAGAATGGCTGGAAATGGCGAAATTCGCCCTCGTGGGGTCTGTTCATGACAAAATACTGTGATTCGCGCAAATTTCAAAAATTTTTTCGCAAACTGGAAATTTTTGATTTTTGAATTTTTTATTTTGAAAAAAAGCTGTTGGTCAAAAAACCACTCTTGAGGTGTCCGCTCCAGAATCTGCTCAAATGTGGATAAATTCGTTAAACAGGTCGAGTATAACGTACAACTCGATTTTTAGCTTCCCAGCTCCTTATGGAGCAAATTGATGGTCCTGGAGAAATTGAAAAATCGCGCTGGAGACTCCAGAATGGTTGGAAATGGCGAAGATTGGATTGGGGGGGGGGTGAATATCAGTTTTAGGACTTATTTTGAACATTTTTATTGATCAAGTACGTACTTTTTTTTAAAAAAAAGCATAAATCACCAAAATAGTCAATTTTGGATTTTCAAAAATTCGCCAAAAATCGAAAAATGAACTTGGGCAGCTGAAAATTTGGATTTGGGGGTTTTAGAACATGCTTTTTCCAAAAATCGTGGTCCCGTTCAAATCGGAGGCGGACACCTCAAGAGGTTCCCTTGTTAGATATTTTCACATTATTTCTAGGAATACGTTGACGGAGCAACCGAGGAGATAATCACACAACTTTTTCAACCTCGCGTTATAAACGCAGATGATTACAAGCAACACGGCGAAGAATATTTAGAAGAATTGGAAAAGGAAGAAAAAGAGGTAAGTTTACTCTACGTATGCTGCGAATAAATTCCCAATTGGGTTGGAATTTATTTTTCTGTTTATAATTTTTGTCACTTTAGAAATACGTTGTTATGATTGAAGACGCGATCGAAGAATCTTTTTTAAGAACGTTATTGAACATCAAGTTGTATTTGGATTTGGAATTGATTGTTCTCATCGGTTTTAGAACTTGCATCGATGACCTTAGTGTGTTATGGAATTGTTATGATGGCGATAATTCGGCGATATTTTACGAAAGAGTCTTAATTAATGGTGCTATTGCAATGGAAGAGTACTACGAAGAGTCTATTAAACAAGATGCCATTGTAACCTTAAGTCATACACTGCTTCGAAACTATGTTTTAGATATTTGTGCTAAGCGTGATACCATGACTTATAAGGGTATCCCAGCAAGTCGTAGATTTAGCGAAAAATCCCAAAAGTTTATCGACTTCGTATTGAGAAACGAAAATTGTGTTGTAAAGTAGAATAATTTATCTCACACTGTATGATTATGTGCCTATAATAATATGTTCTTTTTGTGATTTTATTTTTAAAATTATCTATTTCAGGAATGAGAACAACTTATTTCAAAATTTTACAATGGTAATAATCATTACCTTGTATTGTGAAAATTTAAATTTCCTTTCAGATCAATGACATCAGGTTTTCTTTAGGAGGCTTAGTTCTCGAGACATATGAGTTTTTAATGAAAAAATTCTAGCTAAACTTTATTGCACTTTTTGCCAGTTGGACTGCAGATTAATTGATAAGAATCAAAGTAATCTCTATTCGTTATTCCTCTCGCTATGTTCTAGTTTATTTGTGATCATAGTAGAGCGAATATTACCTGGTGGTGCCAGAATTTTCTATTCACTAGTTCATTACTCATGGATACCACATTTTTCTCCCAAAAAACGCATTTTTTTGGCTATACTGGCCAGAGGTGGTGGGTTTGGAGGGGGGGGGGGGGGTGGAAATTCCGCTCAAAAATTTTTATTGGAGGTACCCAACAATAATCCATCATAATTTTCCAAATCTGGGAACAGGGCCATTTCGCCTTTCTTACCGTGGAATACCCTTTCAACTTGATGGAAATTAATGGTTTGTGGAAGTTCACCATGAAAAAATATTATTCAACATTTTTCATGCAAATAGACTATGATGAGAGTTTACGTAAAGGCAGGGATCGCGGAGCGGAGCGCAGGTGGAGGCCCGGAGCCCCCCGGAGGGTACCCTTTTTTTGTCTTGCTCCGGGAGCAGGAGCCGGAGGTGGAGGCGGAGGCATTCACAAAAAAAAACCGGAGCTGGAGCCAGAGGTATTTTTTTTTTTCAAATAGCCGGAGGGGAAGGCTCTAACCCCCCCTCCTCGACCTCCGGAGGCGGAGCTGGAGGGCAGGAGCCCCCCGGAGGGTATCCTTTTTTCGAGTGGAGCCGGAGGTGGAGGTGGAGGTACTCATAAAAAATCTCCGGAGCCGGAGCCGGAGGTATTTTTTTTCAAATTTGGGAGCCGGAGCTGGAGGTGGAGGCACTGACCCCCCCTCCGCGATCCCCGCGTAAAGGGCACAAACCGCACCTCTCTTCTCCAAGTGCTTTTAGAAACGTTACCAGGGGTACGCAAAGTTTCCGCCTCAGATTTGAAAAGGATAGCAATTCTTCTTTTGCTGGACTGCTGGAGAAATTAATTTTTCGATTTTTGGCGAATTGTTGAAAGCCAAATTTAAGCCAAAAATGAGAAAAAAAAACAAAAATGTTACCAAATTGGTCAAGAAAGCTGAAAAGTGGAATTTGGAATATATGTACCTACATATCCTATTCTTGACCTGCCAAATCGATTGGAAACATGTCCCAAAAAGTTTTAAGTAGCTAGTTCTTGAGCCTCCGGCAGATTTTCAAAACTTGCAAAATCCAAAATTCATCGCTGCACTCCAACAACTCGCTAGAGCTTCAATACCTACTAAAAGTGCACTCTGAACCTGAAATAGCTTCACTTATCTATGAGGTTTATGTTGCTAAAGTGTTGACTCTAATTAATGAACTTTACATACATATTTTCCGATGCACGTATCCACAATCAATCCCCACACCCCCCACTTAAGCCTCCATAATCACTCGAAGTCCACATTTGACCCCAATGTTGCATTTCACGCCAGAAATTGATAGAAGACATATACCAAGGCCCAAGGCTACTTTTCACGATATTTCCTCGAAAAGGGACCATTTCCTGACCCCGAAACCACCATTACATTTTTAAGATCGAATTGAAAAACCGATCCAGGGGTTCCCAAAGTTACGAAAATTGATGTCCAGTGTGATTTTTTTCTGTAAATGTGAATTTCAATTTTCGATTTTGGAGTTGCAGAATAAAGCTTGAAAAAAAAAAAATTGAAATTGATTGAAAATTCTATTTTTAAAGACATCTCATCCATCTTTTATTTTTGAGGTAAAGTGAGTGGAATAAATTGTCAGCAGCTCCACCGGAGCTTATTTTGTGAGGGAGTGCGGTGGAGGGACGCAGTGTAGCAGTTTTCCTAAAAAGAAAGTTCGAAAATATCGAAAAATTTCCATACCTACTTACAGAACTAAAAAAATTAAAGAATTGAAAAAAATGAATTCTGGTGACTTTTTCAAAAAAGTTTTGAATTTTTTTAGGTCAAAATTGTCCAAATACAAAATCTATTCGCGAATTCACGAATCGCTTGGATCGCTGTTGTTATTGTCTGAAAAGGGGAAACTGGAGACTATTGACCAATCAGATTACAATTCACAACGCAAAAATTAATAATTTAGTGGCCAACAATTTTTTTTCTTTACTCAAAGACATCAAACGACTCTTTTGCTGATATACAATTTTCTCATTTTTGTTTAAAATACGTTTGCAAATGAGTTCTGGTGTCATGAATTTTTTCAATTACTCAAATCCGAATCATTCAGTTGCAAATTTGAATTGAAAAATATTCCACAATATAAAAATGTCTTATCACAATTTTGCACAGTTCCCCCTTTTCAGCATTTACGCAAAAATCCGCCAGATGTCAGCCACTTAGTGTGAATTCGCGAATAAAGTTTGCCACACTGAGAATTTCGAATTATGGAATATTATTACCGGAAGAGCAAAAAAAAGTGACCAAAATTTTTCATTTCAAAAAGCTTATATGCACTTCCAAAAATATTTTTTAGGTACTTAATTTTTTTCTCAAAACAAAGCCAACCACCAGGCGGAGTTATGAAAATTGGGGAATTACAGCTTCAATTTACGATTTAGCGTCCCCTAAAGAAGGAAATACAAAAAAGGCCTGATTGTCCTGTCACTATACGTGTATATTTTATTTCAGTTTTCAACCCCTAATCCTATCCTATAATTATAATTTTTCTTTTTTCATTTTATTTCATAGAATAATTTTGTTGTAAAAATATTACAACTTTCAGGTTCAAAAATGTACTTTTATTGATAGTGGAGCAGTAACAGAAGGAGGGGGGATATCATGGCCAAGTGCATCCGAAATCGCAGATTTTGCATTTTAACATAGGACTTGCACGAACTTTTTCAAACTTTACAAAGGTAAATCGAAAGATCCTGCAAAAATTTATCACCTGTCAAAATTTTAAGTGCTAAAGTGCGTTTTTCGATTTTTGGTGAATTTTTGAAAATCGAATTATTTAGGCCAAAAATGAGGGGAAAAAATCAAAATTTTACCAAAGTGACCAAGAAAGCTATAAATTTGGGATATACCCTATTTTCGACATGCCAAATCGATTGGAAACGGTTACAATCCGTTTTAAGCAGTTCTGGAGCCTCCAGCAGATTTTTGAAACTCGAAATTCCCACAAAATTCCATCAAATCGGAGTTGTTAAGCTAAAATTTATTTTAAAAATTAATTTCAATACGCTACGAAGTACTGCAGGTGAATTTCAAGTCGTTTTGGATCCTCCAGCGACTTTTTGAAAATTCCTGAAGCCTCCAGCAGATTTTTGAAACTTTATATTTTCACAAAATTTCATCAAATGGAGATGGAAAGCTGAAATTTACTCTACACTCTAATTTTAACACCCTCTGAAAACGACTTCTGGTGGATTTCAAGTCATTTTAGAGCCTCCAACGACTTTTTTGAAAATTACTGAAGCCTCCAGTAGATTTTTGAAACTTGAAATTTCCCCAACATTTCATCAAACTAAGATGGAGAGTCGAAATTCATTCTGCAAACTAATTTTAATACGCTACGAAGTTGACTGCTGGTGAATTTCAAGTCGTTTTGGAGCCTCCAGCAACTTTTTGAAAGGTTGTATGAGGTTTTTTTTGGAAAATTGAAATTTCCTCAAAGTAGCTGGAAGCTTCAATACAATTTGAAACCACTATGTAGTCTGCGAAGTAAATTTCAGCTTGCCAACTCCATCTGATAAATTAATGTTGGGGAAATTTCAAGTTTCAAAAATCTACTGGAGGCTCCAGTAATTTTCAAAAAATGCGCTGGAGGTCCTAAAATGACTTGAAACCCACCTGAAGTCGTCTTCAGAGGGTGTTAAAATTGAAGTGTAGAGTAAATTTTAGCTTTCCATGTCCATTTCAAGTTTCAAAAATCTACTGGAGGCTTCAGTAATTTTCAAAAAAGTCGTTGGAGGCTCTAAAATGACTTGAAATCCACCAGAAGTCGTTTTCAGACGGTGCTAAAATTAGAGTGTAGAGTAAATTTCAGCTTTCCATCTCCATTTGATGAAATTTTGTGAAAATTTAATGTTTCAAAAATCTGCTGGAGGCTTCAGGAATTTTCAAAAAGTCGTTGGAGGATCCAAAACGACTTGAAATTCACCTGCAGTACTTCGTAGCGTATTGAAATTTATTTTTAGAATAAATTTTAGCTTTACAACTCCGATTTGATGGAATTTTGTGGGAATTTCGAGTTTTAAAAATCTGCTGGAGGCTCCAGAATTGCTTAAAACGTGTTGTAACCGTTTCCAATCGATTTGGCATGTCGAAAATAGGGTATATCCCAAATTTCAGCTTTCTTGATCAATTTGGTAAAATTTTGATTTTTTCCCTCATTTTTGGTCTAAATTCGATTTTCAAAAATTCACCAAAAATCGAAAAACGCACTTTAGCACTTCAAATTTTGACAGGTGATAAATTTTTGCATGATCTTTCGATTTACCTTTGTAAAGTTTGAAAAAGTTCGTGCAAGTCCTATGTTAAAATGCAAAATCTGCGATTTCGGCTGACCTGTCAATCAAAATGGCCGCCATTCTGTAAGTAAGGCCAATTTTTTTTGGCAAGTTTGCTGTAAAATGTTCCTTAGGATGTCCCCTTTAATAAAAAAGTTGTCCCGGAGGATCGGGGGGGGGGTGCAATTACTCCTATTGTCATATGCCGGACTAAAAAGCTGAAAGCCAAAGGCTAAATAAAAGCCGAAATCCAATGATTTTTGGAAGCTAAAAGCTAGCCATCAGAGAGTTTCATTTCATTAATTTGAAGAGCCAAAAGCTAAAGCTAAGGTTTCATCTTTTAGCTTTCCATCCCTGTTGCAAGGTAACTTCAAGCACATTTATCAGTTATCACGAAACCGTGGTGTACTTGTGTACTTGTTGTTGTTGTGTACTATCAGTCATCGTCATGCACCTACAGGTTCGTTTCATTTGCTGCAACTGGGTTTTTCTCGCAGTGGAGTGTGCAAGGGGCGTCGCTTAACCGGTTTAAGCTGCACAGTTTGCAGTGTGTGCAGCGTGTGCAGGTCGCCCGAAAAGACCTTGTATTTTACATATCACTACACCAACACTACTACAAATTATTGTAGTAATTGTGGCAAAAAGAACAAACTTTTTCATGTAGCATTTGTTTTGTTGCGGAATTCTCCTTTTGTAATATTGTAATATATGTATTTGATGAGAATCTAAATTCTAAACTAGGTACCTAATTTTCGTTCGGTTTTAAATCGCAATAAAGTAACTATAAACTAGTCATGTTATTATTTTCGAGTCCAGTCAAACTGATGATCTCGGCTGTGTTTCGGCCATGGGCCATAAGTAAATTCAATGGATACGGTGTAAGGAGTATTACAACATTGCAAAAGAAACAGAAAGAGGTAAGATTGACTATTTTATGCTTCGAATAAATTTTCGAGTAGGGTTAGAATTTATTTATGTGATGATTTGAGTAAGTATTTTCATATATTAATATTTTAGGCATTGGTTGACAGACGCGTCGAGAAAACCGTCTACAGACATTTCAACTCATATGAGTTGGTCCACTTCCACTGGTACGATCGTATATTCAATGGAGATCGTTGCACGAATAAGAAGTCATTGCAAAAGGCATATCGGAAGGTAAATACTAAATACTAAATGAGTGGAATTTATTTCCAAGTGGGTTGGAATTTATATACAGTAATGATGTAAGTATTTGCATATCATTTCTAGGAATTATTCAAGAGACTCGTCCAAAAAGTCTACAGACATTTTTACCTCGAGTTTGGTCGTATATTGAATGGATATCGTTTAACGAATACGAGTATGGAGTCATTGAAAAATGACCAGAAGGTAAATTATTCGAATATATTATGTATTTCCAAGTGGGTTGGAATTCATGTAGGTAATTATATTGTATACTTGGATATTTTCAAATTATTTCTAGGAGTACGTTGACGGAGCAACCGAGGAGATAATCACTCAACTTTTTCAACCTCGCGTTATAAACGCAGATGATTACAAGCAACACAGCGTGAAATATGTAAAAGAATTGGAAACGGAAGAAAAAGAGGTAAGTTTACTCTAGTTACGTACCTATATGCTGCGAATAAATTCCCAATTGGGATTGAATTTATTTTTCTGTTTATAATTTTTGTCACTTTAGAAATACGTTGTTATGATTGAAGACTCGATCGAAGAACCTTTTTTAAGAATGTTATTGGATATCAAGTTGTATTTAGATTTGGAATTGATTTTTCTCGTCGGTTTTGGAAATTGCATCGATAACGTTTATCTGTTATGGAATTGTTATCATGTCAATGCTAATTTCGCGATATTTTACGAAAGAGTCATAATTAATGGTGCTATTGCAATGGAAGAGTACTACGAAGAGTCTATTAAACAAGATGCCATTGTAACTTTAAGTCATAGACTGCTTCGAAACTATGTTTTAGATATTTGTGCTAAGCGTGATACCATGACTGATAAGGAAGAGATCCCAGAAAGTCGTGAATTTAGCGAAAAATCCCAAAAGTTTATCGACTTCGTATTGAGAAACGAAAATTGTGTTGTAAAGTAGAATAAGTCATCTCATACTGTATGATTATGTGCCTATAATATTATGTACTATACATAACATTTCCAATATAGTTGATAAGAGTAAAACATTGTTTTTTTTTTGTGATTTTATTTTTAAAATTATCTATTTCAGGAATAAGTACAACGTATCTCAAAATTTTACTATGGTAATAATCATTACCTTGTATTGTGAAAAATTAGATTTCCTTTCAGATCAACGACATCAGGGTTTTTTTTAGGAGGCTTAGTTTTCGAGACATACGCGTTTTTAATGAAAAAATTCTAGCCAAACTCGATTGCACTTTTCAGTTTTTGCCAGTTGGACTGCCGATTAATTGAAAAGAATCAAAGTAATCCCTATTCGTTATTGGTCTCTCTAACTCTATGTTCTAGTTTATTTGTGATGATAGTCAGCGAATGGTGTACGCCTCCGATTTGAACGGGACCGCGATTTTTTGAATAAGCATGGCCTAAAACCCCCAAAACCAAATGTCAAAAAACCACTCTAGAGATGCCCCTCCAGAATCGGCTCAAATGTGGATAAATACGCCTTCAGGAGCAAATTAAAAATTCGGGAGAAATTGAAAAATCGCGTTGGAGCCTCCAGAATGGCTGGAAATGGCGAAAATTTGATATGGGGAATTAATATCAGTCTTAGGATTTACATATTTTGATCATTTTTATCGATCATGTACGTAGGTACTTTTTTGAAAAAAGTATAAATCACCAAAAATAGTCAATTTTGAATTTTCAAACGTCCGCCAAATATCGAGATATGAAGTTGGGCAGCTGAAAATTTGGTTTTGGAGGTTTTAGACCATGCTCTTTCAAAAAATCGCGGTCCCGTTCAAATCAGAGGTGGACACCTCAAGAGGTTCCCTTGTTAGTATGGCGCAAAAAATCGCCACTACGAACTTGCCAAAAATGCCTGCTCTTATTGCCACAATTATCAAAAAAGTCTGGTTTTTGACTTTTTTATCAAAATTTAAAAGAAGTTTCTTTTTTAAAAAAATTATTTAAAAATTCCAACTTTTGTTAAAATTGGCGAAACAGTCCTGTTTTTTCCAAAACAGTCGAAAAAATTGAGCTATTTTGGGTCAAATTCTGAGATTTAACTCTTCGAAAAGATGTTAAATTCACGTTTTCAGGATTTCAACGAAGTATAAATCTCAGAATTTGACCAATAATAGCTCAATTTTGAAAGTTACAGGAAAAATCAAATGAAAAATTATCGAGCACTTGCTAGTGTGTTTCAAATGTAAATTCTTGAATTTGTTTGAAAAAATATGCATTAACGCCATTTTCAGGGGTGCCCAAAGTGGGGGGCTCTAAAAAAAGGGTTCAAAATTACGAATATACAGGGAGCTTAATTTAACTTTTTCATCTTGATTATTGAATATATACCTCAAAACGTTACGTTTGGCGCAAATCGCACGGTTCCAGTTTGCCAGGGGTTTCTAAAATATAGAAATTACGAAAAATTGAAAAATTGGATTTTTGAGTACCAGCGGAAAATTTTATTGAGCTCAAAATTTGGTAGGATGAAGGTGTTTCGGATACTAATATTCTGTAGAAAGCTTTTTAGCGGGGTTCAAAGGGGTAAGGTCAAAATGGCGATTACAAAAATTTTCCAAAAATTGAAACCCCCCCCCCAATTTCTGCCCCTAAGGGTCGAAAATAAGAAAATCACCCCGCATAACGTTTATCGAGTTCAAACAGATATTTTACGCTTAAAAAGTTTTTGAAAATGATACCTACTCAGTGTCAGTGGTTTCTAAAACTCTTTTTTTATTCACAACTTTGGGAACCCCTGGAGCCCAAAAAATGGTCGTTTTGGGTTAACTAATCACGGATTCGTATTTGGGATATTTATTACAACATTTTAAGAGTAGTCGAGTCGATAACTGTGAGGGGCCCAAAAAGTGGCCTTATCGGGACTCCTCCTTTGTTCGTAAAATATTTTTATTTAGTGAGAAGTCGGTCTTCTCACGCTAAATGCGTGAATGTTTTTTTTTTGCCTAATTTTTTTTTTTAATAGAAAATTAGAAATTCGTCGAAAAAAAATCAAAAATTTATCATGATTATTTTATTGCATTCCTCTCCTTTCCAAAAACCTTCGAAAAACCCTTGCAATTGAGTTTTGAAAATTGACTGAAAAGCGTACACCCTAGGTACTTCCTCGCCAGTCGTCAGTCGTCAAATCAAAAAATCAATCACAGGTAAGGTAAGGGTAATTGATTTTTGAAAATCCTCTCAAAATTTTCTATCCGATCAAAAATCTGCTCTGCTTACATTCAGGGTAACTTAAACCATCGCGATTTGTTTTATCATTTTCTGCACATTTCTTTTCGTGGCGGATCAAATTTTTTTTATATTTAATTTGTTTGGAAATAAGACTAATAAGAGACAAATGCTGAAATGCTCATACACAGAGAGAGACGAAATTTATAGGTAGGTATATAAAAAAAAATAAAAACAAAAACGTATGTAAAACACTTGACACCACATCCTCACGCACGCATACAAACAAGACACGACACCACATCCACACACCAAGCACGAAGCACACCACACTCGAAACAGAGAAACAGCAAAGTGACTGATATTGATAAGGATGTGGATGGATTAGGATGGATGGTGTAATAATTTTGAATATTTGATAATGGCTTTCTTTAAAATTTGTAACTAGACGAGAATAAAGATGAGAATCAAAAGATTTAAAACTAACTAATTTTTCTTCGGTTTTAAATCAATTAAGTATAAACTAATAAACTAGTCATGTTATTATTTTCGAGTCCAACTCCAGTCAAACTGATGATCTCGGCTGTGTTTCGGCCACAGGCCATAAGTAAATTCACTGGATACGGTGTAAGGAGTATTACAACATTGCAAAAGAAACAGAAAGAGGTAAGATTGACTATTTTATGCTTCGAATAAATTTTCGAGTAGGGTTAGAATTAATTTATGTGATGATTTGAGTATTTTCATGTAGGTATTAATATTTTAGGCATTGGTTGACAGACGCGTCGAGAAGACAGTCTACAGACATTTTTCGTACGATTTGGACCGGTTGGAGGATTGGTATGATCGTACATTCAAAGGAGAACGTTGCACGAATAAGAAGTCATTGCAAAAGGCATATCAGAAGGTAAATACATACTAAATGCGTGGAATTTATTTCCAAGTGGGTTGGAATTTATATACAGTTAAAATGATGTAAGTATTTGCATATCATTTACAGGAATTATTCAAGAGACGCGTCCAAAAAGTCTACAGACGTTTTTACCTCGAATTTGGTCGTATATTGAATGGATATCTTTTAACGAATACGAGTATGAAGTCATTGAAAAATGACCAGAAGGTAAATAATTCGAATGTATTGTGTATTTCCAAGTGGGTTGGAATAAAGCACTATAAAGGGAAGTACTCGCATACGCCATCTTGGATCCAGTTTACCGCAACGGACGTTATCAGCCATAAGAATACATACAATTTTTCGCGGAAAAACTGCAAATTTTTCGATTGTTCGCGAGTTTTGGTAAACTTTTAATTAGTCTTAAATTAAAGCCAATGAAATTCCCTATCGATTGATACTAATTTTTCATCATTTAGAAGAAAATTAACGATTTAATGAATACTTTTCTTTACCGCGTTTTTCATACCATATATGCCAACTTTGAACTAAAAATTGTCGACATTTTCAGTAAACCTATGCATACTTGAATATATCAAATTGTTCGGTATTTCTTCCTCTTTAAAATGATTTTTTACCCAAAGCTGTAGAAGCAGATCAAAGTTGCGGAAATAGATTATTCATCAACACATTGTTTGAATTGATAACAGTGATAACACAATTTCAACATTTTGGTGACATTATCTTCAATTACTTTTGAACGGTTGAAGGTAGAGCTTTCGGTAAAAAAGCATTTTAAAGAGGAAGAAATACCGAACATTTTGATATAATAAAATACCTAGGTGTCCACTGAAAATTTCGAGTAATTTTAGTTCAAAGTTCAATACGTACTGTCCGTAGCTGGGTTTTGCCTTGTTTTCGCAGCTTCAAACTTCGAATACTTTTGAACGGTTGCTTCTACAGCTTTGGGTAAAAAATCATTTTAAAGAGGAAGGAATACCGAACAGTTTGATATATTCAAGTATGCATAGGTTTACTGAAAATGTCGACAATTTTTAGTTCAAAGTTGGCATATATGGTATGAAAAACGCGGTAAAGAAAAGTATTCATTAAATCGTTAATTTTCTTCTAAATGATGAAAAATTAGTATCAATCGATAGGGAATTTCATTGGCTTTAATTTAAGACTAATTAAAAGTTTACCAAAACTCGCGAACAATCGAAAAATTTGCAGTTTTTCCGCAAAAAATTGTATGTATTCTTATGGCTGATAACGTCCGTTGAGGTTGGAATATATCGCACCTCGGGAGTAATAAAGTCACATCTCAAAAAAGTGAAATTTTACAGGAGAGTGATTTTCTTTTTTTTTAAAACTTGATTCATTATTTTTATCAACTTATAATTAATTGTGAGGAATGAATAGCACCTCATTTTAAAGATCTGGTATCCTACCTTCATTTAGCATAAGAACACTTTGAAAAATCAAATCTTAAAGAGGAAATATTTCAATGTTTGGAAAACATTTTGAGTTATAACCTTTCATTAAAGTTGATGTGGAGGCGAAAGGAAGCGTCTAAAAAAATTTCATGTTAACAAAGTTGTAGAGAATTAAATTTCCAATCGACATAATGTCGTTAATTTTTTTCTACAGTGCTTAGTTTTTGAGTTTTTCTCAAAAAACTAAAATTTCAATTCATGTTATATGCAAATTCATTTTTCTGAAAAGTGATCAATTTAAAAAAAAATTTCCATTTGGTACAAACCAATAAAAAATGCACTTCTTGTGACTATTTCTAACTGACAAACATTCAAAACAATCAAAACTATTTGTTAACACTTTGTATGTAAAAAATTTGCTCAAAAAAGGTGGAGTTTTTTGAGATGTACCCTTATAACTCCAAACAGCTTGCAATGTTGTTGAGATTTTGAGTTAGGCCATTTGCGTTTTTTACAAGATCTAGATAATGAACCCAACTCAAAGTGTAATTTTTGGTTGAGGGGGGTCATACAAACCCCAAAAATGCAAAAACATGAAAATCAATTTTTTTTGAGATGTGACCTTATTACTCCCCGAGGTGCGATATGTAGGTATAGGTAAGGTAACTATGTACTTACAAGGGGACCTCTTGAGGTATCCGCCTCCGATTTGAATGGGACCGCGATTTTTGGAAAGAGCATGTTCTAAAACCCTCAAATCCAAATTTTCAGCTGCCCGAGTTCATTTTTCGTTTTTTGGCGAATTTCTGAAAATCCAAAATTGACTGTTTTGGTGATTTATGCTTTTTCTTAAAAAGTACGTACTTGATCAATAAAAATGTTCAAAATAAGTCCTTAAAACTGGTGTATTAACCCCCCAAATCCAAATTTCGCCATTTCCAGCCATTCTGGAGCCTCCAGCGCGATTTTTAAATTTCTCCAGAATTTTGAATTTGCTCCAGAGGGCGTGAATATGAAGTTGGCCAGCTAAAAATCGAGTTGTGTGTTATACTAAAACTGTTTAACGAATTTATTCACATTTGAGCCGATTCTGGAGCGGACACCTCAAGAGTGGGTTTTTGACCAGCTTTTCTCATTTAATAAGAAATCAAAAAAAAATCAAAATTTCACTCGTTGTGAGGAAATTTTTGAAATTTGCCTTGAATCTCTGTATTTAGTCTGCATCTAACCCCTCGAGGCCGAGTTCCGCCATTTCCAGCCATTCTAGAGCCTCCAGCGCGATTTTTCAAATTTCTCCAGAATCTTCAATTTGCTCCAGAAGGCGTGAATATGAAGTTGGCCAGCTGAAAATCGAGTTGTGTGTTATACCCGACCTGTTTAACGAATTTATCCACATTTGAGCCGATTCTGGAGCGGACACCTCAAGAGTGGTTTTTTGACCAGCTTTTTTTCAAAATAAAAATATTCAAAAATCAAAAATTTCCCGTTTGCGAAAAATTTTTAGAAATTTGCGCGAATCGCTGTAATTTGAACACAACAAACCCCCTGAGGCCGAGTTCCGCCATTTCCAGCCATTCTGGAGGCTCCAGTGCAAATTTTTAAATTTCTCCAGAATTTTGAATATTCTCCAGAAGGCGTGAATATGAAGTTGGGCAGCTAAAAATCGAGTTGTGTGTTATACTCGAACTGTTTAACGAATTTATTCACATTTGAGCCGATTCTGGAGCGGACACCTCAAGAGTGGGTTTTTGACCAGCTTTTCTCATAATAAGAAATCAAAAAAAAAATCAAAATTTTACCGTTTGTGAGGAAATTTTTGAAATATGCCTTGATCAAACCCACAGAGGCCGAGTTCCGCCATTTCCAGCCATTCTGGAGCCTCCTGCGCTATACTTTTCAATTTTTCAAGAATTTTCAATTTGCTCCAGAAGGCGTGAATATGTAGTTGGGCAGCTAAAAATCAAGTTGTGTGTTATACTCGATCTGTTTAACGAGTTTATCAACATTTGAGTCGATTCTGGAGAGGACAGCTCAAGAGTGGTTTTTTGACCAGCTTTTTTTCAATAATAAATACTTACCTATCCAAAAATCAGAAATTTCTAGTTAGTGAGAAAATTTTTGAAATTTGCGCGAAATGCTGTATTTTGTCATTAATTAACCACACGAGAGCGAATTTCACCATTTCCAGCCTTTCTTGGGTCTCCCTTTAATTTTTGGATATTTTTATTATGAAAAAAGCTGGTCAAAAAATCGCGCTGGAGCCTCCAGAATGGCTTTAAATGGCGGAACTCGGCCTCAGGGGGTTTGTTGTGTTCAAAATACAGCGATTCGCGCTAATTTCAAAAAAATTCTCGCAAACGGGAAATTTTTGATTTTTGAATTTTTTATTTTAAAAAAAAGCTGGTCAAAAAACCACTCTTGAGGTGTTCGCTCCAGAATCGGCTCAAATGTAAATAAACTCGTTAAACAGGTCGAGTACAACACACAACTCGATTTTTAGCTGCCCAACTTCATATTCACGCCTTCTGGAGCAAATTGAAGATTCTGGAGAAATTTAAAAATCGCGCTGGAGCCTCCAGAATGGCTGGAAATGGCGAAATTCGCCCTCGTGGGGTTTGTTCATGACAAAATACTGCGATTCGCGCAAATTTCAAAAATTTTTTCGCAAACTGGAAATTTTTGATTTTTGAATTTTTTATTTTGAAAAAAACTGGTCAAAAAACCACTCTTGAGGTGTCCGCTCCAGAATCGGCTCAAATGTGGATAAATTCGTTAAACAGGTCGAGTATAACGTACAACTCGATTTTTAGCTGCCCAACTCCTTATGGAGCAAATTGATGATTCTGGAGAAATTGAAAAATCGCGCTGGAGGCTCCAGAATGGTTGGAAATGGCGAAGATTGGATTTGGGGGGTGAATATCAGTTTTTAGGACTTATTTTGAACATTTTTATTGATCAAGTACATACGTACTTTTTTAGAAAAAGCATAGGTAAATCACCAAAATAGTCAATTTTGGATTTTCAAAAATTCGCCAAAAATCGAAAAATGAACTTGGGCAGCTGAAAATTTGGATTTGGGGGTTTTAGAACATGCTTTTTCCAAAAATCGCGGTCCCGTTCAAATCGGAGGCGGACATCTCAAGAGGTTCCCTTGTTAGATATTTTCACATTATTTCTAAGAGTACGTTGACAAAGCAACCGAGGAGATAATCACTCAACTTTTTCAACCTCGCGTTATAAACGCAGATGATTACAAGCAACACAGCGAAGAATGTTTAAAAGAATTGGAAACGGAAGAAAAAGAGGTAAGTTTACTCTACGTATGCTGCGAATAAATTCCCAATTGGCAATTGGGTTGGAATTTATTTTTCTGTTTATAATTTTTGTCACTTTAGAAATACCTTGTTATGATTGAAGACGCGATCGAAGAACGTTTTTTAAGAATGTTATTGAACATCAAGTTGTATTTAGATTTGGAATTGATTGTTCTCATCGGTTTTGAAAATTGCATCGATTACGTTAGTGTGTTATGGAATTGTTATAATGCCAATGATAATTATGCGATATTTTACGAAAGAGTCATAATTAACGGTGCTATTGCAATGGAAGAGTACTACGAAGAGTCTATTAAACAAGATGCCATTGTAACCTTAAGTCATAGACTGCTTCGAAACTATGTTTTAGATATTTGTGCTAAGCGTGATACCATGACTGATAAGGAAGATGTCCCAGCAAGTCGTAGATTTAGCGAAAAGTCCCAAAAATTTATCGACTTCGTATTGAGAAACGAAAATTGTTTTGTAAAGTAGAATAATTCATCTCATACTGAATGATTAGATATATGCCTATAATATGTATTATGTACCTACTATACATAACATTTCCAATATAGTTGATAAGAGTAAAACGATGTTTTTTTTGTGATTTTATTTTTAAAATTATTTATTTCAGGAATAAGTACAACGTGTTTCAAAATTTTACAATGGTAATAATCATTACCCTGTATTGTGAAAAATCAAATTTCCTTTCTGATCAACGACATCAGGTTTTCTTTAGGAGGTTTATGTAGTTCTCGAGACATACGCGTTTCTAATGAAAAAATTCTAGCCAAACTCAGTTGCACTTTTTTCTAGTTGGACTGCAGATTATGAGAAATGTACATTATGTATACAGCAATTTTGCTAAAAGCGAGAAATTTTGTAAGTTTTTGAAAAACCCAGAAATTTTGGCTGATGGAGTAGGTATTTTCGCTGGATTTTTCGATTTAGCTTTATTCAGTTTCAGTTCGAAAATTCTGCCAGTTATGATACTCTTTTTATGTGTATGCTAGAATCACTAATCTTGAGCTGTTAGGCTGTAATTTGACTGAAAAGACGGAGTGAAAATTGCTTTATTCTTCTCAAAAATAAAATGTTTCTTATTGTTATTGAAGCTTTCAAAAAATTTTGAAAGGAGGGATCATTTTTAGGTCTCACAAGATGAAATTTAAACACAGCATTTTTTTTTTTTTTTCTGACAACTTCAGCAGTCTCACGGAAAAAACGGAATTGTATTTTTTACCATTTAAGTGGTAAATTTTACAACAATTGTGGTAATTTTTAACACAAAAATAGTACTTTTTACCATATTTCATAGTAACTAACAGATACTACGATTCGGAATTGAAGCAGGGAAATACAATGTCGGCTAAGTGCCAATCACGTTTTTTACGGGAGAGCGTAAACGAGTTCGCATAACAGGTACATCTTATAAAAAGCTCTATCTCTCGGTGTTCCATAGTACAACTTGGACTCCAAGTTGTACTATGGAACACCGAGAGATAGAGCTTTTTATAAGATGTACCTGTTATGCGAACTCGTTTACGCTCTCCCGTAAAAAACGTGATTGGCACTTAGCCGACATTGTATTTCCCTGCTTCAATTGTATTTTTTACTATTTTTAGAAGTAAAAAATACTATGTAGTAGAATTTACCAACTCTGTAGTTAAAAGTGCAATGTAAAGTAGTAGATAATGCTAGGAATGTGGTAAATTCTACTATGAATGAAGTGCATATTACTACTGAAATATTAAATTTAACCATGAATATGGTAATTATTACTACTGACTTTTGTAAAAGGTATAAAGTACTATTCTTCAAAGTAATTTCTATTATTAAGATGGTAAAATTTACCATTTATGTGGTAATTTTCATGAGGTGAAAAACTGAAAACATTGAAAAATGTGATTTCAGTTATTTGACTCATGTTGTTTAAAACTATAAAAACTACTGTTCATTTTTTAAACTCAATTCAACTACTTATTTAGTGTCTTTTATATCAATGTTTGTGCATCGTTTTGTTCTAAGTAATGAAAAGTACCCTAATAGTGAATATGCATTTTTTCAAGTTGTTTGACTCGTGTTGTTTAAAAGCTACTATTGAGTTATTTGATGTGTGTTGTTTAAAAGATATTGTAAGTACCTATTACTTACACATTTACTCTTATATCAATGCGTGTTTGTGTAATATGGTTAGTATGCGCAAGTGATAGGTTACCATACATACTCTCTAAACTTGAAACAGTCAAATTTCACTGCCTTAACAGCTAGTGGGATCTGACCACATTTTAGTAGTTTTTGACTGGATTTTCAGTAAATATTTACTGCTCATCAGTCAAATGTGAACTATTTACGGAATAATTAGTCAAAATTGAAGTATTTTTACTGTATCGAACAGTCATACGTGGTCAGCAGTAAAAAATTTTAAATAAGTAAGTAACTGATTTAAGAAGTACTTTTTTCACTGTTTATCCCAGTGACGACATTTTGCCCTCCTAACAGTGAAATTTGACTGTTTCAAAAAATCTATTTTCAATCTTTCGTTTAGTTCATCATCATATTGTACACCTAGTTAATCATAAATTGCTTTGTTGAGTGATGGTAAAAATTACAAAAAAAAACTAGTAACTGTGGAATGGTCTCAAAAATAGTAAAATTTACCATGAATATCGTAATAATTACCACATTCTTGGTAGAAATTACTACATGTAATAATAGTTACTTTTACAAAAAGAAATAGTAAAATATACTATAGTGTTAGTAATAATTACCAACACTATAGTATATTTTACTATTTCTTTTTGTAAAAGTAACTATTATTACATGTAGTAATTTCTACCAAGAATGTGGTAATTATTACGATATTCATGGTAAATTTTACTATTTTTGAGACCATTCCACAGTTACTAGTTTTTTTTTGTAATTTTTACTAGGAATATTTTTTTCCGTGCTGAAAAGAAAATTTTTCACGTCCTGACAAAATTAGAGTGAAATATAGTCAAATAACGTATAGATAATTCTAACCTTTTTTTTTACAAATTCAGATAACATTTTTGAAAATTTTCGACCTTTGGCAAAACTTGATGAATGTTTTTCAATTTGATAATAATTTCCATAAAAAATTTGTTGAAATTTTATTGTTAAACTTGAAGGTGAAAATAGGACGACGACGTAAGAATTTTAATTTTGATACATTTAAAAATTTTTAAAAAGTACCTACCAAATTTTAAAAATCAAATCACAAAAAATAATTACAAAAGCGATTAAAAATTCAATTATTTTATGCTTTTTTTTAAAAAAAAAAAAGTACGTACATGATCAGTACAAATGGTCAAAATAAGTCCCAAAACAAATATTAATTACCCAAATTCAAATTTTACCATTCCCCAGCCATTCTGGAGCCTCAGCGCGATTTTTCAATTTCTCCAGAATTTTGAATTTGCTCCAGGAGACGTGAATATGAAGTTGGGCAGCTAAAAATCGAGTTGTGTATTATACTCGACCTGTTTAATGAGTTTATCCACAATTGAGCCGATTTTGAGAGTGACACCTGAGAAGTGGTTTTTTGACCAGCTTTTTTCAAAATTAAAAAATCAAAAGTTTCCCGTTTGTGTGGAAAATTTTGAAATTTCCGCGAATCGCTGTATATTGTCCAAAACTAACCCCCCAAATCAAAATTTCACGATTTCCAGCCATTCTGGAGGCTCCAGCGCGATTTTTCAATTTCTTCAGAATTTTGAATTTGCTCCAGAAGGTGTGAATATGCAGCTGGGCAGCTAAAAATCGAGTTGGGTATTAAACTCGACCTGTTTAACGAATTTATCTACATATGAGCCGATTTTGGGAGTGGCACCTCAAGAGTGGTTTTTTGACCAGCTTTTTTCAAAATTAAAAAATCAAAAAATTTCCCAGTTTGTGTGGAAATTTTCGAAATTTACGCGAATCGCTGTATTTTGTATAAAACTAACCCCCCAAATCCAAATTTTACAATTTCCCGCCATTGTGGAGCCTCCAGCGCGATTTTTAATTGGGAAATATATAATCGCACGACAGAAAAGGGTGTTTGAACGACACCAGCAAACGACAATAAATGGTGTGGTAGCGACAAGTTAGGTCTTTACAACGACAGGTTTTCAACGACAAAATAATGAGTCAGAGCGACTATTTTTAATTATTAATCACGACAAGTCCTCCCGACAAAAAAGGATGTCTGAGCGACAGAATAACATTTTAAACGACAGAACAATTTACCCAATTGCAAATCTGAAAATACACGAAAAAACAATAAATAAAATGTTGGATTGGGAAGCTAGCAAAAATATACTTACTTAAAAGTTGCCCTGAAATTGGTGCAAAAACTGTGTGACAATTTTTCAAATGTAAAATCTGAGGTTCCTATGGACTTATTGAGATTGCAATTTGCAGAATAATACAGTACCTACCTTTGCGTTCTATGATAATGAGAATTCTTCAATTTTTTCAACGAAAAAAATGAAGATCATTACACTTTATATAAATCATTCATTTTCAAAAACATGGCGCGTGACACACAAGTCGAAGGACATTTGGGGTATAAAACCGAATGTACACGAATGAAAGGAGGGCTAAAAATCTCAATACCAAATCAAAATGTAAAATGTGATGCTTGCATAGATAAAAAAAAATAAAACAAAAATTATGCCAAAACCGTTGAGAAATTTGCTATGTACACAAAATTTACCACTTTTTGAGAATTACCCTCCTATCATTTTAAGAAAATTTCTAATTTTTTTTTCATTTTATTCGATTTGTAACTTTTTTGGTAAAAATAGGCGTGTTGATGGATTAAAAAAAAATTAAAAATAGACGTGTTAATGGATATTTCTGTCGTTATTTTTTTTTTACCGTTGTCATTCAATTTTTTTAAACCGTCGTTCAATTTTTTATTTGTCGTGGACATTTTTTATCTGTTGTGCAAACATATGATTGTCGTTCAACTTTTTTTTCTGTCGTTCAATTTCTTTTTTGGTCGGGCAAAATCTTTTATTTGTCGGGCCTGTCGTTTAGACCACCTTTTCAAAAAGTTTTGAGTAGTTCTAGAGCCTGCAGCAGATTTTTGAAACTTGCAAAATTTTGTCAAATGAAGTTGGAAATCCGAAATTCGTCGCTGCACTCCAACTGAAACGAGCTATCGAGTCGACTGGTGGTGAGTTGAGTCATTTTGGAGCCTCCAGCGACTTTGAAAATTCTTAGAGCCTCCAATAGATTTTAGAAACTTGTACCTAATTTCCACAAAATTCCATCAAATGCAGTCGGAAAGCCGCAATTTATTCTGTAAACTAATTTCAATACGCTATGCGGTCGACTGCAGGTAAATTTCGAGTCGTTTTGGAGACTCCAGCGACTTTTTGGAAATTACTGGAGCCTCCAGCAGATTTTTCCGTGCTCGAAATCTCCATGAAATTTTGCCAAACAGAGCTGGAAATCCGGAATTTACTCTGTAGTTGTGCTTCTTTTTCAAAATTGTGTTGTGCTTTTTTTTTGAAATCCAAATTGCGTTTTTTCAAAATTGCATTGTGCTTTTTTTTCAAAATTGTGTTGTGCTTTTTTTTCAAAATTGCGTCGTGCTTTTTTTCAAAATTGCGTTGTGCTGTTTTATTTTTTGAAATGGCGTTGTTCTTCTTTCTTGAAATTGCTGTTTTTTTTTTTTTAATTGCATTGTGCTTTTTTTCAGTGTTGTGCTTTTTTGAAATTGCGTCATTTTTCTGTAGAGTGCTTTTTTCCGCCTCCAGACCGATTTTTATGAAACGCAGTTTGCAAATTTTTCAAAAGTATTTCAAAAATTTACCTACAAACTGCGTTTCATAAAAATTGGAATGGAGGGGGAAAAAAACATTTTATGGAAAAATGATGTTGAGGAAAATTGTAGAGAATTAAATTTCCAATCGACGTAATGTCATTAGTTTTTTTCTAGGATGCTTAGTTTTTGATTTATTTACGAAAAACTAAACGTGAAAATCGGAATACTGACTTTTGCGCCACTCTGTATACACCCTTCCAATACTTACCTTTCAGGAACACTGGTACCTACAGGAACATCGTTGGGGGTGAGTTCTTCTACCCCCTTGACCACTGGTACCTATGCCCCAGCCTTGGAGGCTTCTTCACCCCTGTGATGAGGCCTTCAGCAGGAACATCATTGGGGGCAGGTTCTTCTACCCTCTTGATCCACTGGATTGCCCCAGCCTTGGAGGCTTCTTCACCCCTGTGACGGAGCCCAGGGCCTATTCTAAGGAAAATTTGGAGCTGCGCAAACATAGCTCACAATGCGACCGATTAAAAAATAATGAAGGCCCGAGCAAAGCGAGGGCAAAAGCTTTTGAAAATTAATGATTCTTCAGAAGTAAAACAACATTAAGAGCCATATTTATAAACGATACTTAGGACTGCTCAGCTAAGTAGCGGATTTCTTTTCAATTTTTCTAGCAAACGAATTAAAAATTTCATATTTTTAAAATAATATATGAATACCTACTTTAGGATCCAATCTCTCAATTCAATGATAGATCCACTTTTAAAAATTCAATCATGACTGGAAAATTAGCTTTAAAAATCATTACGTAGCCAAGCAATTTCCAAGTAACGTCTATTAATATGACTCTTAAATACCTATTTTTAATGCTAGAAGTCAATGTTTGTACTCTTCATCAATTTTGGTCAGAGAAAATGAAAGAAAAATGATATAGCCCGAGCGAAGCGAGGGCGAAAGCTGTGAAAAATTGATAATTTGAAACGCAAAACAACATCAATCTTGATACAGAAAGTTAATTTTCATAACTTCAAAATTTTTTGTTTTCAGGAAATTAAAACATTTTTAAAAGTATGTAGGAATGCGAGAGCAAAAGCTCTCAAAAATTAGAAAAACAACGTTTTTTGAGGTGAAAAGTGTTTTTTTTTTGTTAGAACATTTCTTGAAATTTGAATACCTAATAGATTTAATAAAAGTTCGATTTCAATCTGAAAAAAAAACGGGCAGAGGCCCAAGTGAAGTGAGGGTGGAAAATTTCAAAAATTTGTATTGTATTTTGAGAGATAAAAAACGATGTTTTTTGTGGTATAACTGATAAGTTTATTTTTTTGACCACACAATTTTAGAATTTGAATGTAGATACTAAAATTGAAAATTGAGATTTTGAAATAAAATAAAATAAAACTGGCCCGAGCGAAGCGAGGGCAGAAATTTGCAAAAATTGTTGTTAGAGAGTGTGAAAATATCATCTTTTTTTCGTTTAAATATGGCCCTGGGGGCCTCTTGGTGTCTCGGGGTCCCTGTCGATCGCCTGGTAACATCATAGGCCAGTCCTCCACTGAGTGAAACAGAACAGCATTATTTCTAAAATGAGAGAACAATTTTTCTACTCTTCAACTTATAATCAGAATGCAAAGGGAATTTTGATTTCAAAGAAGTAAAAATCCATGGTTTTTAATGAATAAATGAATAAAATGAAAAATGTAGGTACGCAGCTGAATTTTTGGAACTGCGCAAACTAATTTGGAACTACGCACATTTTTTTTGGAACTGCACAAAATGTGCGGAGCTGCGCCTTAGAATAGGCCCTGACGGAGCCTTTAGGGTGTCATCATCCTACTATGTGACGCATCTTTCTTCTTCCCAGAGCTTTCAAATTGTGCTTCTCATATACTCCAAATGTGATGGTATGGCTACATTCAGAGCAGTGTTGGGGAGCGGAACAGAATCGGAACCGAATCGCAAGAACATTTGGGTTTTTTCCGGAGCTGAACCGTAAACCGGAACAAAAAAATGAATTCTGCTCCGGATCGGAGCGTTTCTGGAGTGAAAAAAATGGAATTTGATGGAACAACACCGCTAAAAACCGGAACAAAACCATAAAAAGTCTGGAGCAAAATGTTTTTGCTCAGTAATAATGTGTTCTGCTTGGCTCCACATGCAATTTTCCTGTATTTTTTGGTGTTTTGGAAGTCTATTTCATTATTTTGACAAAAATTTGTCGTTTTGGTTTTTAACGGCGGATTTCGCTCTACTCAGTACTACTTATTACAAAAAACACAGTCGGAGCGAAACCTCAGAGCGGTACAAAATGTTTTAGCATTCCAGGAGTGGAGCAGAATCTGAACCGTTATTTTTTTGTAAGCGGAGCAGAACCGGAGCGAGGAACCAGTGGTGTGAAAGATCACAAAAATATGATCTGAGATCAGATCAAGATCAATTAAAAGTGAACGCGTTCAGATCACATTCATTTCCGATCATGATCATGATCGGATGAACTTTGAGCAACTTTTGCCCAGTGTTGTCATAACGTTATTCATAATGTAACGAAGAAACGAAAAAACGGAAAAAACCGGAATTTTTTCCGTTATAATAATGTAACGATAAACGAAAACGAAATTTGTTGCAGAAGAAACCGTAACGAAATTATAACGTTACAAAAAATCTTAATGCTATAACAAAACGGAAAACGAAAAAAATTCCGTTATTTTTTTGTTTTTTTTTCGTTTTTTTTTCGCTTTTTTCTTCAATTTTTTGGGAAAAATGATTAAAAAATGATTCATCAATAAAAAATTGAAAAAGTTAGTTTGAAAATTGAAAAATACTGTACTTGAAAATGAAATTGATGTAAAAATTTATGAGCAGAAAAATACACATCAATTGTATCGAAAAATCAAGGTGTCTGACAGGTCCTATACTGGCCCCATTAGTCCTACTGAACTGTTTGGTTAAGAATTTGAACGTAAATTTCGACACCACTGCCCCCCCCCCCCCCAAAATTCCATAAGTGCTGGATAGATGACCTGCTGAAAGTCGTACTTAAGTCCTATTTTGTCATTTTTCAATAATTTTGTTAGACATCCTAAAAAATAGAAGTACATACTGACAATTGGAAAAATTTCATAAAAATAACTGCATAAAGTGGCTCAATTGACATAAAAATTCACCTATTAAAAAAATGTTGCAAAAATAGAGAAAAGTGCTTAAAAGTTGGAATGAAATTGCATAAAGTTACTGAGAAATGAAGGTACACTTTAGGTATACTGACCAACCTTGTACTTTTTTCAGTTTTTTTTTTTTCAGAGAAACCCCCCAATTTGGGCATGTTTGTGCTATAACGAAAAACGAAACGAAATAACGAAATAACGGAAAAACAAAGTGATGTAATAACGTTAAACGAAAAACATAACGTAACGGAATTATCTGTGCAACGAAATAACGGAAAAATAACGTAACGAAAAATTTCACAAATCTGAAACGAAACGATATAACGTAACGAAAAAAAAAATTCGTTATGACAACACTGCTTTTGCCAATGAATAATCTCAAATTCCTCTCAATTGTTCAAGTTTTTCCACAATGACTGTCTCATTACTCTCATTACGTCAAAAAATTCCAAATTCACACTATAAAGTTCATTTCCGTTCACAGTCAGATCACCAAATTTTGAACTCCGGTGATCGGAGATCAGATCATTCACTTGAAAAGTGATCGTGATCAGATCACGTGATTGGGTGTGATCTTTCACAAAACTGCGAGGAACAAATTAATTTCAGAAGCTGGAGCCGGAGCCTAAACCGGAACAAAAACAATTTTGCTCCCCAACACTGATTCAGAGGAATACTTGGTCATCCAACACCAAACCACTGACAAGGGGTCAGCACATTGCTCTGCTGTTTCTTCTGGATACCCACATTTGCAGGTTGCCTCGTTTCTTCGGTGGACCCTATCAATAGCCCATGCTTGCCTTTATTTTTCAACACTGTAACCTTGTAATTCTCAAGAATATCTAGGTACATATAAGTATATGAGGTAGGTAAGTACTCGTATTTTTACAATAAAAATATTACGAGTACCTACTATTTTTAATCAAAAATATGCTCGATGGACTATTTTACTATAATTTTATCATTAAAGCAAGTTTTAAAATTTTGTACCTGTCCTGCAACTTTCACGAATCTTGTACAGATACCTAGATATACTATGTACATTGTACAGGGTGCCCAGAAATATCGAGCACCCCTAAGAAAGTTTTTCATTTAAAAGTATAGGTTGGCAATGGCAACGTGAAATAGATGCATCTGATTGGTGGAATGTTATTTCTCCAGTCCAACAACCAATCATGTGCTATCATTATTATCATTCACTGTGACCAACCAAAGTATTTTAGTAGAAAACTTTTTTAAGGGTGCTCGATATTTCTGGGCACCCTGTACCTAGCTGCCTACTTAATTATACCCAAGTACGGGGTGCGCAAAAATATCGTGAACCCCAAAGGAAGTTTTTCATTAAAAATATAGGTTGCTAACCTGAAATAACAACCAATCATGTGATATCACTGAGTATTATCATTCACTGTGACCTGTGACCATCTGAAATATTTGGCAGAAACCTTTTCTAGGGGTTCATGATATTTCTGCGCACCCTGTAAAAGTAGGTAAGTAGGTATCCAAAATCCAAACCGATGTGAAGATAATTTTTATTGAAAAAAATAATCTCTTATCAATCAATGATAGGCTATTACTTTTTGACCCTATGGTAATAAAATGATCAAAGATTAGTACTTTTTGCATGGTATGAACACTGTGGCCTTATATTACGAGAAAATTCTGTGTGATAAAATTATCGCCGAGGATAAATGAAAACTGTTTAATTACAGTACCAATCTATATACATATACGTATTAACGTCTAAAAATTCAAATTCTGTTTATTCATTTTATTAAAGCCTCACCATGAACATGAGCCAGTACGGTGTATTTTTCATAGTATACTCTCCTTGTGGTACTGCACCTTTTTGAGCACCCAAGCGCCAATCCACAATAACGGCGAGGTAAGAATAGTATACCTCTAGATTTTCTTTTTAGTTGGTCTTAAAATTAAGTAGTTGATAGTAATTATTTCTTTATTCACCCTGTTCTATGTAGAATGATATGCCCGAGATCATCGATTATGAAGATGAAGCCCTACGATTGGTCCATGTTACAGCTGCTCCTCTACAATAAAAACAGAATTAGCTACTGAATATTCGAGCGATGCCGGAAGATACCAGTTTATCCTCATTTGTAAGTTGCCCAGCAAACCATATGAACCGATCTGCGTTATTTTCTAAACTGTTTCTTAAATCGATTAATCTGGTAAAGAGTTTGTCATCTCCTTTCACAAACATCCATAACCATTTCTTAGCATGCCAAGAAGTGGTTATGGATGTTTGTGAAAGGAGATGACAAACTCTTTACCAGATTAATCGATTTGAGGAACCGTTTAGAAAACAACGCAGATAGGTTCATCTGGTTTGCTGGGCAAATTCAAGGTATCTTCGGTGTCTTCAACGATGACGTTCACTCCCCCATTCAGTCTATTAGATCCCAAGCTAGTTACACCTGAAAAATATTGGCAAGTATATGGGTGCACTGAACCCAGACGTCAAGGAAGCCATGAAAATCCTTTATGAAAGTGAAGGATTCGTGGTAAATATTGATGAAGATAAAAAGAAAGATCAGAAACCAACAGGCGGTATGGTGAATTAAGAGTCGAATTTCTATGAACATGAAAAATCCTTTCATCCGGGTGTATTTCGAATATCGATGAACGATGAAAAAAGGCTGCAGAGGAAAATCAAGTTCTTGTTTTGTATTTTTTTTTTCATCATTGTGTGATCTTGTTCTGTCATGTCGATGTAAATTTTTGTACTCTATTCGCAATCTTGTGAGGGTAATATTTGAGGATAGTCAAGTTACCACCTCGTTTGAATTTTTTTAAATAAATTTTTTGTTATTGAATCGATACTCGTAGTTCATTTGCTTTTTTTTATTACTTTTTATCTGATTTTTGTATTACTTCTGGTAATTTCAATCTTTACGATTACTTTTAATTAATTTTTTTCCAAGTTGATTGAATTATTTAATGTGTGTTTTCTGTTTTTTTTTAAAGCTTTTCTGATTAGTAGATGATTGGAAAATCTGAATCATTTTTTCAAACGAAAAGTTAAAGTTTAAAATGCTCCAATAGAATAATTACCTACAATTAAAATTTTACCAAACAGAGCTGGAAATTGGAAACTCACTCTGCATTTCAACTTCAACACGCAATCGAGTTGACTGCTGGTGGGTTCGAGTCATTTTGGAGCCTCCAGCAACCTTTTGAGAATGCCTATTAGTCCAGGAAAATTAGATGAAAAAAAAGGGTCATTGGGAAAAGTGAGGTAGAAAGCTGAATTTTGGTATACAGGTCCATTTTTTGGTGCTGAACACGAATCCGATGAGTCCCCGGTCGTCCCTGGTGAGCTTTCTCCCCTATTGTGGATCTAAGCCCCCCAAAACCAGTTTTTTGCAATTTTCTCCCCCGCATTGCATTTTAGCAAAAAATGAGGTTAGACACAAGAATCTACGTCAAATTTCCGATCTAGTGACATATCAACTTTTCTTCTACCCTCAAGGGGTTCGAGTTGATATTAGCATGAAAAGTGGGTACCATAGAGAAACCTCCGCGCAAAAAATTTTAGATCCACACCCCCTCCCCTTTTTGCGGAACCCTCCTTTTTTGAAATTTCAGTATCACTTTCCTCAGCCCCATTTCAACCGATTTTGAAAATTTTTCTGGAGGTTATGTATATGCTTGATAGGTAACCCCACAAAAATTTTCAACCTCCTCCCCTCATATTTACCCCCCCCCCCCAAAATGGCGTTTTTCTTCATTTTTTAGGCCTATTAACAATCAAGATTGCGAGGTAAAATTTTGTAAACACGTTTTTCGGATGTATTTTTGGCCCCCAAACATCATATACTATATTAGAAATTTTTACTTTGGTGCGCCGTGGTAAAAACTTGAAATAATTTATCGTAGGGGGTGGGGGGTGAAATGGCAATTTTGAAAAAAACAACTATCAATGAGTAGGGTATCGTTTTCATATGATTCGATACCGCTGAGCACGAATATGACCTCAGATTTTTTGCTACACTCACCTACCCCTCTCAAGAGCCCCTCAGCCCCCTCAATTTTCACGATTTTCGAAATAAAGTTATTTTGGTGATGTTGGTTTCATTGCTATGGGAAAATTACATAAATTCATTGTTATTGTGCATAAAATTTCTCGTAGAATGAGCTACAGCAGATGGCTCTCCCTCGAGGGGGGTGGACCCTTCAATTTTTTTCCACGCAGAAAACGTAACAATCTGTATGTGTACTGGACTGCATAGGTATGCGGAGCATATGATGGCATAATAATTATTCATGATAACTGTAACTTGAGTATGTATGAGTATGTATTTTATAATTCAATGACTAGGTAGTAGGTACCTACATAAAAAATCACAAGAAAAAAATATGGTAACGAAATACTTATTAAAAAAAAGTGAAGAATGTTAATTTGTGATTCACTTAATCGTCATCATCACTAATGTCATCATCTGTGGTATAACTTTCGTCGCTGGAATAGTTTTAATCGTCATTTTCTTTCGAAAATCGTGAAAAATGAGGGGGCTGAGGGACTCTGGAGAGTGGTAGGTGATTGTAGCAGAAAATCTGAGGTCATATTCGTGCTCAGCGGTATCGAATCATATGAAAACGACACCAACATCATCAAAATAACTATATTTCGAAAATCGTGAAAATTGAGGGGGCTGAGGGGCTCTGGAGAGGGGTAGGTGAGTGTAGCAAAAAATCTGAGGTCATATTCGTGCTCAGCGGTGTCGAATCATATGAAAACGACACCAACATCATCAAAATAACTATATTTCGAAAATCGTGAAAATTGAGGGGGCTGAGGGGCTCTTGAGAGGGGTAGGTGAGTGTAGCAAAAAATCTGAGGTCATATTCGTGCTCAGCGGTATCGAATCATATGAAAACGATACCCTACTCATTGATAGTTGTTTTTTTCAAAATTGCCATTTCACCCCCCACCCCCTACGATAAATTATTTCAAGTTTTTACCACGGCGCACCAAAGTAAAAATTTCTAATATAGTATATGATGTTTGGGGGCCAAAAATACATCCGAAAAACGTGTTTACAAAATTTTACCTCGCAATCTTGATTGTTAATAGGCCTAAAAAATGAAGAAAAACGCCATTTTGGGGGGGGGGGGTAAATATGAGGGGAGGAGGTTGAAAATTTTTGTGGGGTCACCTATCAAGCATATACATAACCTCCAGAAAAATTTTCAAAATCGGTTGAAATGGGGCTGAGGAAAGTGATACTGAAATTTCAAAAAAGGAGGGTTCCGCAAAAAGGGGAGGGGGTGTGGATCTAAAATTTTTTGCGCGGAGGTTTCTCTATGGTACCCACTTTTCATGCTAATATCAACTCGAACGCTGTCGGGGACCATTTCACCCCTCTTAGGCGCCTATATATAATACAAAACGTCTATAGACGTTTTGTATTTTTCAGGGAACCCCCCTTTTTTGAATGGTTGTGGTTCCAACCCCCTTGAGGGTAGAAGAAAAGTTGATATGTCACTAGATCGGAAATTTGACGTAGATTCTTGTGTCTAACCTCATTTTTTGCTAAAATGCAATGCGGGGGAGAAAATTGCAAAAAACTGGTTTTGGGGGGCTTAGATCCACAATAGGGGAGAAAGCTCACCAGGGACGACCGGGGACTCATCGGATTCGTGTTCAGCACCAAAAAATGGACCTGTATACCAAAATTCAGCTTTCTACCTCACTTTTCCCAATGACCCTTTTTTTTCATCTAATTTTCCTGGACTAATAGGCATTCTCAAAAGGTTGCTGGAGGCTCCAAAATGACTCGAACCCACCAGCTGTCAACTCGATTGCGTGTTGAAGTTGAAATGCAGAGTGAGTTTCCAATTTCCAGCTCTGTTTGGTAAAATTTTAATTGTAGGTAATTATTCTATTGGAGCATTTTAAACTTTAACTTTTCGTTTGAAAAAATGATTCAGATTTTCCAATCATCTACTAATCAGAAAAGCTTTAAAAAAAACAGAAAACACACATTAAATAATTCAATCAACTTGGAAAAAAATTAATTAAAAGTAATCGTAAAGATTGAAATTACCAGAAGTAATACAAAAATCAGATAAAAAGTAATAAAAAAAAGCAAATGAACTACGAGTATCGATTCAATAACAAAAAATTTATTTAAAAAAATTCAAACGAGGTGGTAACTTGACTATCCTCAAATATTACCCTCACAAGATTGCGAATAGAGTACAAAAATTTACATCGACATGACAGAACAAGATCACACAATGATGAAAAAAAAAAATACAAAACAAGAACTTGATTTTCCTCTGCAGCCTTTTTTCATCGTTCATCGATATTCGAAATACACCCGGATGGAAGGATTTTTCATGTTCATAGAAATTCGACTCTTAATTCACCAAACCGCCTGTTGGTTTCTGATCTTTCTTTTTATCTTCATCAATATTTACCACGAATCCTTCACTTTCATAAAGGATTTTCATGGCTTCCTTGACGTCTGGGTTCAGTACACCCATATATACTTGCCAATATTTTTCAGGTGTAACTAGCTTGGGATCTAATAGACTGAATGGGGGAGTGAACGTCCTCGTTGAAGACACCGAAGAATATCAACTCGAACGCTGTCGGGGACCATTTCACCCCTCTTAGGCGCCTATAGACGTTTTGTATTTTTCAGGGAACCCCCCCTTTTTTGAATGGTTGTGGTTCCAACCCCCTTGAGGGTAGAAGAAAAGTTGATATGTCACTAGATCGGAAATTTGACGTAGATTCTTGTGTCTAACCTCATTTTTTGCTAAAATGCAATGCGGGGGAGAAAATTGCAAAAAACTGGTTTTGGGGGGCTTAGATCCACAATAGGGGAGAAAGCTCACCAGGGACGACCGGGGACTCATCGGATTCGTGTTCAGCACCAAAAAATGGACCTGTATACCAAAATTCAGCTTTCTACCTCACTTTTCCCAATGGAATGTTATTTTTCCTGGACTATATAGCCTCCAACAGATTTTTGAAACTTGAAATTTTCCAAAAATTTCATCAAATGGAGTTAGAAAGCTGAAATTTACTCTGCAAACTATAAGTAATTTCAATACGCTCCAAGAATTTTCAAACAGTCGCTGGAGGCTCCAAAATGACTTGAACTCACCTGAGTCGACTTGATAGCATGTTTAAATTGGAGTGCAGGGTGATTTTCGGATTTCCAATCCATTTGATGAGATTTTGTGGAAATATCAAGTTTCAAAAATGTGATGAAGCCTCCAGATCTTATTGTCGTATGTCGAACTACAGGGTGTGTAATTTTTTATGCATTTGTGAAATTATTTTGGCAATTTTTTCGCTCCCACTTCTCCAGTTGCTAATTTTTATTTTAGAAATTTTTTTTTTAAATTTTAGCCTTCCACTTTGAAATTAAGTTGAAAAAAAAAAACACACACGAAACACAAAATGAAAAATATTATTTTATTTTTTAAAAATGTCTACATTGGAATTCGAAATAGTTTCCTGTTCAAGAAATAACATCTTATATTTTCGATGAGACAATATTCAAATAAGCACTCACCTGCAGTTAAACAATATTTAATTATGCTATCGTAACGTTGCTTTTTTCGGCCACTTTATTTTTTGAACCACGTGTTCTCACTTTCTTCTAGAAAAAAAAAAGGATATAAGTGATTTTTTTTTAATGTCTTAATACTGTAATAACATGCAGTTTTAAAAAAAAGTAAACTTGGCTTACTCGTTGAATTTGATAAATGACAAAACCACCCAGCAAAAGCCCAATCAATATTGATACAGATATTAAATGTAACCAATAATTGGAATACCATGGATCTTTAGAAATAAAATAAGATAATAATAATAATCAGTTTTAATGTGATGCTTTCTAGCTACCTCCAAATGACTTTTTTTGGGCAATATTTTTCATTATTGATAGAGGAAGACGTTGGCATTATAAATTTCTCTGTGAGATAAGCAGGCCCTTTTTTGTTTTTTTGTCACTTCTTTTTTGAGAGCATGCTAATTCTCAAAAGTTCTAAGTCAAGTCTATAATTTCTGGTAGCCCTCCCTACCACCAAACAAACAAACTAAAATTGATTTTCCCGTTTAAAAGTCCATTTTTTGTTCCAAAATTGCCAAACAAAAGTCCTGTTTTTTTTTTGTTGCCAAACTTGCCCTACTCAAAAAGTGTCAGTTTTTGAGAAAGTTGTCAGCAAACTTAGTTGAGAAGTGTCCATTTTTGAGACAATTGTTAGAAAGTGTCTATTTTTGTGAAAATTGTCAGAAAGTGTACATTTACCATAAAATTGTCAAAAGGGGCCAATTTTTGCTAAAATTGTCAAACAATTCCCTTTTTCTAAGTATAAAAATTATCAGAAACACAGAGATCGTATATTTTTGGCGAGTTGACGAAAAATTGAATGTTTTTCAACAAAAAATCCTCTTTATAAGTACCCAATTTTGGAAAAGTTTTAGTTTGGCAAATTTGACAAAAACCAGGGCTTTTTTGAAAAAGTCTTGTCCTGAACAAATGACTATTTTGACAATTTTGGCAAATCAACGAGACTGTGTTGAAATTTAATTTTTTTAGTTTCTTCGTTTTTTGTTATCATTCCCTTAAAGTCCGTTATATCATTAATTTTCAAGTTTTCTAGCAGCAGGTAAAATACATAAAGTACCACACTTACCATTATCCAAATGAACTATGTAACGGATCTTTCCAGAGACGTACCATGAGCCGCCCAGTGATAGTGATATTTTACAAGTATACTTTGCGGAATCACTTTCTGTACAATCCTTGATTTTCAATATCGTATTATTTTGGCTCATTTCTTGATTTGAGTGCGTCGATGTGCGAATAGACTTACCATTCTTGTACCATTGCATATCTGGTTTTCGTGATCCTACAAGAGAATTTCATTTAGGTAATTCACCAGTGACTCGTTGATGACTCGTAGCTGAAGTCATCGAGTTCTGAATCGGTGTAATAATCATTGAGTAAATAATCGTGAACCATTTTTTTACCACATGCATGACATTCCAGTTGTATCGAACCACCTCGAGGACATACGACAATTTCAGGTATGAATTTCAAGTCGTGCTCTTCATCATTAAAACGCATTGCTCCAGTATTACAAATATCTTCATAATCATCGGAATCGTAAGAGGTAGTTTCTGTTTTTGCAAAAAAATATCAAAATAAAAATACTGCATTAAGACGGGAAAATGGTTCTTGAAATACTTTTTTTTTCTGAAATGAAATTATTCTCGGCTGGGTAACGGATAACCATTTATGTGGAATAAGCATTCACTAATTTTCAATGTAGGTAATGAGTTGAAAGTTGAATAGGTAGGTAGGTAGGTAGGTGTATTCTAAACGAACACCATAGTTACTCGTATCTACAAGATAGATTTATGTACATTGTACATACATATTTAATTAGGTACTTATACCTATACTTACTTGCACTGTGCAAATTTAAAATCCATAATAGCATTGTCAACTTTAACAAAGAGATACATTTCTTCATATTTAAAAATAAAATTCTCTATTACGAATGTACTTTGGTTAAATATTACGATCATACAAAACAAATATTCCACTCGATGATATATGTATGTATATGTAATGCCTATAATAATGTAAATCAGACTGAACAGGGTGTGAATTACTTTATGTCAACTTCCTCTCTACATTATCGTTTTAGTCGAATTTATCTGAATTTTTATCAAGTGATGTTATACTACCTACATATATGTACAAGAGCGAAATATGCCCATCTAACCAATTTCAATCTGTGATGAGAAGTTTTTTTTTTTTGTTAAAATTGATAAAAGTGCTTGTGTACTTCCTCGGTCAGACAACTATTTTTTTTTTTTTTTTTTGGTCAAGACAGAAACAGTATCATTATTACAATAGCTTCCTGCCGTTCATCTTTCTTCTTCCAGCTGGCAGACAGGCAACCTTGAAAGGCCATACAGACAGGTCAACGACCTAAAGAAGCCAGCCAAGCAGGTAGACGACCTAGAGAGGCCATACAGACAGGTCAATAACCTTAGAAAATGAGGCAGGCAATCAGACGACCTTGGAAAGCCATCCATAAACATAGGTCAACGACCTTAAGAGGCCAGCAGACAGAAATACACATGAGATGAGACGAGACAAGATGGGCGGATTGACCTTGAGAGGCTGGTCACACAGGTCAATGGCCTTAAGAAGGCCTGACTGGAAAACAGACAACCTTGGACAGCTAGACAGACACTCAGACAGCCTCAAGAGACCAGCTCGGAACACAGACGATCTTTAGAGGCCAGACAGGCGGGTCAGTGACCTTGAGATATCGCACCTCGGGAGTAATAAGGTCACATCTCAAAAAAAATTGATTTTGATGTTTTTGCATTTTTGGGGTTTGTATGACCCCCCCCCCCCCTCAACCAAAAATTACACTTTGAGTTGGGTACATCATCTAGATCTTGTAAAAAACGCAAATGGCCTAACTCAAAATCTCAACAACATTACAAGTTGTTTGGAGTTATAAGGGCGCATCTCAAAAAACTGTTAGCTATGTACTGTGTAACGATATCATGCACGTATGTGCACAATTACTTATCTCTGTGAGATATGACTATGTACCAGTGTACTACACTTGATACCAAATATATTCAATCGTTTTGTAGTCTCAGACGAGACCAGTTGTACTTATTTAACATGGTAGCGAGCGTTGAGCTCGGAGCTTTCAGTGAGCCTGATTTTTCTCGTAGTGTTTAGTGAAATGGTATTTTCTCGCACTGTTTTTTCACAATTTGACTGATTTTTGCGGTGTTTTCGCTATTTGAATTGTACTTGCGATATTTTTGGCGCGTTTTAGTCGCGATTTTTGAAACGAATTTGATTTTTGCTCTCGTTGATCGATTTTTTGGTCAATTTTTCGTCGTTTGTCGTTGTATTTGAGTCGTTTCAAGTTCCTGTTTTCGAGATGGCTGAATTTACTGCAGTTCCCAAGTTCGATGGCACTGATTATATGTCATGGCGATTTCGTTTGGACACATTTTTAGAGGCAAAAGATTGTATAGATGCTCTGAGTGCAGCACCAGCCGGAGCAACGGATGCTATCCTAAAGGCCAAGAAACAAGAAGATGCAAAGGCTCGAAATTTCATCGTACGTTTTATGACAAATGATCAGCTGGAGCTGATTAGAAATGAAACTACAGCCTATGGAATGATAACGGCTCTCGATGAAATTTATGCAGTGACCACTCAAGCTGCACAAGTAGCTGCTGTAACTCGTTTATCCGATCTCAAGTATAGTCCGGAAATTGAGCCGAAGGTGTTCGTTAGCAGATTTCAAGCTGCTCTAAATATGGTTCGATCTTCTGGGAAAATTCTGGATGACGATTCCAAGCTGCAATATTTTCTGATGAAATTGCCAGAAAAACTGTCTCATTTGGCCGATATTGTGGATGTGTTACCCGCTGGAAAAAATAAATTCGCCTACGTCAAGGCCAAGTTTTTAGCCCTAGGGAACAAATTTGAGTCTGAGGAATCCGAAACTGAGCCAAAACCCTCAACATCGACAGCATCACCTGTTACCGAAGAATCGAGTGAAACAACCAAGGACAAAGAGGTTTTTAATGTTCGAAGAAGAAATGGGTCAAAAGGAGGATGTTTTACCTGTGGAAAGACTGGCCATATCAAGAAATATTGTTGGAAAAATAATCGTAATCGTGGTAGAGGTGGTCAAAATCGGCGATTTAATGGCAGAGGTCGTGGTAATTATCGTAATAATAGAAATGATAACCATAATGATAGTCGTAATAATGATAGGTCTGCTGAATCGTTCTTAGTTGAGGTTGATAAAAAAATTGAGTTAGGTGAAAAACAAACAAATTCGTGTATGAGAGGATCCAATATGGTCTGGCTTTTGGACAGTGGCTGTACAGACCATATTGTAAATAAAAAAGAATATTTTTCGAAATGTATTGAGCTAAAAAGTCCTATTAATGTTAAAATGGCTGATGAATTCCCCTGTGTAGCCAAGTATATTGGTACTGTTTGTGTTAAATTTAAGGTAGATAATGTAATTACTCCTTGTACCATTAAAAACGTCCTATTAGTCGAAGAGTTGCCTCACAACTTACTGAGTGCTAGTACTATCGATGATGCTGGTTACAGGAGTCTAGCTGGAGATGGTAAAGTACAGATTTTTAATCGTGATTGGAATATTATAGCCGAGGGTGTGAGGCAGGGTAAGTTATATAAGATAGAATGCGAATATTTTAAGGAAGATTCGAATGTGTTTTCTGTCTCTAAGGTGAATAATGATCGTAAATATTGGCACAGGGTGTTGGGTCATGTCAATTTCTATGACTTGAAGTCTTTATGTCAAAAACAGCTCGTTGATGGTCTACCCAGTGAAATTTCTAGTCAATATGTTGAATGTGATATCTGTAAAAGGAACAAAATGAGATGTGTGCCATTTGGAGATGGTAGGTCTAGAGCTAGAGAGATTCTCGAAATTGTTCATTCTGATGTTAGTGGTCCTCACAATACTGTTGGTTATCTTGGTCAGCGTTTCTTTGTGACATTCATAGACGATTATAGTAAGTTTGTAAAAGTGTACACTGTGAAGTCTAAGGCTGAGGTCCTTGATTGCTTCAAACATTATTATAATTATATGTGTACGTTAACTGGTAAAAAGATCAAACTCCTAAGGTGTGATAATGGGTCCGAGTATATAAATAGAAATTTTTACGATTTTGAGGCAGAGAAGGGTTTTCGAATTCAAAATGTACCAACCTATACTCAACAGCTGAATGGTGTTGCGGAGAGATATAACCAAACTATCATGGATAGGGCCAATTGCCTATTTGACGAGGCAAGGATAAGTAAGAGATATTGGCCTGAGGTTGTAAAAACTGCTGTGTTTATAGGGAATCGTTTGTTGAATAAATCAATTGAAGAGAAAACTCCATTTGAAATAATCCATGGTAAGAAACCTGATGTCTCGGAGTTAGTGCCTTACGGTTCGTCATGTTTTGTGAGAATTCCTGATCAGAAAAGGCCTGGAAAGTTTTCGAAAAAAGGAGTTCAGGGTGTTATTGTTGGTTTTGAAGATACAGGCTATAGGGTTTTGATCTCAGGCGAAGTCACTGTAAGTAGGCATGTTGATATCATTGATAATTCGAAGAGTAGGATAGTTTACCTTGAGAGTGATGATGAGGATGATAAGAGCGAGAGAAACAGTGGTGAGAATTTGTCAAAAGAGAGTGAGAGAGCGATTCCGAGAAGGTCAGCTCGTGAAAAGAAGGTTCCTGAGCGTTATGGCGATCCTGTTGCTTATTTTGTGCAAGTTGGAGCTCCTCAGAGTTACGAGGATGCGATTAATAAACCTGATTCGAATGAGTGGCAAAAGGCTATGGAAGTTGAAATGAGTAATATTGAGAAAAATGATACTTGGAGTTTAGTGGATTTACCTGATGGAAAAAAAGCTCTTGGAGTAAGATGGGTCTATTGTAGGAAAAGTTCAGGCGCTTACAAGGCTAGATTGGTTGTTTTAGGGTATCAACAGGAGGAGGATGCGGAACAGAGTTATTATTCACCTGTTGTGAGTATGACTGCTGTGAAAATTTTCCTGGTCTTATCTATTATTAATGGCTGGGAGATTGAACAACTTGACGTTGATGCCGCATTCTTGAATGGTGAAATCAAGGATGAAGTTTATGTAAAGCAGCCTAAAGGGTTTGAAAAACGTCCGAATCGTGTTTGTAAATTGAAAAAAGCTCTGTACGGATTGCGGAAAAGTTCTAGGTGTTGGTATGATTGCCTACATGATTATCTGGTATTATTAGGTTTCGTCTGTTTCGAAATAGAAAAGTGTATTTATGTATTGATAGAGAAGAATCTTGTGGTGTATATTTTGGTATTCGTAGACGATTTGTTGCTTTGTGGTAATAGTATTGAGCTCATCGAAAAAATAAAGAGAAAATTATGTGCCAGATTCTCAATGAAAGTCCTAGGTAAGGTGAAAAATTATCTTGGTATAGATATTTCGATTAAAAATGGTGTCATGTCGTTGAATCAATGTAAATACATTGAAGAATTGGCTGAAAAGTATTGTGTAACTAATGCTCGAGATCGTTTTGATACACCAATGGAGATTGGCTTGAAGTTAATGCCAGATAAAGAGTCAGATTGTGATTTGCCTTTTCGAAGTCTAATTGGAGCTCTATTGTATATTTCTGCGGCTACAAGGCCGGATATTTCGTTTAGTGTATCATACTTGAGTAGACTTCAGGCTGGATACACAAAGGAGCATTTTGAGTATGCCCTACGTATTCTTTCGTATCTGTATTCCACTCGTTCTCTGAATTTGAATTATTTTAAAAGACATGAGACTATTTTAGATGCCTATGTTGATTCTGATTTCGCTAGTGATACGTATGATAGGAAATCAACAACAGGCTACGTAATTCGTTTGTATGGAAATCCGATTGTATGGAAGTCTTTGAAGCAGGGTGCGGTGACAAGAGCATCTACCCATGCTGAATACTATGCTCTTGCTGATTGTGCTCAAGAGACTGTTTGGGTAAAATGGCTGATATCCGAATTCGGATGTAGTGTTGGAAAGGTCAAGGTATTCGAAGATAATTCAGGGGCTAGATTTTTGGGTAAGAATGGAAATTTTACAGGCAAGAGTAAACACATTGATATCTCTAAACGGTTTGTGACAGATCTTGTCGATAAGGGAGAGATTCAGATTTGCGAAGTAAAGTCTAATAAGAATATTGCTGATACGTTTACGAAGGCGTTAGGTCCTAGCCTGTTTGAAAAATTTAGGCAGGAAATATTAGGTACGTAATTATCGATGAATAGGTACCTACTAATGTGTACTTGTTTTGTAATGGAAAATTTCGTTTATGTAATATGTGTATTTTATACAGAAATCTAGTCTCATACCTGTTTAGAAATATATTGTACCGTATTTTAACGTCTATTTTATCTATGTATTTTATCAGATATTTTAATCATATTTAATCGTGTGTTATTTTATTGAAACGATGTATCATGTGCTATATTGGCTTATATTTGGTGTAGTCACGATGTAGTTGGAAAATATTTAATTGTAATCGAAATGGTAATTTGTAATCGTATATATGAATCGATATGATCGATAAATTGAATTAATTCTCGAATAGTATTGTACGTGTTTTAAATGGTTGAATTTCCCTTAAAAATTCAAGGTGGCGTGTTAGCTATGTACTGTGTAACGATATCATGCACGTATGTGCACAATTACTTATCTCTGTGAGATATGACTATGTACCAGTGTACTACACTTGATACCAAATATATTCAATCGTTTTGTAGTCTCAGACGAGACCAGTTGTACTTATTTAACAAAAACTCCACCTTTTTTGAGCAAATTTCGTACATACAAAGTGTTAACAAATAGTTTTGATTGTTTTGAATGTTTGTCAGTTGGAAATAGTCACAAGGAGTGCATTTTTTATTGGTTTGTACCAAATGGAAAAAATTTTTTAAATTGATCACTTTTCAGAAAAATGAATTTGCACATATCATGAAATTTTAGTTTTTTGAGAAAAACTCAAAAACTAAGCACTTTAGAAAAAAACTAACGTCATTATGTCGATTGGAAATGTAATTCTCTATAACCTTGATATCATGAAATTTTTTTAGGACGCTTCCTTTTGCCTCCACATCAACTTTAATGAAAGGTTCTAACTCAAAATGTTTTCCAAACATTGAAATATTTCCTCTCTAAGATTTTATTTTTCAAAGTGTTCTTATGCTAAATGAAGGTAGGATAAGAGATCTTTAAAATGAGGTGCTATTCATTCCTCACAATTAATTATAAGTTGATAAAAATAATGAATCAAGTTTTAAAAAAAAAGAAAATCACCCTCCTGTAAAATTTCACTTTTTTGAGATGTGACCTTATAACTCACGAGGTGCGATATATATATATTTGAGATTCGGAGTTAACATCTCGTGGCGGCGCCACCATCAACTTGCTGAAAGGGGGACTTTTTGCAGAGAATCGCATTCATTTGCATCTCGACAAGTCGTGTGTGCGCGTGTGTAAGCGTGCATGAGTATGGAAATGTCCCCCTTTCAGCATGATAACATGTATTTCATGCATTTCACCGCCAGAGTGCAACACATGTTCGTTGACTCCGAATTGAGAGTTGAGACTTTTCAAATTTTGTCCAACTTTTGAAAACTCGTGAAAATTTGTGATTTTCAACAGTTGATGTACATATCGCACATCAGGACATCAGGAGTAATAAGGTTACATCTCAAAAAAGTGAAATTTTACAGGAGAGTGATTTTCTTTTTTTTAAAAACTTGATTCATTGTTTTTATACACTTATAATTAATTGTGAGGAATGAATAGCACCTCATTTTAAAGATCTGGTATCCTACCTTTGTTTAGCATAAGAACACTTTGAAAAATAAAATCTTATAGAGGAAATATTTCAATGTTTGGAAAACATTTTGAGTTATAACCGTTCATTAAAGTTAATGTGTAGGCGAAAGGAAGCGTCCAAAAAAATTTCATGCTAACAAAGTTGTATAGAATTAAATTTCCAATCGACATAATGTCGTTAGTTTTTTTTTTAGAGTGCTTAGTTTTTGAATTTTTCTCAAAGGTGGCACAGAACTCTCAAGGTTGAGGTGATGACCCATCAAACTACTGCCTGACATTTTGCCAGCAGTTCTACTTGGTCTCCGATCAACAATCAACAGTCTACTCGAAGTGTCTCCAGCTCAGCTCACACTTGGTGCTGAACTTCGTCTACCAGGAGATTTCATAGCAGATGCACCTGAGCTGAAAAATGCGCCAGAATTTGTGAAGAGTCTCTGATCAGCATTGAGTAGTGTTGGAAAGTCGTTTAGACGATATGGAGATTCACCGATTTTTGTGCCAAAAGCGTTGGACACGTGCACACATGTTTTCCTTCATGTAGAGACTCAAAGAGCTTCACTCATACCACCATACACCGGACCACATCACGTAATTCGCCGTAAAGACAAAGAGATTGAAGTAGAGGTCAATGAAAAAGCTGTTTTAGTATCGGTGGATCGCCTAAAACCAGCATACTTGGCGCCTGTAGCGGACACCATTAAAACAAGGAGTCAGGTAGAGAATACTGTGAAGCCTGAGCCTAGTCAGCAGCCAGAAGCTGAAAAGCAGCGTCCAAAGTGGAAAGTGCATTTCAAAGGCGTTTATATGAGGTAGATGTCATCGTTTTTCTCGATCATTTATTTAAAACGTGTACCTATTCTAGTCATATTTTTATAAATTGTGTATTTTTTAATCTTTTTTTTTACAATTTTTAATTTTTTTACCTTTGTGTTTTTTTAATGTAACATATTTTAGCATTTAGCTCATTTTTCTCGCGAGTCCCTCGCTTAGGGGGGAGCACTGTGGCGATTGGGTTGCGTTCTCGCACCTAATTATGTAGCAGCAACTTTGTAGCCACTTAGCGGCATTATTACATACCCCTGCGCGCGTCGCTTGTACACAGCACCCTCCGTATGTAGCGTTGTACTCGATGTAGTTTTTTTTTCATCAGGGATGGAAACTGTAACCAAAATTATTAACCGAAATGAATTTTAACCACTAAAATGAGGCAAGAACTGTAACCATAACCATAACCAAAATTATTGATTTGAAATTTTTTAACCATAACCTTAACCGATTTATTTTTTTGTTTTGGTTAAATACATAATGGTTATTTTTTTAAGTAAAAATCTCATTTTTTTTCCTGTAAATGACGTTTATTATGATTTTTGAGAAGAAAAGGGCTCAAATTTGTCTAAAATTTTCTTCAAACTCAAAAAATGGCCGTGAAATTGCGTTTTTTTTGTTTTTTTGGCCACAGGCACACTTTTTTGACATAGAAGTGCAATTAATTTTTAATAAATGAAAGAAAACTGTAACCTTTATTTTTAACCGTAACCTTTATTTTTTTGGGTCATAACCATAACCCTTAACCATAACCATAATAAATAATTTTGAAAAAAATAACCGATATTTTTTTTCATTTCGGTTTCCATCCCTGGTTTTTATTCATTCGTTGGTTTTATCTCTCTGGCTCGCGTCTGTACATTTATCGTGAATAAATATGTTCTTTTTCATGTCAATTATTGACTATTCATTTCCAAAAGGTAACAAATGGGTATAAATTCCCAAAATAGGCATCGCGACAGGCATATGAGCCAATTTCAAAAAATTTTGAAATTTTGAAAACCAATTTTATGTTTTGTTTTAATTAACAAATCTCAATTCTAATTGCACAGTCACTGAAATATATAAATTATCTCCATCATGGGCAAAAATAAACATTTTTAGAGAAAATTTGGTCAAAAAAATTTGAAAATTTTTTGAACTAAATTGAATTTTGTAAAAATTTATTCATTGCAAAAAAGTCTGACCCACAACACAATTTTTGGTATCAACAATATTCCCATAAAGCAATAAAATGAAGAAAAATCATTTGTCAAATTTATCATCATGGATACCCAATTTTAACAGGGCTTTGTGTATGCCGACCAGCGCTTCCTATTCTATAGGCCTCGCGTTAGTACTACATCTAGCGAACATCTCTGAGAAACAATTACTGAGTGTAGCTAACTTTGACAAAACTGGTTTGAAACGCGTGGCTCACTTGTTATGTAACTTTAGCCTTTACAAAGTGAGCCAGGCTGGTAAACTTACTCGTTCACTTCTTATGCAAGATTAACTCACACATGGGTTCATAAGTGTGCTGTCGTGAACCATACATATACTATAAACTTATCTCGTTTGGTGCCATACGTCTTATCGTGATCAGCACACTTCAATTCGTCAAGAAAACCCACCCCCACCCAAATCCTGAACCTTCATGACATATACAATACCTTCACTTTTCGTGCGAAAAGTCGGTAAAAAAAACACACACACGAAACATAAGATGAAAAATATGATTTTATTTTTTAAAAATTTGTACATTGGAATTCGAAATAGTTTCCTGTTCAAGAAATGACATCTTATTTTCGATGAGACAATATTCAGAAGCACTTACAATTGCAGTTGAGCAATTTAATTATGCTATCATAACATTGATTTTTTCGGGCACTTTATTTTTTGAATCGCGTGTTCTCACTTTCTTCTAGAAAAAAAAAACGGATAAGGAAGTGAATTTATTTATTTTTTTAATGTCTTAATACTGTAATAACAGTTTTAAAAAAAAGTAAACTTGGCTTACTCGTTGAATTTGATAAATGACAAAACCAGCCAGCAAAAGCCCAATCAATATTGATACAGATATTAAATGTAACCAATAATTGGAATACCATGGATCTTTAGAAATAAAATAAAATACCTAATGATGATAATATTATTCAGTTTTAATGTTATCCTTTTTCGCTACCTCCAAATCACGTTTTTTTGGGTAATATTTTTCATTGATAGAGGAAGGCGTTGGCATTATAAATTTCTCTGTGAGATAAGCAGGGGCACGCCCTTTTTTGTTACTTCTTTTTTGGGTACACGCTAATTCTCAGAAGTTCTAAGTCAAGTCTATAATTTTTTGTATCCCTCTCTACCTACAAACATCCAAAAAAAATTTGTTTGTTCCAAAATTGCCAAACAAAAGTCCTGTTTTTTTTTGCCAAATTTGCTTGTGAGGTTCTGCTTTTTTTTTTTGCTAAATTTGCCCTACTCAAAAAGTGTCAGTTTTTGAAAAAGTTGTAAAAAAGTGTAAATTTTTTGATTCTTTGTTTTTTTTTTATGAGGGGAGAGGGGAATTATCAAAAAGCGTCAATTTTGGCAAAATAGTTGAAAAGTGTTTATTTTTGGTAAAATTGTCAAAAAGGGCCAATTTTTTGCTGAAATCGTCAAACAGTCCTGTTCTAAGATGACAATCAATTCCATAAAAAGTTTATTTTTGGTAAAATTGTCAAAAAGGGCCAATTTTTTGCTGAAATCGTCAAACAGTCCTGTTCTAAGATAACAATCAATTCCATAAAAAGGAATCTTCTGACAATTTTGGCCACTCAACAAGACTATATGTTGAAATAATTTTTAGTATGAAATTTAATTTTTTCAGAATTTTTTTCTCGCGATCGAGCCTAAATACAAGTAAATATTCATAAGCATTACCACTACCAGCAGGTAAAATACATAAAATGTCACAATTACCACTATCCAAATGAACTATGTAACGGAGCCTTGCAGCGGTGATCGATGAGCCGAACCCTGGAATGATCTTTGTTTCTGATATTTCACAAATATACTTTGCGGAATCACTTTCTGTACAGTCCTTGATTTTCAATATCGTGTTATTTTGGCTTATTTCTTGATTTGGCTTCGTCGATTTGCGAATAGAGTCGCCATTCTTGTACCATTCTATATCTGGTTTTCGTGATCCTACATAAGAAAATTTCATTTAGGTAATTCACAAAAATGACCCGTTGACTCGGAGCTGAGATCATCGTGTTCTGAATCGGTGTAATCATATTGACTAAATAGGTACGAGTAATCGTAAAATATTTTTTTACCACATGCCCAGTTGTATTGAACCACCTCGAGGACATACGACGATTTGAGGTATGTATTGCATGTCGTGCTCTTCATCAAAACGCATATGTCCAGTATTACAAATGTCTTCAAAACCATCGAAGGCAGTCTCTGTTTTTCGTAAAAAAATATCAAAATCGAAAATGCATTAAAACAGGAAATATTCTTTAAATCCTTTTCTTTCTGAATGAAATTCTTATTGGCTGAGTAACGAATATAACCATATTATGTCCAATAAGCATTCCCTAATTTTCAATGTAGGTAGGTAATGAGTTGAGGGTTGAATTGGTGGGTTTTCTAAAGGAACACAATTATCTATAGATTTATGTACCTATACTACATATTTATACCTACTTACTTGCGCTGTGCAAATTTAAAATCCATAATAGCATTGTCAACTTTAACAAAGAGATACATTTCTTCATATTTAAAGTGAAATTTTCTATTACGAATGTACTTTAGTTAAATATTACGATCATACAAAACAAAGAATCCACTCGATGATGTACATATGTGATTCCTATAATAATGTAAATCGGACTGAACAGGGTGTGAATTACTTTATGTCAACTTCCTCTCTACATTATCGTTTTTGTCGAATTTATCTGAATTTTTATCAAGTGATGTTAGAAGCTATGCAAATACATACAAGAGCGAAATATGCCTATCTAACCAATTTCAATCTGATGAGTTTTTTTTTTTTTTTTTTTGTTAGAATTGATAAAAATGTTCGTGTATTTCCTCGGTCAGAGAACTATTTTTTTTTTTTTTTTGGTCACGACAGAAAGAGTTATCATTATTACGATAGCTTCCTACCAAGTCCATACCATGTTCATCTCTCTTCTCCCAGCTGGCAGACAGACAACCTTGAAAGGCCATACAGACAGGTCAACGACCTAAAGTAGCCTGCCAAGCAGGCAGACGACCTAGAGAGGCCACTCAGACTGGTCAATAACCTTAGGAAATGAGGCAGGCAATCACACGACCGCGACCTTGGAAAGCCATCCATACTGATAGGTCAATGACCTTAAGATTAACAAGAACTGGCCATATTTGAGCGATTCTATACACCTGGTGACTTCTGGTGAATCTTGGTGACTGATTCACCAGAACATAGAAAAGTCATATTTTATACTCTGGTGACTTTTTGATGACAGATCAACCAAGCAGTTACCATATTTGAGCGATTTTATACACCTGGTGACTTCTGGTGAATCTTGGTGACTGATTCACCAGAATTCACCAGAACATAGAAAAGTCACATTTTATACACTGGCGACTTTTTGATGTCAAATTTAACAAGAACTGGCCATATTTGAGCGATTTTATACACCTGGTGACTTCTGGTGAATCTTGGTGACTGATTCACCAGAATTCACCAGAACATAGAAAAGTCATATTTTATGCTCTGGTGACTTTTTGGTGACAGATCAACCAAGCAGTTACCATGAAATTCAGTATAGTTTAGAACCATTGGGCTGTGATGCTTCTGTAATAAGTTTCCTATGGTCAGGGTTTTTGATATCAATCTGCATTGAATCCTTGACTGTCCTATAGTCTTGATGTTGCAAACTTTCGACAGACAAGATTAGGGCATGATGTAGTTACATCTTCTAGTGATTTGGGATTGGGTTTCGGGTTCAGGATCAAAATTTATTCATTTCAGGATTAGATTTGTCATTTTGTCCTGGTTTTGTTAAATTTTTATTTTGGTTTTGGGATTGAAACAATTGTTTCAGTTCTGGGATGAATTGGTTACGGTTTTGAGATTTACATTTCAACCAATTTTAAGCCTAAATTGACTAATGAACTCTGCAAGGGGTCTAAAAAATAGGAAGTTTTGACATGGGGAATCTAATGGTGTAGAAATTAGGTTGTTTAATGTTTTAAATGCATATTTTGCTCAATTTGTCGAGTAATTTCTATTATAATCTGAATGAATGCTGATAAATGATGTGAAATGACAATTTATCAAAATCAAATTGGAGAAAAAATCAAAAATTTGAAATCCAGAAACCAATACAATTTTGTTTCAGTTCTGAGATTGTTTTTGGGTTCAAAATTATATCAGTTCTGGGATATTTTTGGTTTTGAGATAAAGAGAAATATTTTGGTTTCAGGACTGGATTTGAATCTGGATTTAAACAGTTCCAGTTCTGGGAATGTTTTGGACCCACATCTCTGGGAACAGGTTATGGGCCCAGAGCTCATTCAACTTTCAATTAACAAAAACTTTTCAAATTTGAAAATTTTAAATATTATCTATTCTGACTGGACCCACATGGCCACATAGCACCGACAAGATCATCAGTGACCTCAACAAAAGTATCAACTTGATTTTGGTGAATTAGTCGCGAAGATTCGCCAGCAGTCACCAGGTGTATAAAATCGCTCAAATATGGTAACTTCTTGGTTGATTTGTCATCAAAAAGTCACCGGAGTATAAAATATGACTTTTCTATGTTCTGGTGAATTCTGGTGAATCAGTCACCAAGAGTCACCAGGTGCATAAAATTGCTCAAATATGGCCAGTTCTTGTTGAATTTTGCACCAAAAAGTTGCCAGTGTATGAAATATGACTTTTCAATGTTCCGGCGAGTTCTGGTGAATTCTGGTGAATCAGTCACCAAGATTCACCAGAAGTTACCGGGTGTATAAAATCACTGAAATATGGTAACTGCTTGGTTGATCTGTTATCAAAAAGTCACCAGTAGTGGTCTGCACGAGCCGAGCTAAAAGCTCGCGAGCCGAGCCCGATACGAAACGAGTCGAGCCGAGCCGGGCCCGTCAGGCTCGTCGTTAGGCTCGCGAGCCTCCGTTCGTAACGGGTACTCAATGCTACACCGCTGTGACTACTCGTGTGAATTCCGGCAGCAACGGGAAAAACTTGAATTGTGCGCATCATCACGAGATGAAACCAACGGTTATTGTTGGGGGAGGGGGGTGGGGTGGGAGTGAAAAGAATAAAATTGCTGTTTTTGCTAAAAATGCATGGTTTAAAACGTTTTTTAATGTAAATGAATTTTATCAAAAAATAACTTGAAGATGTGTAATCACGAAAAACGACGTTTTTATGCAACAAGTTTTAAATTTTGGTTTTAAAAATTTAGAATTTGAGAAATTAGTTTCATTTTAAAACTTTTTGTAGTTGAGAAAAAAATGTAGAAAGTTTTGATGCTGAAAGGTTTTGAAGAATATGAATGCTATATTGTAGTTCCGAGTGAAGCGAGAGTAGAACTTCATAATTTGAATACATAAGTACCTTCTTTTTAAGATTTCAATATTTGAAAAAAAAACAGAGATAGGACTACAGAAAGCGAGGACAGTACTTTTTGGTAATTCAGAATCGATAAAATGGAAAGTTCGAGGTTCAAACAGGTATTTTCCATGTGCAGTACAGTTTGAAAACAAAAAAACTGGATATACGTGATGTAGCGAGGGAAAAATCTATCAGAAATGTACAAAAATTCTACCTATCTTCAGTTTGGAAAATCAGTACAAAATGAATTTTTTAAAAACTTTTATTTTTAAGAATAGGTAAATGAACCAAAAAATATAAAAATTAAACAGACTGATAGTACTGATTGATACGTACGCATTTTGATTTTTCAAAAAAATTCCGCACGGGAACAGTACGTACGTGAAAGTGGAGGGGTAGTGACATTTCATTTACGGCAACGCGGCATTGTGTTGCGTTGGTCAGGTCACAACAATGCCTATTGTTGGAAAAACCATCCCGTTGCGTGTCGTCAACGTTGCAACGAAATTTATCCGAAGCGTAAAAAAATTCATGTTAGGTCGGGCTCGGCTCGAGCTCGTCGGGCCCGTTTCAGGCTCGCGAGCCGAGCCGGGCTTTTTGCTCGAGAACTCGAGCCGAGCCGGGTAGGCTCGCGAGCTTGCCCGGCTCGTGCTGAACACTAGTCACCAGAGTACATCATATGACTGTTCTATGTTCTGGTGATTACGTAGCCACTTAGCGGCATTATTATGTATGCCATTTGCGGACCAGTTGCCGAGCGGTGTATGTAACTAGCTACGTTACATTGTACTTGTTGTACTCGATGTATGATTATTACATTTTTATCTTGAATAAACTGTTGAATTTTTTATGTCAATTATTGCTCTATTTTTACCAAACAGAAACTTGTTCAATTGGGTACAAATTCCCAAAGTGGTGACCTTTGACGCGTTTTGATTTTTGGCCGTTTTAGTGTGTTTCCAGTCCTTTGTCTCGGAGGTAGTTGAGTGGTAAAGTACAGCTTATCTTTGCTACTTTTCATCTGTTCCTGCTAATATCTTAGTAAGTACCAGTTTTAAGCATTCCAATGCATTTTTCGATTATTTTTGCGATGTTTTTGGTCATTTCAAGCCAAAATGACCAATCCAGAAGAAAACAAAAGTGACGCGGATAAAGAGCAGCCCACACCACATGTTGTGAATGCTGTTCATAGGATCAAATTACCAGCATTTAATGGTACAAATATACGTTTATGGTGGCATCAGGTAGAGCTCCGATTGGGTGTAGGTAGTTTCAAGAATGAGAAAACCAAATTTGATGCCGTGGCACGTTCGCTACCTCATGACATAGCTACCAGAGTCCTGCACGGTAGGCTATAGTTAATAGTTATAACTAGTTGGTTGGCAACGCTAACTCCGGTTAACTATAGAGGTGACTCATCCCAGGCAATAGTCAACCTGTCTAACGATGCGTTGTTATAGTTGACGCGCAGATAACTAACTTAATCGTCGGATGGTTATTCAGATAACTATTCAACTAGTTGGAATAACTATTCCAACTAGTTGAATTATCCCCACCTATAGCATATTCATCCGAAATCTTATCGGAAATAGGTATGCTCGTCACCCCTTGCCTATGTACTCCTAACACAACGAGAAATAGTTGGATCAACTAGCTAGTTAACCATACTGTACAAAGTAACTGGAGTTGGGAGTAGTTGGTAACTATTTGATGCGCACGCTGTTAATAGTTATCTAGTTGACAACTCATAGTTTAGATTATTCGAATACTCCCGCAGATAACTAGTTGAATCAACTATACTGTGCAGGACTCTGATAGCTACCAACTTTCAAGAGGTAATATTTGACCCACCATCCGATAATCCGTTCACCAAATTGCGCAACCTCATATTCGAAGTGTACGAACCATATGATATAGCAGAGCAAATTAATTGCTTGCTTGAAGGGTGTCAACTTGGCAATAAAAAACCATCCATTTTACTGGCTGAACTGCGAGTTCTTGCGAAAGGTAGAGTCACTAATGACACATCGTCCGAGCTGTTTAAACGCAGATTACCTGAGCCAGTTCACCTCATTTTGGCTGCCGGAAGTGTCACCAATCCGGATAAAATGGCACAGGCTGCGGATGCCGCCATCCAATACGTTTGTACACCAATTGTAGCAGCAGTAGCAACAGCAGGCGCAAGTGGCGCAACTAGTGCATCGAGCTCCGCAGCATCTGACCAGAATTTGTTGCTTGGTCAGATCTCTGCACTTACAAAATCTGTCAATACACTCGTGAATGAAGGTAGAGAGCACCGATCGTGTTCACATAACCGCAGCAATTCCCAAAATGACCGTTCGCAATCCAGGAAGCGTTCTGGGACACCTAGAAATCCCAATTACAGCACAGAAATCTTGTTTAATTAGGTACAAATTCCCAAACTGGTGAATCAGTCACCAAGATTCACCAGAAGTCACCAGGTATATAAAATCCCTCAAGTATGTCCTGGTCTTTAAATTTAACATCAAAAAGTCACCAGTATATAAAATATGACTTTTGTATGTTCTGGTGAATTCTTGTGAATTCCACCGAATCAGTCACCAAGATTCACCAGAAGTCACCAGGTGTATAGAATCGCTCAAATATGGTCGGTTCATGTTACATTTGTCACCAAAAAGACACCAGGTTTTAAAATATGACTTTTCTATGTTCTGGTGAATTCTGGTGAATCGGTCTCCAAGATTCACCAGAAGTCATCAGGTATATAAAATCCCTCAAGTATGGCCTGGTCTTGTTAAATTTGGCACCAAAAAGTCGCCAGTGTGTAAAATATGACTTTTCTATGTTCTGGTGAATTCTGGTGAATCAGTCACCAAGATTCACCAGAAGTCACCAGATGTAGACTTTTCTATTTTCTGGTAAATTCTGGTGAATCAGTTACAGTCACCCAGATTCACCAGAAGTCACCAGATGTATAGAATTGCTCAAATATGGTCACTACTGGGTTGATCTGTCATCAAAAAGTCACCAGAGTACAATATATGACGTTTCTATGTTCTGGTGAATTCTGGTGAATCAGTCACCAAGATCCACCAAAAGTCACCAGGTGAATAAAATCGCTCAAATATGGCCTGGTCTTGTTAAATTTGACACCAAAAAGTCGCCAGTGTATAAAATATGACTTTTGTATGTTCTGGTGAATTCTGGTGAATCAGTCACCAAGATTCACCTACCAAGATCTGAATTCTGAGTGTACATCATATCACTGGCCTCACCCTCCAGCAGGTTGTGACTGGGGGACCCCCCCCCCTCCATTGGTATTGTATCATAATTCATGACTTCAGGAGTACCTATAATAATTATAATATTATATTGGGCTACATGGCGTTGAGCTCGCTTAAGAGGAGTGCGGTTTACCAAGTAGTGTGTACCTATTCTATATTTCGTCACAATCAAGTGATGGTTGATTTTTCAAAGCTGGGCTCTGTCTGCTTAGGTTCTTTGACAAAGACTCGCAGTAGATCATATTAGGTTATTGTTATTAGATATAATCAGGCACAGAACAGCACTAGACAGCTATAATTCGACTATAGAATATTACATGTAACAGCAATAAGATTCAATATAATCCATAAACATAATGTAAATCTACAGTTTTGGACAGGCTTTCACATCCAGTTGAGGTAGAACCCCAATTCTCCTTACAACTACCTGCGGTCCATTTTTCTCTTCCAACAGCTCGATATCGTAGGAAGATGATAAAAACAAATGTTTCGTCGACGGTTTGAGAATCTTGCGAATTATATTCGCATGATTTAGATCCTCTTCAGAGAAATTCCAAGCCTGCAGTAATCCCATTGAACCCAACACCTCAGCTAAACATACCGGTCGGTTCTTCTCTTGTTCCAAATCTCGAGTCTCGTCCTGGATGGGGAACGTGTAAAGGTCATGCATACCATTACTGAAATGCCGGGTACGGGCATAAGATGAGCAAAATTTGACTATTATTGTAGTAAATTCGTCGAGAGTTTCGTTCATTCCGTGTAGTTCAGATAACTCTGCTCGAATTTTAAAAGCGTGTTCCCTATCTGTCTTTGATAAAGATGAACCGTAGTCTTCCTCGATACATTTTGTAAGAAATGTGAACATCGTGTTGAAATAATGTGGAATGTTTTTGCGCGCGAGATGGTCTTTTTCTGTGGGAAATAATTGCGATTCTATGTTCCCGAATAACTTCTTGGAAGATTTAACGTCTTCGGGAAGTAAGACCTCTTTATTATTATTGATACCTTCGATGAGCTGAGTCTTGGTGCGATGATGTTCGGATTTGTGTTTGAGCATGGGGAATATTGTAAAGGATTCGGTTTTCATTTCATCCATGGCGCATCGAAATGCGTAATAACCCTGAAGAAACACGAATTGTGATGAATAATTTTCCTGCTGGGCAGATACCTGGAGTATGATGTCAATGACATGAAGTTGATGTGTTTCATTGTGTAGGTACAGTAGGTACTTACTTTTGATGGTTCGATCTCATCTAGTCTCTTTTTGTAGTATTTTTCTCGTTTGGCGATAAGCTCCACTTCTCGTCGGACATCATCATCAGATATTTTCTCAATTGTTTTATTTGTGTTATCAGATAGAGATATGTCGTCAGGGATATAGCCTGTAAGTTAAAAAGGTACCTATTAGTTGTGTTTTTATTACCTACCTACATATATCTATCCTACACAATCTACATATTAATTAACTCTCGTGTAATGAGAAATGGATAGGTATACTTACTATGATCTGCATTCCCTGGTGTTACAAATATTAATGATGTTGCGAGGGTGAGGCCACATAATAGGGTAGTGAACATTTTTCATATGATATACGAGGTTTTTTTTTTTTTTTTTAAAATCAACTTATTCAAAATACCTACTCAAATATGAATGCTCTCGAGTATACGAGTTGCCTGCTTGTTGATAAAGTAAGGCGAGCCACATAATGAGAGAAATGTAATCAGATGATTTACGATTGAAAATATTGATTTTTTACCTAATTGAGAAGAGTTGCTTAATAAAATCGGATATCTGGAAGTACGTACTATAATCACTTGATAACTTGTGTGTACATTTCTTGTAAAATGGGATGAAAGTCACGTTCGCAAGATTTATCCTCTGATAGGTACAATATAGGTACGTACGAGTATAATCACTACACACAGAGGCATGACAAAGTGATAATGGAGGGGGGGGAGGGATTGAAATTTTCCCAACTTTTTTCGCCAGATTTTCCCAATTTTCTACCCCAGACCCCCTCCAGTATTTTTTATGCTAAATAGCCAGATATAGTTCGAACCAATTTTGGAAGGGGGAGTTTGAAGCAAAAATGCTGGATAATTTTAAATTTTAAAAAAAATATGCTTTTTGTACTTGACAAAAATTTGAATTGTTCAATTGCAAGCTTGGTACTAAAATCAAACATCAAAAATTCGCAATTTTTCGTGTTTTTCAGCTTTTTGGGCTTTGAAAATCAATTTCAAAAAAAAAACACGATAAGTATTAGCTTCAATTTTTAAGGTACAAAAAAAATATTTTCAATATAAGAAGTTTTAACTCCAAAATTTTGAGCTTTTTGGTATTCTTGAACGAAAGAGTACTCCTGGGTAAAATAGATGAAATGTCCTTGTCCTAGCTCGGATGTTGGGTACCTTTAAAAGAAATGTTGCACCCATAATGGTAATTTTTCTCGATTTTTTGAAATCCAATTGGCACCACTGCGTTCCAAAATATTTCCTCAGTTTCAGTAATGATATCTTTCGATAGTTTTTCGTCATTAATGCTAAAATTTGCGAAGAGAAAATTTTCAAAACACCAATAATAATTAACCCAAAAATAAACAATTGGCAAATTTTTCAAAAATTAACCAAAAGTTTTAAACAATTCTCTTTAGCCCCTGAAATTTTGGATGATGGAATATTTTCGCAAGATTTTTTTTAGATTTATTCAGTGCAAAAATTCTGCCAGTCATATGATATGTACCTCGGCAGAGAATCATTCATCTTGAGCTGTTAAGCTGTAATTTGAGTGAAAAGAGGGAGTGAATAATGCTTTATTCTTCTCAAAAATAAAATGTTTGACATTGTTATTGAAGCTTTCAAAAATTTCGGAAGGAGGGGTCATTTTTAGGACGCACAAGATGAAATTTAAACACAGCATTTCGTTGCTTTTTTGCTTGACAACTTCAACAGCTTGAAAAGAAAATTTTTCACGTCGTGACAAAATTAGAATAAAACTTGGTTAAATGACAAATTTTCAAATTCAGATAAAACTTTTGAAAATTTTTGACCTTTGCCAAAACTTGAATGTTTTTCAATTTGAAAATAATTTCCATAAAAAATTCGTTGAAATTTTATTTTTTCACTTCTTATTTCAGGTGCATGTCCACGGTCCCCCCACCCCCACCGATGGACTTCAAACATATGCCATTCGTTTGTGCTACGTTTGTGCTGGTTTGCGCTGAAAAGTTTTTCGTTTGTGCTGCCCCCCCTACCCGAGATAATTGAGAAAACTTTTGGGGGGGGGCTCCCATGTCTACAGCCCCCCTCCCCCAAAGTTTTCTCAATTATCTCGGGAAGGGGGCAGCACAAACGAAAAGCTTTTCAGCACAAACCAGCACAAACGTAACACAAACGAATGGCATATGTTTGAAATCCCTCGGTGGGGGTGGGGGGGCCGTGGACATGCACCTTCTAATTTCGATATAAAAGTTTTCAATAAGTATCAAATTTTAAAAATCAAATTACCAAAAAAAAAAAAATTAGGTAATACAAAAGCGATTAAAAATTTAATTACATACACGTTTTCCATTTCAACATTGGGTAAAATTATTAAAAAATGGGATGAAAATTGCGATTTGTTGAAGAGGGTGGGAGGAAAAGAGAGGTACAGATGGATCGCAATTTCAACTACCTACCTACGAAAAATAACAAAATTTCAGCAAAATTTGTCTAAATTCGGTAAACCGTTTTAAAAATGGCATAAAATCATTTAAGACAAAAAAAAGTTTAAACTAAGTATTAAAAATGACAAAAGACGAATAAAATTTCAGCTGAATCTGGTGAAATTAGTCAAATCATTATCAGAACATGGTAAACATGATATTAGAATCCCCTGTCGAAATTTCAAGTGCAAAAATTCGTTTTTTGATTTTTGGTGAATTTATGAAAATCAAATTTAGGCCAAAAATGAGGGGAAAAAATCAAAATTTTACCCAATCGACCAAAAAAGCTGAAATTTGGGATATACTCTATTTTCGACATGTCAAATCGATTGAAAACTGTTTCAACCCGTTTAGAGCAGTTCTGGAGCCTCCAGCAGATTTTTGGAACTCGAAATTCCCACAAAATTTCGTCAAATGGAGTTGGAAAGCCGAAATTTACTCTGCAAACTAATTTCAATACGCTACGAAGTCAACTTTAGAGAGATTTCAAGTGGTTTTGGAGCCTCCAGCGACTTTTTGAAAAATACTGGAGCCTCTAGTAGATTTTTGAAACTTGAAATGCCCGCAACATTTTACCAAATGGAGTTGGCAAGCTGAAATTTACTTCGCAAACTAATTTCAATACGATATGAAGTCGACTACATGGTGGTTTCAAATGGTTTTGAAGCTTCCAGCTACTTTTTGGAAATTTCAATTTTCCAAAAAACGCATACGACCATTCAAAAAGTCGCACTTGCAGAGTAAATTTCGGCAGATTTTTGAAATTCCAAATTCCCACAAAATTTTACCAAAATGGAATTAGAAAGCTGAAATGTATTCTGCAAACTAATTTCAATGCGCTACAAAGTACTGCAGATGAATTTCAAGTCGTTTTGGGAGTCTCCGGTGACTTTTTGAAAATTCTTGGAGCCTCCATCAAATTTTTGAAACTTTAAATTTTCACAAAATTTCATCAAATGGAGATGGATAGTTGAAATTTACTCTACACTCAAATTTTAACACCCTCTGAAGACGATTTCTGTTGGGTTGTAGTGGGAGAAAAATACAGGCAGTTCTCCCACTTATGTGGGAGAAAAATATTTTTATCCATCACCTACACTGGGAGAAATTTACATACGAAAAGTTCAGTCACCCTAATGGGAGAAAATTTTCCTGTCTCCTAATTGGGAGAAAAATTCTCATTCGCCATAGCAGCAGAATATTTTTCTACCCCCTAAGCGACAGATTTTTGATCATTTTAGTGACCAATTATGATGTCAGTGACCAAGCCGCGACAATTCAAACTTCCTACTCAGTGGTTGTGGCGCTTACGTCCAATTATAATTAAGAAATTATCGAACATAGCCCATTATACTCGATTACATCAACGTTTTTTAGGTGGTGGCGCCAAGCTGCCCACCACTCTCGCGATAACAACCAATAGAAAACCAGTTCAACACGAATATCGCCGAGTATAATCGAACATGACGCAATTCTAGTGCCAGCCGCAAAAGATAGCGCCGCTAGAAGCGTTGGGCGCGTGCGCCACTGACTGCATACGTTCCCCCGCACGATTTCTCGTAAAAAGCGCAGTTATAAAAGCTCTGATCTGAGACAATTTAGGTAGGACTGCAGACATCGACGCCACCAAGTATAGTTCCAACTTTACTTCCATCTCTGCGAATGGGCTGGAGCCCATTTCCCAGAAGAGACCAAGAAATCCATCTTTAGCTCAATATTTCCAACGGTAGTTCCTACTGTTTCCAGCTTTAGCTTCCTTCAGTTCGTGATTTATTGGACTTTGATGAATTTTGGCGCCTGCAGCCTCGGACTTTGTCATCATCTGCGATGACATCGTTTCTCAAGTTAAGTCCCTATGGGTCAATTTGTGAATCTTCAGCTGTCTCAGATCACTCTTTGAAATGCACAGAGATAGGTTTTAATAACAAGTTGCCTTGGTTTACATTGTCCAACTTTAGATTTAAGTTTCAAGACCTTGGCTCACATTGTCTTTCTTTATTTTCTTTTTTGAGTTTTTTGTTTGAAAATGACGTATCGCTCAGGACATGCATTTTAGGTTTAAGTACAGACGCATCGCTCAGGGTGTCTTCCTTTCTTTTTTCTTTTTTAAATATTTATTTTCCTTTTTGTTGCTCCTAGTTTAAGTATTCCCAGAATTCCCCAGGTTTGCGATCCTTTTTATTTGTCTTTGTTTTATCCCTGAAGTATAAGAATAAATGTCCTAAATGTGAATTTGTCTTGGACTTTTATTCAACTTTCGTGAGTTTGAGAATTCAATGAATATTTCCAACTTTACCACAAATATATCATTCCGTCGAAAGTTCAATCATTTCTTAGCTCAAGCTTCAATTAATCCAACTTTAACCCCACGTATTATAAATATGTAAATATTGGGGAGGGAACCCATTTTACATCCGCGATTCCTCCGATCCTGAGATCTCGATGAGCTAGTTATAGAATCGCGAGAGATATCATTTTGACATCACCAATATTTCCATCACTATTTTTCCAACAGAACGAGAGTGCATGAATCCGATATCCAGATGGCCAAAGAGGATTTGAATTAGTCTATATTTTCTTATCTTCAAAGAAATCAAGATTCAAAAATTCCATTTTTGAACTCTTGGTGAAAAATCAAAAACTTCAAAATCAAAAAATTTAATTTTGGGTTTTTTCGAATATTTCTCCCTCCACAGGGTTCAAATCATTTTAGAGTCTACAGCGACCTTTTGAAAGTTACTGGAGCCTCCAGTAGATTTTTGAAACTCGAAATTCCCGCAACATTTAACAAATGGAGTTGGCAAGCTGAAATTTACTTCGCAAACTAATTTCAATACGATATGAAGTCGACTATAATTATGTGAGGGCGCATACGGAAAGGGACCTTATGACCAAAAAATTCATTTTTTATTTCTTCGCTAAATTTTTGTAGGGTGAGTAGAACCCTCCATAGGCCCCAATTTTTATTATTTCATCGATTTTTTTTACTTTTAAGCGAAGCATGCATAAATTTATCATTCATAAAAGTTGAAAAATGACGCAAAAAATTTGAAAAAAGAGGTAAAAACGCGTAAAAAATGAAAATTTTACAAAAAATCGTGACTTTAATAAGACATGAGTAGAAAAAATCATTTAAAAAAATTTCCGATAGCGGAACTCAAATCGAAGACTTTTGGCAAGGTACATACACCTAGCCACCAGTATCGATTTACAAAATGTATTTTTTAACAATATATAACTAACTTTAATGTGAAACTATATAAAAAACAGAAGTTGAACCAAAAAACACTGCCACAATCAGCAGCAAACGATTTTTATCAAAACTAATACCCTAAAATTCTTGATAATATCAACAGAATTGCTCTTTTTATCAACTTTGTAGTGCCTAATTTGGCCAGTACAGGTCGTTGGAGGGCGTGTGTGAATGTGTGATAATGTATAGGACCTTCGAAGTTGGAATAGCCATATGTAATCGTACCTTAAAACAAGGGAAATAACGCAAAACTTTAAATCCTCCTCTTGTGAAATTTTACTTTTGGTCGTAAGATCCCTTTCCGTATGCGCCCTCACATATGGTGGTTTCAAATGGTTTTGAAGCTTCCAGCTACTTTTTGGAAATTTCAATTTTCCAAAAAACGCACACGACCTTTCAAAAAGTCGCTGGAAGCTCCAAAACGACTTGAAATCCACCAGCAGTCGACTTCGTAGTGTATTGAAATTAGTTTGCAGAATGAATTTCGACTTTCTATCTCCTTTTGATGAATTTTTGGGGAAATTTCAAGTTTCAAAAATCTACTGGAGGCTCCATTAATTTTCAAAAAATCGCTGGAGGCTCCAAAACGACTTCAAATCCACCAGCAGTCGACTTCGTAGCGTTGAAATTAGTTTGCAGAATGAATTTCGACTTTCTATCTCCTTTTGATAAAATTTTGGGGAAATTTCAAGTTTCAAAAACCTACTGGAGGCTCCAGTAATTTTCAAAAAATCGCTGGAGGCTCCAAAACGACTTGAAATCTCTCCGAAGTTGACTTCGTAGCGTATTGAAATTAGTTTGCAGAGTAAATTTCGGCTATCCAACTCTATTTGATGAAATTTTGTGAGAATATCGAGTTCCAAAAATCTGCTGGAGGCTCCAGAACTGCTCTAAACGGTTTGAAACAGTTTCCAATCGATTTGACATGTCGAAAATAGAGTATATCCCAAATTTCAGCTTTCTTGGTCAATTTGGTAAAATTTTGATTTTTCCCCTCATTTTTGACCTAAATTTGATTTTCGAAAATTCACCAAAAATCGAAAAACGCACTTTAGCACTTGAAATTTTGACATGTGATAAATTTTTGCATGATCTTTCGATCTACCTTCGTACGGTTTGAAAAATTTTGTGCAAATGTTGGAACACAAAATTTGCGATTTCGGTTGACCTGTCAATCAGAATGGTCGCCATTTTGTAGGTAGGGCCACTTTTTTTTTGAGTACAAGGGCTTGAAATGTCCTTTAGGACTGCCCCTTTAAGAAAAAAGTTGTTCCCGAGGATCGGACGGGGGGGGGTGCAATAGATCCTTAAGCGGGCTCCTCGACTATTTGTATGTATCTGCCCGTTTTTACGTTTCCATGTGTTTGTACTTTGTTAATATTAGTGTACTTATTTCCGTTTCCTCTGTGTTACAGATAACCGTGAACTTTATGATGTCGCCTACAGAAACTCTTATCTCGGGTTCACTAGCTGTTGTTAGAGAAGAAAATATGAGGAAATCATTCCATTTCTGTAGCCTTTAGATCAGAAATTCAGCATACTGGTAAGATGTTTTAATATCAACACGAGTACTATAAAATATTACATTGATGAATTGGTATCTTTAATGATGCAAATACGATCCAATCGGGCTTTAAATGAAACATGTGTACTTCTGAATTTATAAACGATGTCATTTTTCACTGGAAATGGATTTCAAGACTGATGTGTTCAAGTATTTCTCGTCTGTTATCAAACTAATTAGGTACCTACCTACACGAGAAAAGTATAGGAAATTAGTAAAATTATAACATGAGCTTGAGGTATAATTTCAATGAGCAAAGAATTATGAAAAATAGGTACCTAGGTACTTTGCTTGGTCTTCAAAGGAAATTTTCAATTTATTTATTTATTTTTTTTGTTTAAAACATTTTTATAAAAATACTTTTGATAATTTTTTTCATTTTAAATTCGAGATATAACTTTTGGTTTTCAAGATGAAGTAAAAATGTTCTAAAAGTGGCTCATTTTCAACTATTCTGGACAACCTTTAGTAGATTTATGGATTTCGCAGTTCTCGAAAACAAAAAAATTGAACTTGAATTTCATTTTGGATTTTTTAATGAAAAATTTTTCACAATTAAAAAATCCGATAAATTTGCTCGAAATTACCACAATTGATTCTGAATGATCAAAAATGAAGTTTGAACAAAATTTCAGCTCATTTCTACTCCCAATTAAATCTGATTATGATTTCTGTACCTATCGAAAACAGGTGTAAGATTTTTCGAAATTTTGTCTAGAATTGAAAAATGAAACCCAGCAACTGAAAGGCCTGCATTGACCAGAATTACTTTTGAGGTTTGTTCTTTCATTTTAAAAAATGCTGTATAACTATAAAATAGGTATACTGGATCTAATGATCTGAATATTGATGTAAGTACTTTGGTAATAAACATTTAAATTAGGTACCCACCTGCAGTTGGAAATTTTCTCGATTATGCAAATATGAAGTTGTTTTTAACGGCTGTTTTATTTTCTAGACGTATTCTTGTTTTCTTCAGGCATATAGAGAAATTAATTGTAAATTGATTAATTGATTTTATTCAAGTGTCTTATACCTAATAACTAATAAGAAAGGTATCCAAATTAACTAGAAATTTTCAGACCAAACAAAGCCGAATCGAAAGAGCATGCAAAACGAATATCACTAGCCAAAATTTCTGAAGCTCATTTTTTGATTTTTGACGAAAATTTTTGAAAATCAAATTTGGTCCAAAAATGGGGAAAAAATTGAAACGTCGAATCGATCTAGGAAACTGCAGTTAGGTACGTTGAACCATCCTCTGCCCGAATTTATTGAAAACATTTTGGAACCATTTTGAGCAGTTATGGAGACTTCAGCGAATTTTTGAATATTGAAACAAAATGGGTTTTTTTGCATAATCTTTCGATATAATTATGTAGCTTCATCCAGTTCTAAAAAAATTTCTACTCATTGTGATACAGGGGGCAGGAAAAATAATGAAGTTGGCTCACTTGTAGAATTCGATAGATGACGAAACCGGCTAGCAAAACCGCGATCAATATTGATACAGATATTAAATGTAACCAAAAACTGGAATACGATGGTTCTGAAAAGGAAGAAATTATCATGTAGGTAGATTTTTTTTGTCAAGTGAAGACTTTCAACTTGAAAAGAAATTAACGTTAAAGTAATACGTACCTATATTTGATGAAAAAATCTTTTGACTTTCTCGCGATCCATCCAACTTTGTACCTATGTTTTCACGTCATGAAATAGGTGTATGCGAAAATTAATTTACTACCTATCTGTGCTTAGTACCTAATACCTATCTAGATCTACGAGTATACATATATGTACTTACTATCATCTAAATGAAGAATGAATCTGTGGAAATCATGCATTATGATCCTCGAGTTTGGTACTTTGTGGTATATTGCACAAGTATAAGATGTAGCATCGGATTCATCACAATTCCAGATTTTTAATATTGTATTATCATTTGTTATTTCTCGGTTCTTTGCTTCGTGCCATTTGATGCGATCAGGTACATTGGTCCTATGCCATTCTATCGTCGGTTTGGGTGATCCTATAGGAAAATTTAATTCTATCCATAAAACACTTCGTAATACGTAAACATTTAGTACGGTATATATGACAAGAGGAATTATTACACCCCTCTCCCCATCCTTAGAGACAACTTTTTTCTCAACTTTTTGGTGAATTTTTAAAAATCGAATTTGAGCCAAAAATGAGAAAAAAATCAAAATTTTGCCAAATTGACCTAGAAAGCTGGCATTCGAGATATATGTACCCACCTACCCTATTTTCGAACTATCAAATTGATTTGAAATGGTTTGAAACCGTTTTGAGCAGTTCTGGAGCCTTCAGCAAATTTTTGAAAATTTTTGGAACCCCTAGTAGATTTTTGAAGTTTTAAATGTCCACAAAATTTCACCAAATGTAGTTAGAAAGTCGAAATTCATTCTGTAAACTCGCTTCAGTACGCTATGAAGTCGACTGCAGATAAATTTCAAGTCGTTTTGGAGCCTCCAGCGACATTTTGGAAATTACTGGAGCCTCCAGCAGATTTTTCAAAGCTCGAAATTCCCATTAAATTTTACCAACCACAATTGGAAATTGGAAATTTGCTTTGCATTCCAATTTCAACAAATTATCAAGTAGACTGCAAGTGGGTTCAAGTCATTTTGGAGCCTCCAGTGAATTTTTGAAAATTTTCGGAGCCTCCAGTAGATTTTTGAAACTTGAAATTCCCACCGAATTTCATCAATAATGCAGTTGGCATGTGTAAACTAATTTCAATACGCTATGAAGTCAATTGCAGGTAGATTTCATTTAAAAATTTCGATTTTTGGTGAATTTTTTAAAATCCAGCTTTTCCTCCAAAGTATGAGATTTAACATTAATTTTCAGAATTTCACATTGTTAATCAATTTTCAAAAATTAATTTCGTCTTTAAATAACATTCTAAAATTTCAGATGCTAAGTTGCATTTTTTTCTATGTTTTTTAAAAATTGTATTCCGAGCTCAAAGGTTCCATTTTCCATTTTTTTTTTTAAATCAAAGCTGTGATTTTAAGATTTGGTTTTTTCACCTTTTTTTTTTTTTTTTATTTTCTGAAACTATAAGTAATTTTGTTTTTAATTTCATTTTCAGTAAGCTTAGGTATCAATATTTTATTGCTTTTTGCCTGTAAATGGCTTCATTTTTCAAAGTTCATTTTCATAGGGGAATCGAAAGATTAACACAAAATACACCATAAGCAAAATTTTCAAACTTACAATTAGTTGATTTTTGAGGAAGTTTTGATGAAAATTCAAAGGCTTATTTTTTCGAGAAAAAAAATCTAAATTTTACCAAATTGACATAGAAAATCTGAAATTTCTGAAATTTATAATATATACTCTATTTTCGACCTGCCAAATCGATTGGAAACGGTTTCAACCCGTTTTGAGCCGTTCTGGAGGCTCCAGCAGTTTTTGAAAATCGAAATTTTTACAAAATTTCTTTGAAGTGTGTTTTACGCTGCACTCCAACTTGATCATGCTATTATTAGTCTAGCACTGAAGTGGTTTGAGTCATTTTGGAGTCTCCGGCGGTTTTTTGAAAATTACTGGAGCCTCCAAGTAGATTTTTGAAACTTGAAATTTCTACTTACAAAATTTTATCAAATGGAGCCGGAAATCCGGAAGTAACTCTGCCCTCCAATTACGATTTTGTCGAAATTTCACGTTTAAAAAATCTGCTGGAGACTCCAGTAGTTTCCAATAAGCCGCTGGAGGCTCTAAAACGACTTGAAATCCCCCTCCGGTTGGCTGCAAAGAGTATTGAAATTATTTTATAGAATAAATTCCTGCTTTCCAAGCCAACCGCATCTGATGAAATTGTGTGGAAATTTCAAGTTTCAAAAATCTACTGGAGGCTCCAAAACTACTTGAAATCAACCTGCAGTCGAATCATAGCGTATACACGTTGAAATGCAGAGTAAATTTTGGATTTCCAGCTCTGTTTGATAAAGTTTTATGGAAATTTCGAGCGTTTAAAAATCTTCTGGAGGCTCCAGTAATTTTCGAAAACTCGCTGAAGGCTCCAAAACGATTTGAAATCAACCTGCAGTCGAATCATAGCGTATAAAAGTTGAAATGCAGAGTAAATTTTGGATTTACAGCTCTGTTTGATAAAGTTGTATGGAAATTTCGAGCGTTTAAAAATCTTCTGGAAGCTCCAGTAATTTTCGAAAACTCGCTGGAGGCTCCAAAATGCCTTATACTCGGTAGTAGTCGACTTGATAGTGTGTTAATGATCAAGTGCAGAGTGATTTTTGGATTTCCAAACTCTGATTAAAGAAATTTTCATTAAATTTCAAGTTTCAAAAATCTGCTGGAGGCTCCAGAACTGCTCAAAACGGTTTGAAACAGTTTCCAATCGATTTGGCATGTCGAAAATAGGGCTATCCCAAAATTTCAGCTTTTTTAGTCAATTTGGTAAAATTTTGATTTTTTTTCTCATTTTTGGGTCGTTGATTTTCAAAAATTCATCAAAAATCGAAAAGTACACTTTAGCAGTTGAAATTGTGTCTAGTGATGATTTTTGCATGATCTTTCGATCTAGCTTCGTCCAGTTCAAAAAATTTCGTGCAAGTCCTATGTTGGATAGCAAAATCTGCGATTTAGGCTGACCTGTCAATCAAAATGGCCGCCATTTTGTTAGTAGAGCTAACTTAGAATGTCCCCTTTAAGAAAAAATGTGTTCCGAATGTTCATGAGGGGGGGGGGTGCCGGACTGATATGGCATTCTGATTTCTGAATAATGTGTAGGTATTAAGTACATATTAATTACATACAAAAACTCAAGAATTAGCCTTTTTCGTACCGCATGCTTGACATTTCATCTCTACCGAGCCACCTCGTGGACAGACGACCATTTTGGTTTGAGCTGTGTCTTCATGGAAACGTAGATGTCCGGTTTTACAAGGATCTCCATCTCCTTCAGGCTCACTGGAGTCAGTTGTTGTTGCTGTACAAAAAAGTATCATAAAATCTAAATCCCTCTAATTCATCGCAATAATTATAAAGCATTTAGATGGGATGGGAAATGATTATTGGATTGGAACACTTGGTTTTCAGGAATGAAATTTCTGACTATGATGCTCCACATACCTATACATAGCTAGGTACCTATTTATATATTTAGGTAGGTACTTAAATTTATGCATTAATCGTACTAGGTATGTACTTACTCGCCCCATGCAAATTGATAATCCATAATAACACCGTTAACATAAACAAATGCATGCTTTTATTCATTTTTTAAACAAATTTTTCTCTATAAACACGAAAGTAGGACATCGACTACGACAGAAATACAATACTTATTATAAAAAATCTCGGTGAAGGAACTCGAATCATCTACTTTTACTATTGACTTCCTCTGCATCTGTCGTCGTTGATTTTATCTCCCGTTTTTTATCTAGTTCAATGCAATATAGCACTTTACAACAAAGTATCCCACTTCTGCATTTATAAACATACAACGTTTGAAAAAATAATTCAATTGTCATAATAATACATGTGGGTACATTGGTAGCATAAAAATGAAGAAAAAAAATTAAAAAGTCGTGGTTTTTTCAACAAGTTTTCAAAAATCTGACAAAGTGCCGAAAATTTATCATTTTTTTGACATTTCTAAAGCGTTTGTTGCTAGTTGCCACTTATATATGCATCGTTTGTCCATTGCTAGTTGCCACTTATATATGCATCGTTTGTCCATTGCTAAAAATTATATATGTATATTTCACGAGAAGTTTAAAAATCGACCTTAAAATAGGTTTTTTAAAAATAATTTTTAAAATTCCTCAAAAATCCATAAATGGAATTTCGGATATCTGAAATGTTAGTTACTTATTGGAATTTTATTTTCCCCTCTTCTGATACCTATTATATGTACCTACCTATTTTTTAAAAATTATTTCATCAACTTTTCATCATGAAATGTAAAGGGTCACCTCAGCCGGAGGCGTTTCAACGAAATTCGCTCAAATTTGATATTATTTGAGCTTGGTTTATGGAATTCAGGCGGTTTGAGTGAGGATAACCTTGACTCAAAATTTGCTGATGTTCAAATTTGCAAGAGGAGGTGAAAGAGTGTACAAAAGTCGAGAAATCAAATTGGAAATCAAAAAGCAGTAGTTTATTTTTTCTAATCTCAAAACTCGGTGTATATGGAGAGAGATAGGTACCTAAATGATGAAATAAAAAAAAAAAAAAAAATGATTTTGTAGAAAAACATTGTATTTTTCACAATTAGTTACATAGGAACGTACCTAGTGCTAAAATAAAGGTAAAAAAAAATGATTAGGGCAATGTAGACGTCTTTCAAGAGACCTATTTCTAACATATTTTAAAGTAGGTATATCACATGACATCTAAAAAATATTTTAATTTCATGATCGGAAAATGAGTAGTTTCCTACACACTACCACTTCTTGGTTGACCCTGATATGAATTTTTTGAAACCGGTTCTTTAGGTAATTCGCAACCAGTCGACAAAAACTGCCCAAAAATTGCAGATAGAGAAAAAAGCTTGAAACAAAAGTTGTGGAGCGTGAAAAATTGAACCATTTTCGCCAATTGGATTTTGAAACCGGTTCATTAATTTGCAACCAGTTAACAAAAAATACTCAAAAATTGTAGATAGAGAAAAAAAGCTTGAAACAAAGGTTGTAGAGCGTGAAAAATTTGTATTTTTTAAAAAAACCCTCAAAAGGTAGTTAAATAATGAAATTTGTATTTGTATATTATGCTGGTTTGAAATTTACCCTTCGAAAGCTCCCACCAATTACCAATTACCATCACAGACCTCCCCAGTCCCCAGGGCACCTCAAAAGTCAAAATATCCCAATCAAGATTTGCTACTCTCCCTCACATATTCATCATTCAGGTTTTTTTTTTTGGGTGATTTTTTTCCCTGTATTTGAATGTTTTGCTTTTGCTCCACCCCCTTCCCCACTCCACCCCTTTCTCTCCTCCCAAAAAACTCGACTTATTAGTTTATTAGTTATTTTCGCAAAAAGGTCATTCCATGTCAACTCAACCAACGTTTTTGTGTCATGTCCTTCGATTTTGCTCAAATTTTTTTTACAATATCTACCCACCCAGTAAGTAAGAAAGCCGCAATCAGTTTGGTCCCAGCCCCCTTAGGGGGCGGGTGGGGGGGCTTCCATTATTTTCACATTGTCTCGAGGTACTCAACTTCAGCAGCCCATTCCTCCAAAACTATGACACTTTGATCAAAACTGATTTCACAGTTCGAAAGGGCATTGAATTTTGAACTTTTTAAGTTGTATTTTGAAATTTTCAAAAGTTGAAAGTTGAACTTTCAATTTGAAAGTTCAAATTTCAAAATAGCGCTGTAAGTGGGAGCTACCATTTAAAATTTTGAAAAAAATGTCCATGGATGTACATTTTGATACTTTTTTGAAATATTTCGGTTCCGAGATGGAACTCTTGACGGAGGGGGAGCACCTCCACCCCCAATTTTGGGTGAAACTTTCAAAAGAAAATCTGGGGCATGTGATATATCGAATTGTATGTTTTCGGCGACGCTGAACACGAATATGACGTCAGATTTTTGATGGGACCCCATCCACGGCCCCCAGCACCCCCTCAAAGGGGGTGAAAGTTCAAAAAAGCGTTTTGTTCGTGTGACACATGGAATAGTATGTTTTTGGTGACGCTGAACACGAATATGACGTAAGATTTGTGATTGGATCCGTCCACGGCCCCCAGTACCTCTCCAAAGGGGGTGACCGCCCCAAAAATGCTGGTTACATTCGTGTGACACATGCGATAGTATGTTTTCGTTTTCGATATCGTTGAACATGAATATTGCCTTAGTATTACGAATCGACTTCACTCATGGCCCCCAGAACCTCCCCCAATAGGTAAAAGTCCAAAAAAATCACCAAAAACATACTATTACAAGTGTCGCACGAAAAACCCCTTCTTTGGGGAGGTGCCGGGGGCCGTGGATGGGATCCAATCAAAAATCTGACGTCATTTTCGTGTTCAGCGTCACCGAGAACATACAATTCAATATATCACATGCCCCAGATTTCCTTTTGAAAGTTTCACCCAAAATTGGGGTTGGGGATGCTCCCCCTCCGTCAAGAGTTCCATCTCGGAACCGAAATATTTCAAAAAAGTATCAAAATGTACATCCATGGACATTTTTTTCAAAATTTTAAATGGTAGCTCCCACTTACAGCGCTATTTTGAAATTTGAACTTTCAAATTGAAAGTTCAACTTTCAACTTTTGAAAATTTCAAAATACTTAAAAAGTTCAAAATGCAATGCCCTTTCGAACTGTGAAATCAGTTTTGATCAAAGTATCATAGTTTTGGAGGAATGGGCTGCTGAAGTTGAGGACCTCGAGACAATGTGAAAATAATGGGAGCCCCCCCCCCACCCGCCCCCGGAGGGGGCTGGGACCAAACTGATTGCGTCTTTCTTACTTACTGGGTGGGTAGATATTGTAAAAAAAATTTGAGCGAAATCGAAAGACATGACTTTCAAAATCGCCATTTTTTTGTTGAGTTGACATGGAATGACCCTATTCTCATTCATAGAAATCTAAACTATATTATATCACATGATTGCCAAAGGCGAACCAATGAACCGGTTTCACAATGTAATTACACAGAATTCTGTTATTTTTCACACTCTACAACTTTTGTTTCAAGCTTTTTTCTCTTTCTTCAATTTTTATGTGACTGTCAAAAACTGGTTGCAAAATGCGAACTATTGAATCAGTTTCAAAATGTGATTGAACAGAATTGTGTTATTTTTCACAATCTACAACTTTTGATTCAGCGATTTTTTGAAAATTACTTTAGCCTCCAGTAGATTTTTGAAACTTAAGTTTCCTAAAAATTTCATCAAACGGAGATGGAAAGTCAAACTTCATTCTGCAAACTAATTTCAATACGCTACGAAGTCGTCTGCTGGTGGATTTCAAGTCGTTTTGGAGCCTCCAGCGACTTTTTGAGAGGTCGTATGGTGCTTTTTTGGAAAATTGAAATTTCCAAAAAGCAGCTGTAAGCTTTAAAATCATTTAAAACCATTTGAAACCAAAACCACCATGTAGTCGACATATCGTATTGGAATTAGTTTGCGAAGTAAATTTTACCTTGCCAACTCCATTTGGTAAAATGTTGCGAGAATTTCAAGTTTCTAAAATCTACTGGAGGCTCCAGTAATTTTCAAAAAGTCGCTGGAGGCTCCAAAATGATTTGAACCCACCTGAAGTCGTCTTCAAAGGGTGTTAAAATTGGAGTGTAGAGTAAATTTCAGCTTTCCATCTCCATTTGATGAAATTTTGTGAAAATTTAAAGTTTCAAAAATCTGATGGAAGCTCCAGGAATTTTCAAGAAGTTGCCGGAGGCTCCAAAACGACTTGAAATTTACCCGCAGTACTTCGTAGCGCGTTGAAATAAGTTTGCAGAGTAAATTTCGACTATCCAACTTTATTTGATAAAATTCTGTGGGAATTTTCAAAAATCTGCTGGGGGCTCCAGAACTGCTCAAAACGGTTCGAAACAGTTTCCAATCAATTTGGCATGTCGAAAATAAGGTGTATCTCAAATTTCAGCTTTCTTGGTCAATTTGGTAAAATTTTGATTTTTTCCCTCATTTTTGGCCTAAATTTGATTTTCAAAAATTCGCCAAAAATCGAAAAACGCACTTTAGCATTTGAAATTTTGACAGGTGATAAATTTTCGCTTGATCTTTCGATCTACCTTTGTGCAGTTTGAAAAATTTTGTGCAAGTCCTATGTTGGAACACAAAATCTGCGATTTTGGCAGACCTGTCAATTAAAAATTCAAAATGGCCGCTATTTTGTAAGTAGGGCCACTTTTTTTTTTGAGTACAAGGGCTAGAAATGTTCCTTAGGACTCCCCCTTTAAGAAAAAAGTTGTCCCGGAGGATCGACGGGGGGGGGGGGTGCAATAGATCCTCAAGTGGGCTCCCTAACTATGAGAAAAAAACAGTAGGAGAAAGATTCTGGTGGGGGGTTGAGCGAGGGGGGTATTTTTTTTTGAGAGAGTATCAATGGTATCACAGTTCACACACAATGCCCAATGTTCCTCCTATTTGGTGCATCCCTTGGCCCTTGCCCCCTTGCATCCGCCTCCCTTTCAGTTTTATTACTTTTATTTTAGTTTTCCAGAGTTCCACCAGCGTCGGTTTCAGTTTTCCTCTAGGAGAGGAGAAAGATTCTGGTGGGGGGGGGGATTGAGCGAGGGAGGGTATGTTTTTTAGTTTAGGGTATCAATGGTATCACACACAATGCCCAATGTTCCTCGTCCTCCTCCCATTTGGTGCATCCCTTGGCCCTTGCATCCGCCTCCCTTTCAGTTTTATTTTAGTTTTCCACCAGTTTCGGTTTCAGTTTTCGTTTCCTTTTCCATCAGGCGATACTGCGGCAACGTGGCCAACCAAACGCAGTTTACTAGTGGCAACGCAGCAATACGGTTATCACCATGTGATTTTGTTTACAAAATATACAATCACAACAACAACACAAGGGACACTAATTTCCGGTTTTACTTTTCATCGTGAAGTTTAATTAAAAGTTCGTTATAGTTATAATCATTATATTATGGCTAAAACATTAACCATTTCTAACGCCACTGATGCTCTGGAATTAATCGACGCATTAATAGCGGCTAAAGACAATGGCCAAATTATCACTCGCGCTTGCTACGCGAAAGCCATAGGGAACCTTAGTATGGTTTCATATGGATTGTGTAGCCTTCCAGAATTCGACCCCTTTAGTGATTGCGATGATTTTTTGTACGAAGATCCTCTGCGGAAGGATAGTAACTTCAAGTTTCGATTGAAATTCAACGATTCCAGCGGAACACTAGGAAATGACACTGCGATATTACTTCAGGTAAGCGTGTTTTGTTTTCATTTGCTACAAGAAACAATATTCAGCTGTTCTAATTGGTTTGCGATCGATTTGTGTTTATGTTATCTATAGTATATGGACGACAAAACTAACGTACCGATGAATGAGGCTACTTATGGAGTAAATGAAAATGATATACCTATTCATCTGAAATGTGAAACAACTGCTCGCTCCCAAGTAACTCATATGCAAGCTCTGATATCCATCAAAGCTCTTTCGAATAAAATTAGCGTAAAAGCCGGCCGTTTGTGAGTGGAACCCTGTTTCTTAGTTTTCTAGTGAAATGTCTACGACTAAGTTGTGTTTACATATTATGCGTTAATTTACAGTTATATGAAAAGCCAGCGTGGTTCGAAATTCAGTAGTCGTCGATCATCTACGTCCAGTTCCAGTAGTCATCGATCATCTACATCCAGTACATCGACAGAAAGCTCATGTGACAACAATGCCTTACTAGAGAGATATTTATTAGAGCAGAGTGGTGATTTAGGTCGCTCCTGAGACATCACCTTGTAATAATTTGCGTCGAGCTGATGGCTCTGGTGGTCGCATTAGTCATTAAAGATATTTTAATGTGAGTTTTTCCAGTGTAATAATTAGGTACTCGATGTTAGAGAGAATACTATTTTTGATATAATACTACTTTTTCAGCCACTTGCCTCTACCATTCGACCATCGTGCCTAGGAAATGAAAACTAGAAAGCACAAAAGGAGGTGGAAAAGAGTCAAACACAAATCATGGCGAATGAAAATGTATTATTTTTTCGCTATGAGGATAAAGTATATATTTCTCACGATTACATACGTGCCTGGTACGAAAATAAAGGTGAACAAAATACGAGTAATTAGGCTAATGTATGTACCTCTTAACTTTTAACGTGTTAAAATATTTCTAAAATTTGAAGTACATATTACACTATTTCATAAATAAAAATCAGTAAGGTTCTAACTGTTTAAAATCGATAAAATCTAATCTATCTTTGTTGCAGTACCAACGTCCTTTTTCTTTTTTCACTTCTAAAATATCGCACTGTGGTTCGCTTTGTAAATCTTTCAATATCCAAACATCAGAATTTCCAATGCCTCGGTCCTTCCTGTATTTCTCAATCGCTGCTTTTATAGGAATACGGTTTTCAGATGAAGGAATCTGTTTGAAAATACTTTCTATGTATTTCTTACGATCCTCCTCTCGTTTTTGTCTTTTCAATTCGTTGGCTTCTTCTTTTTGTTTTCGGCGTTGTGCGCACGTATCACATGTTTTGTCTTGAACTTCATCATAATAATTGAAGCTATCATGAGAACGATGATGGTATACACAACCACACTCGTGTTCTTCGACATGATCTATATCCCATCCCATGTTGGAAGTTGGGTTTTGTGTAGCGCAGACGACTCGTCGTCGAACCAAGAAATCGAAAAAGGTCTGATCGAATACGATGTTGAATAGGAAGTCACCTACGAGTAAATATTGATCGAAGTCTTCTTCGGAGTTGGTTTCAATAATCTGTAATTAAAATTCACTCTTAAGTATAATGTATAAGACCTGATTTATCATTTTGGAACACATTCGTATTTTTTTTTTTTTTCAATGCATTTCATTGAATGAGTGTACGAACAACCTTATTTCAGCTATAACAAAGGACTTGGTGAAGTAATATTTTTCATTTTATGAAATGAGGATGCATGTGGCGAGAGCGCCATCTATTTGATTTTGAGAGAAGTAGTTTTAGTTTTTGTAACGATTAGTTTTATGATAGAATAGAGACAACGTGTTAAAAGTTAAAATTTATTGATGAATTTTAAAGTTTCCAATAAAATATGACGAAGTTCGTGTACGTGAATTTATTTAAAGTAGAACTTCGTCACATGGTAGCAGAACGTTTCCTAAAAAATGAACTTTAAAACACTAATCATCGTATTATTGTGTTGAAAGACTCTACTACAATCGACAATGGCATCCGCTTACAACCAACTAGAAACAAAACTCCGCGTAGCCAAGGATAGGTTAGTACATAAACTTACTGTGGTCAACGATCAAATAAAAAATGAAGATAAAAACTTACTGACCCTCGATACGAACCTACGACAGTTGAAGCAATGCCATGAACGTGTTACTACATTACAAACTCAACTTGAAGAAATAGTGAAATCAACGAAAGAAGCAGACGTAATTACCAAATTTAATACGGACATAGAAGCCTACGAAGAGCTATACTGTGATTGTGAAGATGCAATTGCTCAGCTTACTGCAACTATAGAACACCAGAAAGCAGAAAAAACGACAGTGAAGGAAACCAGTGTAAACACTTCATCAAACAACCTGAATCAACTCTCAGTCAAACTCCCAAAACTACCGAAACTTACGTTCTCCGGGGACATCACAAGTTACCTGGAGTTTAAGCAAAGTTTTAATGCAACGGTGGGAGTGACAGATCTAACAGATAGTCAAAAACTTGCATATTTAAAACAAATGATGGTAGGACTAGCTGAGAACGATCTAAAAGGCATGCCAGTTATGGACAAAAACTACGCAAAAGCGTGGGAAGTACTAGAAGAGAAATATGGTAACATACAACGGATGATAAAATTATTGTACAACAAAATAACCCAACTTCCTCAAACTAGTAGTGCTACCAGTCAGCTACGAAAAACATACGATGCGTTAGAAGTGACATTACGGACGTTAGAATCGCTTGGTGAAGAGTTTGAGAACAACACTATATTGTTGAACACGATCATGGAGAAATTTCCGAAGTCAATTGTGTATGAAATCCATAAAGATACATCAAGCAGTCTAGATTTGAGACAATTCCGAACCAGCATGAAAAGCTTGATAAAACGAAGAGAAGAACTCAATTTTACTGATGCTGAAGAACAACCCTCAACGACGTACACTACAGAAACGCTATTGGCAAAAACAAACAATATGAAAAAACCAACCCAAAAATGTATATTTTGTTCTTCGGAGAATCACTGGTCTGACGAGTGTGATCAGCACAAAACATTAGCATCTCGTAAAGAAAATATAAAAGGCCGCTGTTTCATCTGCTTACGTAAAGGACACTCAGTAAAAGAGTGTACAGCTGATCGGGTATGCGTACACTGTGGCCAGAGAAAAAATCATCACAGAAGCTTGTGCCCAAAATTGTTCGATGAAAGTTCTCAGCAACACCCAACACAACAACAGTCAGCTGATACAGAAACGAAATCCGACGACAAATCGAATTCGACAGTCACCTGTTTACTATCAGATCGAGAACAGAATTGGTTGTTTACAGCAGTCTCATCCGTGTCAAATCCCAGTGGCGATAAGAAATTCGGCGCTCGAATGATATTAGATGGTGGCAGTAAAAGAACGTTTATTACTTCGAAACTCGCGCAAGAATTAAAACTACCGATTATAGCAACAGAAAAATTGGTGATAGATACGGTTGGCAATAATATAGGTCAAGAAGTTGTTTCTAATACGGTGGAGCTACTGATAAAGACTCACGCTGGTGAACAAGTAAAAATAGAAGCTAGTACTATACCTAAAATCATCGATGGTATTGAAACCTTCAACCCCAATGTATTAACAGACAAGTCGATTTTGAAAAATAAAGTGTTAGCAGATAAATCAAACAGATCGGACGTTCAAATACTCATTGGAATTGACCATTTATATGACTTTTTAACGTCAGAAGTTATAAAGATTGCAGAACATCAGTATTTAATCGGAAGTAAATTAGGCTGGTTATTTGCTGGAAAGTTGAAAAGTCAAAGAAGCAAATCTAGTAAAACGAGCTGCTTGTTGATAAAAACGCTACAAACGAACACAAACGAAGATTTGAAAACATTATGGGAATTAGATACGTTAGGAATAAAAGCTGATCCAGACATGAACGACGAAATAGCGCTAAAATCATTCGAAGAAACTATCAAATTTGAAAACAACAGGTATGAAGTTTCATGGCCTTTGTTAGAAGAAGAACCAAATTTAAAACCCAACTACGGACTCGCGATCAACAGATTGGACAACTTAGTGAAAAAATCAAAGATAGAGTTCCTGTCAAAATACGATAAAATCATTCAGCAATACCTAGAATCCGAATTCGTCGAACCTGTAGAAAACCAGGAGGATAGTAGTACTCTAATCTCATATTTACCTCATCATGGAGTTCAAACTGAATCTAAAACAACACCTCTACGTATTGTCTTTGATGGATCCGCAAAACAAAAAGGTGATAAGAGTGTCAACGATGTTATCTACAAAGGGAAAAATCTTATCGAACAAATTGTGTTGATTATGATACGATGGCGAACGTACGGCATAGCAATAATATCGGACATCGAGAAGGCATTCCTTCAGCTTTTAATTAATGAGAAATTTCGCGATCTTTTACGTTTCTTATGGGTAAAAGATTATCAATTAAAAACTACCAAAGATAACATAAGAGTACTACGTTGGCGTCGAATTCCATTTGGTATTAATGCAAGTCCGTTCACTTTGGCAGCTACAATCTTATTTCATCTTCGTAAGTACGCACCTCAAATTGCATCAAAATTAAGCAAAGCATTGTACGTAGATAACATGATAACTGGAGGTATGTCAATCGAAGAGGTATCCAAATTAATCGAAGAAACTGTAAAAATATTCTCCGATGCATCTATGAAATTACGACAATGGCACACAAATGAAAAATCTCTCATTGATCTACATCCGACATTAGATTGGCTCGCAGAAGATATAGTATCAGTGTTGGGAATAAATTGGAATACTGTCACAGACACGTTATCAGTTAAACCAGTACTCATTAATACTGACGTAGCTACAAAACGAAGCATTCTGAAACAGTCATCGAAGCTGTACGATCCATTGGGTTTGTGGTCTCCTGTTATTTTAAAGGCCAAATTACTTCTACAACTACTATGGGAAGAAAATTATCACTGGGACCAGCCCATCCCAACCAATTTAGAAAGTCAGTGGTTTGAACTGAGAGAAGAATTCCGTATCATATCGCAGGTACAGATACCTCGTTGCTGTTTATCACGTCAAAAAATAAATAACGAAGTGCAACTACATGTCTTTACTGATGCTTCAAAGAAAGCATACGGCGTTGTCATTTACGTAAGGGTTGAAACTGAATCTGGAGCAGACACACAACTGATATTTGCTAAATCGAGAGTTTCGCCAGTCAAAACAACACTGAAAATACCCAGATTAGAACTACTAGCGATATTGATTGGCAACAGAGCATTACGTTTTATTCAAGAAGCTTTCAGTGAGTATCATCTTACAAAGTTGGTGTTATGGTCAGATTCAAAATGCGCTATTTCGTGGGTGAGATCCGACAAAAATTTATCACCATGGGTTGAAAAACGAGTAACGGAAATTCGTAAAAATAATCAATTAGAGATCAAATACGTACGATCCCAGGATAACCCTGCTGATATCGCCAGTAGAGGAGCAACAGTCAATGAGCTTTCAGAATTTTGGTGGAAAGGTCCACAGTGGCTCAGAGAAAATGAATCGAACTGGCCAGATGTTCCAGTCAATGAATCCGAATCAACTGAATTCCAAACTGAAGTACAAAACACAACTCTACTGATAACAGAACCAAAAAACAACTTATCAACGAACTCTCTGAATATTTCCTTGGAAGATTTTACGCTATTAACAGAAGACAAAATTCTCGATGCAATAAAACATATTCAGACGATTCATTTTTCCAACCGGGATTCGAATTTCACAAAACAGCTGAATTTGATCGAAGATAACGGCATATTACGAGTTAAAGGCAGATTATCAAATCTAATTCAGGTACCAAATGATGAGTTTCCGATATTATTACCCAACAACGATCAGTTCGTGAATTTATTAATTCTTCACACTCACCGGAAATTATATCATGCTGGTGTATCCCAGACATTGGCAGAAATTCGGAAAAAATATTGGCTACTTGGTGGCAGACGAGTAGTATACAATGTTATTAGAAACTGCAAAAATTGCAAAGTGTTCAGTGGTCCAGCATATAAATATCCGATAATGCCGCCTATTCCTGGTTATCGTCTGAAAAGAGAATTTGCGTTTACGTACGTGGGTGTCGATGTATTGGGTCCACTATACGTTTGTAAAAAGAAAGGCACTGATAAGAAGAAAAATTGGATCTGTTTGTTTACGTGTCTAATTACTAGAGCAGTGCACCTCGAACAATTAGAAGATATGACCAGTGAAGAGTTACTCTCAGCGTTCCGAAGAATGTTTGCTAGACGAGGGATAACAAAATTCCTTCTATCTGACAATGCTCCGCAATTCAACGTGTTAAAAAACCTTCTTAGTGGTGTACCAGATAACAACCTAAAGAACATCGAGTGGAAACAAATACCAGCGTTTTCTCCATGGTCCGGTGGAGTGTATGAACGAATGGTAGCATTGGTGAAAAATGCTTTGAGAAAAACCTTTTATCAAGTGACTCTAACTCGCCGACAACTACAAACATCAGCAGTTGAAATCGAAGCAGTGATAAATTCTCGCCCTATTGTTTATGTAGGCGCAGATGATGGGACAACGTTATCACCCAACGACCTTTTAAATATTCCTTTCAATATTCCACTCAACTTCGAACCTACAACGAACAGTGATATTCTCCGAGACATTGCGAATAATTGGAAACGAGGTCAGCAACAACTTGATTCGTTTTGGAGTGTTTGGAGGGACGGATACGTGGAAATGCTACGTACGAGTACTAAAAAACTACAATCAGGATTTCGGAGCGCACCTCATCCGCCTGAGATAAACGATGTGGTCATAGTCAGTCAAGAACGATTACCTAGAGGCCAATGGGCCGCAGGTGTGATTGTTGCGTTAAACAACAGCGAAGATGGTCAGGTACGATCAGCTCAAGTGAAATTAAGTACAGGAAGCACGATTACAAGACCCATATGTATGCTCCATCCGATAGAATCTGAGATCGATCGCGCCTTATCCGTAGAAGAACCCACAAGTACAACGCCTGAAATCTCTACTACGTCAACATCTCCGACTCCTATGCGTACCTCCAGCCGACGAGAGGCAGCTATTCAGGCACGTGATAGAATTCGTGAATGGATTAAAGCGTAGCATATTTCCTTATAATTACGATTTATATTCAATTAGAATTACCTACGTTTAGTTTTTAATGTTTACTTTGAATTTTGCTCCCCGGAGTGTGGCGAGAGCGCCATCTATTTGATTTTGAGAGAAGTAGTTTTAGTTTTTGTAACGATTAGTTTTATGATAGAATAGAGACAACGTGTTAAAAGTTAAAATTTATTGATGAATTTTAAAGTTTCCAATAAAATATGACGAAGTTCGTGTACGTGAATTTATTTAAAGTAGAACTTCGTCACAATGCAAGTGCATCGTGCTTCTTTCTATTTTATTGTATATACGTACATCTTCTACGGCTCTTTCTAGACCTGACTTGTCACACTCACAGGAGAACCAAGTACCTACTTATTCTAGCCCTTAGCATCCATAAATTTGCAAAATAATCAGTGGAAAAAGCATTAAAAATTGAAAAATGTGTTCCGACGTTCCGAGGTATGTCACACGAATACACTTTGTTTCAGGATATGTGTATCGCTGATAACACACATTCTGCCTGAATTTATTTAAAAAAAAAAAAAAAAAAAACAATTTGATGAATCGTTGGATTCCAATCATAAACAATTAGCTGAATAGGTACTTACTCTTTAGATTGATGTCGAATAATTTTTCAAAGACCCGACTATGCACATTAATACTGCGAAATTCGAACGTGCGAATAAATTAAATTTTCCATCACGTTCTTCAATCTTCAAATGAAGCAAACGAAACGGCGGCAACAACCAAGGTTATCAATCAGTTATCACAAAACTGCATTTTAATGCAAATGACGATTTTAGATTTTATGGCTTCTAAAATTTTATGGATACAATACTCAAAATAGTACAACTCTTTACCTTCAGAGTGTGCTATAGTGTACTTGATGAAGGATTCGTTAGGATCTTTGAGTACTATAAATATAATTATATTTATACTCAGAGGTTAGGATGGATGGTGTAATAATTTTGAATATTGAAAATGAAAATATGGCTTTTTTTATTATTTTGTAATTAGACGAGAATCAAATTTTAAACTTCCTAATTTTTCTTCGGTTTTAAATCAATAAACTAATAAACTTATCATGTTTTTAATTTCCAGACCAGTCGAACTGACGATCTCGGCTGTGTTTCGACCATGGGCTATAAGTAAATTCAATGGATACGGTGTAAAGAGTATTCAAACACTGCAAAAGAAACAGCAAGAGGTAAGATGGACTATTTTATGCTTCGAATAAATTTTCGAGTAGGGTTAGAATTTATTTATGCGATGATTTGAGTATTTTCATGTATTAATTTTAGGTATTGGCTGACAGACGCGTCGAGAAGACCGTCTACAGACGTTTCTACTCATACAAGTTGGACCGCTGGTATGATCATACATTCAAAGGAAAACGTGTAAGGGATAAGGAATCATTGCAAAAGGCACATCGGAAGGTAAATTAAATACTAAGTACTTGGAACATATTTTCAAGTGGGTTGCAATTTATAGCCTACGTAATGATGTGAGTATTTTCATTTTATTTTTAGAAATTACTTGGGAGACGCGTAAAGAAGATCTACAAACGTTATTACCTCTGGTTTGGTCGTATATTCACTGGAGATCGTTTAACGAATAAGGAGTCATTGAAAAATGCACGTCAAAAGGTAAATACATTCTTCGAATCTCGTATTATACATACGAGTACATGTATTTCCAAGTAGGTAAGTTGAAATTCATGTAATGATGCGAGTATTTTCACATTATTTCTAGGAGTACGTTGACGGAGCAACCGAGGAGATAATCGTGCAACTTTTAAATCCTTGGGTTATAAATGACGTAGAAGATTTCCAACAAAACCCCGACAAATATTTAAAAGAATTGAAAAAGGAAGAAAAAGAGGTAAGTTTACTCTAGGTATGCTGCGAATAAATTCCCAATCAGGCTGGAATTTATTTTCATTTTTATAATATTTTTTTCACTATAGAAATACGTTGTTATGATTAAAGACGCGATCGAAGAATCTTTTTTAAGAATGTTATTGGACATCAAGTTGCGTTTAGATGTGGAATTGGTTTTTCTCGTCGCTGATCAATGTTGCATCGATAACTCTACTTTGCATTGGAATATTAACACTGAAACTTGGGCGAGTTTTTACGAAAGAGTCTTAATCAATGGTGGTGTTGCGATGGAAGAGTACTACGAAGAGTCTATCAAACAAGATGCCATTGTAACCTCAAGTCATAGACTGCTTCGAAATTACGTTTTAGATATTTGGGCTAAGCGTGAATCCATGGGTTATAATGGACGAATCCCAGGACGTCGTAAATTTAGCGAAAAATCGCAAAAGTTTATCGACTTCGTACTGAGAAACGAAAATTGTGTTGTAAAGTAGAATTCATATCATACTGTATCATTATCTGTCTATAATACAATGCATAGCATTTCCAATATAGATAGTAAAATAATGTTGTTTTTTTTGTGGTCTCATTTTTAAAATTATCTATTTCTGGAATAAGTGCAACGTATATTTCAAAATTTTACAATAGTAATAATCATTATCTGTATTGTAGAAAATGAAATTTCCTTTCAGATCAATGTCATTAGTTCTTCTTTAGGAGGCTTAGTTCTCGAGGCAATTCTAGTCAAACTCGATTGCACTTTTTGCCAGTTGGACACTTGGACTGCAGATTATTAATTGAAAAGTATCAAATTAATCTCCATTCGTTATTCGTTTCTCTCTGTTCTAGTTTATTTGTGATGATAGTCGAGCGAATATTACTCACGTCAGTGCGAAGTCTTTTCGAATACAACGATCGTGGATAATTTAGAAAATCATTATCGTGAGATTAACCAAGCTAATAAAAGAAGTTCCCGAATTTATTGATGGTGGTGCCTATTTTGTAAGTATTTTGAGAAAGATCTAGAAAGTGATTTTGTATCAATTTTTCAACCGTTTCGGTTTTTAAAGTTGCTTTTTTTTGGAGTACAATTCAGTTTACGTATTATTTACATTTTGCGAGAAACAGTCGCGAATTTTCTAATGTGTTACGTGGTTTTTTTGTTTTCAGGCTTGGACTATACATTTCGAACCTGTGATTGAATCCTGATAAACGATCAACGATAGTGTCGGAGTGAAGTACTGATATTCATTCGATGAGATTGAGAATCCTTTTCTGCTCCGTGGTAATGGAATCACAACTACATAGGTATGAAAAATGATGACAATATTATTCTTCATGATTTTTTATGGATCTATTGTCGTGTTAGTTTTGTAATATTTGATTCATTGTCCCATTTTTCTCTAACGTGTTTTCATTAATTAGCACGTTTATCAATGGTAGTGGGCTTTTTTTTTTTTTTTTTTTTTTGGTACTATTAATCGTCTGTTTTGTGAACGCATTTTTTGAGACCCAACATCCTTTGTTACTTTTGTCCTACCTTTTGCTTACACGTCTAGTTTTTTTTCTTTAGCAAAATAGTCAGCAGGGTTTGCTTTTTTTCCAAATTTCAATTTTTTTTTCATTTTTTCAATCAAATCTCGAAATTTTACATTTTATTATCATTTTTCAAAATGTTTATTTTTTTCATCGATTTTTTTTCAGTTTTGTTTCTGATTTGAGTGAATTGAAAAAATGTTGACCTTTAACAACCTCTCCTCTCCACCTCCTTAATCTCTCAGTGGATCCTGCCATGAGTCGATTCCAAATTCTAGCTCTCTTCTCTTCAAAATGTAGGTTTTCAAAAATGGTATGTAAATGAAAGCATTTTTTTTTTGAACAAATTTCGATCCATTTTCCCGGATAAAAGTAGCTTTCTTCGGAAAAATAGTCAGCAAGCTTTGTTTTTCCTTTTCAATGAACCTCAGAATTTGCTAGGTATTCTTATCATTTTTTTTTTCAGAATGTTTATTTTTCCTTTGATTTTTTTTCTAGTTTTGTTTCCGACTTGAATAAATGTTGACATTTACACCTACACCCCCCCCCCTTCTCCTTAATTTCTCAGTGGACTAGTGAACTTGAGGAGAAGTTTCTTGCCATGAGCCGAGTACAAATCCTCTCTCCAAAATTTAGATTTTCAAAAATACTTCTCGTAATTTTCTTTGTAAATGAAAACATTTGTTCTAAGTATATTTTTCTACCGAAAATAGCGAAACGTTGCAAAATAGTTTCGTTTCTTGCTAAAAAATTGTCGTTGTTTGATAATGAGTTACAAAAAGTCGAATTTTCTTCATTTTTCAAAAATTTATTTCTTCACTCTTCTTTTTTTTTGCTGAAATTTTTCCAATAAAGAATTTGATTCTATGGATTGGTACATATATAGAAAGAAAGTACATGTAAAAAGACACATTTTGGCTAAAAACAGTTTTTGTGATGAACCCTTCAATCCGGAGCTGTGGCGGTTCAAAGTTTTCTTTTGTCAATTTCACCCCCCCCCCCCCCTAACAATGATAAGAAAATTTGAAAAAAATCACATTGAAAGGCCCAGGCTTCCCCTACACATTCCACGTGGTACCAGAATTTTCTCCCCACTACTTATTGATACAGAATTTTTCTCGCAAAAAAGTAAAAACACGTTTTTTGACTATACTGTCCAAGGAGATTGAGGAGGCGGGGGAGGGGGATGGAAATTCCACTCGAAATTTTTTTTGGAGGTACCCAACAATAATTCATCATAATTTTCCACATCTGGGAACAGGGTCAATTCGCCTATCTTACCTGGGAATACCCTTTTAAGATTCAAAGAAACTACTTTACCAAAAAAAAAGAGTAAAAAGTCGTAGCAATCTGCCGCTACGTAAGAGCCAAATTTTTGTGCCAGAAACATTGAGGGCTCTTGAACTATTCGCACCCTCGCTTCGCTCCTGTGCCTGTGATTCACCTGTATTTGGGAGGGACTTCGCCCCGCCTGAACCCCTTTGGGCTTCGCCCAACTCTCTCCTTCCACTGTTTCCTTCTTATATGCATTTGCACCGAGTTCTCAAAAAATATGGTAACAAACCTATTGTGTCTTGACCCTGAAACAGGTCAAATGAGGTTGGAAGGTTGAAACCGGCAAAAGGCACTTCGGGTACATCCTCCTATTGTACTGTGAAAATTTGAACCCTCTAGGTCAATTTGGAGGGGCTGTAGGCTTTCCAAAATGTTGAAAAACATAAAAAAGACCAAAAATCCAGTTTTTGACCCTGGAGAGGGGTCAATGAGGGTTGGAAGGTTGAAACCTGCAAAAGGCACTTCGGGTACATTCTCCCATTGTACTGTGAAAATTTGAACCCTCTAGGTCAATTTGGAGGGGCTGTAGGCTGTCTGAAAAATTGAAAAAACGTGAAATATTAGACCAAAAATCCACTTTTTGACCCTGGAGAGAGGTCAAATGGGATTGGAAGTGGAAGGTTGAAACTTGAAATAATCACTCATGGGGCACCCTCTCATTGCATGCTCAAAATTTGGACCTTCTAGATCAATTTTAGGGGTGAGGGGGTCAAAAATTGTGGTCAAATGTGGTTTTTTCCACCTTAAATGGAGTGGGGATGACCTAGGAAGCTGAAATTTGGATATGTTGATCACAATGGGGGTACTGACCAATGGTATGATTTTGGACTCTTTTCATATATGTGGGGTTATATTATGCCCCTCCAAAAAAATGACCTTTCTGTAAAAATCGGGTTGGAAGGTTAAAATATGCAAAAGGCACTTCGGGTACATTCTCCCATTGTACTGTGAGAATTTAGACCCTCTAGGTCAATTTGGAGGGGCTGTAGGCTGTCTGAAAAATTGAAAAACGCATAAAATAGACCAAAAATTCACTTTTTTGACCCTGGTGAGAGGGCAAATGGGGTTGGAAGGTTGAAACCTGCAGTAATCACTCATGGGGCACCCTCCCATTGTATGCTGAAAATTTGGACCTTCTAGATCAATTTCAGCGGTGAGGTGGTCAAAAATTGGGCTCAAATGTGGTTTTTCTCACCTTAAATGGGGTGTGAGAATTTGGACCCTCTAGGTCAATTTGGAGGGGCTGTAGGCTGTCTGAAAAATTGAAAAACGCATAAAATAGACCAAAAATTCACTTTTTTGACCCTGGAGAGAGGGCAAATGGGGTTGGAAGGTTGAAACCTGCAGTAATCACTCATGTGGCACCCTCCCATTGTATGCTGAAAATTTGGACCTTCTAGATCAATTTCAGGGGTGAGGTGGTCAAAAATTGGGCTCAAATGTGGTTTTTCTCACCTTAAATGGGGTGAGTATGCCCTAGGAAGCTGAAATTTGGTTATGTTGATCACAATGGAGGTACTGACCAGTGGTATGATTTTGGACCCTTTTTGTTCATTTGGGGCCATATTATGCCCCTCCAAAAAAAAATGACCTTTCTGTAAAAATCGGGTTGGAAGGTTGAAACATGCAAAATGCACTTCGGGTACGTCCTCCCATTGTACTGTGAGAATTTGGACCCTCTAGGTCAATTTGGAGGGGCTGTAGGCTGTCTCAAAAATTGAACAACACGTTAAAAAGTTGACCAATAATCCACTTTGTGACCCTGAATAGAGGTCAAATAGGGTTGGAAGGTTTAAACCTGCAATAATCACTCATGGGGCACCCTCCCATTGTATGCTGAAAATTTGGACCTTCTAGATCAATTTCAGGGGCGAGGGGGGGTCAAAAATTGGGCTCATATATGGTTTTTCTCACCTTAAATGGGGCGAGTATGACCTAGGAAGCTGAAATTTGGATATGTTGATCACAGTAGAGGTACTGACCAGTGGTATGATTTTGGACCCTTTTCGTTCATTTGGGGCCATATTATGCCCCTCCAAAAAAATGACCTTCCTGTAATTTTCAACTTTGACCCTTCAAACTGCGGGGGTCAATTCTAGGTCCTAAAAGAACTCTATTCCCCAAGTTTGAGTTTATTTGATCGATTATAGCAGATTATAGATGATAAAATGTAAAAATGACCATTGTGCTGAAACTTATAAATTATACTTAAATTAAATATATAAAATCTGACACACCGGGAATCGTCTAGTTTGAGCTCGAAACGTCGAGAAGTATCAAAATTTTTGACGCCCGACCTTTTTATCCAAAGTTGGACCCATGTTGGACCTACCGCAATAGCCATCATTTTTTACAAAAATTTGGCTAGTAATCAGTAATCACTACAGGTAGATGCCGCCAGCACTGCCCATATCAAATTTGAAGTTGAAATATGCACCAATCGTTTGTGCATCGTTAGTGCACGTTTGTGCACCAATGCATTTCGTTAGTGCACACCCCCTTCTCCCCCTGTAGAAGAAAACCTTGGGCAGTGCAGGCGGCATGTTAGCACTGCCCATATGGAATTTCAACTCGAAATTGATGCCAATCGTTTGTGCATCGTTAGTGCACGTTTGTGCACCGATTCATTTCGTTAGTGCACACCCCCTCCCCTCACCACAAAACATTTTTCCCCTCAACCCCCCAAATGGCATATGGGGGATGAAAGTTACATCAATCGTGAGTGCATCGTTAGTGCACGTAAGTGCATCAAATAATTTCCTTATTGCACATCCCCCCCTGAATTCAGCACCCCCACCATAAGGTTCACCTCAAAATCCACCCCCCACTCCCTAAAATATAATTTTTGAAAAAATACCCCACAATTACATCAATGATGCATTGATACATCCATGTACCAAATTTCAGCTTGCCCTGACGATTACAACCCCAGAAAATGTTTTTTTAACTGTTTCAACACGATTTTCAGGTCGTGAAATAAAGCATATAATACACTGCACCTACACATACCTTGCTGTGGTAAAAATCAGTTGAAAAATGTGTTTTTCGGGTTTGTTTTGGGCACAAACCATCAGAACGAGCTGAAATTCAGCAAATGTATGCATCAAAAATGCATCATTAATGTGATGCTGGACTATTTTTTTTTTTTCAAAAAATATGTTTGAAGGGGTGAGGGGTGGAATTTGAGGTGGACTTTGCTGAATCTACGTTTGTACTGAAATACTATCTAAATTAATGTTCAGTGACCTAAAAAATTGAGAGAAAACTTGTTACCTTTCTATCTTGCGGTATTTCGCCCAAAATTTATGAATTCAGATTTTTTTCTAAATTCATTTTCGTTCTTAGTACATATTTTAAGCAAACTATTCGGTTAATCAGAAAAACTTCAGCAGCAAAACTTTTTCATTATGTCGAGTACTAAGGAATTTTCAGTTTTCAATTTGTTAATCACCTACTCCCTTATTTTTACTTCAGATTAACATGGTTAGGTTTTTTTTTTTTTCTGAAGCGAAGTGAATCTATGTGAATAACTCTTCTAGTTTTTTGCCATTCTAGAAACTCGCATTCAATTTTTCCCCAAAATAACCGCCTTGCTGTGGAAGGCTCAGAAATGGACTTCAGCAAACGTATATAACTGTGGTCGGTGCTAATTAGGCACCTTCTGTTGTTCAGAACACTTGATACCCTCCGCAAATTTCTTCAGTACCTACCTACCTACCTACTACCTACTCAGGCATGCTGAATTACTTCTGTTACTGCAGATTTTTCGATTACGAAAGAAGTTTGCTTTGAAAATGGCAATTAGAATTCTGAAAAAAAATCAAAACCTATCAATTTTGGACAAAATGCCACGACATAATTAAAAGATTGAAAGCTGCCCGCTAAGTTTTTTTTCAAAAAAATTGTCAAAAATCCCCCCCCCCCCCAAAAAAAGAACTTTGACACTTGGAATTTTGGTTGAGGACGTCTTGGGATATCGATATCGTAATTCTAACACCTCGTACTCTCAAACACCAAATTTTTCAAGGAATGGAAAAAAAATGATTAAAATAAATTTTGTATCTTGGTTATCGACAACGCATGAAATAATGAATATTGAATACCACGTATATTACACAAATCAACAAAACAAAACTGAAAGAAATCGCCGTATTTTTAGACGAATTTGGTTGTTCCATTGTAGGCTTACGAGAGACTTCCAAGGATGGGTTACGAGGTATTTCGATAGAAGAAAATTAATTGTGGGTCATGTGACAGCATCGTTTGAAATATCTGAAAAAGTATTTGTCGTGGACTCCTGCGGATTGTGCCATTCGATCAGGCGAGAAACCAGAAACGTTCATATAGAATCCGTCAAAAAACGAAAGATGATTGTTTGTGGGTTACGAGGTGTTAATAAGGGTATCTAAGTACTGTGCTTTTTCGATCTAGTGAGGCTATGGTTTCATTCAAATCATAGGGTGTGTCGGTTCAAAAAGTTTTCATGGAAATAATTCTGAGTACATACACAGATCACGTATGAGAGTATACAACAAATTAAATATTATGAGAGGCAGGATCGTAAAGGAGGTAAATTGATGGAAATAGTGTAGAAGGGGCACAGTATAATTTGAATTGAGAAATGAGAGGGAAAAACGTACCTCCTTACCGTAAAATTAATTTTATGAACCCAAGAAAATCTGTTTCAACACGATTTTTGAAATTGTAAAATAAAGAATAGCAAATCTCATTTTTTTTTTTTTTTTTTTTTTTTTTTTTTTTTTAAAAAAAAAAAGGGTTTATTTTGAATAATATTTACATCTTGGGTGATGTATATTCTAATACTAAATTACAAACTTAATACTAAAATTTAGCTATAAAGACTATGTACAACTTAAACTAAGCCAAGATTAGGAGTGTTTCAATTTTGCTTAAAACTAGGAGGGGAAGGGGACGGTTCGGCCACCCAGTGGTCCTGGAGCCGCAGTGAGTGGGGGGCCCCAGTTTTGGTTGGGACTGCTGACCCACCCCCCCAGCACCAGGCCAAAGGCCCGGAGCTCCTAGGCAGTATCCCAGAATCGCTCCCACCACTTCGGGGTTGAGGGAGTGGTCACCCTAGGATGTAGCCCATTCCCCCCTTCCGCGGATTTGGAGCGACCCCCGACCCGTCTCCCATTTTGGGGTAGGCCTAGGAGGTCTCCGGGCACCACTGTACCCTTAACTACCTCAGAAAGAGATCTCCTAGAGTAGGATTGTCCAAAAGGATATTATTTCTGATGTGTGAAAGTGGGAACACTCGGTCCTACCTTACATAGTGGATAACGTTGGAGTAGTTTTGAATGCTGAGAATGGACACATACCATAGGTTTCTTCCATCCTTCAGCTTAGGGTAGTGCTACAATAATATACATACATTGTACTATATAGATTAAATTAAATTAAATAAGATATATTTGGGGAGAATATTTACTTTATTACATTGTTATATAATCTATTTACAAGTGCTATCAATTCGTTTTAGAGCGGGTGTTAGGGGAGGTCCAGTTACATACCTTGATATTGATAGGTATCTCCCTGAACTCTCTTACGATGATTGGCCGTACCTGGCCCCAGTCAAGCTGGTCCAGCCCACATCCAATCCGTGGGATAGCGAGTTTTTTTATTTTTCTTCTGGTACATTCCCTGGCAAGATTTTGGATGCCAAGGGAGAAGTCCTTATATGTTGGTTTGTCGTAGTAATGGATTTTTGTGACGACACAGAATATTATATAATGTCCCTGGCTCACTGTTCCTTCGACTTTCCGCTTTAGAGTTGCCACTTCCCCCACATTGTGTGGTTGGGTCAGTAGCATCTCTCTGCCTCCAAAGTGGCGGGCAAAGTCCCTCGCTATCCCAGCGGACATTCTGAGGTCTTGGCTGACACAGTGTGCCAGTGCAAAGGAGGGTCCCTGAAGAAATATGTCTTCATTGGCTTCCTCCAGCGTGAGTAGGCCGTTGGACTCAACTGCTGTTAAAGCCATATTTCCCAAGCTTCTTCTCCTCATTGCTTCTGCAGCAGAGGCGATGAGTCTGGTCTCGACATCACGAGGTGTTGGTTCGTGCATGTCAAGATATTGTTCGTATGGGAGAAGATCCCCCACACTAGCAGCACTGACTGGGGCGTAGAAGCGCTCTTGGATTCCACGAAGCACCAGGTATTGCATAGCAGGTATGTAGACATGGTCACTGAATATCAGGGAGTATGGATGATCCAGGCCTCCTTGAGTGAGCAACTGTCTCTGGGCTGTTGAGATTATCCTCCTGGGTTCAGCCTCCTTTGAGGCCTCTTCCCAGTGCTGGTATGCCACAGAAGTGGAGAGCTCAGTGCTACTCTTTCTGGGAGTTGGGGGGAAGGTGGTCCTTAGGAACATTATTCGTCGGTTTACATCCTCCAAGATGTGTCGGTTTACATATGGTCCCATTGGTGTGTAGTTTGATGGAGGTTTTTTGATGCCCAGCTTCCCACCAATGGAGAAAGTTGAATGATCTTGTTTTGGTGTTTCCTCAGCTACAGAGCCTGGAGTCACCCCTCCATGCATGAACTGTATTCTGTTTTTGTGACTCTCAAAGGCGTCTGCTACCTGCTTAGCTTTCAGCGATGTTTTGTTCAAGTTGATTGGTGGATACACCTTGCTGATAGGTACCTGGATCAGATTTGGAGAGCACTGGACCTCAAAGCTACTTGTGTAGTCCATTCTATGTTGGTGAGCTGTTGGTGTGAGGGTTAACGGTGAGAAGTTGCAGGGTTGAAAGCCTGGGCTGTTCCAACCATTGTACACTGGTATTGATGTGCTGTGCCCCTCAACTGGACTGGAGTGTACAACAGGAATATTATATCTCCCTGTTCCCAGTGTTGTGCTAATGTTGTGTGCAGGGGGGCTTTTACAGTTTCGGATGACACGGCCATGTTGGGCAGTAGTTGTTGATGTTGTTGTAGTTGTGTTGGCAGGAGAATACAGTACATTGTGCTCAGGGTGTGGCATTGCTGTAGTATGTTGGAAAAGGGAGTTGGATACCATGATTCTCTTCCTAGGGGATGAGGTTGGTGAAGAAAGTGGGCCAAGTATGTGGTCTGTTTGCTGCAGGATTGGGTTGATAGGTTGCACCATTGGACTGAATTTGGGTAGGTTAATTGCTGTGAAGTTTCTCCTTGCAGCTAGCCATTCGTTTTCGAACCCTGGTGAATGATGCTGGTCACCTCCTTGTGAGGCCTCCGAACTAATACAGGATTCAGTTGAATGTTGTGTGACTGGGCTGCTGCAGACCTCTTGGTTCCTCTTGAGTAGCTCGCTAGCTATCAGCACTGTTCTAGGCACAAGCTTCAGTGCTGATGGTGAGTAGGTAGGTAAGCTTGTTACTCCGTTGTTTTTGTTGGTGGTTTCTGGTACTTGTGTTAGTTGTGTTTGGAGTATAGAGACTGGTGATGGTGACTGCAGGTGCATTGGTATTGGTGTGCTGGTGGTAGCAAATCTCATATACAATACCTGAATAAGTAGGTGTATCTTACTTCGACGAAAATCTGTTTAAAAACATTTTTTTAGGGTTTATTTTGGGCACAAAACATCAAAACATTCAAAACAAGGTGAAATTACCAGTTTTCTCTCAATTTTTTAGGTCACTGAACATTAATTTAGATAGTATTTCAGTACAAACGTAGATTCAGCAAAGTCCACCTCAAATTCCACCCCTCACCCCTTCAAACATATTTTTTGAAAAAAAAAATAGTCCAGCATCACATTAATGATGCATTTTTGATGCATACATTTGCTGAATTTCAGCTCGTTCTGATGGTTTGTGCCCAAAACAAACCCGAAAAACACATTTTTCAACTGATTTTTACCACAGCAAGGTATGTGTAGGTGCAGTGTATTATATGCTTTATTTCACGACCTGAAAATCGTGTTGAAACAGTTAAAAAAACATTTTCTGGGGTTGTAATCGTCAGGGCAAGCTGAAATTTGGTACATGGATGTATCAATGCATCATTGATGTAATTGTGGGGTATTTTTTCAAAAATTATATTTTAGGGAGTGGGGGGTGGATTTTGAGGTGAACCTTATGGTGGGGGTGCTGAATTCAGGGGGGGATGTGCAATAAGGAAATTATTTGATGCACTTACGTGCACTAACGATGCACTCACGATTGATGTAACTTTCATCCCCCATATGCCATTTGGGGGGTCCAGGGGTGAAAATTTTTCGGGGGGAGGGGAGGGGGTGTGCACTAACGAAATGAATCGGTGCACAAACGTGCACTAACGATGCACAAACGATTGGCATCAATTTCGAGTTGAAATTCCATATGGGCAGTGCTAACATGCCGCCAGCACTGCCCAAGGTTTTCTTCTACAGGGGGAGAAGGGGGTGTGCACTAACGAAATGCATTGGTGCACAAACGTGCACTAACGATGCACAAACGATTGGTGCATATTTCAACTTCAAATTTGATATGGGCAGTGCTGGCGGCATCTACCTAATCACTACCTAGTACCTACGTAGTACGTACCTAGTACGTAAATCGTAATACATTCTTCAGCTCACACTTTAGTTCGTCCCATTCGTTCATTTAAGCTGTTGGATGATGATGATGAAATATTTGTACCAATTGCAAAATCTCGTCGTATACCGGGTGTCCAGGAGCTCGAATAGGGGGTTTTATCAAGGGGAAAGAAGGGAGAAAAAATTCCCTTTCAGAAATAATAAACAAACGGTTTCGGTACATCGATGATTCGAGTTTGAGGAAACTACCTACTACTCACCTGCGTTGAAATAAAACTATCAGTATGTATCATGAATGATGAAATTTGCGTATTTTTTACTCGCAGTTGAGTAAAATCATCGTGTATTGGGAACTTTTTCGCTTCTGAAACAAACGCCTTACGCGTTTCATTCCGGGACACCCGGTATGAAGCTCTGCACGTGAGTGAACCGGCGATAAGATAATGATTTTTTAGTTTTTTTTATTTTGTAAATTATATATTATGAGAATCAAATTTTAAACTTCGTGGTTTTTCTTCGGTTTTAAATCAATAAAACTATAATAAATTTATCATGTTATTATTTTCCAGACCAGTGGAACTGACGATCTCGGCGATGTTTCGGCCATGGGCCATGAGTAAATTCAATGGACATGGTGTGAAGAGTATTACTATATTGCAAAAGAAACAGGAAGAGGTAAGATGGACTATTTTATGCTTCGAATAAATTTTCGAGTAAAGTTAGAATTTTTTTATCTGTTGATTTAAGTATTTTCATATTTATGTTACATATTTTTAGGCATTGATTGAGAGACGCTTCGAGAAGACCGTCTACAGACATTTTCACTTCTACGAGTTGGAACGCTGGTATGATCGTACATTCAATGGAGATCATTGGACGACTAAAGAATCATTGCAAAAGGCACATCGAAAGGTAAATACTAAAATACTTGGAACATATTTCCAAGTGGGTTGGAATTTATATAACGATGATTGTAGGTACCTATTGGTTTTCGTATGTATTATTTTTAGAAGTTACTCGAGAGACGCGTTAAGAAGTTCTACAGACGTTTTTACCCCTGGTCTGGGGAGTCATTGAAAAATGCACGTCGAAAGGTAAATACTTCGAGTATTATTATTATGTATTTCCAACTGGGTTGGAATTTATATCGACTTTCGTAATTGTGTAAGTATTTTAACATTAACCTTATTTCTAATTCTAGGACTACGTTGACGAAGCAACCGAGCAAATGATCATGCAAATTTTTCATCTTCGGTTTATAGATAACATAGACTTAGACACAGGTTATTCCGATCAAGAATACAATACAGACACAAGTGATTCTGAGCGAGAAGACGATACAGACGTAGGTGATACCAAGCAAACCCACAAGTACCCTGGGGATTATTTATATGATTTGGAAAAGGAAGAAAAAGAGGTAAGTTTACTCTAACTCGTAACTATGCTGTGAATGAATTAGAATTTCCAATTGGGTTAGAATTATTTATTTTGCTGTTTATAATTTTTGTCACTTTAGAAATACCTTGTTATGATTAATGGCTCGCCCGAAGAATCTTTTTTAAGAATGTTATTGGACATCAAGTTGTATCTAGATGTGGAATTGGTTCATCTCGTCCATTTCAAACGTCGCATCGATAACTGTAGTTATGGGTGGAATAATAATGATACCTCTACCAAGTGTTGGGGGAGATTTTACGAAAGAGTCCTGATTAATGGTGCTATTGCGATGGAAGAGTATTACGAAGAGTTTAATAAGCAAGATGCCATTGTAACCTTGAGTCATAGACTGCTTCGAAATTATGTTATAGTTTTTTATAGTAAGGTTAAATCCAATCGTTCGTTTTTTGTTAGAAGAATCCCAGAATGTTTTAGAGAACAATCCCGAAAGTTTATCGACTTCGTGCTGAGTACCTAACGAAAATTGTGCTGTAAAGTAGAATTTATCTCATATGGATCATTTAGATCATTTATCTGCCTATAATACAAATTAACAATGCATCACATTTCCAATATATTAGTTGATTAAAGTAAAATAAGGTTTTATTTTGTGATTTTATTTTTAATATTATATTTTAGGAATAAGATCAACGTACATTTTTAAATTTTACAATGGTAATAATCATTACCTGTGTTGTAGAAAATAAAATTTCCTTTCAGATCAATGTCGTTGGGTTTTCTCTGAGAGGCTTAGTTATTCTAGCCAAACTCGATTGCACTTTTTGCCAATTGGACTGCTCAAATTATTCTCTATTCGTTATTCGTTTTTTCTGTTCTAGTTTGTATTATTGTGATGATAGTCGAGCGAATATTACTCAGTGCGAAGTCTCTTCGAATGCAACAATCGTGGATAAGAAAATCACCATCGTCGGATTAAGAAGTTCCAGAATTCATTGATGGTGTCTATTTTGTAAGTATTATTATTTTGAGATAGATCTAGAAGTGATTTTGTGTTACTTTTTCGACGTTTCGTTTCTTAAAGTTACTTTTTTTTTTCGTACAAAATTTTCAAAAATTCTATCATTTTTCAAGTTTTTTGTTTTTTTTTCCTGTTCGTTTTTCAATTTATTGTTGTAATTATTTTCAAATTGGTTTCGACGATGTTTTGAGCAAAATTTATTCAGCTTACGTAGGTATTATTTTCATTTTGCCAGAAACAGTTGCATATTTTCTAATGTGTTGCGTGTTTTTTTTTTAGGCTTGGACTATACTTCAAACCTGTGATTGAATCCTGATAAACGATCAACAATAGTGTCAAGGTGAAGTACTGATATTTTCTGCTCCGCGGTAATGGAATCACAATTCACAGCAACATACGTGTAGGTATGATAATATGATAACAATAGTGGGCTGTTTTTTTTGTACAATTAATCGTCTGTTTTGTGAACATATTTTCTGAGACCCAGCATCATTTGCTTGATCTGGTTTCGTTTAATGTGTCTCGTAGTTTTTTTTTAGCAAATAGTCAGCCAGCCTTGCTTTTTTGCTCAAATTTCAAATATTTTTGGTTTCCTTTTTCAATTGAACCTCGAAATTTTCCATTTTATTATTATTTTTCAGAATGTTGATTTTTTTCCTCGGCTTTTTTCCAGTTTTGTTTCTGATTTGAATTAATTTTGACCCCTCCACCTCGTTAATCTCTCAGTGGATACGAGGAGAAATTTCCAGCCACGAGTCGAGTCCAAATTCTAGCTCTCTTCTTTTCAAAATTTAGATTTTCAAATATTTTTCGTAATTTTCTTTGTAGATAAATGGAAATATTTTTTCTTGAGCAAATTTTGACCCACCTTTGTGGAAAAAATATGGTTTTTTTTTTTAAAGCAAAATTGTCAAAAAGCCTCGCTTTTTTGCCCAAATTTAATTATTTTTTTTGTTTTTATTTTTCAATGGAACCTTAGAATTTGCTTTTTTTATTTTATTTTTCAGAATGTTTATTTTTTCGCTCAATTTTTATTTCTAGTTTCGACCTTTACACCTCTTCCCCCCCCCCAACCTTTTTAATTTCTCAGCGGACATGAGGAGACATTTCCTGCCATGATCCTCTCTCCAAAATTTAGATTTCAAAAACAGTTTTTGTAATTTTTTTTGTAAATGAAAACTTTTGTCCTTGAATAAGTTTTAACCCACTTTCTCGAAAAAAATAAATCTCACGCTTTTTAAAACTTCTTCATGCATTTTTGACAAATTTTACCAAAACCTGATCACTTTTTGAGTAATTTTCATTGTTATTATTATTTTTTTTTTCGAATATTCTTACTGAATTTTAACAGGTTGAATACGATAACCAAAGTTATGTGTTTTTTTGACATTCCAATTTTTTTTTTTTTTTTTCAGTAAAAGAAACGAAAGTGTACACTTTTATTCTTTTTCAACTGGCTGCACTGTCTTTTCAGCAAAGATTTCAAAGCTTTTACCTTATGCAAAAATTTCAGAGTCTTTTTCTGCCAAAAAATAGCGAGAAATACCGTCTTTTTTCAAAATTATTGCAAAATAGTCTCGTTTCTTGCTAAAAATTGTCGTTGTTTGAGTTACAAAAAGTCAAATTTTCTTCATTTTTTCAAAAATTTCTTCAGTCTCCCTTTTTTGCTGAAATTTTGCCAATAAATTGAATACAAATTTCACTTTCTTCTAAAACTCACTCAAAAGTTTCGCTTATTTGCCAAAAATTGACAAAAAGATTTTTTTTTTGAACGTAATAATCTTGTAATTATAAACACCCCCCCCCCCCTCCAAAAACAAAGTTGCAAAAAAGTCTCGGTTTTTAACGAAAATTGCAACAAAAAAAAATACTTATCTACCTATAATTATTTTTCCCAGTAATGTTCCAAAAAGTTCTGTTATTTTATTAGTCAAATTTGTACAGAAGTTTTGCTGTTTGTGGAGAAATCTCGCTGTCTAAAAGTCCTACTTCCCCACACGAGGGTGGTTTTTGTCAGAAATTATCAAAAATTTGAATTTGCACAATTTAAAAAAAAAGTCTCCTTTTTCTGACCAAATTTGCAAAAAAAAATATTCCGTTTGTTATAAATTTCCAAAAAAGGCTTGCTTTTTGTTTAAATTGTAAAAATCTTGTTTTTTGCTAAAAATTTTCAAAGGGTCTTGGTCTTGTTTTTCCAAAATTTACAAAAATTTCCGTTTTTTTTTTTTTTTTTTGCAAAATTGCCAAAAGTTATTGTTTTTGAGAAAATGTAAAAAGCGTTACTTTTTTACAAAAATGATCCCTCCTTCATCGAGAATGGGATCTTTTTTTTCGAAAACAATGAAACTCAGCTCAATTTGATTTGTCATTTTGGTGCACAGCAATTTCAAATACTCGTACCTAAGTCAGAAAAATTTGACAAATTTTTATTGGATCATTTGTGAGGACTAAAATGGACCGTTTCTGAGCGAAGGGTGGGCTCTGATGGCAATCTGATGCCGGAAATGAATTCGCCGTCCCAAAAAATCTCCCTTACCAAATTTTCAGCTCGATTGTCGACCAAAAGTGTTTTTGCACAAAAAAAAATGCATGAACTAACCCCTTTGCATTTTTTGGATTTTTTTGATTTTTAAAAAAATCGAGTAAAATATCGTTTTTGACTAATTCGAGGTCGCCGAGTCCGAATCCGGCGTCTATTTATGTCGTCAGACGCTGCTTCAGCGAGAAATTGTGACTATTTCGACAAATATTGTCAAAAAGCCTTACTTACTTTTTTGCCCAAATTTCATTTTTTTTGTTTTTATTTTTTAATTGAATCTCGGAAATTGCTACATATTTGTATTATTTTCCGGAATGTTTATTTTTCCCTCGATTATTTGTATTTCTAGTTTTGTTTCTGACTTGAATAAATTTTGACTTTTACACCTCCCCCCCTCCGCCCACACCTCCTTATTTCTCAGTGGACTTGAGGAAACATTATTTCCTGCCATGAGCCGAGTCCAAATCCTCTCCAAAGTTTAGATTTTCAGAAATAGGTTTCGTAATTTTCTTTGTAAATGAAAACATATTTTGTTCTTGAATAAATTTTAACCCACTTTCTCGGAAAAAATTAATTTCAAACGATTTTTAACTCTTTTTTCGTGCATTTTAGACAGATTTTATCGAAACCTGATCAATGAGTAATTTTCAGTGTGTGTTTTTTTTTTTTTTTTTTTTTTTTTTGGAACGTTTGTAGAGAATTTCAACAGTTTGAATACGATAAACAAAGTTACCTACTTTTTTTTGACATTCCAAAATTTTTTTTTAGTAACTGAAAAATGGCGACGTTATCAATACGTGAATTACACTAGGCAACGGCATATTTGTTTTCGGGTCGAAAATGGGCTTAATCGATAGTTTAGACCCTAAAACAAAAAACAGAGTGAGGTTTTTCAATTTGAGTTGTTTTTGTAGTCAGGAGAGATGATCAAAGTTGCAAAAATGGCCGTTTTTGCCCTATTTCACGAGTCTGTGACGACATCAGTATCATGTTTCAAAAAAAAACAAGGTCATATTCGGATTCTACGCACTTTTTTAAGTAAACATCATTACCGGATTTTTGATTTTCGAACATTCAAGCGCATAGGGAAGATTTTCGTTTGTAACACGAAATTTTTACTGCACGAGAACCTCGCCCGCGCGAACACGGTTCCGCGCCACGATTACATCGTGGAGTAACGCAAGCGTCGCGCGCTCCGAGTTTTAAAATATGTTACAAACAAAAAACATCTTGCGCAGTACGCAAGATCAACCGACTTTGCTCTAAATAACCCCCAGCAATTTACCAACATTTACCTCAGTAATTTACCAGACATTACCTCAAAATTTACCAATTTACCGAAATTTACCAATTTACCAAAATTTACCAATTTACCTACCGAAATATACCAATTTACCAAAATTTACCAAATTACCAAAATTTATACCAATTTACCAAAATTTACCAAAATTTACCAGAATTTACCAAATTACCAAAATTTACTAATTTACCAAAATTTACCAATTTACCAAAAATAACCCCAGCAATTTACCAACATTTACCTCAGTAATTTACCAGACATTTCCTCACTAATTTACCAATTTTTTACCGACTTTTATTTTAATTACCCCAGTAATTTTCTGCCATAGGTTTTTACCAATTTACCAAAATTTACCAATTTACCAAAAAAAAAAAAAAAAACCAGCAATTTACCAACATTTACCTCAGTAATTTACCAGACATTACCCCACTAATTTACCAATTTTTTATTTCCCCAGTAATTTACTTCCAAAGGTTGATACCAATTCAACAAAATAAATTACCCCACTAATTTAACAATACCAAAAATTACCACAGCAATTTAATAAAATTTACCAATTTACCAAAATCTTCAACCAACTTTATTGGAAAACTGAAAATTACCCCAGCAATTTACAAAAATTTACCAATTGGAATACCAATTTACCAAAAATTACGCCATTAATTTACCAAAACAAAAATTACCCAAGCAATTTACCAAAATTTTCGACCAACTTTAATTACGAGTAATTCACCAAAAATAACTAATCATTTTATTTACTAAAAATTACTATTAATTCACCAAAAAAAAAAAAACAAAATTATCAAAATTTACTGGCTATTTACCAAAAACTTAATGTTTTTTGTTAAAACAAAAATTACACTAGAAATTTTTGAAAAATTTTGATTTTTTATGGCAAAAAAATTTTGGACGGATAAAATTAACAAAAAAAATCAATAAAAAATTTTCTCCTCTTGACTCGCGCGGGATTCGAACACCCGACCTCCGGCGCACCAATCTGCAACCTACACACCCTAACCACCCCATCTGTTTGTTGGGGGTGAGCCGTTTGCGAGATATAAGGGTTTACACAAATTTCTGCTTATCCATAACGTTGAAACACACTTAAACGTTCATATCTCGTAAACGGCTGAATCGATTTCGACCAAATTAAAAATTTCTCTAGTTCAGTATCAAAGCAATATTTTGCCATCATCAGTTTCGACTTAAAGTTCGGAGCTTTTGAGTTCAGCGTGACACAAATTTATACATAAATTGATATACCTATATATAAATATATAAATATATATGTAAACTTATCTCGTTTTGCGCCATACGTCTTATCGTGATCAGCACACTCCAAAACGTCAAGAAAACCCACCCCCACCCAATTCTTGAACCATCATGACAAATACAATACCTCACTTTTCCGTTTCACGGCAAAGTCGGTAAAATCTTCCGTATGCGCTTGAATGTTCGAAAATCAAAAATCCGGTAAAGATGTTTACATAAAAAAGTGCGTAGAATCCGAATATGACCTTGGTTTTTTTTGAAACATGATACTGATGTCGCCACAGACTCGTGAAATAGGGCAAAAACGGCCATTTTTGCAACTTTGATCATCTCTCCTGACCACAAAAACAACTCAAATTGAAAAACCCCACTCTGTTTTTTGTTTTAGGGTCTAAACTATCGATTAAGCCCATTTTCAACCCGAAAACAAAAAAAAGGTCAAAAATTGTTGCCTAGTGTTATTTGAGAAAGTATAATTTTTAATTCTTTTTCAACTGGCTGCACTGCCTTTTCAACAAAGATTTCAAAGTCTTACCTTATGCAACATTTTTCTGCCAAAAATAGCGAAAAATACTTACCTTTGTTTTTCAAAATTTGCGAAATAGTCTCGTTTCTTGCTAAAAATTGTCCATGTTTGAGTCACAAAAAGACGAATTTTCGTTATTTTTTCAAAAAAATTCTCGAAGTCTCTTTTTTTGTTGAAATTTTGCCAATATACCTACCTACTTAATTGCGATGACAAATTTTACTTTTTTTTTAAACTCACTCAAAAGTTTTGCTTATTTGGCATAAATTGTAAAAAAGATTTTTTTGTTAACAAAAAGTTGCAAAATAGTTTCGGGTTTTCAACAAAGCTTGCAAAAAAATATAATTATTGCCAGTAATTTCCCAGAAAGTCCTGTTTTTGGTCAAATTTGTAGAAGTCTTGCTTTTTGTGGGGAGAATTCTCGGTGTCTAAAAGTCCCACTTCCCCGAACAGGGATGGTTTTGTCAGAAATTACCAAAAATTGCCAAAAATTTGAGTTTACACACCTTTATTTTAAAAAAAGGTCTCCTGTTTCTGGCTAAATTTGCAGAAAGATATTCTGTTTGTCATAAATTGCCAAAAAAGTGCTGTTTATTATTAAAATTGTATAAGTCTTGCTTTTTGCTAAAAATTTTCAAAAGTTGTCGTTTTTCCAAAATTTAAAAAAATTTTGGTTTTTTTTGTTGCAAAATTGCCAAAGTTATTGTTTTTAAAAAGTTCTAAAAAACGTAACTTTTTTCCAAAAATTATCCCTCCTTCATCGAGAAGGGATATTTTATCGAAAACTATGAGCCTGAGCTCAATTTGATTTCCATTTTTGTGCTGGGCAATTTCAAATGAGTCCGAAAAATTTGACTAATTTTTATTAGCTCATTTTTTAGGGCAAAAATAAGCAGTTTCTGAGAGAAGGATGGGCACTGGCGACAATCTGACGCCGGAAATGAATTCGCCGTCCCAAAAACCACCCCGAAGCAAATTTTTAGCTCGATTGGCGACTAAAAGTTTTTTTGCCCAAAAAAATGTATGAACGTACCCCTTTGCATTTTTTGGATTTTTTTGATTTTCAAAAAAGTCGAGTAAAGGGTCGTTTTCGACTAATTCGAGGTCGCCGAGGCCGAATCTGGTGCCCATTTGTGTCGAGCGACGCTCCTTCAGTGAGAAATTGCGACTATTCGCCGAATACGAGTCCGATCGTAAAGCAAACGTCATTTTTTGATTCAGCGACCTCAAATTAGTCAGAAAACGTCATTAAAAATGCAAAATTTGACAACTTTTTTCTACCTCATTTTGAGTTTTAAAAAATGGCAAATTTTCAGTAGAAGGAAGCGTCGTCGGGACAATCTGACGCCGGAAATGAATTCGCTGTCCCAAAAAACCCCCCTAACCAAATATTCAGCTCAATTAGCGACCCAGAGTTTTTTTGCCCAAAAAAATGCATGAACTAACCCCTTTGCATTTTTTGGATTTTTTTGATTTTCAAAAAAGTCGAGTAAAGGGTCGTTTTCGACTAATTCGAGGTCGCCGAGTCTGGATCCGGTGTACATTTGAGTCGTGCTTCGCTGCTTTAGTTAGAAATTGCGACTATTTCACAAACTACGAGTCGAATTACAAAATAAACGTCATTTTCAAGTTCAACTACCTCAAATGGTGTTTTTACCGTGTATTGATTCCGCCTGTTCTAACATTATTTCATATTGTTTTTTATTATAGGATGAGAAGCCACCGGAAGACGTAAAGAAGGAAGATAACGACGACAATATCAACGCTAAAACCAAAATCGACATCGAAGATACGCTCGAGGAAGAAAAATCAAAGTTATCTCTGAATTTAGCTGGCGAATGTTTGGATCTTTTGCTCAACAGATGCTCAAAATCGTCATCTTCGTGTTCAACATCGTCAACTCAACCTCGACACGTAGTCAAAGATGAAGCTGTAGGTACCAGTGTAGTGTGTACCCCTGTCTTCGCAGATGAAACCCATTGCTGATGGTTTAGATACGAGAAACTTTTCGAAAATATTACCAAAAATCTAAAAAACGAATCTTTTATAAACGCATTGGAAAATTATTTCAAGCTGAATTAATTTTATTTTGGATCGAAAAAAAAAACTAGTACTCGTATTCGTATGAAAGTAAACAACATAGTATAAGTCTTTCTGTGTAATTTATTTGTGTAGGTACTAGGTAGTAGGTCTAGGTACATAGATTGTATTGAATATATTTATGAATTAAATAGATATAATATATTTGATTTGTTTATTATCAATGTTTTTTTATGAATGAGTAAATCTATCTGCTATTTTATAAAAGAAGCATACCATAAAATTACTCTTATTGTTTTAGCAAAGATAATTAATTTTCGTAATAATAAAAATATAAAAATTTCGAGAAAAAAAACGGTGAATGAAATTTGAAACGTCAATTTCTCCAGAAAATATTAATTATATTTCAAAAATAAACGCATCACTGAATTCCTCTTATCAAGAAACCCCCACATCAACCTTTTGTTCCCTTAATTTCGTTCATAATCCACTAATTATGACGATTTCGAAATAAATTGAAATTCAACGGACACACAACGCCACCTATCGGAATAAAACAGAACCTTCGTTCTGTTTTCAAAAATCGCGGTTATAAAAATGACGAAACGAAAGCTAGATATGCGCGTGGCGCTATCTCTCGGAATATTACAGAACTATGCTTGGAGAACGCATCAACATTGCTCGAATTTGACGTAGTTCCGTAATATTCCGATAGATAGCGCCACGCGCATATCTAGCTTTCGTTTCTTCATTTTTATACCCTTGATTTTTAAAAACAGAACGAAAGTTCCGTTTTATTCCGATAGATGATGCTGTGTGTTCGTTCGATAGCAAAATCAATGTCTCCATACAGCACCTATGCCCACACCATCCGATTGGCCGTGTTATTTGAGTTGCCTATGGAATATTTTTGCAGGGGCATTTTATTAAAAACGAAGAATTGCCGTGTTTCGAATTCGATCAGATATTTAAGTTGCCTGTCGAGTATTTCGAAGGCGTTTTCGATTTCTTGAATATACGTAAATCTCGTAAGTAGCAAGTTTTGGCATTTGCGGTCATTTCAATTTGTCGTATGGGTTGCATACTTTCACAAAACAAGGCGCAGAACTTATTTTTACTCTAACCTTTCTTATTAATTATTTTACAAGCTGATTAGCTTAACTGGACGAGTAAAATGCAAGCGATGAAGCTCAAATTCCGTAGATAGGGGTTTTGAAGATGCTGAATTCAAATTTAAAGTCATTTTCATGTATAACTCAAAATGAACCTCAACGGTGGGGGGGGGGGTAAGACTCAAAATTGAGCTTGAGTCATGCGACATATCAAAATATATGTTTTTGAAGCTTCCGAGTACGAATTCGATAATATTTTAGTTTTAGAGGAAAATCCCAAAATGGGCTTTTGAGGAGGAGGTTCAAATTCCAAAATTGGCTAGAATATCACGTGACATATCAAAAATATGTTTTTGGGACTCCTGAGCACGAAATTGAAATAATTTTAGGAGGAACCCTAGAAGAGGCTTCTGAAGGGGAGGTGCAAAAATTCAAAAATGAGCCCAAATGTCATGTTGCACATTAAAATGTATGTTTTTGGGGCTCCTAAGCAGGAATTTTGTATTACTTTGTCGAAAACCCCAAAAGGTGCTTTTGAGGGGGAGGTTCAAAACTCAAAAATGGGCCTAAATCATCATGTTGCATATCAAAATACATGTTTTAGAGGCTCTTGAGTACAAATTTGATATTATTTTGGCCCAAACTCCGAAATGGGCTTTTGAGGAAGAGGTTCAAAATTCCAAAATTGGCCAGAATATCACATGACATATCAAAATATATGTTTTCGGGGCTCCTGAGCACGAATTTGATATTATGTTGACAAAAACCCCAAAAATAGGCTTCTGAAGGGGAAGGTTCAAAACTCAAAAATGGGCCTAAATCATCATATATCAAAATACATGTTTCAGAGGCTCCTGACTAGTGAGTACAAATTTGATATTATTTTGGCCAAAACCCAAAAATGGGCCTTTGAGGAGGAGGTTCAAAATTCCAAAATTGGCCAGAATATCACGTGACATATCATAATATATGTTTTTGGGGCACCTGAGCACGAATTTGAAATAATTTTAGGAGGAACCCTAGAAGGGGCTTCTGAAGGGGAGGTGCACAAATTCAAAAATGAGCCCAAATGTCATGTTGCACATCAAAATATATGTTTTTGGGGCTCCTGAGCACGAATTTGGAATTATTTTGGCGAAAGCCCCAAAAATGGGCTTCTGAAGGGGAGGTTCAAAACTCAAAAATGGGCCTAAATCATCATGTTGCATATCAAAATACATGTTTCAGAGGCTCCTGAGTACAAATTTGATATTATTCTGGCTAAAACCCAAAAATGAACATTCGTTGAAGATGTTCAAAATTCCAAAATCGGCCGGAGTATCACGTGACATATCAAAATATATAGTTTTGGGGCTCCTGAGCACGAATTTGAAATAATTTTAGGGGGAACCCCAGAAGGGACTTCTGAAGAGGAGATGCAAAAATTCAAAAATGAGCCCAAATGTCATGTTGCACATCAAAATATATGTTTTCGGGGCTCCTGAGCACGAATTTGATACTATTTTAGCGAAACCCCCCAAAAATGGGCTTCTAAAGAGGAGGTTCAAAACTCAAAAATAGGCCTGTATATCATCTTGCACATCAAAATATATGTATTTCAAACTCCTAAGCACGAATTTGGTATCATTTTGTCAAAACCTCAAAAACAACGACATAACGCCAAAATGAAAAATCGCCATTTTGTTTGATCTATGAATTTGTCAAGTTTTCAAACACAGAATGAATGAAATGAAATAACACACAACGAAAAATCGTTTCAAATTTAGCGGCAAATAAATCAATATACAAACTTAATTCTACAACACGTTGACCAATCTGGAATAAAAAACACTGCCGGCCTCTCGACAGTGAAAAACCATGATTGGTCATTACAAAAATACACGAATTTAATAATAACAAGTGATATGATACAATTTTCAAAAAAAAAAAAAAAAAAAAAATACAAACAGAAATGATACAATATAAACATGATATACGTACATAAAATGTAAAGGGGCGAGGGGGGGTCCTAATTTCAATTTCTCGACAAATTTCATCGTGAAACAGCGTCAATGCTCGACAATTTCGCTCGTCACTAGTCTCATATCTCAAATTTGACGCAAATAAACTAATCTTAATTAATAAGTAATTAAATAACCACTCACCTGAATCAACTGGTATAAACTAACTTATAATACGTAACATAGTAACGACTCGCCTGTACCTGTCTCTTTACTCAGTACCAAAATCGAACCCCAGTCATCTCCCACCATCCGACCAATGATGACTAAAACACATTCCTATAGAAAGTTCTATGCTAATCATTTTTAATACTTCAATTTTTGATTATTTCTCCACCAATATACGATGACGGAAAGACCTTACACGTTTAACTAGATTCTAACAAAGCATAAAAATCCAGATCGACATCCGCTCTTCTCGCACTCTCAACAGTCCAGACAATCGAACCCTTTGTCGGGCCCAACTCTCCGGAGCAGTATCTCAAATTCCCTACACTCACCACCGGCAGTGCTGTTGAATGCTTCATGAATTTCACGGGCATTCGACCAAAGCGCCAACACTGCGGGATAGGCTGAACTTGATCCTCGAGGCAAGGTATATAGCTGACCCCGCAGACAGGTCGGTTATAACTTCGTGCGAGGGTAAAATTTACAACACGCTGACGTCAGCGTAGGAATAAAAGTTACACTCGTACAAAGTCACAACAGACTGCCTGAAAGGCGCCAGCCTACATCCTCTTTGATAAGCCGATCCTGTAAAAACCCCGGTCGGCACGTGTACCGCCGGGAAGCAGTAAGCAAGTAGACGGCGCACGGATTTCTACCCTAACCTCGCCTAGGACGGCTACAAGGGCAGTCCGAGCTCTGTCGACTCGGAGGTCTGTACGCACCAACCTCTGGTCCGTACCAATATTGAGGCGCAGAGCAAGCCCCCTATGTACCAAGTGTACCGTTCTTGCGGACTTGTCTCGAATCTTACCCCATATGCCTATTTCGAAGCCTTCGCCAACTTCGCGCACACTTCACGCGCCTCCTACACGGCGTAGCAGATGCCAGCTTCCAGACACGAAAGACTGTGCACAACTTTCAGCCCGTCGCGACGAGCTGCGGTTGCGACTTAATTTAGCAAGCTAACCAAACTGCTCCGTTTTCACGGCCTCGCTATCACCTGGGACAGACCCTGCAGCTTCGGCACGCACCTTTTACGCACCACCAATCTCCCAGCGACGCCTCGGATAACTCGTATACGACTCGTTCGCTCCAAAAATCACACGCCAGTGTGTTTTCGAAGGGAAAAGTCGTGCATGAGGTACCAAAGAACGCCACCAACGATGAAAAGACCTTTTGACCTGCGATTCGAACAATGTTAGATATCTAGTTAAACGTGTAAAATCTGCCCTGCGAGGGCACAGGTTGTTGTCGCTAGAGGTAGTCTCTAGGTAGTAGCTCGGATCATCAAGAGGAGCCAGTGATGAGAAGGGGAAGACAACACCAGAGGTATTCTGCGCGTCCACGTCGTGCAGGGTGGTAACATGTTGCTGTTCAATGGACTCGGAATCGATAAACATGGCTAAAGCAGAATTCTCCAGTTGGTTGAACGACGGCCAAGCCTCTACATAAATACGGATTACAAACGTGAATGCATAAGAGCTGCAGAACACCAACAACTCACTCGTTCCAGCCCCAGGGAAGCGCAAGAGCTTCAGAGTGAGTAGGCGAATACCAGCGCCTAAAAACTGACAATTTCGGCTAAGGGAGTAAACCCCAACAGAAAATCATGGTGGAAGGCAATGGGAAACCAACACCATTATATTTCCCTAGAACTATATGGACATCAATTTAGCACCGGCCCTAAGTCTCCGTCAGGCTGATCCTCATCCGCCAAGGCAGCCGGATAGGGTGCTAAGAATACGCGGAGTTAAAACAAGGCTGAACAACATCAACGTCGCAACGTGGAATGTACGAACTTTGTATAAAATTGGACAACTTGCTAGTGTAATTAAATAAGCCAGGAGATTGCAAATCGACATGTTAGGAATAAGTTAAGACCCGATGGACTGGAAATGGTAGATACCGGGTAGATGAAAACTATGAAATGATCTTTGCTGGGAAAGACACACACGAACAAGGTGTGGGTATATTAATACATACCAGAATCAGCGATAAAATCAGTGCAATAATTCCAAAATCAGAGAGGATACTACTCGTGAGATTGGAGGTCAAGCCAAAACCAACGGTGATAAAGAAATTAAATCACGGATTGGAATGGCAAAAGCCACTTTCAACAACCTTGCCAATGTGCTGGGAAATCGAACGATGAGTATAGATCTGAGGAAGAGAATTATGCGATGCTATGTATGGACCGTTCTGAAGTATTCCTGCAAAACATGGACCATGAGTGCAGAATGCGAGAACAAAGTATCTGCTTTTGAGATGTGGTGCTATCAAAGGCTACTACTGATCTCATGGAAGGACTTCATTACCAACAAGGAAGTATTAGCAAGAATTGGAGAGGAGCGGAAAGTCGTAGTTGAAGACATCAAAAACAGAAAGCTAAAGTATTTAGCTCATAAATTCATGCTAGTGGTACAGGGGAAAATTCAAGGAAGATCGACGAGAGGGAGGAAACGATCGGCAACAAACTCACCAGCCAACTCTCCCTCCAAAACCCTGAAAGAAACGATTAGATACGCCAGATACCGGCTAATACATATAGATGGACATATACGCTATCTCCTGTAAAGGAGCGCGACTGCGACCACGACGACCTGTAAAATCTACCATCCCTCTTTACCCTTCGTTTAATGCGACCCTACCATGCCGTCATGGAGTCCCGGATGCCAGGGGCGGTCGCAATAGGCATCGCAAAACCCTCCGGGTCTCTTCCGATGTTGTGAGGTCTCCAGGTTGACCAGATACCAACATCGGCGCTCAACTTATCAGGGATTTCCAGCCAATCATTGATTAGCTTTTGGCTATCAGCTTTTAGTTTAATTTTCATTAGCTTAAATAAAGCTGGCTATTGGCTGGCAAAATTTCATTGGCTGGCGATTAGCTGGCTTTTGGCTTACAAAAACAAAAGTACATGTGACCCCTCAAAATACTCGTTATGATGCGTAGATGATTGTTAAAAAGGAAAATTTCATTTCTGTGGTATCAGTGAGTGTAAAACGTGAGTCATGAGTAAAAAAAACAAAATATGAAAAAAAAAAATTTTAAATTGAAAAATTTGAAAATTACTTCAAGTTTATTAGCTTTTGGCTATTAGCTATTGGCTGGCAATTTTTCATTAAGCTGGCTTTAATACGATTGGCTTGCTTCAGCTATTGGCTGGCTGGAAATCCCTGCAACTTATACAATGAATTTTGAAAATAGTCAAATACATCGCCCCATCCAATTTTGATCCAAAATATTCTTGTACCTATCCAATTTTTAAAAAAACACCGTCATATTACTGATTTGATCAAAGTCTCGAAAAACTACAGCCAAAAATAATCGTTCGAAATAAATTGTTGCATTCCTATCCTAAAATAACATCCCGACTAATATTCACCCTATCATCTTTACGAAGAAAGACAGTTGAAAAAAAAAATCTTCTATATCCCTACCCTATACACAGAAAAAAACCAAGACTACAGAAAAGCATCACCTAACTCATCAAACTTTCATAGGATTGTCCTTAGCATCAATCCTTACAACTTCAACTTCCCAAAAAAATACATCATTTTTTGAGCCAAGGGAACCCAGGGGGGAGGAGACAGAGAACACAAAGAGAAAGCCAAGAGAACACAAAGAGAAAGCCAATCACCGAGGAATCATATTTCCAAACCAACGATTATAACCTTTTCTACAAAATGTCACAGCAAATGCCATACGAACCGATCACCCGCAGGGATAAGTTCATATGACATCCGAGCAGCGAGCACACTTTGCAGTCGTAAAGCTCGAATACTCCTTGCATGATACAACTTTTATCAACCCAAAACTGAAAAAAGAGCCCGAAGGGAGCCGCATTACCGAAGAGTTATTTTTCCGAAACCGACAATACCTCTCTGCGAATGTTGCAAAAGTCATGCAAAACCCATTCACCGACCTGGTAATTGGGCTCACAATGAAATTCGCGCCAATCGCAGTCGTCAATTCGCGAATACTCTTCGAATAATACGACTTTTACAAAAACTACGAGGGGAATGAGGTGACCGATCATCGAGAGGTTATTTTTTCAGACCAACGATTCAAGGATACAAATCCTCTACGAACGCTGCAAATATCACAGGAAACAATCGCCACCACCTGCAACGACCGGTTCGTATGATAGACATCTGCGAACAATTCGTAGTCTTTGGTCGTGAATACCTCTCGAAAAACGACATACCACTGTCTAAAATGAGTACGTAGAAGATGAAATTTCACCGCTCGAAATTGAAAAAAAAAACCTTCGAATGCCAAAATAGTGATGAGGGGAAGGAGGGGGACAAATCGAAAAAATCATCGTTTTGGAATCAGAAAAAAAGTTCTGGTACTGCAAATGTTGTCGTGAGTCAGTATTGCGCCGTCAAAGTACTAAAATTAAGCGTAAAAATACTCGTATCATATACGTCCAGCTTCAAAAAAAATTACTCCAATACGTCGAAACGTCGAATTCACTACTCGAATAATTCATAAAATCCATAAGTGGTATCACAAGTACTCGTACAAGTAGGTAAATACTACATAAACACAGCAGCGAACGTTCGAGCAAGTTCTCATGATACAATGGAACTATTCCATCTTCATATTACAGGGAATAACCTACAGCTTTTTCAATACCATATAGAATCATTTCATCGATCATCAAAAATACGTATCAGGAGTGGGAGCACAATCGCATTTACAAATTCGTACGCGTAGGTAAAAACATTGTTCTTCGTGCTGCATTCAAAAGTAGGTCAGTGAGAGCAAACGACCATTCGAAAAATTTGCGTGTGATAAAAATTGCACGTCAAAAAATCGTTCTCCAAGCTAGTAAATCTAGGTATGTACTATGTATGTACTTCTTGAGTACCTATATAAGTATTATTCCGCGCTGTATTGCGTCTATTGTACACAAGTTTGATAGGCCAACGTGCCAAGTGCTGAGATGAAGGGAATGTGGGGGGGGGGCGACATGTTCTTTTCACAAAAATTGTATACATACATATGTACATACATACAAAAAAGCCGTTAGCCGTGCTTCCCAAAGCTCAGTTAAGTTCTGGTTCTGCTGCATAAAATCGCCACGCTAAAGCTGATTGCGTAACATTGAAACTGGAAGGGCGGAAAGGTGGCGAGAGATATATCGAGTAGACAAAAATCACATACACAAGATGTCGCCTTCGAAACTGGAGAATATTCTAGAGCTGATGATATTACACGTATGTGGGGAAGAATCGCAGTCGAATTTCATTCTCAAGTCAGGATCTGTCTTCGCCTCCTGAAACAAAAAAATCAACACAAGTTGATTAGAATTACGAATCACTAAAACCATTACTTAATTAATATAAATCAGTGTTTGAAAATATTCAATTTCTATGATAGTTATCTAGATAGGTAGTAGGTACTGTTACGTAGAAAATTCATCGAAAAAAAATACCGTTATCGACTTCGGCACAAATTAGACCAACTACAGGGTGACTTAAAAGTTCCGGAATCGAAAAATTAATTTCTTAAAAAAATATCAGCAGCCAAAAAGAAATGAAATGGCAGTCGTTGCATAGCAGAGACTCCATGTGATTCGCAGATAATAAAGTTGTTCCTTTGTAGTGATTCTTCCACAACATTTTTAATAATAAGTGAAAAATTTTGATTTTTCACCAAAAAATTTTTAAAGTTTTTTTTTCTGAAAAATTAACGAAGGGTCGTCGAATGGCGGGGGTTGCATCATCACGTGAAGACCATCGTGTAGCGTTGCATGAGCCACCCTAAAATAATCCGACGTAGACTACCTTTCGTACACCAATGATAATTGTCTGCCTGGTTCTCACTATTCAATTATGCCTGGCCTGCCCCTGCAAAATGTGGGCTATGCAATTTGAATGCGGGATGAAACTTCAATTACTTGGGGGAGGACCCCTCTGCTATTAATAACAACACAGTTTAAAAAGCCTGTTCGAAAACATATTTTTCAATCAAAAAAAATTTTGGAATTTTGGAACTTTCAAGTCACTTGGTAGCTTATATGTAAGGAAAAATTTTTTTGAAATTGCTGAGGCAACAAAAAAAATTGGAGCTTGCAATCGTGTGATTTAACGGTACATTGAAACTATGGAAGGGAACATCATATTTGGTGAATTATTGAAATTAATATTCGTTAAGTTTGTCAGTCGTGATAGTAAAATAATAAAATCATTAAGGTTTTTGTCTTCCATCTCTCGTTCGATTAGAGAAATAATTGTGTCGAAAAAGTTCGACGAAATTTGTTTTTTTTATTCAGTGGTTTTAATCAAAATATTTTATTGTAGATCGTAATTAAATTGCTCGTTGTCAATTACCAAAATAGTTCGGTTTTCAAATTGTGTTAATAATCTGAAAAAATATAACAAGAAAAATCTTATCAAATATTCAACATCAGTGTTAATTATTTTCTTCGGAGGAGTGTGCAAATCTCATTAAACATTTTGTTGTTAATATTGTCAAAAAGTTCGAGTTCATATTCGGAAACTGTTTTGTCTAATTATGTTCATCAGAGAAGCGAACAAAATCTCAATAAATAGTCCGTTGTCAATATCGTCGAAAAGTTCAAGTATATATTCAGAGATCGTTTTGTCAAATTTGGGAGAGGAAAAAACCCAGATTCATTCGTTTTTGGCTGGGAAGATTGATGATTGGTTTCGAGTCAAAGATCTAAGATCGGTGAATTGGTTAGATTGTTTGGAGAGTGATAGTCAATTCCATTTCAAAGATTGTTGGATCGGAGGTCATCGTTTTGGTTTTGAAGATTGGTGATTGGTTCAAAGGTCCAGATCCCCCCTTACAGTACCATTGCCAGCTAATACAGCAATACAATGAATGATGCCACCTTCCCTCCAAAAATCCGACGAGCAAAACAAACGATGATAACGCCAGAGAAAACGGGTTCAATCGAAACAATAATAAATAAGTAATTTGAAATACCTGCCAAAGACGATTTTTTTAAAAATTCAAAGGCCCTTACAATAAAAACCAGTCAGCTGCAACGTGTAAGCACAGCCTTGAATTTCACAAATCAATATGAAAAAATTCATTCGAAATTAACTATTAAAACTCTGTCAACACCACCACCACCTCCTCCTCCTCCTCCTATTATTTAAACAACAAATAAAAGAAATCCAACATTTGAAATCGCCACTAAAACATCAATTATTTTGACATCAAAACAAAAAAATTCATTAATTCAACCGTGCACAAGATTCCCAGACTAAACCAAAAATACACTCTTAATCATCTCCGAAATTCAGCCGTTCAAAGCATCACAAAAAAATCTATTCGAAATCGTCTATAGGTAGATGAATTCACTCACAGAAATACCTGCTACAAAAAATTCATTTTAAAATCGCGAAAAAATTATCAACTGAAAACGTAAAAAGAGAATTCTAAATTGCCATCAAAAAATTCACCATTATTCAAAAAATGCATATGACAGAAAATCACCAGGGTACGAAGAAAATTAAACTGTTCAAGTTACTCGACCAAAAATAACCAAAACAAATTTTTGTCGAAATATTTGAATTTATCGCAAAATTCCAACACATGTTTAAAAGGGTCGCATGACACTTCTTCAAAAATTCCAAAAATCTTACCCATCTTGGTTCAAAATTCTCCAAAAATGCGCAAAAATTGTTTTCGTGAATATATCTGAATTCCTCGCGGAATTTCAACTCATTTAGATATGTGAGGTCACACTTCTTTTGAAAATCTTCACAATTCCAAAAAAAGTGATCCAATTTTGAACCCTAAATAATCAACAAGGAAACATTCGTCGTCGCAAAAAATCAATTCGAAATCATTGCAAAAAAATTCTTTACCGATCGAAAATTGAATTCTAAACCACCGCTAAAATTACCAAAACAAAATTTTCTTCAAAATAAATATTCAAACTTGACGCGAAATTTTATTAACCAAGGTCAAATCTCACTTTTTTAAAAACAAAACCCCAAAAATCATGCCCAATCTTGGCTCCAAATTCTTCAAAAATGCTGGAAACGTGCAGTCTTCGTCGAAATTTACTGGCGAAATTTCAACCCATTTAGAAGGGTCGCGGTCGCGTGACAATGCATCAAAAATCCCAAAGATAAGCTAAAAACGTTTCAAAAATAATCGAACAAATTTTCGTCGAAATACTGGAATTTTTAACTCCATTGATTTACATAGGTCGCTCTTCTCCAAAAAACCCCAACAATCATACCCAATATTGGACTCGAAATTCTTCCAAAATGCTGAAAACGTTTTTTTTTTTCCGTAGAAATATTCGAATTTATTCCAGACAATTTTCAACTCATAACTCATCATTCAAATAGATGGCAGAAACATTTTCAAAAATTCAAAATTCCAAAATTCAAGATCTAAATTTGGGCATTGAATTCTTTGAAAATGTTTAAAAACCAATTTTACCAGAACATTTGATTTTCGTTCAAAATTTTAACCTATTTAAGTAGTCGCATAACCAGTTTTCAAAAAATCTCAAAAGTTGAAGCTTGTACTTTTAGATGCTCAAAATTGCTCAAAAACACTCAATATGCTTATAAAGTGTTTTTGTCGAAATATAAAGTTGCTTAAATATGCTGACCTGATGTTGGGGTCGAAATTCTTCAAAAATGGTCAAAAACAGTTTCCCACAACTATTTGAATTTTTTCACCATTGTCAACCAATTTAAATTGCTCGCAACAGATAAGTATGTCGCAAGACTTTTTTCAAAAATCTCGAAAATCATGACCCAATCGTGGGCTGAAAATTCTTCAAAAATATTCAAAACGAGTTTTCGGCGGATTACACATATTTGGATTTCACGCGAAATTCCAATTCAACCCATTCAGATAGGTCGCGCGAACAATTCTTAAAAAATCCTGAAAAATCACTTAATGACGGCACGATTTTGGCCACATTTTCAAAACTGACCTAAAATCAATTCAGACTTTTTCAAAAATTCCAACAATCAAGACCTAATTTTGAGCTCAAAGTTCTTCAAAAATACTCAAAAAAAAAAAACAAACATTTTCATCAAAAATATTTGAATTGCTCGTAAAATTAAAAGCCTTCGGAAATGTCGCATGACTCTTTACAAAAATCAAATATGTCCCCCATCTTGAGCACAATATTCTTCAAAATGTTCAAAAAGTACTTTCGTTGAAATATTGAATTTCTCGCTACATTTTAACCCATTTACTGGACGGCCACCTTCACTTGAGCTGTCCGCCTAGCACCTTCGATAGGCAACTTATACGACATTGTCGCATCATTGCCTCCCCCCGTAACTTTCACCATCCAGTCACAGTTTTCCCAAAGGATTACAGCTAGGTTGCAAAATTAGAGCTTGATTCTACTGTTTCAACCAGTAAACGTACTTACCATTGATAAATTTCTGATCTTGGATCATCACGAAATTTGAATATTCGACAACAATCGCAGCACACTGAAGCTTGATTGAGATTGCACAGTAATTGCAGCATCATTTCGAAGTACCAATATCAATCTTCATTCTTCACAAAGCCATCTGTAACAATTAAAATCAGCATAAATATAAAAATTGTTCAAAACAAACTACCTACTTGAAATAATTCTTCAAGGTAGTTACGTGAATTACAACACATACAGAAGAATTAATCATACGTATAAGTACCGGTAATTTATTTCGCCCTATTCCTCTGGGTCCCTCATTTTCGCAATTCCATTCATTTAAACAAAAAAAATACCAACCAAAGCATTGCAAAAAGTTGGCCTAAATTTATCCAACATTGCTGTTGCTGACATTACAAAAAAACTGAGAAAAAATTTGTGAAAATGATTCAATAAATCGCCGTTGAAACTGATCTACAAATAAAAAGACAATAAAAAACTTGACACGACAAGTAGATATTGAAACACCTCGAAATTCAAACAAACTTAAGTCTAGAATATTGAAAATCAAACAAATGAAAAATATTCTCAAAATTTAGTAAAAATTGATAGTCCGGCATACGTTACGACAATAGGAATAATTGCACCCCCCCCCCCTCGAATCTTATGGGACAACTTTTTTCTCAAAGGGGGCATCCTACGAAACATTTAAAAGCAAACTAGCCAAAAAAACGTTGACCCTATCAACAAAATGGCGGCTATTTTGATTGACAGGCCACCGAAATCGCCGACTTAGCTTTCCAGCATAGGACTCGCACGACATTTTTTGAAAAAATTCACCATCAAACATTTTCAAGTGCTAAAGTGCATTTTTTGATTTTTGGTGAATTTTTGAACATCAAATTTAAACCAAAATTGAGAAAAAAATCAAAAATTTTACCGAACAGATCTAGAACACTAAAATCTGGGATATGTAAATTCAAAAATGCTACTGAAAAGCGGAAATTCATTACGTATTGTAAGCTAATTTCAATACCTACGTTATGAAGTCGAATTCGAGCATTTGCGAAATATGCCGGAGGCTCCAAAATGATTTTATGGAAATTTCAAGTTTCAAAAATCTGCTGGAAGCTCAGAACTGCTCAAAACAGTTTTTGAAATAGTTTCTAGTCGATGTAGCTGGTTGAAAATAGAGCATATCACAAAGCCCTTTTTCTGCGCCCAAATACCACTTCCCCGGCAGTTTTGCGGAAATCATAACATCACCAGTCGATTCACCATATTTCAAAACCCAAAATATCCGTGAAAAATTTTTTTTCCGAAATGGTGACTTGGTCCCTTTCCTTTCTGTTCTCACCGATTCAATTATTTATTACCGCGTTTTTTCGTGCACCATGAATGATGAACGTAACACTCGAAGTACGAGTAAATTCAATTTCTACAGCAAGTAATACAATTAAACGAAAGGGCTCCACAAGGTCATTCCATTCAAATCATTCCGGTTTTACGAAGTGTAAGACTTTCGATTTTGTCCCTAAAAAAAGTTGACGTTTGGTTAAAGCGTGAAAGCTGAAAAGTTACCATCGTGTTGCCCACCCTTCCCCTTCTACCTAGCAGTCAATTCAAACAGCTGAGGTCATAAGCACGTTAATTATCTTTGAACATTCAATGTGGCGACGTATTTCAATTATGAGGAAATTTTACAAAGACCGAGGAAAAAAGCTTTCTAAAATTTATAAAAATCAAAGAGATGAAAATAAAGCAAACGAATATTTCTGGTTCGAGAAGTTGATTTTGTTAGCCCAGGCAGGCATGTTTCTATTTCTATAGTAATTTTCCGACAATTGACAATTATTGCTGAAAATAAAACTGTTCACTGGAGCAAAGCGAGGGCAAAAGTTCTCGAATATTTATGATTCAAAAAATTAAAAAAAGATCTCGAATATTTAATCATTCAAAAAATTAAGATAGATAATTTTTGCTACGAAAAAATTATTTTTTCAGTTTTCATATTTTTCTTAAAGGACAACTATTTTCGAGAAGTTTTATTTTAGGAGTACTTACCCAAAAAAAAACGAGTACGAGTACCTACAGGTAAGAAATTTAGGTTTTTTGCCTACCTATTTTAGACATTTCTGAAAGTTCGAGACCGACTAATGCACTTACTGCTAACTGCCAAGCAGTAAAAGGAAAGTGTTTCCGTCATCCAGCGTGTCTAGAGGGAATTCTATTTTACGCAACTCGCAATCATTTGTGTACCCACTCAAATATTTCTTCCTAAACTTAAACAGTTGAATTTTTCTTGTTTTAGAAATATTTTCCAGTTGAACTTGTAGATGAAGAGTGATATTCCAAAACTCGCTTTGTCCATTTTTATCAAAGTTGGGTTTTCAGTGGTACCTGGTAGATGAAGTATTAACTCACATTCCTACATCATCAACCTACCAAAATGAGGTGTTAAACTCACCTAAATAGCCAATTCACTAAAAATTAAAAAAAAAATAATGTTCCAAAACGCGCTTTGTCCATTTTTATTGAAATCTTTTTCAGCAGTATTTAGTGGATGAAATGTATACCTACACTCCTACATCATAAATCCACCCAAATAAGGTTCTTAACTCGCCTAAAAAGCCAATTTACCCGTTTAAAGGGAAACTGTTTTTCCTCTCTCCTGAAAAGTTGTGAAAATGGACAAAGCGAGTTTTGGAATATCACTCTTCAGATGTTTTTCAAATTTTCCAACACTTTTCAGTAAGAAATGCTAAAAGTCTTTCTAATTTTTTTACGACAGGTGAAGAGTAAAGGGTATTCCCACTTCATTAGGTAAAATTTTGATTTTAATTTTTACATCTGATTTTTGGCTAAAAATTGATTTTCAAAAATTCGCTAAAAATCAAAAAATAGGTATAATTTAAAATTTGGATGGTGATATGTACTTATTTCAATACACGGAGGAGATGCTCCTGGAGAGAAAATATAGGTCGTTGAAGAGGTAGAATTTTCAAAAAATTTGTAGTTTTTCTCCTCGAAAAAAAAACCGGACCAGTTCCAAAAGGTAGCATTTTTACTCAAAATCCTCCAACATTTTATTTTTCAATGCACATCGATTTATATGTTCCGAAGGTCTGGGTCGTGGGTTGCATAATGATCCAGGAGAGCCCCCCCCCAAAAAAAACCACAAAAACTCGCTGGTATAATTTCTCCGCGTGATCGCCTTGCTCTACCACAGGTAATATTCCATTTATGACATCAAATATGCCTCCCTAACTCCAATATAGAAAAAATACCCGCAAAAATTTTGAGGTCACCCGGTTACAACGGACGTTTTTCTAGCCTGGGTCAAAATCACAAAAATACTGAAACATGATCTCTCAACAATGTTTGTGAAAATAATAAACAAAAGGAAAAAAAATACAATAAAATACAATAACTTTTTTATTGTTAAGTAGGTACTCAAAAAGCTTATAACATTTTCTATTATTCATTTATCATTAATCCATTATCATCATAAGTTACCTATAATACAATATGAACTATAATCTATGTCTTTGTTAGTATATGTAGCAAACCACAAAAAATTATCGTTAATTTATTATTGTTAATTGTAGGATGAATAAACGCAACGATCATTTTTACATTTATTCACCATATTTTGCGTAATAATAACGGACAAGATTCCATGACGAATGAATAACGAACGAATACAATCGAATGATGATTCAAAGCTAACTGACATTTTAAAACTTACAAAACGAAGAGAAAAATATCAACAAACATCAACAAACGTCTAGATAAACAATAGCCGCGTATATTCGATAACAAACGGAAACGGATGCGTAATTACGCCGTAATTACGCGATCTAATTCTTAACAACCTTTTTTCTTTTTTTTATGTGGTGTAAAATACTCGTAAACATCCCGCCGCCGCGGCGCTGAAGGCGTCGGAGAAAATCCTGCGGAGATGAGAAGGTCGCTGTGATGAGAGAAAGGTCGCCGCCATTTCTCTCCTGGCTGGAATGGTTTGGCGTCGTTTGCGCGAACGTGTGTAGAGGTCAATGACCCCTGTACTTGGCAAGGTAAGTGGGCTAACTGAGCCCCTGAAGCAATTGCGACGTGCTGAGTGAGCCCTACTCTTGTTTCAGGCTTCTCGAAACTCAAACTGGATCTCAGAGACTTGAGTGACGAATATGTCTCTGGTGCGAAGAATGAATCGAGGGTACAGGCGACAATATCAGCCTGATTCACGTGATGAGCGTAAAAATCGATGTGTGGGTCTTCTGTGGCCCAAAACTGCGAGTTGAGGCCTTCTGTGGCCGAATTAAGGATCGAAGCACGTACCTACTGTGCTGGGTAAATACGCTATAAAGAACGGAGCGACGAGTTGATTGAGTGTAGTCGAGGTGGCTGAATCAGATGAGTCAGCTACTGTATCGAAGAGGTGCGAAGGTATGGTTAGGCTCTCGGAGGCCTGATCTAACGATGAGACAGGTACCGAACCTGCGGAAAACGCCGTGAGTAGCAATACTGCGAGTGGAATGAACGCAGACAAGAAGGCTGAAGCTGACGATTTCGTAGACACGGGTAAGGTGGATCTACACTGCGTGTGAGGTAGCATAGAAGCGGTCCGACGCGCTGAAACATGCTGAGATGGCGTAGCATTGAGTGCCGCCGCCGCTGAGGGCGTATTTATCGTTGTCTGGCGGCCAAATGCGTGGTCATTTGATGCGGTGCTCTCTGGAGCCGAATTAGAGACGATTGAGGCGGATTGAAGCGCCGAAAACATGGTGCAGTGCAACTGGGACAACTGGGACTGCTTGGACGAGTGTAAGAGGTGCGGCACGCCGAGCAGCGTGGTTGATGCCGTTGCCGCCGCCGCCGTAGACGGATGCGATGTGATTTGATAGCTGGATTCGATGCTTATCGATGCAGCGCTCTCAAGAGCGGCTGTTGGTGCGAATTGCGCGGCCGTTTGCGCGGCTGACACTGGAACTAATGCGACAAATGGCGCATTGACGCTCACTTGAGCGGAGAATGGCGCAGCTTGCTGTAAAACGAATGTGGAGTTCGGCGCCGCTGTTACTGGGACCGGCGTCACTGACTTGGTTGCGTATGGCGCGACTTCTTGCGCGGATACTGATGCGAATAGCGAGGTCACGGATGCGGATACGATTCCTGGAGCAGGAAGCGCATAACTCGGTGGAGAAAGTGCAGAGCAAGACGCTGCTGGATACGAGGCAAACCTGGACTGAGTAGGCGCGTGTATACGCCAACTCAAGTGCGCGGAGGTCGCAAATGTGGAAACTGCCAAACAACTTGCTGAACTGATACAGGTATGCGAAGGCGCAGGAAACGTGACAGTTGGCGCAGCAGAAGGCGGATTTGGTGCTATCTCGTTGCTGGAAACTATTACGTTCGATGCGGCGTGAACTGGGGTGGTATTCGCACTGCTAACTGGTGTTCTGCGTGCAAAAATTGTTACTATGGTCGCTGCTGGCGCTAGTGGCTCCTGAGGTACTGCTAACACAGATGTGTAAGCGAGTACTGGTGCTGGAGACAAGGTACTGAAATTCGGAACTTTGCTTATGAACGCGGACTCTGGTGCTAGTAGCGCAGGATACGAGGTGACTGACGCAACTGGAACAGGTGCAGGAAGCGTCAAAACTCGAACCGCAAGTGCGGTAACTGGTGGCGCATGAAGCGTCAAAACTGGCGCGCAGTTTGCGGTAGCTGGCGTGTTGCGAGTGGTGGTTGGAGAGTTACGCGCTGAGACTGGTACAGATGACATGTTGGATGCGACTAACTGTGCGTATGAATGCGTGGGTATCGCGGAGACGATGCTATGTGGTGCGTGGTGCGCTTTGAATGCCGCCACTGAAGCGGACATCGCTTGCGTTGAGACTGGCAAAAATGAGAGCGTTGAGAACGCAGAACTGATGCGAGAAATGGTAGAGGTGGATGCTGAAGCTGTTGTACTGGTTGGTGGATCGTTGCAACAACTTATAACGTTCGATGATGCGTCATGTGGCGCGTCATTCGTGCTACGAACTGGTATCGGAGGTGCGGATAAGGTTGCTGTTGCTGCGACAGAAACAGATGTTTCTGGCAGTGCTGCTGACGCGGATTCGAGCGTTGGAAGCGAAGTACAGATGCTGGAAACGGTGCTGGTGCATATGGGGACTACCACACTGCTTGCTGTGATGACTGGTGCGCGGAGAGGCGCGGTAAACGCGTTGTATGCCGCCATGGAAGGCGGATGCGGTGTACTCTCATCACTATGAGCTGTTACGTTCGATGAAGCGTTGACTGACGCAGTGTTCACGATGCTACGTTGCATTGGAAGCGCAGAATGCGTATCTGTTACCGCCGCCGAAGCCAACGTTGCTGTGGACGAGTCGTTGGAGATTTCAGCTGAACTCTGATGACCGGAAGTGCGCAGTGTACGCGACAAAACGCACGACGGGTGTGATTCTGGTTGATTCTCTGACTGAGACTCGAGAGTGACTGCCTGAGATACGGTACTGCTTGATTTCGATTCTAGAGGAGTAGATGAGCTCACAGATACGTCAGAAATCATGACGCACGGCTCATGAGGCGATCTGGATGTCGTCACTGACTCGGATGCCAAAGTCTGTGCTGCTGGAGTAGCGGTAGCTGGAAATACACTCGTAGGTAGCGATTTATCGAAGCGTTCGGTTGGATTCGGAGTTAACGATGAAACTAACGGAGCTACAAGCTGAGATGGTACGATCGGAGATGCTGGAGAACGATTAGATGCGACTAACGAAGCGACTGATATCGACGATGCGGCCGGTGGGAATGCCGGAGACTGGTCCGCGGTTAACGAAGCTGCTAATGACGACGATGCGGCCGGCGGAGGTGCCGGAGACTGGTCCGCGGTGAACGACGCTGCTAACGATACGATAAGCGGTGATACAAACGTGCTCGATCGCTTTACCGGACTCTGCATAACGGATCGCGTATTCGATTCTAGCTGTCTGAGTACAGATTCAGCTTCATTGATAACGCACTGAAACGTACCTTCAACTTTGAATTGGACTTCGCTGGTTTCTATTTTCTGCATAAGGTAGAGATACTGCTGACGTAGGTATCGAATACGATGGCGGATGGTGCATTTATTCGCCATGGTACTGGAGAATAACGTTACTGGATGAGTACCCACGGTGCGTGGATATACGAACGGATGCGATAAAAACGAACGGATTATCCCTGTTGGGATATTGCTGTATGATGCGATAAAAACGAACGATGAGTATCCACGGTATGTGGATATTAACGAAGACGATTTCTCACAACCGAAACGAACGATTTACGATGAAACGATTGCAAGTACGAAGTAAACGAATGCGAAACGAAAAGATTACCCAACATATGGATATTACCGGTACAAGGAATGACGAATTTGAAACGAACTGAAAGCTTACCCAAGATGGATATTACCGAAGTACTGAAAATGGAAGGATTATCTCACTTGAGATATTGCTGAATTCATATCACGTCCTAGGGTCACCAATTTGTAGGATGAATAAACGCAACGATCATTTTTACATTTATTCACCATATTTTGCGTAATAATAACGGACAAGATTCCATGACGAATGAATAACGAACGAATACAATCGAATGATGATTCAAAGCTAACTGACATTTTAAAACTTACAAAACGAAGAGAAAAATATCAACAAACATCAACAAACATCTAGATAAACAATAGCCGCGTATATTCGATAACAAACGGAAACGGATGCGTAATTACGCCGTAATTACGCGATCTAATTCTTAACGACCTTTTTTCTTTTTTTTATGTGGTGTAAAATACTCGTAAACATTAATTTTATGTCGTAATGAAATTTCCCATAAAGCATACCGAAAATTAGATCATTAGGTTTAATTTTTGAAAAGTTCGAGTTCTATCATTTTGTACTTAATTAGGTAAAATACATCTTAATTTTTTTTATTGTTACTCAAAAGATCTCCTATAATATTTTTGCACATCGGTATCGGATACAGGTATATCATTTGTCATATACGAACCATATCCCTCCAATACTAAATCGATTACTTCGTTAGTGTAATCCAACAAAGAAGAAAAATTATTGTCAAATTCATTATTGTTAGTCACATGTCGTAATGAAATTTCCCATAAAGCGTAGGGGCTGAGTAACGGAACGTTACGCTTAATTTTCGCGTATACTTCATTTTCGCCGATATAAGTCCCGTTATTACTATTTTTAATTACAGAATGAACCATTTGTACTCCCTCGTGGGAAATCGAATAAAAATTATCCTTAAATCTGTAATGCGAATTACCCAAATGGGTCATATTAATTTTGAATTGCTCTAATTGTATACTCAGCAGATTCTGCGTCACACTATTGGCACATTTGAAATTCACTCCTATTTCGTTGAATTTGATAGCATTATTCTTACTACTACTTTGTTTTACATTTGATTCGAATACAACCGCATGACCTTCTAATAATTTTTTAATATCGTCCTTATAGTCTGCATATTTCCAGGTATAAAATGAACGCGTGCCTGTGAAGTTGGCATTGAAATACAGATGCGACTGGTATTTATTTCTAATCGTGACTTGATCTTTTTCTAAATCATCGTGTAACTTTTTAATCTGACTGGCAGCCTCGTTGACCAAAATTGTAATATTATTCATATCTAGCGACATTTTATCAGACAAATGATTAAATTGATGTAAATACGAATGCGCGAATGGAAACACGTATTGTTTAAACGCGTGTAAGCCATTTTCGTATTCTTCCATCACCAGATTAGACTTTATTATCAATTCCAATTTATCAAAATCGTTACCGAGTCTAGCATTTTCAGTCGGCTTTACATCGGAATTGATATCTCTAAGATACCCGGCTAGTTTAGATTCGCGGATATAATTCTGTATATGTTGATATATAACAATCATGGTGTTCGTCGCATCCTCAAATTTCGATATACAATGCGTTACATCTTCTTTAGCGGTAAGTTTGTCGCTCATTTGTTGTATTCGAAACTGAAGGTCCTTCACTTTACTATGCAATTGCCACGTAAATACGACGAGATCGATCTGAGAAAAATCCGATAAATTGGAATATTTCGACATATCCGCCATACTTGGAATTATATCGAAAATTTCTCGTTCGTCTTTTTTCATTTTATAAACAAAATCATTGATGTTCTGCAGTCCAGCGCTTGCATCCTTTATTTCAGTTTCGTAGGTATCAAATTTATCGTTAACATCGGCAACTGCCTCGCCCACAGCTAATGCTTTGGAGAGATAATTCAAAGTCTTCATTCGTTTATTCGATCGCGCATCGGTCTGAGATTCTCCATTTTTTGATAACGTGATCTTATCGCACAATAAATCGGTCAACTCCGTTCGTATGTCTTGCAAAGCTCCAGGGCTTATTTGGGCAATACTCGAGTTGAGCATTTTACGTTTCTCCGTTAGTGTACTGTTGATATCGTTTACATAATGTTGATCAGACGGATACTCTTTTTTATATTTGTTTAGTTCGCGTTCCGCAGCGTCGATATCGTTACTCAATTCCATTTTCTGTTTCTCTATCAATTCTTTAAACTTTAAAGCTTGCTCGCTCGCGTAAGTCGATAATGCGGGAGGCTTATCAACAGCAAATGTTTGAATGGCGGTACTAACTCCTCCAATGACACCGCCTGCAACGGCTCCTACCGGACCAGCGCAAGACAAAAATACGCTGCCGACTTGCAGAAACCCTAATAGATATTTGAGCGGTAGCTGATCTTTCAACCGTTGTAATTTATCCTTCATTTCCTGCTGAGCTTTCTCCGCGTTTGCTGTTAATGCGTTTACTTCTGCGAGTAACGATCTAACTTCACCGTCTGTTTTGTTGATCAAGTCGTCAATTGTAGGTAAAATCTGTTCCGTTATTATCGAATTAGCCCGGCTTATTTCTTCGCTAAATATGCTTTCGTATCGTTGGGCTTGGTTATCTCTTCTAACTTCCCTCAATGCTTTTGTATACTCGGCTATATGTTGTCGAGAATTTCGCAAATAGTTTTTAATATCGATAACTAAATAATCGTTCGGATCATCGTCGATGATGCCAATTTTACTAAGAATCGCGATACGTAAATAATTCAATAATGCGTTCTCCTGTTCGGCATTTTCGTAAAGATTAATTCGTTTGAATAATGATTTGTAGAAAAACGAAAGTAACTTTCTTTCACGTAACCTATCGAAGTGGGTTACGTGAATTGAGCGTCAGTCTTTTATAGTAATAAATTGACGCTCTAAATTGTACAACTCGTTGATAAATGCTGACGTATCATAGTATGTATGGGTGCTGTTTTCAAGCAAATTATGGAAATTTTCTAAAAAGGTGTCATTTACAGGAATTTTGCCATCTATCATATCTCCCCTCAAATAATTTTTATAATCGTTTATCGTTGAAATGAACTTGGAAAAAGATACCTTAGTTTCTGATGTGGCATTTGATTCTATAGTACCGTTATTTCCAGGTGCGCCATCTGCGCATAGCAGAAGATCGGTAGTATTTACCAGCTCATATTTAGATGAAGAACAACCGAAGCAAGGTGACCTATCATACGTTATATACAGTGCAAAAAGGACTTTTCCAGGTTCTCCTGCATTTCCCCCTCGTCCTCCTACACCAGCAGGTCCTGTGTTTCCAGTTTTATTCAATATATGTGGAATTGGCACATTTCTAATTAGCGGAATGAAGAAAACGCCTGGTTGTCCACCATATCCACCCTTACCTCCAGCGCCACCATTTCCACCATAAGTACAATTCTTTTTGGGGTAGGCTTTCCGTAACCAGGTCCGATCCTTCAGCCCGTTCAGCCGTGTAGATTCTAGTGAACCTTCCTTTACATAAGACTCGTGTAACGTAACCGAATCTACTGTAGGTGTAATTCCGTTCTCTCCATTTCCACCATCTCCTCCATGTTGTCCAGCACCACCATCTCCACCATTGGCCGAAATCGTCAGTTTCTCAACATTGAGGAATATCTCACCAATACCCAGAAAACTGCCCGCAGAATTCCCGGGCAAACCCGCTTTGCCGTTTGCTCCATTACCACCCCGATACACAGCAGAAGAAGCCTGAGTTGGTTTATGAGCCTTCCCAGGTAATCCGTCCAATATTATTTTTTGTTCAAGTTGAATATCCCAAATAGGCGCCAAGATGGACAGTCGCAATTTCGCGCCAGTTTTATTCAAACTCGCGTCGATGAATACTTTGTTGAATGCGAATACTTCCATGATTTTTATCGGTTTTGAGCATTTTACATTCGAATTAACGATATCGCTAAATTTAACGTATCGTCCTTTCAGTACCAACTTTTCTGGGTTTTCAGGATCACACGACAAGTTCGACGAATGCCGTAACGTATAATTCAGTATCCTATTCAGCGCTTTCAATTTAGAAGCATCGAGGTGTATACCGTGTAAATGATCATATTCGCGATTATTTATCACACATGCTTTGAAAAATGAGCTCAATTTATCTCGAATTGTCGATTGATTCTCCCCTTCATTAATATTCACATTTGGAACAACATTTTTACACGTCGTAAGATCTTTCTGCACAGCATAATCTGACAAACTATCGTAAACATTCGTTAAAAATGTGTACCATTTCAGAGACTCGTCCAGGTAACGAATCGCAGTAGTTTCTAGTCCTTGGAAACAATTCTCATTAGACCGAGCAATCTTTTTACCGCTGACATTTTGTAAAAACAATAAAAAACGTACATACGACTTTATAGCACTTAACGAAAAATCACGCAAATTGGCAGTATGTTCTTCGACTAGTTCCACACATCGTTCAATATTGGAATTATTTGCTAATATTTGCGCATTTGATAATCCTTTATATATGGCATGAATTTCATTACGCAGTTTCGTTATATCCGTAGAAATATTTTGTTCTTTAGCCAAAATCAGTGATGTGATATTTTTTCCAATTTCTTCGATAACCGAGCTTATATTGCGATTAATTTCTTGCGCGATCTTATTCAGGTTAATTGTAGCTTCATCCGGTATAACGTAATTGAAATCATTCGCAGTGACTTCGGTAAAGTTCAGTTTACGTATTATTTGTTCAATTCGCTTTTTTCCATTTTGTACTAAAGAAATATTACTAAAAGGTCCAGCTCGATCTGGTAATCGGAAAAGTCCTATTCTCATGTAATCGCCGTCGGTTTGTGTTAGAATTATACGTATGAAAGACAACGCTCCGGCGTAAAAAGTTTTTTTTTCATCGGATAAATTTATATTTTCCGATTCTGTTTGAAAAATAGGCAATACTTCTTCTTGGATGAATTTAACGACATCTTTAATAACTTGCTCGTCAGAAACTACCTCATCATCATCATTACGCTTCGGCACTTTCGATACTACGATAGCAACGCTCTCTTTGAACTTGTTTATATCGGTGACAAATTTAGATATATACGTTAATAAATCCCTAAAACCGGTTCGACCAGCTATTGGTTTTACAGTATCGTAATCTACGAGAAAAATTAATTTCGTCCGTTTGGTTTTCGATACAACTCCTTTGGCCGCGTAAGTCGTAGCTATATCGTAATTCGTACCGCGAGTGTCTTCAAATCCGGGAAAATCGTAAAAAGCCAAATTTGTCGACGCGTTTACGTACAGGGTTGGGAATATGGTCGCAGATACGAGGATACGTTTACCGATAGTATTATCGTTATCTTTCATTAAATACGGGCCACTGCCATTTTTTTTTGCCGACATTAATTTGGCATTATCTTGCGTCATCCATTTTGTAAACGGCGTTTTTCCCACTCCACTGATACCATGTACTATTATCGCATCTTTCGCAGTACTATTTCCAATAATTTGATCTGCTTCTTGGATAAGACTCAAAGTTTCAGCGATCGTTGCGTCACGGCCGCCAGCAATTGGCTTCGCAGCTACGAAAACAAAAATACCTATCAAATATTTGCAGTCTTGATAGAAAATTGTCAAAAAAAAAAAAAAAAAAAAAGCGAAAATAGTCCAGTCATTTTAGCAAAATTTTTATTCGAACCTTGAAAAAATTGGGAGCAAGCTGAATTTCACATTATTTGTTCAGATTGGTCTCTAAAACAACCCATCAAAAGTTGCACCCCGTAACTTGCCGGCTACCCCCGCAAGAGGTCACTAACCTTTGCCGATACTGGTTTTTTGGCTGTAACCTTATCGCCAAAATGAAGGGTCCGAGAGGAAAAATGTTCGATCAAAAATCATAAGCATGACCAGTTCAGTTGAAATATATTTTTCGATTTTTGGTGAATTTTTGAAAATCAAAGGGTACCCCCGGATAAGATAGGCAAAATGCCCTTAACCCTTTCGCGCCGAATAAGTATTGGTTTTGCATCCCACCTCCAATTTTTAGTGTGCGTAGCACACTATTGGTTTCGCTTTGAGAAATGAAATTTCATTGTAACTGAATGTTCTCTTAAGCTATCCAACCATTTTTTGTACCTATTGGACACCATTTGAGAATCATTAAGACGGAGGGTATAGATGTATTTTCATTCAATTCGGATGGGTAATTGCTGAGTAATTGCAATTTTAGTTCATTATTTTAATGCATAAATTCCTAAAAAATGGTAAAGGGGACTTATAAACCACCTGCCGCTCATTGTACCCTGCTATACCCCCAGCCATCATCACTTTATAAACAGCTGCGTTGCATTGTACCCTGTTACACCCCCAGTCTGCCAGCTGTGTATTTCAAGTGGGAGTGGCTTGGTGGGGCATTTCCCTCCAATGTATTTGGTTACCTCTGGCAGTAAAACAAATTGGCAGTTCATTTTATGTGAAACTCTTGTGAAGTATACATCATTCTAGTTTATGGTTTGCTTCTGTTAAGAATAGTGTTACCTATATTGTTCTTGTGTTGATTTAATGGTTGCAGCTTTGCAGTTAAAATAAACAGGTAATTATTACATCATCATTATTGTTTTTATTATTATCATTTTTTTAATTTCTATTTTTTTAGGCTAGTTCAAATTCCTAATCTGGTGTTATTATTTTTTTTTTTTTGAAATTTTTGATTTTTGTTTTTTTTAGACTAGTTTAAGTTGAGTTTCTAATTTGGTGTTTTTTTAATTCAAATCTATTATTTTTTTTTTAATTTCAATTTTTGTTTTTTTCAGACTAGTTTAAATTGAGTTTCTAATCTGGTGCTTTTCTATTTTAAATCTATAATTTTTTTTTTGAAATTTTAATTTTTGTTTTTTTCAGGCTAGTTTAAATTAAGTTTCTAATCTAATCTGGTGTTATTATTCATTTTTTTTTTTTAATTTTTTTGTTTTTGTTTTTGTTTAGACTAGTTCAAATTGACTTTCTAATTTGGTGCTTTTTTAATTCAAATCTATTATTTTTTTTTTGTAATTTTTTTGTTTTTGTTTTTGTTTAGACTAGTTCAAATTGACTTTCTAATTTGGTGAATCTATAATTTTTTTTTTGAAATTTTAATTTTTGTTTTTTTCAGGCTGGTTTAAATTAAGTTTCTAATCTAATCTGGTGTTATTATTTATTTTTTTTTTTGTAATTTTTTTGTTTTTGTTTTTGTTTAGACTAGTTCAAATTGACTTTCTAATTTGGTGCTTTTTTAGTTCAAATCTATTATTTTTTTTTTTAATTTCAATTTTTGTTTTTTTCAGACTAGTTTAAATTGAGTTTCTAATCTGGTGCTTTTCTATTTTAAATCTATAATTTTTTTTTTTGAAATTTTAATTTTTGTTTTTTTCAGGCTAGTTTAAATTAAGTTTCTAATCTAATCTGGTGTTATTATTTATTTTTTTTTTTGTAATTTTTTTGTTTTTGTTTTTGTTTAGACTAGTTCAAATTGACTTTCTAATTTGGTGCTTTTTAAATTCAAATCTATTATTTTTTTTTTGAAATTTCAATTTTTGTTTTTTTCAGACTAGTTCAAATTGAGTTTCTAATCTGGTGCTTTTTTAATTCAAATCTATAATTTTTTTTCTGAAATTTTAATTTTTGTTTTTTTCAGGCTAGTTTAAATTGAGTTTCTAATCTAATCTGGTGTTATTATTTATTTTTTTTGTTTAATTTTTGTTTTTGTTTTTTTTTTTTTAGACTAGTTCAAATTGAGTTTCTAATCTGGTGCTTTTTTTTAATACATAGGGACAAATGAAGCCAACAAGTAGTGGCATACCTAATTGAAGCCAATAAGTAGTGGCAATGTTGAGGCAAAATTAAAGTCAATACATAGGGATAAATGAAGCCAACAAGTAGTGGCATACCTAATTGAAGCCAATAAGTAGTGGCAATGTTGAGGCAAAATTAAAGTCAATACATAGGGATAAATGAAGCCAACAAGTAGTAGTGGCATACCTAATTGAAGCCAATAAGTAGTGGCAATGTAGAGGCAAAATTGAAGTCAATACATAGGCACAAATTTTGTTATGGTTTTTTACGGTTTTTGAAAAAACCTATGAAATTTCGGTTTTTGTTTTCAGTTAGGATTTGAAAATGGCTAAAATTATGGATCTTGTTCGGATTTCAGTTACAGTTTTTGTTTTTTTGCGGTTATGGTTAGCACCCCTGTATGCATCGGTGAAATATTCTTTGAATTGGTATATTATGTTGATGAAAAATAAACAAACTTTTTCGAAATTATAACATCAAATTTGATATTTATTACGCAGAAATTATACTTTTTTTTTTGAAACAGTTAAACAGGTAAAAGAATTTACAGATAAAATAATTACAACTATTAATTTTCAGAAAAATGAAGAAATCCTGCTGTACCTACATGGTACGTGGCGTATGGATGACGCCCTCCATGAGTGGGAGTATTCCCCATCATCCGACCTGTATTAAAAGTAAAGTTAAAAACTTGAAAAAAAAATTAGTTATTAAAATTGGGAAAAAAAAGAGCTGGAGAATATTTTCATGTTTATGGCACTCAAGTAAACTGTTTTCTTCATGAACATTATTATATTAACAATACAAAATAAATAAAAGAAATATGGTAATTTTTTTTTTTTTAATTGATTGGCAAAAACTCTCTTGTAATCAGCGAATAGCTGATGGCTTGTTTTGCTATAAATTCCAAAAAACCTCATTTTCTTTAAAAATTATTGTTCAAAAATCTTATTATTTTCTGTTTTTTGCTAAAATTTAATTCTTATACTGAAGAATGAAGATGAAATTATTGTTCCTAGTACTAGCTTCTTTGCTAATATATTTTACTAAATTTTTGTTTGTGTTTAGAATACAAAGGTTTTTTTTTCTGTTTATAATTTTTGTTTTTCATATTTTATTCAGTTTTCACAAATAATATATGTATTTACTTTTGTTTACATTTAGCATTAAATAATTATTCTCAGTTTTGTTTTCACATCTTATTCAGTGTTTACAAGTACCAATATGATTATTTTTTGTAAACTATCAGTTAAAACTGTACAACTGTATACAGCTACGCACACTTTGCAGCTAAGCTGTGCTTAGCTGTCTAGTTTTACATTTAATCATTCCTTGGGCATCTCTAAGCAACATAAGTTTGTTACAGATTTTTTCCTCAACTCATAGTCAAGATATTGAGGTGGGAACACGTATGTCCCAGCAGTGGACTTTGAAAATTTGTCCCGGGACAGCATATGTCCCAGCAGTGCTTAAAATTTGCAAAAATTGCTGGGACAAGTGGGACAATACCAATAATATCATTCCAGTATGCAAAAAGTCATGTGAAAAATTTGTATTTTGGATGCAAATGAGAAAAAATTTCAAAAAAACACACTTTTGCTAATAAAATCTTAAAATTCCAAAAAATTGACATTTTTATGAAATTTTACCAAAATTGAGCCATCAATTTCCTTTGACAGAGGATTTCTCTGTGAGTAATGCATCAAATTCGATGAAATTTGGATATAATATGCAAAAAAACATTCCTGACAGACTGAAATCGTCCTTTTTTCGATTTCTTGAAAAAATAACACCCAAAACAGCTCAAAAATATCAAAAAATTATTGAATAAAACTTATTCACGTTTTTGTTTTTGAATTTGCTCCCTCAAAAATAAATAAAAATTAATTTTTTTTACACCAAAATGTAGCTTATTCTATCTATTTTCAAATATAAATTCGTTGCCAGGCACAATCACTCCCTGTGTTTGCAATAAATTTTTAATTACTACCAACTGGTTGCTCACATTTCACATTTTTATTAAAAAACACGTTTTTGCGGAAAAAATAATTCACAGTGTTGCTATAACACGAGCGAAAAAATTGGGAGTGGTCTCAATCGATTCCTGACACTTTACTCTACTGATGGGACCCAGTCCGCGGGAAAAATGTGTCCCAGAAGTTCCCAGCAGATTTGTTCGAAGTTGCTGGGACATATGCTGTCCCAGCCGGCGCGAAAGGGTTAACCTCGGATTTCGATGAAACTCACAGGGTATGTTTAGTACCCCCAAAAAATAATTTTGGGCCCATAACCCGCTCCCCACCCCACCCCCCTCAGGCAGGGGGGCCAAAAAACGCGTTTTTCAGAGGAAAAATTCTGCATCAGCGAGTAATTGAGATAAATTTGTTCTGTAAACGAATATAGTTAGAGGATACATGGGGGTACCTCCCTGAATTTTTTCAGAATTTTTCATCACATGGGGGGAGAAGGAGGAACAAAAGAAAACTTTAAATCGACATTACTCCGGAACGAAAAAACATACCAAAACGATTTTTTCGTCAAATATGTATTTTTAGGTCTACTTTCTATAGAAATCATCACCCAGCCATTTGGAGTGGTGGGTCAAGCTCAAAAGCTCAAAAAACTCTCAAAAAACCACGTTTTTTATTTTTTTCTCCAAAAATATGGACAAATGGTCGACACCAAAAAGAAACCTTTCTGATAGTTTTGAGTTAGATACTATGTACTTTAATAATACTTGTAATTCAAGAAAACCTTGATTAAGAAGTTGCATGCGGCGTTAATTGCGCTATAATGAAGCATTTTTCACAAAAAATCGAATTTTTGGGCAACCCCTCTCCACAATGTGACCGTTAGGAAGATCCAACTGCAAATCAAACTTCATATTCGTGTTCAGCGAGTTCGATTCATATGATAAGGATACCCATATTGTCAATCTACTTTCGCCCCAAAATTTGTGAGAGGGGGTGCCTATGGCCCCAAAATTGGAGTTTTAAGAAGTTAGTTGGTTTTCTATTGTTTTTGGAGGCCAGAATGCAAAATTACAGATCGCTTTTTTTTGGTGGTGCCGTGACCCAAAAAACACAATTTTGAGTATTTTTTGAGTTTTTGAAGATGGCTCACCTGGAGGGAAAATTTGAAAAAAAAATACCAATTATAGTACTCAATGCTGATATATTTTTGAAAAAAAAATCATGTGCTTGAATTAGGTTTGAAGATACGGCAGTTTCAAATTTTCTTTTGTCAATATCTTCCCCCTGGGAAGCCAACGATTTTTGAAAAAATTTACGTTGCTAGAATCATACGTCTTCTTCAAGTACATATTTTGAGTGAATACAGATTTTTTTTCAGAACTTGTTGAAGCATGATCCCTCCCCCAAAAAAACGTTTTTTCGCTATTGTGAGCAAGGGAGGTGGGGTGGGTGAAATTTTTTTGGCTTCAACATTTTTGTTAAAGGTACCCAATAATGTTTCATAAAAATTTCAGAAATCCGAGGACAGGGGAATTTCACCTAATTTACCCCAGGAATATCTTTTCAGCTATCTTGAGACATGTAGATACGAGTATGAGCAAAAATACTTCTGCGGGTGTAGATTTACGATCGCGCGGCACAAATAAATTTTCAATTACACATTCTGAGGTAAAATTTCACGCTGAACAACTTGGTTTTCTTCAATTTCGGCCATTTGTCCATATTTTTGGAGAAAAAAATAAAAAACGTGGTTTTTTGAGAGTTTTTTGAGCTTTTGAGCTTGACCCACCACTCCAAATGGCTGGGTGATGATTTCTATAGAAAGTAGACCTAAAAATACATATTTGACGAAAAAATCGTTTTGGTATGTTTTTTCGTTCCGGAGTAATGTCGATTTAAAGTTTTCTTTTGTTCCTCCTTCTCCCCCCATGTGATGAAAAATTCTGAAAAAATTCAGGGAGGTACCCCCATGTATCCTCTAACTATATTCGTTAACAGAACAAATTTATCTCAATTACTCGCTGATGCAGAATTTTTCCCCTGAAAAACGCGTTTTTTGGCCCCCCTGCCTGAGGGGGGTGGGGTGGGGAGCGGGTTATGGGCCCAAAATTATTTTTTGGGGGTACTAAACACATACCCTGTGAGTTTCATCGAAATCCGAGGTTAAGGGCATTTTGCCTATCTTATCTGGGGGTACCCTTTAGGCCAAAAATGAGAAAAAAAATCAAAATTTCACCAAATTAAGATAAAAAGCTGAAATTTGGGACATACCCTATTTTCGATCTGCCAAATCGGTTGGGGTTGGAAACTATTTCAAACCGTTTTGAGCAGTTCTGGAGCCTCCAGCACATTTTCGAAACTTGAAATTCCCACGAAATGTAATCAAATGAAGTTGGAAGGCGGAAATTCACGCTGCAATCCAATTCATACACGCTATTAAGTCGACTTCTGGTGGGTTTGAGTCATGCAACCGTTTGAAAATTCTTGGAGCCTCCAGTAGATTTTTGAAACTTGCAATTTCTACAAAATTTCATCAAAATGGAGTTTGAAAACCGAAAGTTAATTGGGATAGATTTTGTGGAATTTTTTGAAAAACAGAAGTTTCTAAAAATCTGCTAGAGACTTCAAAACGGATTGAAACTGCCTGTGACCCACCTCAGAATATTGTCGAAAAGGAGGTGTCTCTGTTAAGTAAAATTTTATGGAAATTTCGATCATTGAAAAATCTGCTAGAGGCTTCGATAATTACCAAAAAGTTGCTGGAGGCTCCAAAACGACTTGAAATCTACCGGTAGTCGACTTTATAGCGTATTGAAATTAGTTTACGGAGTGAATTTTAGTTTTCCAACTGCTTCTTATGAAATTTCAAGTTTATAAAATCTGTTGGAGGCTCTAGGAATTTTCGAAATGTCGCTGGAGGCGCACAGTGGGCCAGAGAACCCCCAAAAAAGGCGATAATTCGGATTCAACCCTCATCGATGTGCAATACGTCGAATAATACGTTTTCGAGGTCGTAGAATTCGAATCTGAACTTATTTTTTTGTAGGGGTGGGGGGGGGGGGGTGAAGCGTGGGGAGCGGGAGAATGTCAAATGTTGCTTATATTATCGTGTGATATATCGATTAATATGTTTTCGAGGTCGTAGAGTTCGAATCTGGCGTTATTGTTTTGGTAGGGGTGGAGGGTGAGGCGTGGGGAGGGGGGAATTTCAAATTTTGCTTATATTATTGTGTAATATGTCGATTGATATGTTTTCGAGGTCGTAGAATTCGAATCTGCACTTATTTTTTTTGTAGGGGTGAGGGTGAGGCGTGGGGAGGTGAAAAATTCCAAATTTACTTTTTGATGTTTTCTTATACCACTGATTTCTAAAGTTTACAGTTTTTTACACAAAATCAGAACACATTTCGTAACAAAATTCATATAATCGCGCAATATCGTGTGTTCTCTTCTGCATAGTGATGTGTATTTGAGAGTAGTGTATTGTATCCTATGTTTTAGCGATTTTTTGCCCCAAAATTGCCCCATTGCTCTGCAGGTTCATTTTTCTGTTAAAAATACATCAATTTTCTTCACAATTGCGGATATATCGCAATTTTATGATCGAAACATGATATACTCGATTCAATTTTGATTGAAATACATTATTTGAGATATAAAATGATTTTTTCAAATCAACGATACAAGTATAAACAATCTCAAAACCATTACAAACGGCATATTAAACGATAATATAAGCAAAATTTGGAATTTTTCACCTCTCCACGCCTCACTTTTAATCCCTACCAAAAAAATAACTCCATATTCAAACTCTACGACTTCGAAAACATATTAATCGATATATTACACAATAATATAAGCAAAATTTGAAATTTTTCCCCTCTCCACGCCTCACCCCCACCCCTACAAAAAAAATAAGTGCAGATTTGAATTTTACGACCTCGAAAACATATCAATCGACATAATACACAATAATGAAAGCAAAATTTGAAATTCCCTCCTCCCCGCGCCTCACCAGTCGCCCCTACCAAAAAAATAACGCCAGATTCGAAATCTACGACCTCGAAAACATATCAATCGATATATTACACGATAATACAAGCAACATTTGAAATTTCCCCGCCGCGCCCCACCTTCCACTCCTACAAAAAAATAAGTGCAGATTCGAATTCTACGACCCCGAAAACGTATTATTCGATGTATTGCACATCGATGAGGGTTGAATCCGAATTATCGCCGTTTTTGGGGGGTTTGTGGTCCACTGTGAGGCGCCAAAATGACTTGAACCAAAACCTGCAGTCGACTTGATAACATATTGAAATTGGAATATACTGTGAATTTTGGATATCCAACTCTGTTTGGTTAATTTTTATAGAAATTTCGAGCATTGAAATATCTGCTGGAGTCTCTAGTAGTTTCCAAAAAAATAGCTGGAGGCTCCAAATCGACTTGAAATCTACTTGCAGTCGACTCCCTAGCGTATTGAAATCAGTTTACAGAATAAATTTTAGCTCTTCAACTGCTTTTGATGAAATTTTGTATAAATTGCAAGTTTCAAAACAAGAATTTTCAAACGGTTGCATGACTCAAACCCACCAGAAGTCGACTTAATATCGTGTATAAATCGGATTGAAGCGTGAAATCCCGCTTTCCGACTTCATTTGATTAAATTTTGTGGGAATTTCAAGTTTCGAAAATGTGCTGGAGGCTTCAGAACTGCTCAAAACGGTTTGAAATAGTTTCCAACCGATTTGGCAGGTCGAAAATAGGGTATGTCCCAAATTTCAGCTTTTTATCTTAATTTGGTGAAATTTTGATTTTTTTTTCTCATTTTTGACCTAAATTTGATTTTAAAAAATTCAACAAAAATCGAAAAATATATTTCAACTGAACTGGCCATCCTTATAGGAAATTTGTCGTAGAATAATTTTAGTCCAATAACTTTTTTCCTCCGACCCTTCATTTCAGCGATATAGCCGAAAAACGTAGATTAACAAAGGTTAATGACCTCTTGCGGGGGTAGCAGACAAGTCGCGGTGTGCAACTTTGGTCATAATATTTTCGAGTCTACCGTGAACCGAGTTCACGTACTAAATTGTCGATTTACATTTTTTAAAACAATTTTCATAAAATTGACAACTTTACCCCCTCCTCAGCAGTAAGGGTGAAATCGCCATTTTGGGAAATGCTGAACTGGTCATGCTGATAGGAAATTTAGCGTAGAACAATTTTTGATTGAACATTTTTCCTCTCGGACCCTTCATTTTGGCGATACAGCCGAAAAACCAGTATCGGCAAAGGTTAATGACCTCTTGCGGGGGTAGCCGGCAAGTTACGGGGTGCAACTTTCGATGGGTTGTTTTAGAGACCAATCTGAACAAATAATGTGAAATTCAGCTTGCCCCCAATTTTTTCGAGATTCGACTAAAAATTTTGCTAAGATGACTGGACTAAAAGGCTTCCGCTCGGTATTTCTGCTACAAGTCATTTGACGATTGTATCTATGTAATATGTACTAATTGTACTTATTTAGTCTAACGGGCAGTAGTTATTTTAGCTGCACACAGTGATTCAATACAAGGACCCCCTCCCTCTCTTCCTTCAGAAATTATGGAAATTCACACCTTGAAAAAATTTAATTTCATCACGAAGTTTTTTGACTACCAAAAAGAACATGCACTTTCATGGTACATATCTAACAGAATATTTTTTGAAAAAATCACTACTTATTCACTTCTTTTTTCACGCAAATTTTCAAAAATCTCCTCACTGGACACCCCCCCCCCCCACACTCCCCACAAATGCAAAAAATTAACAAAGTCAAATTTGTTCACAGGCAAATTTTCAACAAAAAAAAAAAGAAATTGGAAGAAAATTTGTATGCAAAATATTTTTCAAAACAATACAAATGAACGCACTTACTGAATTTTTCTATTTTTTCACTCACTTTTTGACTAAATTCACTACTTTATCAATACTTTCACTAAACCCCTCCCAAAAACATGCAAAAATTCAAAAACAAAATTTTTATATGATAGAAAATTGAAAGCAATTTCTTTTCCAATTTTTCCAGTGAAAAATAACTGCTACCTACTTGATAATTAACAGAACAAGTCAGAGAAGCAGAATACCTAATTACCCGAAATTTTTTTTAGCTGATTCAATTGGGGTGAGGAAAGAGGAGGGCATGAGTGGGATCAGATCAGAATTTCTTCCAGACCAATTTTTTTCAGGCCACAATTTTTCCATTTTGCAAAGAAAACAAGAAAAAATACCTACATCAAAAATCAAAATCGTGAAAAGCGAACAGAATAAAATAGAAAAAATGTCAATGTTGGATTAAAAAATGGAAAAAAGCAAAAAATTTTTCTGTAAGTTTGGCAGCAGGTCGGATTTTTAGCTGGAAAATTTTCAAAATGTTTTCACGAGTACCAGCGGTGGGAGGGGGTGGAGAAGGTCAACAATTTATCCAAATTTGAATTTGATGGTTTTTGGACAAAAAAGCAGAGCATTTTTTTTGAAAATCAAGATTCAGGGAGACAAAACAAATAAATGGAATTAAAATTCATCAAAGTTGATTTTTTTCCTAATTTTTATAGAGAACCAAAAAAGTGAAGTACTTAATAAAGCAGGAACTTTTCGTCAATTTTTGAGGAAAAAAAATCAAGACAAATGTACATACTGTATATTCGTATTTGTATAGAGATGCGGAGAAAGCAAGACGCGGGACTTTTGGACAGCGAAATACCCTCTTGTGCATTCTGATTTCTGTACTTTTGTCTTGATTTTTTGTCAAAATTTCCAAAGTCTTACTTTTTTTTTATGAAACCTGAAAAAACGATCTTCTTGTTTCTACGTATTTCTCTCAATCAATTCATTTCCACAATTTTTCTTCTTCTGTGTTTTAATTTTTATTCGTGTTTTTCAAGTTCTATTTGAAAATAGAAAAAATAAGACTTCACGGTATCTTACGAAATTTTTTTCTGACAAAATCACTACTTTTTTAAACCTAATTTTCAGAAAGCTCTCCACTCGAAACCCCCCCCCCTCTCCCCCCACACTCACACAAAAGATTAACGATTCTTCACGAGAAAATTTTCAAGAAAATTGAAATTGGAAGACAAATGACAATTTGTATACAAATTACGTATTTTTTAATTTCTTGTTAGATACCCTGAAAGAGCGGGCCCAAAAAATCTACTTTCACTTTTTTCCATTACCGGTGCTAAATTAATCAACGATCAACAATCGCCAAATTGCTTGAAAAAAAAAACCGAGCGCAAATTCATTTGCAAATATGGACAAATAAGTACGTCTTTTTAAAAGCGGCTAGGCCTATTTTTCAAAAACGTTTTTGAAAACTCACCTCCGAGTTCGAATAAAATATGAACTAGAAACAGGAACAACAAAGCATTAAACCGCAACATTTTAACATGACATTCACTTTTTGAAAAAACCGCTGCACAAATAACTACATAGGTACATAATCAAGTACAATGTGAATCAAACTCGTCACTCTCGCGCGCGAAATACTGTAAGGTTACAAGCGATATCGATTTTTGCGATATCGATTTTTTTCGAAAATCGATTATTAAAAAATTGGTCTCAAAAAGACGATTTTTTCGAAACCAATTTTTCAAGATGGAATCTCGACCTTTCCGGACGGGAGGGGGGGGGGAGGAGTTCGAATATTCAGTCACTTATTTTCTCAAACTAACCTCTCCGAGTCTGAGCAACCCCTTCACCATCGGATTTCAAGCCTGATGGTAATTCCAAAATTTCTTCGAATGAGGTGTAGGTACGAGTACATTATTTTCGATGTACTTTTAGCTGATTTTTCCGATAATTTTGAGTAGAACTTCTAGCCATTAGTTGCTTTATATCGAGCTGAAATACGAAAAATTGAAACGATCGATTTTCATCAATCAATAATATCCGCCGAAAAACTGCTTTTCAGAAATGGTAGTTTTCGATTAAATCGATTTTCAAATCGACTTTACTATAGTATACAAGCGTGTTAAATCGAAAGGAAAACATTGGGAGGGGAAGATAACGCACGTAAAAAGTTATTTTGGTATACGATAGACGGGCGAGTGCGACGGACAAGAGGTAGAAAATAAATTCGTTGGCGGGAATTTTGTTATGAGAGATACAGTTCAGAAAAAAACCCAAAATGCAACTTCGGCTGACTTTAACACATGGATTTGGATGTAAGTTACGTCAATAAATTAGATTGTAAAGTATTAAGTGTGTAGTTGTGATGATGAACGTAGTACATCTTCTAGTAGGGCATCGTAAATGCGCAAATATTCGTAATACATACATGCTATCGATGCTACTTAAAAAGCTGAAGGAAGCAGACAACTGAGAGTATTTTATGAACACATTGAACACATTTCTTCTTGATCGGGAAACCGCCAAGAAAATACATCAATAGAAATAATCAATTATTGGTTTTCTTAACAAACTCGCACGAAATTTTTTGAAATGGGCAAAGCTACATCGAAAGAGCACGTAAAAATTCATAACCAGCCAAAATTTCAAGTGCTAAAGTGCAATTTCAATACGCTACGAAGTCTACTTCAGGAGGTTTCGAGTCGTATTGAAGCTTCCAGCTACTTTTTGGACCGTCATGGTCGACGAAAAGTACTATAGTTATTGGGTAAATTTTGGATTTCCAGCTCTGTTTGGGAAAATATTAACCATAATTTCGAGCATTAAAAAAATCTGCTGGAGGCTCCAGTAATTTTGATATAGAGAAAAACACCTTTTACTTGCACGAAACATTTAGTAGAAATTGAAAAATCAGCACCAGGGACGTAGCGAAGTGGTTTTGCTGGGGAGGGGGGCAAAGATCTTAAGATTCCCAACTAATTTGACTGTGAATTCCCAAGTTGGGTGAAAAAAGAGGGTATTTAAGTTACAAGTAGTGAGGGGATTGTATCACGACATTTTGTAGCCAAAAAATTGTAACTTTGCCGACTATAATCAAAATTTCAACGTGCTGATGAACACTCTGGTATTAAAAAATGTTGAAAAGCTAGTGGTTCTGTTCCGAAAGAAATGAAAAATTTGCATTTTTTATAAGCTTTGAATACTATGAGTATTTCTGGAATTTTTCTGTTTAGTTTTCATATTCTTAAAATTTTTTAAAGCAGCAGTCTGACGAATGGCCCGAGCGAAGCGAGGGCAAAAGTTTTGGAAAATTCATGATTTGAAAAGTAGAATAACATCAATTTTAATGAAAGAATTTGGTTTTTCTGATCTCAACATTTTTCAAATTCAATCATAGATTTTTCAAAATATTGTAACTTTGTAGAAGAGAATCAATTTGGGCCGAGCGAAGCGAGGTCGAAAGCTTTAAAAAGTTTGTAGTTCGCAAAGTAGAACATCAATAATTCTAATGTAAAAATTCGGTTTTTCTGATCTCAACTTTCTTTTAATTTTATCAATGGTTTTGTGAAATTCTTAGTATGGAAAAAAAATAACTAAATTGGCCCGAGTGAAGCAATGGCAAAAGTTTTGGAAAATATGCGACTGGAAATGAGAAGTAGAACATCAATTTTAATAAAAGAATCCAGTTTTTCTGGTCTCAATATTTTTCAAATTCAATCATACGTTTCTTGAAATTGTAACTTAGTAGAAGAGAATAAAATTGGCCCGAGCGAATCCAGGCTAAAAGCTTTGGAAAAAATGTAATTCAAAAAGTAGAACAATATCAAATTCAATGAAAAAATTCGGGTTTTCTGACCTCAACTTTTTAAGAAATTTACCAATAGTTTCTTGAAAAATTGTCAAGTGTGAAAAAAAAACAAATTGGCCCGAGCGAGACGAGGGTAAAAGATTTTCAAAATTTGTAATTTCAAGAAGCAAAACAGTTGTAATGTTGATGCGATGCGAAAAGGCACAACAATTTTTCCCGAGCAAAGCGAGGGCAAAAATTTTTGAAAAAAATGTGAATTTTAGTTGGGAAAATCATAGATTTAGAAACTGGTGTGATGAGCAGACATGCCCTGACTGCCTATGGTAGTCACTATTGTAATTATCTCTGTGGTAGTTTTTCATAGAATAACTGGTTTAGAGGCAGAGGGGAAAGGTTACGTCTCTAAATTACCGCGATCCTGGGTCTGGACCAGGATGGCGAAAATCATCCTTCTTCACTACCTGTGCAAGATCTCGAGCTCTCGGTACAGTGGTCATCTCTCGACTATTTTAGGCTTTGGCCTCCTTGCTCTTTTAAACCCTTTATTATTACCCGCTTGTTCGGTTTTTACATGTGTCTATTTTAACGTAATTCGCGATATGCATTTAATTAATCGTCGCGTCTTTATGGTATTTTGGATTACCCCCTATCTGTCGACCATAGGGGTGTAACTGTGCTGAATGTGTACTTAGATATCAAATGAACAGAATCATCGTTGGCGAAGATAACGTAAGTCCCTTTGAGATGATTAACGCAAACAGTTGGGTATGTGTTGAAATACACTCCAAATGATCACATTACAATGTTTTTATTACTAGTATACTAGTTAATGTAGAAGCGTCTCATAAGTAGCGCCGCTGTCGCACATTACCTACTTATGAGCAGAGTAAGAGTTAGAGATTTAGGATTAGATAACTTTAACTTTGCCTTAAATTATTCTCCAGTATGCCAGGACTTGCTCATGAGTGAAATTCGTCCCCTGCTTAACGTAATCTAGAGCTAATCATCTATTTTATGATTACTGTATTAATTAGCCTTATGATAATTAATACTTTATGCATTGCACGACATATTATTGCATTTCATTGATATTTACTTTATCAATAAATTGATATGTAAATTGTTGTCTCGTAAGTAATTTATTAGTTACGTGCTCAGAAAAACTAGATTGAATAGTGAATTGGGATTATTGAGTTGCCTATTTCATTGTAGTAGGCATAGGAAGATTCTCACCCCCTGAGGAGATATTTTCCATTATCCTTCCCTGACCAATTATTATTACTTCCATCACCTATTACCAATCTTTCTCAATACCACTAATACACTGGTTTGGCTTCAAAAGTTGGAAAAGTTTTTAACTTTGATGATTGTAAAAAATTTAAATATTATTTGAAAACTCCAAAACTAAAATTCTTATTGTCGGAATTTTTGTATTTTCCCAATTTTCTGGTATTTCTCACAATTTCACAACTTTTCCCAACTTTCGCGGAACACTGGGGGGGGGGGGGGGGGCAGGCTGCCCCCTAGCCCCCCTTCACTTCGTCCCTGATCACAGCTCAATGGTATTTTACGTATCCTACTAGTAAAATAAAGTGATTTTTGACGATTTTTGAGGTTTATTTCCCGAGCAAAGCGAGGGAAGTAATTAAAAACCGTTGAAAATCACTTTATTTGACTAGTGGAATAATCCTGTACTTATATTACTTTACCTGTACTCCTCATATGACCTTTTTTCTTATGTGTTATGTTAGTCGTACCGGTTGTATCCAAATCATGAAGTATTGATATCCACTCACCGGACACACGACACCCAGACCCTGTATAATTTTCTCTCATAAATTTCGTACTTCTTTGAAAATGTGAAAAATTACTCTTCCGCTTCCCTTGAGGTGATTTTGGATTTGGTAATTTCAAGTTCAAAAAATCTGCTGGAGGCTCCAGAACTGCTCAACCAATTTCGGCATAAATTTGATTTTTAAAAATTCAGCAAAAATCGAAAAATGCACTTTAGCACGAAATTTTGGGTGATGATGAATTTTTCCGTGCTCTTTCGATGTAGCTATGTCTAGTTCAAAAAATGTTGTGCGAGTCCTACGTTGGAAAGCGATTTTGTCTGACTTGTCAATCAAAATGGCGGCCATTTTATTAGTGAGGCCAACAGATTATCCGATAATGATCTCTAAGATGATCTAACCAAACAAGAAAAATGTGAAAAAAACAATATAATATAATTAATCAAAAAATAATCATTTTTTTCATTATTACATAAAAGATCTTTTATAATATCTCTTTACATCTGTATCCGATATAGGTATATTATCTGTTATATAGGAGCCATACCCTTCCAATACCAAATCTATTGCTTCGTCGATATAATTAGACAATGAGGAAAAATCACCATCTACTTCGTAATTCTTATTCTGATGTTGTAATGATAGTTCCCATAAAGCGTACGGACTGAGTAATGGATCGTGATGTTTAATTTTTCCATATACTTCATTTTCACCAGTATACGCACCGGATTTATTTCTATTCACAGAATGAATTATGTTCACTTTTTCGTGAGCGGTAAAATAAAAATTATCCTTAAATCTGTAATGAGAATCACCCAAGTGCGTCATATTGATTCTGAATTGCTCTAATTGTACATTCAACCGATTCTGCATTTCACTATTATTAGCACAATTAAACCTAACGCCTATTTCGCTGAATTTAATAACATTTATCTTCGAACTTTTTCTAATATCTGCTTCGAATACTACCGCATCACCTTTCAATAATTTGGCAATATTTTCTTTATGGTCTTTGTACTTCCAGGTGTAAAATGAGCTTTCATCCGCAAATTTAACGTTGGGAGTTCGATACGCGTGATATTCCTTTTTAATTACGGTTTGATCTTTCTCCAATTCGTCGAATAATTTTTGTATTTCACCGGCAGCGCCGTTCACCAAAATAGTGATATTTTTCTGCCCTATGGCCGTATCGTAGGACGAATAATTAAATCGATCTAAATATAAATACGCGAACGGGAAAATGTACTGTTTAAACGCGCGAATACCCTTTTCGTACTCCTCCATTACCAGATTGGACTTGATCATTAATGCTAATTTATCGTAATCGTCACCGTATTCGTCGGTTGGTTTCGCATCGGAATTGATGGCTTTAAAATACTCCGCTAACCGAACCTCGCGGATAAAATTTTGTACAACTTGATACATTTGAATCATAGTGTTTATCGCATTCTCAAATTTCGATATACAATGCATTACGTCGCCTTTCATGGTAAATTTATCCGACATTTGTTGTATTCTAATTTGAAGCTCTCTCACTTCAATCTGTAATTTCCCCGTATGCCTCACAAGATCGATTTCCGATAAATCCTTCACGTTGGAATATTTTTTCGCAATATTCGTCATATCGGGAATAATGGCGAAAATTTCTCGCTCGTCTTTTTGTATTTTAGCAATATAGTCGCGAAAGTTTTCCAGCTCGTTACTCGCGATGTTTATTTTAGCTTCGTGATTCTTGATTTTACTATAAACATCGGCAGCCACTTCTCCCGCAGTTATAATAGTGGAGGCCGAATTTAAAACGTTTATTTGCTCGTTTAATTTCCTTTCATTGGTGTTTTTGTTTTGCTTCAATATCGATATTTCATTATTCAACAGATCGGTTATTTCTGCCCTTGTCTTTTGCACCCTTTGCACAGTGGTATATCTAGCACTACGCATGGCTACAGGTGTGTTCAGTTCTGCGCGTTTTGTAGCCAGCGTTGTTCTAATGTGGGTTAAATTCGTATAGGAAAATTCATTTTTATGTTTGTCTAGTTCACGTTCTACAGCATCAATCTCATTAGTTAGTTGTCTTTTTTGCTTTTCTATCATTTCCGTGAATTTCGCATTTTGCTTACCCAATGAAGTTGGTAATGTACTGCTATCAATGGCAAACGCCTGATAAGCAGTACTGACTCCTCCAATAGCCACACCTGCGGCTACTCCTACTGGTCCGGCAAAAGCTAAAAATACACTGCTTACTTGCAGGAATCCTAATACGTATTTCAAAGATAGTTGATCCTTTAAACGTTGTAATTCAGTTTTCATTTCATCCTCTTTCTTCTGGGCGTTCGTTTCTAACGTTTTAGCTTCTGCAAGCAGCAATCTGATCGTCTCGTCAGTTTCAACCATCAATCTATCTATTTCTGGTAAAATCTGCGTCATTGTTATCGATGTAGCTCGACTTATTTCTTCTTCGAATATGATTTTAAATCGTGCTACGTGAACATCTCTGTTCACTTCTTTCAACGCTTTGGTATAATCTACTATATGATTTTTGGCGTTCTTTAGATAATTTCTAACATCTATGACTAAATAATCGCCTAGATTATCATCGATGATACCGATTTTACTCAGAATAGCAATACGCAAATAGTTCGATAATTCTTTGTGTTTTTCTCCGCTTTTGTACGAGTTAATTCGTCTGAATAACGATTCGTAAAAATAAGAAAGTAATTTTTTTTTACGCGACCTATCAAACTTGTTGTGCCTTTTGGTAAACTGACGGGTAATTACCCATAGATCTAGATAGGTAGTTGGTGTAGTTGTAGGTATCGATTTACGTTTCTATTCGTTATCGTTACTTATAACGTTATTTGTATATAATAAGTTTGACTGCAGACTTTCCTAGAAATAAGTTGAACTTTGTAAAATACGTTATACGTTATTATTATGTTATATGTTGAATTGAATAAACCGTTAAAAATGTTCCCCGAGTATTTCTTTGAGTTTGAGTTAGATTTTTCTATTTAATTTCGATAATTCGATCTTTTACGTAAATTCGCGTAATTAGAACATTATGGTAGCAAAGTGTCGCGTGGTTCGATGTACGATTTATTGAGCTTTTCTGAACTTTGAATAATGGCTGTCGGTCGTGCACGTGTCGACTAATTAGCTGGGTAGGCCGGTACGATCTCAGAGGTACGTTATTTTGAGTTTATTGGAGTTTTTTGGAGCTGGTTATATTTCTGCGCCAGGAGGCGAGAAATCTGAGTATTTTGCGCTGTTTTACGACTCACGAGTTTGAGTCTGAGTACAAGATCCGTACCCGGCCTAGCCTACTGTTATATACGCATGCCTGCGACGAGAAAGCAAAAGTTCGACGAGTTTCTACGTTCATTAGCAGAGTCCGAAGGTGTCGATTTATCGGAGCTTGAGTCCGGAGAGCTGGTGAAATATAAGCAGAAAGCTACGAAGTTATATAACGAGCAAAAACTTCTCGAAGATACGCCACAAGACGAAGAAGAAGTGATGGCACCTCCGGTCGTTACCCATTATACGCCGCCACCTGTCGAACAATCGCTACTGTTCGAGGGCAAAGATTTTGAGCCCTGGTTTAGGAAAATATGCCTACGTTTAAAGGCTATGAGCTTGTACCATACCCTCGACGAAGATGAAGCCAAACGTGGAACGGCCGACGAGCAGAATCGAGCGATGGAAGTTATAGGCCTACACGTTCATCATAATACGATCACGTTAATCGCCGGTGACAAGCCCTACGAGTTTATCGAGTCAATGAAGAAGAGATGGGCCCAACGTACGGAAGCGCAGGTCTGTCAAATGAAGACTGCGCTGGCCGCTGTTCGATTGACCGATTTCAAGAAGGTCGACGAGTATGCTGACTCGATACGCAAGCAGAGTCGAGACTTGGAAGAAGACGAGAAAGTTTGGCTGGTGAACGGGCTGCCAAACGATACCCGTGGTAATTCGTTGCGTGGTACGTTAACTGCAGCGTTACAGAAAGGAGCGACGGCCGACGAAGTTCGAGAAATCATCATCGCTGGGTATAAAAACGGTGAATCGGCGAATCAAGCGAGTACGTCGAGTTCTGGTCCGGTGATCAAGTCCTCAGCGTTCCAGGCGCAAGAGCAGAGGCCTACGTGTCATCGTTGCAGGCGTCCCGGTCATATGGCACGTTCCTGTTATGCTACGCAACCTGTAAACAGTAATAATGGTATTAATTTTAATCCTAATCGTAATTTTACTAGTAATAATGGTCCTAGACATAGTCCGAATTATCGTGGTAGGGGTAACGGTGGTCAATGGCGCGGTGGAAACGGTCGTGGTGGTCGTGGCGGTCAAGGGTATCGCGGTGGTGGTCAAGGAGGCCAAGGTAATGGTCGTGGAGAAGATCATAGATATCGCGGTGGCGATGTAAGTAAGGCTCAGTGTTTTGCCTGCGGTGAATATGGCCACATCGCTGTTATTTGTCCGACTAATAAAGAAAAGAGCAAGCGTCCCGATGTCAAGTCGACTGCTATGATGGCATGTGAGGGTCGAGGACCGGTGAGCGAGCGTTTCGGTGAGAGTAGTGACTTGGTATGGGTTTTGGACTCGGGCGCGACCAATCATTTTATCAACGACGAGCGTTATCTCGTAGAGTCAGAGGAGATGCACGAGCTAGTGAACACTGCCTTCGAGGGTCAGTTTGTCACCGTAACTAAGATAGGTACGGTAAATCTTCGTCTAAATGGAAAGAGTTATCATATGCGCGGTGTTAAGTTTTCTAGTCAGTTCAAGGCGAACTTACTTTCGACCGAGCGCTTGAGAAATACTGAATGGTCGATCAATTTGGCTGCAGACATCGATCTGTTCGATCCCGCTGGAAATTTTGTCGTGAGAGCGGTACGTAGGGATGGTTTGAACGAAGTACGTTTCCAATATGTGTTAGAGCCGGTCGAGAGCGCGATGACGGTGTCCGAGGAGGCGAAGGTATGGCACCGACGACTCGGGCATCCGAGCGATAAAGTGTTGAATCAGATTGAGGGTCTTCCATCGAATTCCGGTCTGTCGATGACCAACTGCGATGTCTGCGCGAAAGCCAAGCTGTGCAGGAACCCCTGTAACGACGAAAGACATGTAGTGGATCGTGTACTAAAGCTCGTACACACAGACGTTATAGGTCCATTGCCTCAGTCGGTTGAGGGTGACCTATACGTTCTGAATTTGTTAGACGATTTTACTCATTTTAACGTGTCGTATATTATGAAAGCTCGGAGCGATGTAGGTTGGTGTTTTGACGACTACGTTAAGCGTGCCGAAGCCATTCAGAGCGTGCAAGTAGCGTACCTCCGTTGTGACAACGCATTGGAGTTTGTTAAAGGAATGTTTTCGAGGATATGTCAAGAGAGAGGTATCACCATGGAACGCTCGGAAGCGTTCTTGCATCAACACAACGGTAAAGTGGAGCGTTTCAATCGTTCGCTCATGGATAAGACCCGAGCTCTTTTGTTCGAGGCGCGTATGCCTCAAAAGTACTGGTGTTTCGCTGTTGAAGCAGCAAACTGTTTGTTAAATAGTTTACCTACCCGAGCACTTGACGACAAACGAACTCCGTATTCTCTTTGGCGTAAGAAGCCAACAAAGTACCAGTACTTTCGAATCTTCGGTAGTAAAGCGCAAGTCTTCGTTCATCCAGAACAGCGCAAAAAGCTCGACGAACGTACCAGGCGCGCTCAGTGGGTTGTTGTAGGGTTCACTGAAACCGGTTACAAGTTATTAAATATCGAGGACGATAGTACGCAGGTGTTTTCACACGTACGTATCGACGAAAGTTCTAAGTACGGTGACCTAGTCACTTGGGTAGCGAATGAAGATCGATATATTGAAGAGCACGAATACGTACCGAGAGAGACAGTGATGCTAGCGGCCGGTGAGCCCGAGCTTACGTTCGAGGAGGCGACGTCCGGTGCTGATCGTGATAAGTGGCGCGTCGCTATGAATGAGGAACTCTGTAATCTTGAGCGAATGGGTACCTATGAATTGGTCGAGGAACCTGTTGGAGCGAAAATTCTTGGCGTTAAATGGGTCTATCGAAAGAAAGATAATAATACGTATAAAGCTAGGCTCGTTGTCTTAGGCTATCAAGAGGGAAAAGTGTTCGAAGCGTTCGATATATTCTCTCCTGTCGTCCGAGCAGACACCATCAAAGCTCTCATAGCGCTAGCGGTCAAGTATGGATGGCGTATTCGCCACGTAGATATAAAGGGAGCTTTTCTATATGGAAAGTTACCTTATACGGTGTTCGTTAAATTGCCCAAGGGCTTCTACTATCGCGGTCGATTCAAAAGCCCCGTGTGGAAACTTATCCGAGCGCTGTACGGGTTAAAAATCTCTCCGGTGACGTGGTTCAATGAGCTTGCTCGTATTTTAGCGAAAATTGGCCTTAAAGCCACTGTGTTCGACGCTACTATTTTCATCTTCGAGGGCGATGCACTTCGGTGTATTCTCGCTATATACGTCGACGATCTGTTTATCACCGGATGGGACGATGAATTCATTTCGAGAGTTATCGACCTATTGAAGAAAAATTTTGAAGTAAAAGATCTCGGTGATATAAAGAAATATCTCGGTGTAAATATTATACGTACCTCTGAGGGTTTTACTATCGATCAGTGCGACTATATCGAGTCGATTGTTGAGCGTTTTAACTTGGTTGATGCTGGTAGTTCTCCTTCTCCTTTCGAAGACTTCGGTTTTCAAAAGGCAAATATTGATTGGTCTCTTGAGTCGCAGGTACAGTCAATGATTGGTTCGTTATTATACGTAGCTTCGTGGAGTCGACCTGATATTACCTTCGCGGTTAATTTTCTTTCTCGGTACCAAACGAAGCCGTCGTCGAAGTTAGTGATAGCCTGTAACAGAGTTATAACATATTTGAAAGGTACCGCGAACTTCAAGCTAAAGTTCACTGCGTGTGAGCCGAAGCTACTTACCGCATTTGTCGACGCTGATCTGGCCGGCGATACGTCGGATTACAAGTCTACGTCTGGGCTAATTCTTTTTCTGTTCGGTAGTCCAATCGTATGGCGTGCGAAGAAACAAAACTGCGTAGCGGTATCGTCTGGCGAGTCCGAATACGTTGCGCTGTCTCAATGTGTTTGCGAAGTTCGAGCAATACGTAATTTGCTCAGCGTGCTCGGTTTTCCATTACCACCGACTCTTGTTCTTTGCGATTCTACGGCTGCTGCGGGTATGGCGAAAACCCCTGAAACATCGAAAACTCGCCATATAAACTTGTGTTTTCATAATACAAGAAATGCTTGGTCGAACAGAGAGATAGATATAGTTAAAGTCGACGGCAAGATCAACTTGGCAGATGCGTTCACGAAGCCTCTACCTGCCAAAAAGCTCGGTGATTGTTTTCAGCTTCTTTTCGATCGGTAGATTCGTTTGTTCGGTGATTTAGTCACTTTGTAGTGTGAATTTTGCTGTGATTTTGCTCGTTGAATTTTTTTCGTCGTCTACTTAACGTCTATCCAGTGTTTAGGTCTCTATTTTATTGTTTTTTATTAATTATTTTAATTTATTTTATCGTGTGTTTTACCTTGTACGTAGCCGGCCTTCTGAGTGAAATTTTTCGTAGATTATCTGTCAACTATACGTACAGATCGTAGTACGGTATACGCTCGCCGGAAACTGTTTTATCGTGTATTTTAGCACTTATTTTACCCGCATTTTATATTTTATTATTTTAATCATGTTTTAATTTATTTTGTTAATTATTTAATCGGTTTTTATTCGAGAAAAGTTGAACTGTTGAGATTCTACGGTGTTTACGTTTTAGTGCTATTGTTTATTCGCTTTAGGCGAGAGTTTTGTAGTACGTGCAAGTCAGTGTTACCAACGCTTCCAAAAGCCACGTGAAAAAATTAGTTTTTCTAGATTTCTAAATAATTTTTTAGGAGGCGTGTTGTGCCTTTTGGTAAACTGACGGGTAATTACCCATAGATCTAGATAGGTAGTTGGTGTAGTTGTAGGTATCGATTTACGTTTCTATTCGTTATCGTTACTTATAACGTTATTTGTATATAATAAGTTTGACTGCAGACTTTCCTAGAAATAAGTTGAACTTTGTAAAATACGTTATACGTTATTATTATGTTATATGTTGAATTGAATAAACCGTTAAAAATGTTCCCCGAGTATTTCTTTGAGTTTGAGTTAGATTTTTCTATTTAATTTCGATAATTCGATCTTTTACGTAAATTCGCGTAATTAGAACATTAAAACTGATCCGAATCGTGTAATTCGTTAACAACGAATATTTCATTACGTAACCGAATACACTGACTCTCTAAATTGTACAACTCGTTAACCAACGTCGACATATTATAATACTCGTGAGTATTATTTTCTAGTAAATCGTGAAAATGTTCTATACGTTTTTCATTTACAGGTATTTGGTAATTTATCATATCTTCTCTCAAATACTTTTTATAATCGTTTATCGTCGAAATGAACGCTGAAAAAGATACAGTTTCTGAGTTGCTGGTATTTGGTTCTATAGAACCATTAATTCCAGGAATACCTTTAACACACGGCATAAAATTAGTACTATTTTCCACGGTATAGTAAGCCACTGAAAAACAATCGCCGACAACGCATTTAGTTTCCGTGGAAAATAGCACATCGGTGATATTTGCTGGCTTTCCTGCATTTCCTGCTCGTCCTCCTGCACCACCAGGTCCTACGTTTCCACTTTTATTCGATATAATAATATTAGGAATGGCTTCATTTCTGATGAGCGGCATGAAGAAGACACCTGGTTGTCCACCAAATCCACCTTCACCCCCAGCTCCGCCATTACCACCATGAGTACAATTCTTTTGGGGATACACTCTGTATTCGTTGATTTGCAATGTTTCTCGTGTACCTTTTCCCTCTTTAAGTTTACGTATTAAATTCAATTCGAGACTGTGTGTAATTCCATCCTCGCCATTTCCGCCATCACCTCCTTCTTGCCCTGGGCCACCATCTCCTCCGTTAGCCGAAATCGTCAGTTGCTCAGCATTTATGAAAATTTCACCAATACCCAAAAAACTTGCCGCAGAATTTCCAGGTAATCCAGGTTTACCATCTGTTCCATTATTACTCGGATACAAGCCATCAAGTGCTTTTGTTCTTTCATGAGCACTGCCGGGTAATCCGTCTAAGATTATTTTTTGTTCAATTCGAACATCCCAAATTGGCGCCATAATGGAAAGTTGAAATTTCGCGCCAGTTTTATTCAAACTCGCATCGACGAATACTTTGTTGAATGCAAACACCTCCATAATTTCAACCGGTTTCGAGCATTTCGATTCCGAATTAACGATATCGCTGAATTTCACATATCGCCCTTTCAGCACCAACTTTCCAGGGTTCTTAGGATCACACGACAAGTCCGACGAATACTGTAACGTGTAATTCAATACTCTATCCAAGGCATTCAACTTGAAACCATCGAGATTTATATTTTCTAAAAGAGCGTATTCGCCATCTTTTTTCGCACATTCTTTAAAAAACGACCGTAATTTACTACGTATTGATGTCTGATCATCTTCGTTTACATTTATACTCGGAAGAGCTTTTTTACACGTCGTGATATTTTTCTGCACGTCGTAATGCGACAAACTATCGTAAATAATCAACAGGAAATTGTACCATTTATGAGACTCATTCAGATAGTCGATGGCGGTTGTCAGCTCTTCGAAACAATTGCCTTTAAAGCGACGATGAGTAATTTGATCGATATTGAAACTCTGTAAAAACGATAAGAAATGCGTGTAAGACTTGATATCGTTTAGAGGAAAATTACGTAAATTGACGGTGCTTTTGTCGACCAGTTCTACGCATTGTTCGATACTCAAATTATTCGCCGATTGCTGCGCCTTCGAAAGTCCCGCGTGCGTTTCGTATAATTCGTCGTGTAACTTTGTCACATCGTAAATGTTGTTTTCCTTCGTAGAAGTCAGCGATATAATATTTTGTCCGATTTGGCGAATAACAGCGTATATGTTGGTATTCATTTTCAGCGTAAGGTTATTGAGATTACTCTTCGCTTCAGCAGATAGCACGTAGTTGAAATCGTTGTCGGCGATTTTGGTAAACTCGAGTTCGCGTATCATTTGTTCGATTCGGCCTTTTCCATTTTGTACCAAAGGAATATTACTGTAAGGTCCGCCTTGATCGGGCATTCTAAAAAGTCCTATTCTCGTATATTCGTCGTTGATTTTAGTCAGAATTATAGATGTGAACGACAACGCTTTCGTGTAGAAGGCTTTTTCCTCGTAAGATGAAACCGTTTGCGATTGATTTCGCAGAAAAGACTGCACTTCTGTTTGAATGAAATCAGCAACGCTGTTGATAACTTGCTCGTTGGAAGCTTCCGCGTCGTCGGGATATTTGGGTACTTTCGATACCACAATACCAATACTATCCTTGAACTTGTTTATATCGGTAAGAAATTCGCATACGTAAGTTAAGAAATTCGTAAAAGCGGTCCGATCAGCTAACGATTTTACACTATCGTAATTTACAAGGAAAATTAATTTAACTCGTCGAGTTTTATATATAACTCCTTTGGACGCGTAAGTCGTTGCTATATTGTACTTCGTACCTCGGGTGTCTACAAATCCGGGAAAATCGTAAAAAACCGCCTTTGTCGACGCGTTTGTATATAATTTTGGGAACACCGTCGCCGATAAGAGGGTATTTGTACCGATAGAACGATCAGTATCTTCCATAACATACAGCTTGAGGCTTCCATTTGTTTTTCGTACCGACATTAGTTTGTTATTGTCTTGCGTCATCCATTTTGCGAACGGTGTTTTTCCAACTCCGCTGATACCAAGAATTAAAATCGCGTCTTTCGTTGTGCTGTTTTGAATAATTTGATCTGCCTGTCGAATGAGACTCAGGGTTTTATTGATTGTTGCGTCGGAGTCGTCAGGAATTGTTTGTGCAACTGCAATAAAAAAATATACACGAGTGTAAATCATACAGTTCGAACGCGAATCGCCAAAAGAAGGCCTAAGTTCGTCCATTTTTGCTCACAGGCAATGACCAGGGCTCGTACTCGGACACGTTCTGATTATGATAGGATACTCAAGTTTTCTTCTTTTTTTTTTTACAAATTTTTCCAAAATTCAATTGTTTTATACCTACTTACATCTTGAAGAAGGCTAAGTCAAACCCCCCCCCCCCGCCAAGAACGATTTTTTTAAAGGGTGTCTACACCAAAATTTCAAAATACGAGTACTAAAATCAAGACTTTTGGCAGGATGTTTTTTAAACACTTCGGATTTCTCAAGAGGGGGAGGGGGTGGGCGAGAATTTCTGCCTTTAAACACCGCAAGATTTTTTTCAAGCAAACGGATGTCGAAAATATAATTTTATTAGGTATTTCAATTTTTCATTTTATTTTCACTTTTGAGGTTCTTTGCTAAATGTAAAGAAATTGGACGAAAAAAAAAAACTTTTTACAACATGACAAATTTTTAAAAATACACAAAAATTGAATGCAAACTTTGAACGAGTTTTGTGAAAAAAATTCCAATTTTTCGAAATAGGTAAATCGGCGAGTTTCAAAGTGAAATTATAGTCCGGCATATGACAATAGGAGTAATTGCACCCCCCCGCCGATCCTCCGGGACAACATTTTTCTTAAAGGGGACATCCTAAGGAACATTTTAATGCAAAGTTGCCAAAAAAAAAAGTTGACCTTACTTACAAAATAGCGGCCATTTTGATTGACAGGTCAGCCGAAATGGCAGATTTTGCGTTTTAACATAGGACTTGCACAAACTTTTTCAAACTTTACAAAGGTAGATCGAAAGATCATGCAAAAATTTATCACCTGTCCAAATTTCAAGTGCTAAAGTGCGTTTTTCGATTTTTGGTGAATTTTTGAAAATCGAATTTAGGCCAAAAATGAGGGAAAAAATCAAAATCTTACCAAATTGACCAAGAAAGCTGAAATTTGGGATATACCTTATTTTCGACATACCAAATCGACTGGAAACGGTTTCAACCCGTTTTGAGCAGTTCTGGAGCCTCCAGCAGATTTTTGAAACTCGAAATTCCCACAAAATTCTGTAGCGTTTAGCGCATCTAACTATTAATACACAAAACTTGGAGCCATTTGGTACCTTTTGCGCCGATTGTACGGCCGTTTTTGGTTTTTGCGAATTAATTTTGACGTTTAGAAACCTCCTTACCTGAGCGAATGCCTTCGAATCTTTTTGAAAATTTACATTTTTCCAAAAAAATTGTAATTAAAAAATGGTTGGATTTTGGAATCAGGAGAATGTTTTGGTTTTCGATCACGAAAATAGATCCGCAGTACCTCCATCATTTCGAAACCTTGGAAACAATTAACATCAATGAAACCTTCAAACCTTGGGCTAGGTTGTGTGACGTCATACGAAGACATTTTTTTCGTTTTTGAAAAGATGATGATAAATGAAAATTGAAAACTGAAAAAGTTGAAGAGACTTTGTTGAATGAGAGTAATGAGACTTCTATCAATATTAAATCTAATTAAATTTTTCAAATCATCGTCAATTTGTCATACATCAATTCAATACATCATTTCTCGAAAATAATGCAGAAAAGATGTTGAACAAAAAATGAAAATGAATACCTACATTCCGAAAATCGGCGTAGATGTTAATATATTGATATTTAACAAATCATGAAAATATGCACATTTTTCAACAGAAAACAACTAAAATACATATAATTATGTGTAAAGAGGCAGTGCTTTGTCCAGAAGCATCATTTTGCAGATTTAAATAAAACTATAACTAAGTAAGATTTTTTACATGACCTTTGACTTGAGCAGTTGAGCTCAGCTCACTGTCTGTACGACTTTTTTGAACTTCTTAGTTCTTTTCGAGAATAAATATGTGAGTATACATATATAGTGAGCAAATAAATTGACCTATTTTTTTTTTGTTCGCAGTTCACATCCCTGGATTAGCTTACAAAAAATAAAAAATTCGTAATTTTTTTCGTGCATTTTTTTTCATTTAGGCAATTGATTTAAAAATTTTTAAAAAAACACCAACGAATTCATAAGAGAAACCCCTGATTAAAAAAAATATTAGTGGTTTCAAAATACCCCATGATATTTTCATTTGAAACCATTGGTTTTTTTTACTAGGGAATGCGAATGATCATAATTATATTCATCAATTCATCTCAAATACTCAAATTTGATAGAAATGATGGTGATTTACAAAAACAGTGAAAAACATCAACTTTTTCTATAACTGGACAGCTGACAGCTGGAAAGAATTGTCAAATGACAATGACAACTGACCCATTTATAGGCTTAGGTTAAGGGTTCTGCTTAGTGCTTCAGATTTTTTTTTTGATAAAATTTTCTTATTACTTATGGAATGGTATAAAAAAATTATGGGGTCCAGGTACTCTATAGAAGGATTTTGAGTAAAAAGAATCAAACTTCTTCAATTCTCCACTTGGAAATTTTTTTCCCATTCTCCTGCAGTCCTGCATATAGCCAAGTTCAAGAGTATTTTGTTTGAATTATTGAAATTATGAAATTAACTTCTAACAAATATGAAATAATGGAGAAATGATTGACACGAAATTCATTATTTTCACAATGACGTCATGTATCTACATTTTATGTAGAATTTGTTGCGGAATTATCCGCAACTGGTCGACTTGTATGTACGTAATCGAATAAAGATAACATTTATCTCACGTTGATGTATAGTTACAATGTATGTAATAATCAGTATTAAAGTGTTCGTTGTAACTATCGTACGTTCTTTAGCTCACAAAGTGGCGACCGTGACGAGATAATTTTTATTCAGCAAAAAACCTGTATATTTCAACGTTTTTTGGTGAAAATTTTTGCAATTTTTTGCGTATTTTCGCGCGTAATAACATTTTTTGAGTATTCTGGTGTGTTTAGAGAATTTTTGAGTATATTCGCGTGTTTTTTACGGTCGTTATCGGCGGATTTGTGCACGATTTCGTGTTGTGACGTTCTACACATTTTTATCGTTTGTTGTGCTTTGCAAAGATGACTGTTGGAACTCCGTCTACCGCTCCTGCCTCTGCACCTGTTAAGCTACGTATTGCTCCTTTTTCCGAAACCTCTCCAGATTTATGGTTTTCTGCGGCACATGCAATTTTCGCCGCCAACGACGTCAAGGATGAAAAGACAAAGTTTTCTCATCTTCTACAGAGTTTAGATATTGCTCAATATGAACGAATTAGTTCAATCATAAAGAGTTCTGAAACTCTTGCTACGCCATACTCAGACGCGAAGACGAAGTTACTAGAGGCGTATGGTGATTCTGAGGAACGAAAGTTGCAAAAACTCCTCAATTCCCACACATTAACCGAAACGAAACCTACTCGTATTCTCGACCAGATTCGCACGTTGGCTGGTAACTCCTTTTCGGATAGTGCAATTAAGGAGATGTTTTTATCAAAAATTCCCATTCAAACTAGAATGGCAGTGACATCCAGTCTCTCGTTACCACTCGACGAGCTTGCAAAGCAGACTGAGACGATTATGGATTTGCAGTTAGCGAGTGGCATGTTGAGCCAAGGTTCATCGGTGTTTTCCTTGATGGCAAACTCTACCATGCCATCTACGAGCAGTACATTTACCCCTTCAACGTTACCCACATCGGCAACTGCACATACACAGTGCTGTGCAGCTTCAGCACCTCAAACTGCCACGTTACCTGCATCGGCAACTGCACATACACAGTGCTGCTCAGCTTCAGCACCTCAAACTGTCGACTCTTTGCTACTAGCTGCCGTTACCGAGCTGACGAAGCAAATCGCTGCTATGAACCGCAGTCGCTCAAGGGATAGATCGAATTCGAGTCACAGTGGCAGAGATCGTTCACGTTCACGTCGCCGTTCTCCATCACCATACCATTCTCGTGATCTATTTAATGGTAAATGCTGGTACCATGACAAATGGGGAAATAATGCGCGTAAATGTTACGCAGGTTGCAGTGAATATAAAGAAAATTCTTCGGAAAACTAGCAGAGGGGACACGTAAAGCAGCGATACAGTCCCCCAGCTGCGCCGAAGCTGCCGATACCTCTCATACTAATTCACCTCGTCTATTCATACGCGATAAAAAATCTGGCTCGTTATTTTTGGTGGATAGTGGTTCTGATATTTCGATTTTGCCTCGCAACTTCCTGCCAAAGCGTCATTGTGCCAGAGAAAAATATCAGTATAAACTTACCGCAGCTAATGGCAGTAAAATAGACACCTTCGGTACAGAGGTGGTTACGGTGGACTTTGGCATGTTAACTACGTACTCTTGGAATTTCGTCTTTGCAGACGTCACAATGCCAATTTTGGGTGCAGATTTTTTGTCATATTACCATCTGCTACCTGATACACGTCGCAAGCGCCTGTTCGATGGGAAATTATTATTGAGTGCGCAATGCCAAGCAGTTGAAACGTCTCAGGCCAGTGTTAATCTAGTCAATGGTGAGTTGCCTGATGGCCCTTTAGGCGACCTCTTTCGAAAGTACCCCTCACTGTTGCGCCCACCTCAGTACCATGCAAGTCCTCCTCACGATGTCCTTCATTTCATTGAGACGCATGGACCACCAGTGTACCAAAAACCACGAAGAGTTCAGCCACAAATTGCCAAACAGATCAGAGCTGAGATGGATGCCCATCTTGAGTCCGGCCTAATCAGTCATTCCAAGTCACAATGGGCTTCTCCAGTGGTACCTATTCGAAAAAACGGCAAAATTCGAATAGCTGGTGACTACAGGTTGTTGAATTCGTGTACATTGCCTGATCGTTACCCATTGCCTGATATGCGCGATTCTACTCAGAGTCTGTTTGGAAAAAAGGTATTTTCAAACCTTGATCTCGTTTGTGCTTACTTCAACATACCCATCTACCCTCCTCATCGCCCTAAGACTGCATTATCATCATGTGCCGGATTTTTCGAGTATAATCGGATGCCGTTGGGCTTACGAAACGCGCCTGCCACCTTCCAGAGGTTTATTCGTTCGATCTTAGGCGATCTACCTTTCGTTTTCATCTACTTAGATGATATTTTGGTTTTCTCAGATTCTGTAGAGGAGCATTATCGTCACCTTGAGATTATTTTTGCAAGGTTGGCGAAGTATGGCCTTAGTATGAACATAAAAAAATCTACATTTTGCGCTCCAGAGGTTTGCTTCTTTGGGCATTGTGTGACTCAAGATGGTTATAAGCCGACAGAGGAACGTATTGCTTACCTCAGCAAATTGCAACGCCCAAAGACGATAGAGGCGCTGCGCAGCGTAATTGGCACATTCAATTTCTACCGTGAGTTCAAGCTGCAGGCTGCTGAGGTCCTCGCCCCCTTGAACACAATTTTAAAAGGTCGAACGAAGCGGAAAGATATAACCCTGGTAAAATGGACCCCCGAGCTGACAAAAGCATTCGAAGATGCCAAAACCCTGTTCTCTACATTTACATTGTTGCACTACCCTCGAGAAGATGCTGTTTTGGTGTTGACTGCGGATGCCTCAGGCACTGCAGTTGGTGCGGCCCTTGACCAGATTACGAAAGATGGTACCAGAGAACCGTTAGGGTTTTTTTCGCGAAAATTGGATGAACGTGAGCAGCTGTGGCCCACCTATGATCGAGAATTATATGCTTTGTTCCTGGGTGTTGAGCATTTTGAACACCTCATCGAGGGTAGACGCTTGGTTTTGGCAACGGACCACAAGCCACTGCTGCCTATTTTTCAAACTCAAAAACACATAAAACTGCAGCGTAGGTCCAGACAAGCCCATTACCTCTCACAGTTCACTAGTGAGATTGTGCATATCTCCGGGGTTGACAACGTTGTGGCCGATGGTCTGAGTAGGCCAGAAGTAGACTCAGTTACAGTCAACAAGCGGTTTGGTTTCACCCTGGAGGAATTTGCTGAAGCACAGAGGTTGGACAAGGACATGGAGTGGATCCGCCAAAATGGCCTACATGACCACCAAATTGGCGAGCTGTTCGATAAAGATGGTAACAGTGTGCTTTGTTCATTATTTCGAGGCAAGCACAGGCCACTCGTCCCTAAAGCACTTCACCAAACGGTTTTTCAAAAAATACATAATGTGGCGCATCCTGGGCTGAAGGCCACTCAACGTTTGATAGCTGATCGATACTATTGGCCTGGATTAAAGAAAGACGTTCGTGTTTGGCACTGTGCCTGTGAACCATGCCAACGCAGTAAAATTACAAGGCATACTAAAGCTCCAGTTGGTGTGTTTCCACCTAGTGACAGATTCGAGCACCTACATATGGATATCGTTGTATTGTCTGCCACTCCTGATGGCTACAGATACCTGTGCACCTTTGTAGATCGCGCAACACGCTGGTTAGAGGTTGTACCACTTCGTGATATTTCTGCAGAGACTGTGGCGAGAGCCTTTGTTGAGCAGTGGGTGGCTAGGTATGGCGTACCTGCGTACTTGACCACAGATCGAGGCAGCCAATTTACGTCTGCGCTATTTTCTCAAGTTTCCACACTGCTGGGCTCACAGCAAGTCAAAACTGTTGCATATAACCCCCGTGCCAACGGAATGGTCGAGCGCATGCATCGCCGATTGAAAGATGCACTCAAATGCAGAGGTGGAAATTGGCTCACTATGCTACCGGCAGTTTTATTGGGTTTACGCTTGTCACCTCGAGATGATACTGGTGGATCATGTGCGGAAATGGCATTTGGTCGTACATTGAGATTGCCAGGCGAAATTTTCGAAAATTCTGAGCATATTGCAGATACTTTCTCATATGTCTCCGATCTGCGTAATGCTTTCCGACGTATCCGCCCTGCACCAGTCCGAAAAAGACACACTGACGTGTTTGTACATCCGGATTTGAAGTCCTGCGATCGTGTGTATGTACGTGTTGATCGTGTCAAAATGCCGCTCGAGGCACCTTACCAGGGGCCATACCTCGTCATAAAACGCACCCCAAAGTGGTACCTGATCGATGTCAATGGTAAGCAGGATTCGGTCAACATTGATAGGTTGAAGCCTGCGTATTCATTGGTTAGTGATAATGCCGACAAAGGGCCTGATTTGCCACAGAAATATATTGTGAGAGGTTACGATGTCAAGCAGGCAGAGGAGGAAACGTTGAGGAACACCAAAGCGAACCGAAAATCGATTTATGTCCGAAGTCAGGCTCGATCCATTCCCCTCTCTCCTGCCTCAACGCCTCTCCCTCCATCGCCAGATCCTACGCAGCCACGTACTCGAAGTGGTAGGGCCATACGGAAACCTGTGAGATTTGGAGATGGTTGTTGCTAGATTATTTATACTTCTATGTTTTAATTTGTATTTTATTTGCTGATTTTTTGCCTAATTTTATTCTTTTTTTATGATCGAAAAAATTTTTTTAATTTGAAATTGTCGTTTCCCTCTTTTAAATAAAGTTACCATTAGTTTTAAGTTGTATAGTATAGTCGAAAAAAAAAAAAAAAAAAAAAAAAAAAGGGGGACGCTTGTAGCGTTTAGCGCATATGTACGTAATCGAATAAAGATAACATTTATCTCACGTTGATGTATAGTTACAATGTATGTAATAATCAGTATTAAAGTGTTCGTTGTAACTATCGTACGTTCTTTAGCTCACAATTCCATCAAATTGGTGTTGTAAAGCTAAAATTCATTCTAAAAACTAGTTTCAATACGCTACGAAGTACTACGGGTGAATTTCAAGTTGTTTTGGAGCCTCCAGCGACTTTTTGAAAATTCCTGAAGCCTCCAGCAGATTTTTGAAACTTTAAATTTTCAGAAAATTTCATCAAATAGAGATGGAAAGCTGACATTTACTCTACACTCCAATTTTAACACCCTCTGAAAACGACTTCTGGATTTATAGTCATTTTAGAGCCTTCAACGACTTTTTTGAAAATTATTGGAGCCTCCAGTAGATTTTTGAAACTTGAAATTTCCCCAAAATGTTATCAAACCAAGATGGAGAGTCGAAATTCATTCTGCACACTAATTTCAATACGCTACGAAGTTGACTGCTGGTGAATTTCAAGTCTTTTTGGAGCCTCCAGCAACTTTTTGAAAGGTTGTATGACGTTTTTTTGGAAAATTGAAATTTCCTAAAAGTAGCTGGAAGCTTCAAAACCATTTGAAACCACCATGTAGTCTGCGAAGTAAATTTCAGCTTGCAAACTCCATTTGATAAATTAATGTTGGAGAAATTTCAAGTTTAAAAAATCTTCTGGCGGCTCCAGTAATTTTCAAAAAAGTCGCTGGAGGCCCTAAAATGACTTGAACCCACCTGAAATCGTCTTCAGAGGGTGTTAAAATTGAAGTGTGCAGTAAATTTCAGCTTTCCATCTCCATTTGATGAAATTTTGTGAAAATTTAAAGTTCCAAAAATCTGCTAGAGGCTCCAGTAATTTTCAAAAAAAGTCGCTGGTGGCCCTAAAATTACTTGAATCCACCTAAAGTCGTCTTCCGAGGGTGTTAAAATTGGAGTGTAGAGTAAATTTCAGCTTTCCAGAATTGGAGTGTAGAGTAAATTTCAGCTTTCCATCTCCATTTGATGAAATTTTGTGAAAATTTAAAAGATTCAAAAATCTGATGGAGGTTTCAGGAATTTTCAAAAAAGTCGCTGGAGCCTCCAAAACGACTTGAAATTCACCTGCAGTACTTCGTAGCGTATTGAAATTAGTTTTTAGAATGAATTTTAGCTTTACAACTCTAATTTGATGGAATTTTGTGGGAATTTCGAGTTTCAAAAATCTGCTGGAGGCTCCAGAACTGCTCAAAACGGGTCGAAACCGTTTCCAGTCGATTTGGCATGTCGAAAATAGGGTATATCCCAAATTTCAGCTTTCTTGGTCAATTTGGTAAGATTTTGATTTTTTCCCTCATTTTTGGCCTAAATTCGATTTTCAAAAATTCACCAAAAATCGAAAAACGCACTTTAGCACTTGAAATTTGGACAGGTGATAAATTTTTGCATGGTCTTTCGATCTACCTTTGTAAAGTTTGAAAAAGTTTGTGCAAGTCCTATGTTAAAACGCAAAATCTGCCATTTCGGCTGACCTGTCAATCAAAATGGCCGCCATTTTGTAAGTAAGGCCAACTTTTTTTTTGGCAACTTTGCATTAAAATGTTCCTTAGGCTGTCCCCTTTAAGAAAAATGTTGTCCCGGAGGATCGGCGGGGGGGGGGTGCAATTACTCCTATTGTCATATGCCGGACTATTAGTAATATCTACTTAAAGTAACAATTTTGTCATCGCGACAGGTACGAGTATAATATTCTGCTTAACATTCATATGAGGATGACGTATATTTTGATTTCTCCAACAAGTTTGGAATTTTTTCAGTACTTCGAGAGACATAAAAATAATGTTTTTTTGTGTGATGAGTTACTCATCATAAGGAGTTCAATATTTTGCTTCAAAATTTCAAAATTCAAATGATTTTTGAAATTTTGAAAAATTTGAAATTGAAAAAAAAGCAAACGAGACTGAGTGAAGCGAGGCCAAAAGCTTTCAAAAATTCATATTTTGAGAAGTAAAAAAAAAAAAAAGCTTCTTCAAAAGTATGCAGGGAGGGTATAGAAAATTTGAACGACATTTGGGAAAAAAATATACAAATTTTTCGAAATAGAACGGCGAGTTTCAAAGTAAAATAAGTGAGAGTTAGAATAACAATTTTGCTATTTGAAAGGTCAAAGGTGTAATTTTGCCCAATATTCCTAAAACGAATGAAAATTTCAATATATCCTTCAAGTGTGGAATATCTAAAAATGAAAAAAGATGTTTTTTTTTTCTAAGGTGAATTACGAATGAGAAGTTTTTTTGCTTCAAAATTTTGAAATACATAGTCGGGGAGCCCACTCAAGGATAAATTGCACCCCCCTGTCGATCCTCCGGGACAACTTTTTTCTTAAAGGGGGAGTCCTAAGGAACATTTCTAGCCCTTGTACTCAAAAAAAAAGTGGCCCTACTTACAAAATGGCGGCCATTTTGATTGACAGGTCACAGGGTATCTAACGGATTTTTTTTTGAAAAAATCACTACCTTTTCACTACTTTTTTCACTACCTTTTTTCAACCAAATTTTTAGAATGCCATCCACTCGACCGCCCCCCCTCCCCCCACACAAAAAATTAACAAAGTCAAATTTTTAACAAAAAAAAAATTTTTTTTAAATTGAAACTGGAAGAAAATTTGTATTAATTTTAATCAAAATTATTGAAAAAAACAATACAAATGAACGAGCTTATTACATTCGTTTTAAGACAAGGTGTAAAACAAAATTTCAAAATAAAAAATCAGGACTTTAGCAGGACATTTTTCAAACACTAGAGATTTTATAAAAAAAAAAAGGAGCCGGGGGGAGGCAAAATTTTACATTAGAATTTTTCGCTTTTAGTTTTCCAATGCATGTCTTCAACATCACAAGATTTTTTCAAGCAAGCGGATGTCAAAAATATTATTTTATCATTTCAATTTTTGATTTTTTTTCACGTTAAGAGTTCTTGCTCATGTAATGAAATTGGGCGAATAAAAACTTTTTTTTAACCAACCAAATTTTTAATTTCGAGAGGGAGGTACATACATATATGTAAAAAACGATGATTTTTAGTGTGATGAATTAGTTAAATTATAAGAAGTTTATTACTTTGTTTCAAAATTTTGAAATTCAAATGATTTTTTTTTGAAAAATTCAAAATTGAAAAAAAAGCAAACGAGCCCGAGCGAAGCAAGGGCAGAAGCTTTAAAAAATGCATGTTTCGAGAAGTGAAAAAAAATTTCTTCATGCAGGAAGGAGTTAATTTTTTTGATTCAAACTTCGAACATTTCTTGAATTTGAACAATAGTTTTTTACGGGGAAAAAGAGCAAACAGCCCGAGCGAAGCGAGGGCAAAAGCTCTCAAAAATGTGTAATTCAAGCTCTAAAAAAGTCGACAAATGAGCTCTTTTCTACGGAATGAAGATCGAGAAAAAGGAACGAATTGGAATTTTTTCATTTTTTCACTACCTTTTTAACAAAATTCACTACTTTTTCACTACTTTCACTACTTTCACTACTTGCACTACCTGTTAGATACCCAAGGTGTCTAACAAAATCTGAAAACTAAAAAGAAGGACTTTTGAAGGACCTTGGAAGGACCTTTTGGAAGGACATTTTTAAAATTAAAAATGCACCTATTGACCCCCCCTCTCATTCATTTTTACAAAATTGCCAAAAAAAAAACAACTTCAACAATTTATATTTAATTTTTAGAAGAAACAAAAAAATTAAAAATATGCATTCAAAATAGACCTGATAAATTTCTTGTCTAATGACTACCAAATGCAAAAAACAAAATTCCGTACTTTTTTCCTATTTTTTTAATTCGACATATTTTCAAGTTATACTTTGTCACGCCTCACGTACCCTCGCTTACTTTTTAGACATCAAAATTGAGTAAGGGAAACTATTTTGATGAACAATTTTAATATCAGAGATGGTACTCAAATTTTTCTCAAAAAAATGACTTTACTAACCAAAAAGTAATCAAAAAAGTGACTAAAAAATTTTTAATGTAATAAAAAGGAGCTGAGCAAAAAACTTTCCACACAAAACATTACATTTTATTTTCAAAGGCGTGACGAAACGATACGTGGTGGGAGATGGAGAGGGGGTGAGATTGAGACATTCTTTCAATTTTTCTCGCTAGATTTTCCCAATTCTTTACTCCAAACTCCCTCCTCCCCACCAAGATTTTTTCCAAAGAATAGGCCAGATGTGGTTCGAACCATTTTTTAAAAAGGGAAGTTGAAAACGAAAATGTCGAATAAAAAATTTATTTGAACTTTTCATTGATTCGGTTATGTTTTTGGAATTTCTCAAGTTGATTTTTCCATTCTAGGAAATGTTTGAAAATTGTTGTAGTAAAATTGCAATTTGACCGAGCGAAGCGAGGGTGAAAGCTGTGAAAAATTGATAATTCAAAACGTAAAACATCATTTTTTATGCAAAAAGTTGATTTTCATAGCTTCAAAATTTACAAATTTTAAAAGTTTTCAGAAAATTTTATAGGTATTTATTATAGCTAGAAATATTAATAGACGCCCGAGCGAAGCGAGGGCAAAAGCTTTCGAAAATTCACGATTCCTGAGTAGTAAAACAGCATTATTTTTAATTTGAGGAGTCATAGGTATTTTTCTACCCTTTAACTTTTCGGTCAGAGAAAAGAAAAGAAAAATGATCTAGCCCGAGCGAAGCGAGGGCGAAAGCTGTGGAAAATTAATACAATATGAGACGTAAAAGAACCCATTCCTAATTTTTATTAAATGACAGAATTATTAGAAAATTCGGAAAAAAGAAGGACCTTCTGGCAAAAAGAAGGACTTTTGAAGGACTTTTTGAAAAAGAAGGACCAATAGGCAAAAAAAAGGACTTTTACTGACCTGGAAGGACCGGAAGGACCGTTAGACACCCTGGATACCTTGGGTCAGCCGAATTCGCAGATTTTGCGTTTTAACACAGACTTGCACGAACTTTTTCAAACTTTACAAAGGTAGATCGAAAGATCATGCAAAAATTTATCACCTGTCAAAATTTCAAGTGCTGAAGTGCGTTTTTCGATCATTTGGTGAATTTTTGAAAATCAAATTTAGGCTTAAAATGAGGGGAAAAATCAAAATGTTACCAAATTGACCAAGAAAGCTGAAATTTGGGATATACCCTATTTTCGACATGCCAAATCGATTGGAAACGGTTTCAACCCGTTTAGAGCAGTTCTGGAGCCTCCAGCAGATTTTTGAAACTCGAAATTCCCATAAAATTCCATCAAATTGGAGCTGTAAAGCTAAAATTTATTCTAAAAACTAATTTCAATACGCTACGAAGTAAGTACTGCAGGTGAATTTCAAGTCGTTTTGAAGCCTCCAGCGACTTTTTAAAAATTCCTGATGCCTCCAGCAGATTTTTGAAACTTTAAATTTTCACAAAATTTCTTGAAATGGAGATGGAAAGCTGAAATTTACTTTACACTTCGATTTTAACACCCTCTGAAGACGACTTCTGGTGGGTTTCAAGTCATTTTAGAGCCTCCAACGACTTTTTTGAAAATTACTGGAGCCTCCAGTACATTTTTAAAACTTGAAATCTCCCCAAAATTTCATCAAACCAAGAAATGCCAAATCGATCAGAAACTGTTTCAAACCGTTTTGAGCAGTTCTGGAGCCTCCAGCAGATTTTTGAAATTCGAAATTCCCACAAAATTTCACCAAAATGGAGTTGGAAAGCTGAAGTTTATTCTGCAAACTAATTTCAATACGCTACGAAGTCAACTGCAGGGGAATTTCAAGTTGTTTTGGAGCATCCAGCGATTTTTTGAAAATTACTGGAGCCTCCAATGGATTTTTGAACCTTTAAATTTTCACAAAATGTCATCAAACGGAGATGAAAAGTCAAAATTCATTCTGCAAGCTAATTTTAATACGCTACGAAGTCGTCTGCTGGGATTTCAAGTTGTTTTGGAGCCTCCAGCCACTTTTTGAGAGGTCGTATGGTGTTTTTTGGAAAATTGAAATTTCCAAGAAGCAGCTGGAAGCTTCAAAACCATTTGAAACCATTTGAAACCACCATGTAGTCGGCTTCATATCGAATTGAAATTAGTTTGCGAAGTAAATTTCAACTTGCCAACTCCATTTGGTAAAATGTTCCAGGAATTTCAAGTTTCAAAAATCTACTAGAGACTCCAGTTATTTTCAAAAAGTCGCTGGAGGCTCCAAAATGACTTGAACCCACCGTAAGTCGTCTTCAGAGGGTGTTAAAATCGAAGTGTAAAGTAAATTTCAGCTTTCCATCTCCATTTCATGAAATTTTGTGAAAATTCAAAGTTTCCAAAATCTACTGGAGGCTCCAGTAATTTTCGAAAAATCGCTGGATGCTCCAAATCGACTTGAAATTCACCTGCAGTTGACTTCGTAGCGTATTGAAATTAGTTTGGAGAATAAATTTCAGCTTTCCAACTTCATTTTGGTAAAATTTTGTGGGAATTTCGAGTTTCAAAAATCTGCTGGAGGCTCCAGAACTGCTCAAAACGGTTTGAAACAGTTTCAAATCGATTTGGCATGTCGAAAATAGGGTATATTCCAAATTTCAGCTTTCTTTGTCAATTTGGTAACATTTTGATTTTTTCCCTCATTTTAAGCCTAAATTTGATTTTCAAAAATTCACCAAATGATCGAAAAAAGCACTTTAGCACTTGAAATTTTGACAGGTGATCCATTTCTGCTTGATCTTTCGATCTACCTTTGTACAGTTTGAAAAATGTTGTGCAAGTCCTATGTTGAAACGCAAAATCTGTGATTTCAGCTGACCTGTCAATCAAAATGGCCGCCATTTTGTTAGTAGGGCCATTTTTTTTTTTTGAGTACAAGGGCTAGAAATGTTCCTTAGGACTCCCCCTTTAAGAAAAAAGTTGTCCCGGAGGATCGACGGGGGGGTGCAATTTATCCTTAAGTGGGCTCCCCGACTAACAAAAATGATGATTTTTTTGAAAAATCGAAAAATGAAAAGCAAAAGGCAAAAGCTCTCGAAAATTAGTATTTTGATAGGTCGGTCGTACAAGAACAATGTTTTTTGTGTGATAATTGATGAATGAAGCAGTTCATTATTTTTGCTTCAAAATTTTAAATTATAAAAAAGTTCAAAATTGAAAAAGAAAAGCAAACGAGGCCGAGTGAAGCGAGGCCAAAAAGCATTCAAAAATTCATGTTTTGAGAAGCAAAAAAAGATTCTTTATGCAGGGAGCAGTTTATTTTTATTTTTTGTATTTCGACAATAAGAGTGTTTAATTCAGAAGATAAAAAGCAAACTGCCCGAGCTAAGGGAGGGCAACAGCCTGCTTTTTGATGAAATTGTCAAATTTTCGCTTCTGAGCAAAATTGCTAAAAATTTTTCAGTTTTTTTTTCAAACTATCCCTAACTTTTGCATTTTCGCCAGAAACAACTGAAAAGTGTCATTTTTTGACAATAAATCTCAAAGTCTTGCGTTTTACTGAAAGTGTCAAGAGTTTTGTGTTTTTTTTGTACACAATAGTAAAAAATTATCGTTCAAGTATGAGAAAATTGCGTTTGTCGTTTTTTTTTAATGAGAAATTGTCAAAATAAATTTTCATTTGTTAAAACTGTCAAATTTTCGCTTCATGTATTTTGCCAAAAATTAGCGTTTTAGCCGGAAATTGCAAAAGTTGTCTTTTTACCGCCAAAAATTGCCACGAAATTCTAAAGTAGTTGAACTTTTCAAAATAAAAAAATCAGAATAAGTACTTCAATCTCCAATGTTTTTTTTTTCACTTTTCTGGTTAATCAAGTCAAGTGTACTTTTTTTTGGAACAAATTCGAGTACGAGCCCACGAGCCCAGCAATGACGATTCAGTCAAAAAAATCCACTTTCACTTTTCTCCATTTCCCGCCAAAGATTCGTTCTCATCTTCAAATTGCTTTCAGAAAAAAAATATGAGTGGATATCCGTTTACGAAAATGGACAAATACGCCTTTTTTGACAGAAAAGGTTTTAAAATACTCACCTCCGTCTTTAAATGATGTACTATGAACCAGAAACAGAACCAACAAAATATTGATAAACCGCAACATTTCATCAACATGAGATTCACTTTATAAAAAGAAAAAAAAAAAAAAAACTGCAGCAGAAATAACTACGTAAACAATGTGATTCAAACTCGCCACTCTCGTGTGAAAGATGACTAACGAAAGACTGTAACGTTGAAAGTGATTTCGATTTTAGTATAGAAAATCGATAATTAAAAACTCTATATCGAGAAAACGAAATATCTCGATGGTGAGGCGGAGTACGAGTCTTTTTAGGCGGGGTGGTTTTCGATTGAGTCGATTCTCGAATCGACTTTACTAATACACAGTACACACTACACACACGTGCTTTAAATGGAAAGGAAAACATTACGGGTGGGGAAGATTACGCACGCGAAAAGTTATTTTGGCACGATTCGATGAAAATAAAAAATTCTGTTGTGAGAGAAGAAAAAACTCGATGACACATCGGCGAGCAATAATTCTTCTAAAGTTTCCTAGACGAGCTGAACAGCTCACCGGGTCAAAGTTCAATGATGATGACTGTTGTGAGAGATGTACGGTAATGAAGAAACAAATTGAAACTCATCTTAGACCGCTTCCAACATAGATTCGAAAATAAATTAGGCCATAAATTATGTAGTAGATTGTTAATATTATGTAGATCTGCGCGAATATTCTCAACACTTGTTATCGACGCTATAAACAGCTAGAGGAAGCGGACAAATTTTCAAGAAAAAAACCACATGTATATTCAAAAACAAGCTAGGTCGCCGACTTGGCGACGGGTTCTTCGTAAACGCGATAGGTACTATAAAAAAAAAGCAATAAACGGAATGAGGTTTTGTTTCTTTTTTGGAAATGTTGTTTCAAATGTTCCGGTGTGCTCAAAATATTTGTGTTCAACTTGATATTTTTGTACTTTTGTAGCAATGTTGAGCTGGCTATTTATGTTTTACTCTACACTGGAATAAATATAAATCAAAAATTTGTCGATAAGATTTTTTCCAAATTTCAAGATCAATTCAAAAATTTGAAAGCAAAAATTTAAAATGAAAAATCAATATTTAATTTGAACATGAGTTTTTTAGTTTTCCTTTCTTTTCCACGATGAAAAAAAAGAAAGAAAGTTTCGGTACTAGGGTCGAAGAAGTCAATGCAATGAACGTGCAAAAATGACAAAAAAGCTAATTTTTACAGAATTTTCAGCGGCATTTACACTACTTTCCCCTCTCATTCCACTCCCGGTTGGGTTCTTCGTAACCCACATACTATTCGCGTATTCTCTTAGATGTTTTAGCTAAAAAGTTAATTCAGAAAATTTTTATATTTTAAAAAAAAGGAGCACACGACCTCCGCCCTTCCCAAGTTTCAAGGGCGTAAAAAAAATCATTCTCCTATGTTCACCTCACACAGATGTTACGAGTTTTTACATGAATGCTACGAAAAATACGACAAATAGATACGAAAACACGCGAAATAAATAAAATTACACGAATATGGGTGATAGGAAATCCATACGAGAAATACCATCGTCGAACCAAGTGTTCAAACAATATTGCACCGAATATATCACACAGAAAAATATAAAAAATACATACGAGTACACGACATGCGTAAATTTGAACAAAGACTCACCATAACAAGAAACTGCATCAGAGCATCAATCATCAAATCCTTGAACTGATCGTCAATCACTGGTACGACCTGAAAATTGAAACGAAACTTATAGTACATCGTCGAAGTAAGTTTTCAAACAATGCAAGACTTCAATGCTTACACTCAATTTTCAAATCGAAAAAAAAAACTTGAATAAGTAAAGGCCGAACAAAGAGTTGAAACAAATAGCAACTTCTTCGAATTTTCAACAAAAAGTACAATTTAGAAAATGTTTGACAAAAAGCGAGAATTAAAATCAATTATTAAAAAAAAACAAAACAAAAAAAAACGAGAATTTTCGACACTTTAGTAACTAAAACGCAAGACTAAGTATTCTGAAAATTATTCAAATCCAAATTTTCAGCTGCCCAAGTTCATTTTTCGATTTTTGGCGAATTTTTGAAGATCCAAAATTTACTATTTTGGTGATTTATGCTTTTTTTAAAAAAAAAGTGCGTACTTGATCAATAAAAATGGTCAAAATAAATCCCAAAACTGATATTAATTACCCAAATCCACATTTCACCATTTCCAGCCATTCTGGAGCCTCCAGCGCGATTTTTCAATTTCTCCAGAATTTTGAATTTGCTCCAGAAGGCGTGAATATGAAGTTGGGCAGCTAAAAATCGAGTTGTATGTTATACTGGAGTACTGGACCTGTTTAACGAATTTATCCACATTTGAGCCGATTCTGGAGCGGACACCTCAAGAGTGGTTTTTTGACCAGCTTTGTTTCAAAAAAAAAATATTTGAAAATCAAAAATTTCCCGTTTGCAAAAAAATTTTCGAAATTTGCGCGAATCGCTGTATTTCGAACACAACAAACCCCTTGAGGCCGAGTTCCGCCATTTCCAGCCATTTTGGAGCCTCCAGTGCGATTTTTCAATTTCTCCAAAATTTTGAATTTGCTCCAGAAGGCGTGAACATGAAGTTGGGCAGCTACAAATCGAGTTGTGTATTATACCAGGGTGTCTAACAAAATTTTAAAATGAAAAAAAAGGACTTAAAAAGGACTTTTAGTAGGACTTTTAGTAGATCATTTTTCGAGCACTTATTTTTTTCAAAGTAGAAGGTTCAAAATTTTTATTCAAGTTTTTAACCAAAGGAATTTTAGCAGGACTTTCAACAGGACATTTTTGAACATTTGGGGATTTTTTAAGAGGGGGAGGGAGTGGGCGAGATTTCTCCTTCAAGTTCGGAATTTATTATGAATTAAGGAAAAGAGAAACAAACTGGCCCTGGCGAAGCGAGTGCGAAAGCTCTCAAAAATTGGAAGGTATGGGAGATATAAAAAATTATGTTGTCTTGTGTGATGAGTTACTAAGTACGAGTATATTATTTTGCTTCAAAATTTTAAAATTCGAATAATGATTTTTTTTTTGTAAAATTGAAAATGAAAAAAGAAAAGCTAACGGGCCCGAGCGAAGCGAGGGCAAAAGCTTTAGAAATTCAATATTTTGAGAGATATAAAAACGATGTTTTTTTTGTGCAATAAGCTACCTATATTTTGATACAAAATTTTATAATTTAAATGATGATTCAACATCCCAATTCAAAAAAAAGAAAAGAAAAAATTCAAACTTGAAAAAGAAAAGTAAACAAACCCGAGTGAAGCAAGGCTAAATGTTTTCAAAATTTCATGTTTTGCTGAGAAGTAAAAAAAAATCTGTAAGGAAGGATGAGTTTATTTTTCTAATTCAAACTTTGAACATTTCTTGAATTAAACAATAAGTCACTTAATGCGAAAAAGAAGAGCAAATAGCCCGAGCGGAGCGAGGGCAGAAGCTCACAAAAATGTGTTATTCAAGTTCTAAAAAAGTCAACAAATTAGCCCTTTTCTACAAGTTCAAAATTCCGGGAAAAAGGGGAAAAACTGAAAATTTGAAAAAGTCATTTTGGAAAAAAAGGACTTTTGGATAAAATTGTTGAAAAAAAGAACACTAAAAGGACAAAAAGGTGTCATGAGCAAAAAAAAGACTTTTGTAGGATAAATAGGACAAATAGGTGTGTTAGACACCCTGTATACTCGACCTGTTTAACGAATTTATCCACATTTGAGCCGATTCTGGAGCGGACACATCAAGAGTGGTTTTTTGACCAGCTTTTTTCATAATAAAAATATCCAAAAATTAAAGGGAGGCCCAAGAAAGGCTGGAAATGGCGAAATTCGCTCTCGTGTGGTTAAGTAATGACAAAATACAGAAATTTGCGCAAATTTCAAAAATTTTCTCACAAACGAGAAATTTTTGATTTTTGAATATTTTTATCTTGAAAAAAAGCTGGTCAAAAAACCACTTTTGAGGTGTCCGCTCCAGAATCGGCTCAAATATGAATAAATTCGTTAAACAGGTCGAGTATAACACACAACTCGATTTTTAGCTGCCCAATTGCATATTCACGCCTTCTGGAGCAAATTCAAAATTCTGGAGAAATTGAAAAATCGCACTGGAGGCTCCAGAATGGCTGGAAATGGCGGAACTCGGCCTCAAGGGGTTTGTTGTGTTCAAAATACATCGATTCACGCAAATTTCAAAAAAATTTTCGCAAACGGGAAATTTTTGATTTTTGAATATTTTTATTTTGAAAAAAAACTGGCCAAAAAACCATTCTTGAGGTGTCCGCTCCAGAATCGGCTCAAATATGAATAAATTCGTTAAACAGGTTGAGTATAACACACAACTCGATTTTTAGCTGCCCAACTTCATATTCATGCCTTCTGGAGCAAATTCAAAATTCTGGAGAAATTGAAAAATCGCACCGGAGGCTTCAGAATGGCTGGAAATGGCGAAACTAGGATTTGGAGGGGTTAATATCAGTTTAAGGACTTATTTTGAACATTTTTATTGATCAAGTACGTACTTTTTTTTTAAAAAAGCAAAAATCACCAAAATAGTAAATTTTGGATCTTCAAAAATTCGCCAAAAATCGAAAAATAAACTTGGGCAGCTGAAAAATTGGATTTGGGGGTTTTAGAACATGCTCTTTTCAAAAATCGCGGTCCCGTTCAAATCGGAGGCGGACACTTCGAGAGGTTCCCTTGAAGGTACCAAATAGAATATAGATACACTTCAAGGAAATTCTTTGCAAAAAACAACAACCAGATTTCTAGGTAATTTTTCGCAACTATTTGGTAAAAAACGCTTTCTTGTAATTGTTGGCGATTTCTGACGATAAAACGAGACTGTTGAACGACTTTCGGAAAAAGAGCGAGATTTTTAGTGATGCTACAAAAGCGATCACTTTTGTCAGTTTTTGACGAAAAGCAAAACTTCGACAGTTTCAGCAATAAACATCAATTTTTGGGTATTAATTCGGCAAAAAAAAAAAATGATACGTACTTAGTGGAATTTTCGCCGAAAAAACGAAATTTTTACCCAGTTTTCAGATACAGAAAAGCAAGACTTTTGGGTAACTTTTGGAACATAATCAACATTTTCTTGGCGAAAAAGTGACTATTTTCAACAAAAAACAAGACCACTCGACAATGTTAAAAAGATTTTAGTAAAAGGCAACTGTAACACTAAAGAGGTAGTGTAAGGATGGCGGAAAAAGTATTAACAAATAAATGCGTACCTTACTTCGTAAATTACATTATCAACATCCCCCCCCACCACAAAACAAAAAATAAAACTTCGGAAAATTTGTAGAAAAAAGTAACTTGAGTAATCAAATTGTTGAAAAAGTAATCGAGTAGAGGTAGTTATAGGTACATACGAGCCCTGACAATGTTACATCGTATATCAAAAAAAAAAAAAACAATACACGAATACGACTATACATTATGTGTAAATTTCAACCAAAAGAAACTCACCATACTTGAAAAATGCTGCATCTTCAATCAATAATCAAAAATGAGCGAAGTCCTTTAAAACTGATCAGTATTTGCTGATGTCCATGATCAAAAGCTGCATCAATAATTGAAATGAGTAAGTAAGCCAAACTGATCGAGTGATCAGCATTCGTCGGTGTGGTCTGAAAATCGGAATACGTATGTTAGTTGAACAAGAACAGCAATAAATAGGTAAGTATTGTAATGAGAAATATTTCTCAACTATAACGTATTTATCTACCGCAAAAACTCAAAATTATACAAAATGTTACATGATTTCACCTTCATCTACGTAGTCTAAGCTAGATTTACCGTAGAAAATTTATGCAACCGATTTCATTAAAAGTACATTATATTACTAAACTCAAGCTAAAGCTAACTCTAAGTAGATACACGAGCGAGTCTCAAAGGTAATACTTATTATGGTACAGAATACTCACATTATAGTATTAGGTATTAGGTAAGCACAATTCGAAAACGAAGGTCAGTAGGTAACGAAAAACATAATTCATTCGTGAAATTCGACGACAATAATTTGCATACTTCGCCATGATTTGACAAGATTCACCTGAAAGTGAAACGAACCATTTCTTCATTACGATACAAGTACAATCAAATATCGAAAATATTGAGAAAACACTCACTACCGAATACCCATTCGCTGAAAGAATTTTTGATAATAATACAAAATTACAATAAATGGACTAGAGCTATTTTTACATGATTTTACTCATCATAAGGATGACGCATGACGTAATAGATGGCAAAAGATAACAAAACAAAGGACGTAGATTCAAGCGGCTGCCACGCCGCTCCTGCACCACCCAACCGAACAAATCACCGCTTCACCGGTTTCAATTTCATGATACATAAACAAATGGGAAACCAAGAAAGAAAATAAAGATTGAAAGAACCTTACTCATACGTCGCACTGCCAATGCCGGCCGCCTTTGAATCGTAGGTACTAGGTAAATAGCTGTTTAGCTGTCCTATTCCTATGACGCTTACAAGCATTGTTCGTAATTCGCATGATTTACCTCGAGTATCAAACCTTACTACACGTAAGTACGTAACTAAGCACAGGATCACTGAAATCGAAAAGAAAAATCAGCTCGTCAATTCGTCACAATATTATTACCACTAATTCACAAAAGCACAGCTTTCGCACGAAGAGGTACATTGGACATTCAAGTCCTTAGCTATCGATATCGAAATTGAATTATTATGAAATACGTACCTAAGTACTACACAGAATAACAAAACAATTCAAGTAACGTAATACAATATTACATCTCGAGTACGAATAATAGTCATACGTACGATTATAATACGAATTAGTGAACACAAAATGCTCAAGAGAGAATTGCAAATGTGAGTAGCACTCATTTGAAGAAAAGACGGTACCGTAGCAATTGATTGAATTAATACGAACATAATAATTAGTTTAGAAAGATGAACTCACGTTAAATATGTAAAACAAATTACGCCGCAATATCATTTGTAAAACACCAATACATATTTTCTAACAGACAAACCGACGCCAACCGCCAAATTCACCGAAATTCTCATCAAAAACAAAATGGCAGTTTTTTTGGTGAGAAACCATCGACCTTTTAGGAGAATAAAAGGTCGATGTGAGAAACACCAGAACCGCCAGAACCAGAACTCAGAAGGCAGAAACACACACACGCGCGCACACACACACAGTGAACCAGAACTCATTTCTGATTGGCTGTTCGCAATATTTTCTCTAGTTGGTGAGATTTCCGTTTCTTGTGATGGAGCGCTAGTAGTAACTGAAAACTGAAAAATTATTTTCCGGTTATTTTCAGGCGAAGAATTCAAAAGAATTTATTTTATTTGTTTCGTTTTCATTTATCTCATATAATTTCATTATCAATCTTACAGTATAATTAATTATTGTTTCAGAAGGAAATTTCAAAATAGTCAAATAGTCAAACTAATCATGAAAATGAGTATAAAGAATTCAAAACCAAAACGTTCCAACTTTCAACGTTCCAAATTTCCAAATCTACACCTCTAGTTCTAAATATCTGATTAATTCTTTTTCGAAGTTACAATAGGTTACAATACGAATACAACTTTCGTAAGATCGTAGAGCAAAATTCAGAATATTTCGTTCTCGAAAAAAGACATAAGTACGTCAGATTGCCGAACGTTTTCAATGAGAAATTGAATTGATTAGAAAAAAATGTATCTGGAGTGTGAAAAGAACAGCAGTATCATCTCATCCTAAATTCCGAATCCAAAATAACTTCATGTATGTACAACTCACTATCGGTAGTCAATTTCAGTATTTGAATTTACACATTACACTTACCGAAATTAATCCATTTGAAAATTGCATTCGAATGAAACGTATAATCCAGCTTTCGGCTTCGTCCACATACCAAGTGAAAATTACAGCTTACCGAAGAATCCATAATTCCAAATCAATGTACATCAGCAGGCGGAATAGGTGAACTTTCATAGATATCAGACTCAGCTATGGAAACTTCTTCCTACATTATTGTCTTCACTTCATCTGAAACGTTTATAATATAGGTACATTCATAATTTTATTCATTTACTGATTACTGATTAGTAAATCGTACAAATGCACTGATAATTTTCTCACAGAAGGATTCATAGAAATCATCGTAAGAACTGAGATAGGTAAAATACTAAGGCAATACATTCGAGAACGTAAATCTTTACGCATTTGCTGAAAATAAAACGTTAGCTTAGAACATGATCAATAAATATTAGCTACAGGTAATCGAAAATCCAAGGCTAATCTACACATCTCACCAAGTAATGATAAATTTATACCTGCGGATGGTCAAAAAAACACTTTGAATCTTTTCCATTACTTCAATCGATCAAGTCCGCCATTGAAAAAAAGTTTCATAAGTAACCAACACGAGATAAAGCAATGATAAAATAATAATCCTATTCACCTACCTTCATCTTGGTTCTTGAGCAAGTTTTCAGAATTCAACAGATAAGGTACTTATTCTGAAACGATGAGAAATTCTAACAATATTTCAACATCAAATTGTATGCATATCAACCTTTAATGCGTACAATAAATCATTTCTGTCCAAATATTAAAAACAAAAATCTGGTTAAAATTTTCCTACATGGCAAAAAATAACCACTACGAAAAAAAAACTTATAACTAAACAATCATTTGTTCCACAAGGAACGTTGTCAACGAAAAAATAATATGGTAAGAAATGTAAAATCACTGGTTAAAACTTACTTATCCAATAAAAGTAAAAGTTGATTAAAAACGTAGAAAATACGATAAAATAAGGCGAATCACGATACAAGAACAGTACAGCAGAAAGTTATTAGCTTCTTTTATCCATTCACGATGCTCTCATTCTAACAAATTTACCTTCTAAATTGCTCCATTCTGATCGTACTCCACGTCGACTTGTGCGTTGTCTTTCGAAATCATCACCAATAGCTCGTCGAAGAACTCCTTTCATCTGGTTAAATATATTCATACACATATCCTGTAACAATATGAAGGAAATTATAGAGTGAAAATAATCTGTTGAAAATTGAAATCGAACAACTGGTAGGTATAATCGTAATCTTTACGTTGTTATCGCAAAGCTCTTCGATGGACTTGTTGCGTTTCATTTCCTTGTACTTGATTTGAAAAAGTTTCGCTTCGAATTTCATACAAATCAGCTTCTGCGAACGAAAAATACGTCATAATTTTCCTAAAATTTCATACTCGTATGAAGGTATTCAATCTTCAGAAGGATTAGAAGAATAGAAAAGAAAGTGAGAACTTACATCGGAAATAGGTACCGGGTATCCGCAAGCACCCATCAACGAGATAACCATGCTGTAAGTTCTGGTAATAACTACACTCATATGAGTACGTCTAGGATGATAACGTCCAATAATATTATTCAATTCTTTCCTGTCGTACAACGAATGAGTGGCTACGGTGGCTATCACAGCGTTAATTTCGTCTTCATTCATGAACTTTTCTTCCTACACACAACCGTACAAATTTTTAGAAAGAAAACAACGTAAAATGGGTAATTTAAAATGCAATATTCTTACCAGCAGGTAAAATAGAGTCGCTGAAATAGGTACTAAATCGTCGGGCAACGTGCGCCATTTTTCAACACCAGTAGTCGTAATATTTGGTGAAATACACGATAGGAACAGTTTCCATTTCATTTCGTTAAGTCTACCGTCATCATTACTGCTCCATAATTGAAGCAATCCCGGATGAGGAACTGCAAAAATGATAACAAATGAATTATGCGACGTATATTTCATACACAGGAACAATTTACATCTATCTATTTCTTTATTGTTGAAATATAGGTTTCTGATTTCGCTTTTTTTTTTTGCTGAATAAGTAGAAAAAATATCTCATCTCATTGCTACCTGTTACGACAAGTATAATCACAGCTACGATTCGAACGAAATTAGAAAACGAACGATCAGAAATAGTTCGTAAGTTATTTTATTACATTAAAACAATGAAGAATACTTCGAAATGCTTACCAATAGGTGCAACAGGTTTGACTAGCACTGGTTCATTGTAACTGTCGATATTTTCACCGCACCATTCCGTCACCTCCACATCATCCAAATGCTTATACTCGAGCAGCAAAATGCCATAAATTCTTCGACGTAATAAACGAGTAACCGTAGAGCTAGGTATAATTACATCCTGATTATTCGGTCCATTATCACCGGAAGCTCTTCTCAGATCTTCGAAAGTTGCACTCAATTCAAACACTTGATCATTTACAACACCCCAGATGAACGAAGGTACAATAAAATTCCTGTGTCGATATTCAGCTTCTAGCAATATCTGGGACCATTTAGTCGTGGGATTTGCAGTCGCTGCAGGAATCAGAAGTACGAAATTAAAATCTAAATTAATCATCGATGTAGCATTTCAAATCAAAATTCAACGTTACCGGAGGTTTCTTGAAACACGTAACTATAATAGGAACGCTCGATCGAGTTCAATGATGACTCATCACCGAATATTTCCACACAAATGAGTTTTAGTATTTCATCGATGGGTTTATCGGGTAATTCGCGAATGTATTTAGCCACAGCTGGCATCAGTATGTTGTAAGGAATATTTCTCCATGTCGAGAAGTATACAGGACATATCGAACGATGAAAATTCTGCAATTCAATGAGACCATAAAAAATTATTTTAAAATTACTGTAACAGGTATCGGTTCGTTGGTGGTCTTATTGTCTTTGTACTTACTGTTAGATTTTCTTGTTCGATCGTATTCGTATAGGTACCGAGTAATATTCCAAATAAAGCCAACTGTTCGGTTCTGATACGTAAGATGTCGGCTAGTTCTTCTCGATCATACATCATCGTTGCCATCCTACCTTGGTCGAATCTCTGCGAAGCTAATACAATGGATTGTCGGATATCACTGACAATAAAATCCGAATCTTGGGCGAAGATACCAATACATTCGTGTTTATGGACGTATTCAACGATCTCTTCGTCGCATTCCTTTATCGTACAATAAACCTGTAAACGTACGTACAAATATATAAGAACAGACACAACAGAAGCCATCTAAAATAACTTAATCGTTGGGTAAAAATTTACCAAACTCACTTCACAGTTCAAAATGTGTTTCAAAAACAACGATACAAATACTCCCACCGCAGGAGGCAGCCTGTTGTGTTCTTCCGGTACATTTTTGGTAACAGTTCCTTCTTCGAGGAAATCAAATCCTGCGTACACCTTGCGTAAATTATTTCGCTGACGACGCAACCATTCTTTACGTTTCTTTTCAACGTTCAAGCCACCGATGAAGAACACCAATTTGACGCCAATTTCCTCGAATGAAGTGACGAACTTTCGTATACGATGGAATAATTCTTGTACGTCGAGTCCAACGATCGAATCTAATCCTTTGCTCCAAGTGAAGTAACACGATTGTGTGTCCACAACGATCACAGCATCGTTTCCAGTTTCAATTCTAAAAGGATACCGGTCATGTTATATGTTACTAGTTCATCGACACCTTAATGGTTGAACTTCTAGAAAACAATAAAATATCAAACATACTTGTATTTTTCAGCTAGATCTGACAAGTAGACCGGATAACAAGCTGTTGGACAATACTTCTCCATGAACGTTTGCAAACCTCGAACACCCATCGCGAAATAACTCGAACATACGTCGTAATTAGAAGAACAGTACACGAAGAAATAAACTAAAAGATCGCTGAGTAGTTTAGTTTCCAGCGAGCTAATCTGTATCGAATGTAAGATAAGAATAACGCTAACGCAGCAACTGAAACAAAGTAAACGAAATAGAGAAGAGAAACACACCGCACCGACGATGAAGAAAGAAGAATGAATTACCACTCTACCCTCCTGCTGATTGAATACCTACATACGAAATGTTGACTGTTGAAGACGAAGTTCCAGTTCCAGACGAGATTATTCGGTTGGCGCCGTCGATACAATGACGATAAAGAAACGACGTATAGGACGGCGGGGTGGTTCGGAGTTTTATTACCTTGTTCACTACATACAGTCGTAGTTATTCCAGGAACCTGATTTTGAAGTCCCTTCGTAGCTGTTCGTTTGCAAGAAATCCAACGCATATTTTCACGTCTTTGGTTCCTTTAGAATTTCAACGTAAGCGGTATAACCATGAATGAACTAGAAGCATCTTGAAAAACACTTTATTTTTGCTTTTTCTCCTCTTTGAATTTATTAGAGGAAAAATATCGTGATTTAAATTTCCTTTTGATTGAGAGCAAGGCATTAGACCAACCTATCCGATATCTGTTCCTTATTATGTAGTATTTTTATTCAATTGCTGCTGAATTTCTATCCCAATACGTTGCTGAAGCTAAAACATTACTTCATTACGTTGAGAAAAGTGGTTCCAAACTTTAAAGCTGATCTCTTTCATCCATGAATCATCTACAGACAAGCTAGACTAGCATATTACGTAGATCTCAATCGATATAGACAAATGATGCAGATTTCAACGAACATTTTAATAATCAAATCAACAGAATTATTCAAACTATCAACACTTTCATGGCGAATATTCAGTATGAATATTACGATCATCAGGAACAAAATTAATTATTTCCAGGTCAAGTGTAATACACTCGAGCAGGTCTCTCAAATTGCAAATAAGTAGGTATCAATCTAAGAATGATAAATAATTGCAATAAACACTTAAAAAATAGAAACAACCTTCATAAAACCTTAAAATTAATGCAAAACAAATTTCCCGATAAAAAAAACGTCGATTAAAACAATTAAAAACTACGATAAAAAAGAAACAGTCGCGGTAAGAATATCACCGAATACACGAAGCGAGAGAATTTAATCGCTCTTCGAGTTACGTATTACGATACATTCAAGATTTCTACCAACTTCGCTGAGAGAATGTCTTCTTCCGATTTTTCATTTCCATCATCAGCTGGTTTAGCTGGGTTTTCTTCCTTCGATTGCTTATCTCCATCATCGGCTGGTTTCTCTTCTTTCGATTGTTTATCTCCGTCGTCAGCTGGTTTTTCTTCCTCCAATGGCTTATTTCCTACATCAGCTGGTTTCTCTTCTTCCAATGGCTTATTTCCTACATCGGCTGGTTTTTCGGAAATTTTATTGTCTACTTCGTCGATGGAAGGTTTTCGAAAAAGTGGACTTAGAACCTTCTTCAGTCGATTGAATATTTCGATACATTTATCCTGCAAAAAGAACGGTAGCTATAAGTATGTGAAAACAACACGGTACTTATTCAATTTTTAGACCGAATCTACTCACGTTATTTTCGCACAACTCTTCGATGGTCTTCTTTTCTAACATTTGCCTGAACTTGATTTGAAACAATTTGGCTTCGAGTTTCAAATAAATCAATTCCTGCGAAAAATATACAAAACTCGAGTTTATTGAAAGTTGATCTTGATCGATATGAGAAAAAAATAGATAGGTAGATAGTTTATGAAAATGAAAGGAATTCACTTACGCCGGAAAGAGGCACTGGATATCCACAAGCTGCCATCGCTGTCACAACGAACGTGAAAGTTCTGATCAGACAAACGCTAATGTGCGTACATCTGGAATGATGAAGACCGTAATCCAACTCGTTCAATGCTTCCCTGCTGTACAACGAGAATGTGGCGATCGTAGCCAGGACAGCGTTCACTTCGTCTTCATTCATGAACTTTTGATCCTACATGCATAAAAAAAGCATTAGTCTACAGTTAAATTGACGAGTGACGAGAAATGATGCTGAAAATCATGGTTCAATATTTTGGGGCTCAAAATGCTTCAAAACGTCCAAAAACACAATTTCGTGGAAATATTTGACTTCCTCGTGAAATTCTAGCCCATTTTGATAGGTCGTAGTGCACTTTTTCAAAAATTCCAAATTTCATGAATTCATGACCCAATTTTGAGGTTTAAAATTTGGAAATATTTTGATGTTCTCGTGAAATTTTAGCCCATTTTGATAAATTACGTTACAGTAGTTTGAAAATCCCAAAAATCAATTCATGACTCGATTTTGAGGCTCATAATTCTTCAAAAATGCATAAAAAAAATTGTGCAATTAATTTTTCACATCTTTGCGAAATTTTAGCCTCTTTTGATAAGTTGCATTTATTTTTTCAAAAGTCCCAAAAATCATAACCCAATTTTGAGGTTCAAAATTCTTTAAAAAAGTCCATAAAAATTTTTCGTGCGAAATTTTAGTTCACTTTGATGGGTTGCATTACCAAAAAACCTAAAAATTATGACTCCATTTTAAGATTTAAAATCCTTCAAAATACCCAAAAAAAATTTTTGGAAATATTTGATTTTTTTACGAAAATTTAGACTGTTTTGATAAATTTTATCACACTTTTTCGAAAATCCCAAAAAATATGACTCTCTTCGAGGCTCAAAATTCTTCAAAAGAGTTCAAAAATAATTTTCGTCGAAATATTTGTTTTTCTCACGAAATTTAAGTCTCTTTTGATAGGTCACATTCACTTATTCAAGTCCCAAAAATCACGACATAATTTTAAAGCTTAAAATTCTTCAAAAAAGTCCAAAAAAAATCTTCTTGCGAAATTTTAACTCACTTTGATAGGTCACATTACACACTTTTTATCAAAAATCCCAAAAATTATGACTCAATTTTGAGGTTTAAAATTCTTCAAAATACCCCAAACATTTTTTTTGGAAATATTTGATTTTTTTTACGAGATTTTAGCTTATTTTGATGAATATCAATACACTACTTCGAAAATCCCAAAATTTATGACTCTCTTTGAGGCTCAAAATTCTTCAAACGAGTCTAAAAATAAGGGAAATATATATCGGCACGACAGAAAAAGTGATTCAAACGACAGGACATTTGAACGACAAAATAGGCTATTTCAACGACGATTTTTAACGACAGTTCAGCACGACAAGTTAGGTAATACGAACGACAATTTGATTTCATACAAACGACGAAATAAATGTAATCCACATCCAAATAAATTATTGCCCGCCTAAAAAGTAATTGCCCGGGAAAATAAATTATTCCCCGCCAAAAAAAAAAAAATCGAAAAATTTACTCTTTTTGAAAAAAAACAACTTGTAAACATGAATTTACGAGAAGAGAACGTTTGTGAAACTTTCCACCTCGTCACGTCCCATCAGTAAAACTGATAGTACATTTAGGTATATAGGTGGGTAATTCTCAAAAAAAGGTAAAATTCGTATACATGGCAAATTTCTCAGAGATTTTAGCATGAATTTTTCTTTTTTTCTGGTCCATTGAAGGATCACCCCCCCACACACATTTCACATTTGGTATTGAGATTTTTAGCCCCTCCTTACCCCAAATGTCCTTGGACTTGGTTGTCACACGCCATGTTTTTGAAAAGAAATGTTATAAAGTGTCATGAACTTCATTTTTTTGGGGAAAAATTGACATATTCCCATTATCATAGAACACACGGGTTTGAAAACTGTCACACACTTTTTGCGCCAATTTTAGAGCAATTTTCAATTATTTTTGCTAGCTTCCCAATCTAACATTTTTTCTGGTAAGTGGCAGGACTGGTTATTGACTGTTCTCATAGAAATGTTACCCCGCACCATATCAAAATTGACCTTTTTTTTTTAGAGAATTACCCAGATACATGTACACTATACAAATTCCCTATTTGATTGATCTGAACACTTCTTCATACTTCGTTCTTCTGGAAGGTCAGCGAAATCGAAAAAAGCACTGCTGGTTCAGTAGACGAACTTTTTATTTTTAATTTTTTGTGACGTGCTTTTATAATTTTTCATGTCGTTCGTTTTCCAATAAACTTGCATTTTTTTTGTCGTTCATTTCTATATTTTTTTGTCGTGCACATTTCGTCGTTGAATATATTATATAGACGTGCAATAAATTATTCTGTCGCGCAATATCTTACATCGTCGTTCAAATTCATTTATCGTCGTTTGAAAACTTTTTTCGTCGTGAAATGATTATTTTCCCGTGCAATGTCCTTTTTTGTCGTTAAAATGCCCTTTTCTCGTCGTGAAAACGCCTTTTTCTGTCGTGCCGATAAATCACACCCAAAAATAATGTTGGTCAAAATATTCAATTTTCTCGCGAAATTTAAGCCTCTTTTAATAAGTCGCATTACACTTTTTCAAAAATCGCAAAAATTACGACCCAATTTTAAAGTTCAAAATTCTTCAAAAAAAAAGTCCAAAAAAATTTTCGTCGAAATATTTGATTTTCTGAATTATTTTTAGCCCACTTTGATGGATCACATTACTTACACTTTATCAAAAATCCAAAAAATCATGATTCAATTTCAAGACTCAAAATTCTTCAAAATGCTCAAAAAAACATTTTCGCGGAAATATTTGATTTTTTGGCAAAATTTTAGCCTATTTTGATAAAAAAAATAGCATTACACTACTTTCGAAAATCTCAAAAATCAGGACTCAATTTAAATGCTCAAAATTCTTCAAAAATGTCCCAAAAAATTTGTTTGAATTTCTGATTTTTTCTGAAAATTTTTAGCTCATTTTGATAAAATCTCATTACAATTTTTCAAAAATCCCAAAACCATAACCCAATTTTAAGGTTCAAAATTCTTTTTAAAAAGTCCAAAAAAAATTTCGTCGAAATATTTGATTATCTCGCAAAATTTTAGCCCATTTCGATGGGTCACATACTTTATCAAAAATCCCAAAAATCATGACTCAAATTTAAGGCTCAAAATTCTTCAAAATGCTCAAAAAACACCCAAAAATCAAAACTCAATTTAAATACTCAAAATTCTTCAAAAATGTTCCAAAAAATTTGTTTAAATTTTTGATTTTTTTCGCAAAATTTTAGCCCATTTTGAAAAAATTTCATTACCTACACTTTTTTAAAAATCCCAAAACCATGACCCAATTTTGAGGTTCAAAATTCTTCAAAAATAAAACAAAACCAGAAAATTTCGTAATATTATGTGATTTTCTCACAAAACTATGACCCAATGACCAAATTTTGGGGTTCAAAATTCTTCAAAAAATCAAAAAAAAATATATTTTGGTAAAAATATGTGATTTTTTTTCACAAAATTTTAGCCAATTTTGATAACTTGCATTACACTACATCAAAAATCCCCAAAAATATTGACTCAATTTTGAGGCTCAAAATTCTTCAAAATGCTCAAAAAACATTTTCGCGGAAATATTTGATTTTTTTGGCAAAATTTTAGCCTATTTTGATAAAAAAAATAGCATTACGCTATATACTTCGAAAATCCCAAAAATCAGGACTCAATTTAAATGCTCAAAATTCTTCAAGAATGTCCAAAAAAAATTGTTTGAATTTTTGATTTTATCGCAAAATTTCAGCCCATTTTAATAAAAATCTCGTTACACTTCTTCAAAAATCCCGAAACCATGACCCAATTTTGAGGTTCAAAATTCTTCAAAAATGAAAAAAAAAAACAAAAAACATACAATTTCATAAAAATATGGGATTTTTTCCCGAAGTTTTAGGTCATTTTAAGAAATCTCAAAGCACTATTACAAAAAAATCCCAAAAACCATGACCCAATGACCAATTTTAAGGTTCAAAATTCTTCAAAAATCAAAAAAAAATTTGTAAAAATATATGATTTTTTCACGAAATTTTAGCCCATTTTGATAACTTGCATTACGCTACATCGAAAATCCCCAAAATCATTACTCAATTTTGAGGCTCAAAATTTTTTTAAATTCTCAAAAAAACATTTTAGCGGAAATATTAGAATTTTTTCCGAAATTTCAACCCATTTTGATAAGTCCCACTACACTTTTCCAAAAATCTCAAAAATTATAACTCAATTTTGGGTTTTAAAATTCTTCAAAAATGACCCAAAAAAATAGAGCAAATTTTCGTTTTTTTCACCCGAAATTTCAACCCATTTTGATAGGTTGCATACTTTTTTAAAAGAATCACAAAAATTATGACTCAATTTTGGAGTTAAAAATTCCTTAAAATGCCCAACGAAACATTTTCGCAGAAATATCTGATTTTTCCTGAAATTTTAATTTTTGACCCATTTTGATAGGTTGCATTACATCTGATCGAAATTTCAAAAATCATGACCCAATTTCGTGATTCAAAACGAAATTTCAGCCTATTTTGATAAATTTCATTTCACTGCTTCGAAAATCCCAAAAATTAAGAGTCTCTTTGAGGCTCAAAATTCTTCAAAAATGACCAACGAAAATAAAATCTATGCAAATTTTCGACTTTCTAACGAAATTTTAGCCCATTTTGACAGGTCACATTACAACTTTTCAAAAATTTCAAAAATCATTACCCAATTTTAAACGGTTACAATTCTTCAAAATGTCCAAAAAACATTTTTGCGGAATTCTTTGAATTTTTCTCGAAATTTCAACCTATTGATAGATCGCGTTACAACTTAAAAATTTCAAAAATCATGAACCAAGTTTGGAGTTTAAAATTCTTCAAAAATGACCAACGAAAAAATCTGTGCAAATTTTCGATTTTCTGACGAAATTTTAGCCCATTTTGATGAATTTCATTACACTTCTTCAAAAATTCCAAAAATCATGTTTCAATTTCGAGGTTTAAAATTCTTCAAATGCCCAAAAAAACATTTTTGCGGAAATATTTGAATTTTTCCCAAAATTTCAACCCATTTCGAAAGGTCGTGTTACAACTTTTCAAAAATCATTATCCAATTTTGGTAGTTGAAATTCTTCAAAATGCCCAAAAAAACATTTCTGCGAAAATATTTGAATTTTTTCCGAAATCTCAACTCATTTTTATAGGGTCGCGTAACAACTTTTCAAAAATTTAAAAAATCATAGACCCAATTTTGGAGCTTAAAATTCTTCAAAATGCCCCAAAAAAAAACATTTTTGCGGAAATATTCAAGGTCGTGTTACAATTTTTCAAAATTTCAAAAACCATGACGCAAGTTTGGAGTTTCAAAAATCACCTGACAAAAAAATCTGTGCAAATTTTCGATTTTCTGACGAAATTTTAGCTCATTTTGATAGGTCACGTGACTACTTTTCATAAATTTCAAAAATCATTACCCAATTTTAAGGCGTTAAAATTCTTCAAAATGCCCAAAAAAATATTTTTGCGAAAATATTTGAATTTTTCCAGAAATTTCAACCCATTTTTATAGGTCGTAAAAAATGTATTACAATTTTTCAAAATTTCAAAAATCATGACCCAAGTTTGGAGTTCCAAAAAATGACCAGCAAAAAATCTGTGCAAATTTTCGATTTTCCGACGAAATTTTAGCCCATTTTGATAGGTAACATTAGAACTTTTCAAAAATTTCAAAATTCATAGACCCAATTTTGGAGTTGAAAATTTTTCAAAATGGTCAAAAAAATAATTTTGTTAAAATATTTGATTTTCTGACGAAATTTTAGCTCACTTTGATTAGTCGAATTACACTTTATCAAAAATCACAAAAATCGTTAATCAATTTTGAAATTCAAATTCTTCAGAAATGACCAAAAAAATAAAATTCTTCAAAATGTTGAAAACAAGTTTTTGCAGAAAATTTCAGCCCATTTTGATGAGTTTTTTACGTTTCTTTTTAAAATAGCGTTTTAAACACGATCCAACTATTCGTTCAAATTTTGTCGATTTTTTGTAAATTTTAATCATTTTTAAGTTGTTTTTTCATCGTTTTTTTTTTCAGTCATTTTTAACATGTTTTCACGACAATCCCAGCAAGTTTTGACAAATTATGCTAAATTTCCACATTTTCTGTCATTTTGGACCCATATTTAGACACCAAAAGCAAATTGAATTTTCAAGGTCACAAAAATGCAATCCAATTTGACATTTTTCGCCAGTTGGACTGCAGATCACCTACATATTGATATACCATACAATTAGATAGACATAATTCCGACTCGATCAGCGATACTTACAATCAGATAGAACAGAGCAGCTGCAATACCAATTAAATCTGGACTTAACGAACACCAATCATCGATCGACGTAATACTCGGCGAAATAATCGATAAAAACAATTTCCATTTAGTTTCGCCGAGTTCGTCGCTCTTCTCATTACTCCACAATTGAAGTAATCCTGGATATTGAACTGAAACATCAACACCACAAAATTATCAACTCCACAATATTTCAACACAATATTGCACGTAGGTATAGGTACCAAACGAAAGCATAATCTCATTACCTTTAGATGCTATCGGTTTAACAATAATCGGCTGTCGATAACTGTAAACATTTTCAGCGCACCATTCCTCAACTCCTACATCGACACTGTGCTCGGATTCGTTCATCAAAATTCCATATAATCGCTGCCTCAACACTCGTGTAATCGCAGCACTCGATATGAACTGAGAATGAGACGGCTGATTTCTATTTGTGGAGACTTTCCTCAGATCTTCGAACGCAACGCTTAGCTCGAAAAACTGATCGGTTAAAATCGTCCAGATACAAGCAGGTGCGATCATATTTTTATGTCGATTTAGAGCTACGCCCAATATTTCCGACCATTTAGTCGACGTTTTCTTGATCTCATCTGCGAATCATCGACGCACGATATTATATAATCAGTAATATAGTCAAAGGGTTACTCCAATACCTATCGAGAGACGAGAATAATATTACCAGCGTTATCGGGTTTCTTCTGCAGTTGATAACCATAGTAGGCGGATTTCACCGAGTCTAAGGATGTATTTCCGGCCACTTTGACGCAAATCGATTCCAATACTTTGTCTATAGGAAGATCTGATAACGTATTTATGTATCGACCTATCGCAGTCATCACTTCTTTGTACGAGAGTTTATACCAATACCATGACGGATGCACACCGCATAACGATCGATGGAAATCCTGCAATAAAAAAGGAGTCATCGTGAGATGGATATTTTAAAAATATATACGAAGTAACGTGTATCGTACCTTCAAGACTTCGTAATCAATACAATCGCATCCAGCCAAAATCGCCACTATAGGTAACTGTTCGATTGCGATTTCTAAAATCATAGCCAATGCCTGGCGATCGTACAGGATCGTTGTCATTTTCTCTTGGTCAAAGTTTCTCGCCGATAATACCAAGCAGTCGTTGATATCGCTCACGATGAAATCCGAGTCTTGGGTGAAAATCGCCATACAATCGTTTTTATGCACGTATTCGATGATTTCTTGAATGTAATCGTTAATCGTCATGTACACCTAAAGAGTGATGCGAAACAGAACACAAGTCGAATAAAATATCTAGCGTTTACATTTGACTATAAAGATGATAATAATATCTCTTACTTCGCAATTAAAAACATGCTTCAATAACATCGACGTAAAGAACCCCACCGAAGGCGGTAACGAAGCGTATTTCTCAGGAATGAACTTCGTAGCTACCCCTTTCTTCTCGAGAAAAACACACAGATCTATCGTATCGTGTAAATTACCAGCTCTACGACTAAACAACTTTTTCTTTTTAGATGCTTTAGCTGCTACGCCGCTTACGAAGAAAACCAACTTGATGCCACTTTCTTGAAAAGACTCGACGAGTGTACGTAATCGATGAAGGTATTCTTGTATTTCGTATCCGATGATCCAATCCATACCTTTACATAAAGTCCAAAACAACGTTTGGGTATCCACTACGATTACGGCGTCTTTTCCAGTCTCGTTTCTGAAGGATGTAACACGACATGAGTCATGAATTAAGTTTGGTACACTTTGAGAAGTAAAAGTGAATGATACGTACTTGTATTTTTTAGCTAGAGTAGCCACGTTTACGACTGGACAAGCGCATGGACAGTTCTGTTCCAAGAATGATTGCAAACCTCGAACACCCATGTTGTTGAAGGTGAGCTGAAGCAATTTAAACTAACTTTACGTGATGATTATTACAATAAAGTAGAAGAGAACGCTGATCAAATGAACGCACGAAACGGAAACACGTTGACTCGAATACAAAGACTTTTCTAACAGAATAGATATCAGTCTTTCACTAGCTTTGAATAGATAAAACAACGCGAACGAACTCAGATTTTTACCGCTGATCACATGAAATATGAATGCACATGACTGACGCCAAACAGAGACAGACGATTTCTTCTTTCTTTTCTCTGCTTTCCCAGAAAAAATGTAGATTTGAGACCTTATTTTGTCAGCTGTCCGGCAGATGGGGTGCGTGCATACAGGGTGCGCAAAAATAACGTGAACTCCAGAGAAAGTTTTTTAAGTAGGTTGGCAACGTGAAATGAAATAGATGCATATGATTGGTGGAATGTTATCATCTCAGTCCAACAACCAATCATATGCTAATGCTATTATCATTCACTGTGACCAACCGAAATAATATTTAGCAGAAAATTTTTTTAGAGGTTCACGATATTTCTTTTCTGCGCACCCTGTAGAAGCCATTAGTTTGCTTTTCAAGTTTTGCGAAAGTGATTAATTTACGTTTGAATTTTGCAAAATTAAGATGTATAGTTGGGTGTTTTGAAGAATTATTGCACATCAATCGAAAGAGTAAGTCTTCAGCTAATTGTTTACGATTGCAATCGAACCTCGAACGATTCATCAAACTGTTTTTTAAATCTGGCAAAATGTGTGTGATCAGTAATGCACATTTCTTTACCAATTTTCCTTCGTTTCAGCTGAAATAATAATATTCTTCTTACACTTGAATTTCAGATTATTGAATCCAACGCCGAAGAATACTTCGATCAACATTCCAGCGACTTCCTATTCATCATAGTATTCGATCAAATCTATTTCAATTTTTGTTGGTTCGGTAACACGAGTTCGAGTCATCTACGCTAAATAATTTCGAGCAGCTTCGAACCAATACCTCAATTCAGCCCAAATCAAACTCCAACTTTCAACATGGGAACTGATGTTGATTATCTCGAGGATCAAGAGTGTGGTTGTCTGTTGCATATTTGGACTACCGATTGCTATAATATTCGCCATGAAAAACGCATCAAAACATGCGATACGTGCGCCAAACGCGAAAAACTACAAAAAGAAGCCAACGAAGTGAAAAGGCAACAACGAGTAGTAGAACGGAATCGACATAAATACATAAGGAGTATTTACGAGAACGTCCCTTCGAACCGTATTCTTATAAAAGCGGCGATTGATAAGTACAGGCAGGACAAAGGCAGCAAGAGGACTGATGTTTGGATATTGAAGCATTTGCAAGAGAAACCACTGTGCGATATTTTAGAAGTACAGAAAGAAAAAGCACGTTGGTTTTGCAACAAAGATAGATTGGATTTTGTCGATTTTAAGAAGTTAGAACCTTAGGTATACTTATTGATTTTTATGTACCTAATAGTGTAATACAGTTATTACTACTTCGAAGTTAATAGAAATAAGCCAAATTATTTTTCGTTTTTCGTTTTCATTTTTGTACTATAAGCATGTTAAGCACGTATGTAATTTTGAGAAATACATAATCTTTTTCTACAAAATCATTATTTCTATTTTATCATTTTTTACCTCTTTCTCTCCACATAAGATACCTACACAATGGCTGAGATAATAACCTTTTACATTTCATGAAAGAAAGTTGAATGGAGTATTTTTTTCTTCAAAATATTAGCCAGATCGAATGAAAAAAATTTGAGAAACTGTGAAGTAGACCTTTTGATCTCAAGTACCTATCTAAGGCTTTACGAAATTGAAAGAAATGGTAAATTTCTATGTTCATGTCCAAATTTTAAGAATTATTTTTGATATTTTGTCAAATATTTGAAAAATTTTGAAAAAGACCACGATTTTTTCATTTTTTCTCTTTATTTTTATGCTATTAATACCTATAATTATGAGTGACAATCTGATTACAATAATTAACTTTTGAAATGATAATTAGGTACCTACCAGACCTAGTAAAAAGCACTGAAGAACATTTTCATTTGCCATTTTTATCACCATCGAAATGCAATTTGTTTACAAAATCTTTTTTCAATAATCCAATATTTTTAAAACTGGTTTTTTCATAGAAGAATACGTAGGTATTTCATCCAATGTAATGAACTTGAAATGCAGAATTTTTCGTAGTTTTCAAATTTGTAAAATTTAGGAAAAAATTGACTAAGGCCCCTTTTCCATGAAGCCCCTCAAATGTACAATGAATTTTTTTCATCTTCTGATCTTCATTCTTATTCTTCATCTTATCGTCTTCAAGCTGAATCTTCGTAGATCCAAATCCTTTTTTATTCGTTTTTTTCCTTTTTGATAATCAATCATTACTTACATAGATATACTTACTAATTATTTGAATTTCAAGTACCTACTTCTTCTGTTCATTTGTTCATGATTCAATTTTAGAAGAATTTATGAATCTTTTCAATCTACAAAATTCAAAGTTTGAACTTCGCAAGTGAAACTTTTCATTCGTTTTCATTTTCTTCTAATTACCTATCAAGTATTAATCTACTAGGTATAGGTATTGTTCATTTTTTTTGATAAGTTATACCTAATTTGAAATTATTATGAATTTTATTATTCTTTGATTTCGGGATGAAACCCGAAAGATAAAACTTTTGTCTTCAGCTTTTAGCTTTAAAAAATTTTGTAAAACTTCAGCTTCAGCTTTATTACGCTTCTCAAATTCATTAAGCTTTCTAAGTTTCTAACGGCTAGTTTATTAGCTTCCAAAAATCCTTGGCTTCTGGCCTTTTGCTTTTGGCATTCGACTTTTGGCTCTTCACAATTTTTTTCAAATAAGAAGAAACTATAAGTACTTAAGTAGGTACAGGTACAACCACAACAAACAAAAAAACAAACAAACAGCTAAAAAAAGGCAAAATTTTTTTTTAAAATATGAAAAATAACTGAAATGAACCAGATAAACATGCAGCTTTTTGGTTAGGTTACCTGTTACGTTAGCTTTTCAATATACAGCTTTCAGTTTTGGTTAGCTTTTAGCTTTCAAAAACCCTGAATTATTATTCTGAAAAATCGTTGACTTTGGCTTCTAGTAGGTATACGATATTTAGCTTTTGGCCAACTTATTTTCATCACCGTTTCAATATTATTGAAAGTTCTAAACTTTCCAAAACTTTAAATTTTTAATTCTTTTTTTTCAATAAGACTTGGCAGTAATGTTTTTGTTACCTTGTTGATGAGTCAATTTTGAAAATTTAGATATGAATTTTCTCAATTTTCAAATTATCAAACTTTACAATTTACATTTTAAATTTTTTTAAAAATAAGGTTCTGCTCCGCCAGAAAAATGTAAGCAAAAATTTGGAAAGTTGTACGAAAAATTGGGGTTTTGAAAAAGTTATGAAATTTGGGAAAGTTGTGAAGAAATTGTGTAAGCAGGGAAAATCAAAGAATTTTACCAAATATCAGTGGTTTTTACTTCTTGAATTATAAATTTTCGTTCTCGCTCATTCGCTCGGTTCAAATTATTCTTCCAATTCTTTCTCCGACAAAAGTTGGCGAGCAGAAAAATATAATTTTTGCCAACTTCTGTTGAAATGTTGAAATGAAATTTTCATTTCAAATTATCAATTTTTTCAAAGCTTTTGCTTTGGCGCTTCGCTCAGGTACAGATTTGAATTCTCTGAACGCAATACATTCTAAACAGTCCTTTTTTCACTCATTTTTTGTGGGCACGCTAATTTTCCAGTTGCCAAAGTCAAAAAGTTTCAAAAAAAGAGTAAATTTTTTTCAAAATTGTCAAAAAAATTCCATGTTTTGTCGAAATTATTAGGAAGTAATTTTTTGATGAAATAAAACTAAAAAGCATTAATTTTTGCTTTGGCTGCCAATAAAGTCCTCTTTTTGTTTCAAATTTTGCCAAACAAGCCCTGTTTTTTTGTTTTGTTTTATTTTTTTACAAATTGTTTAAAAAGCCTCTTTGTTGTGTCAAATTTCATTCCCCCCTCCCCTCCTCCATTCTTCCATTTTTTCAGCTTTTAATGGCAATTTTTCGATATTTTTGGGTGAAAAATATTCAACAATACAAATTTCTGATGAAAATGGACCAAATTTAAGAATTAGACGATAAAAAAACGTAAAAATTTCAATTTTTCGGATTTTTCATTCCTATATCATTAGAGACGAATAGTTGGGGGAAGGAGGCTTCCTCTGGCACGACCTAGGGACTACCTACACTAAGATCGAACTCACCTCAGGACACGAATTTTTGAAAATTTAATTTAAGCAATTTTACATGGTAAATATGGCTATTTTTAAAAAATGTGCATTGCATTTGATCTAACTTGATCAAAGTTGAAACAGGTGATCTAATTTGATTGAAAAAATGTCTCGATCAAAATAGATCTTATTATGTCAATTTTAATAAGAACTAATTAACATTGATCTATTTTGATAGAGACATTTTTTTGATCAAATTAGATCACCCGTTTTTGACCAAATTTGATCTAAACATTTTTTCCAGGGCAATAATTTTACTTTTTGAAATATACATTTTTTCAACGCTTTTTCCTCTCGCTGTACCTACCTAGCTGAGGAATGCTGTGAAGCGAGCCAGAAACCACAAAGCAGTGGGAGAAGATCTCATACCAGCAGACTTGATCAAACATTTAACACCAGAGTATGAAAAGGAGCTGCTGAAGATAATAAACAAAATATACGATGAAGGCACTCTGCCTAAGGACTTCAAAGCAGTAAATTTTGTACCAATACCAAAAAAGAACAACTCGAAAAAATGCTCTGAATATAGAACCATCGCACTGATGAGCCACGCACTGAAGCTACTACTCTCCTTCATAAATGCCAGAATTGAAAAGAAGATAGATGAAAATCTAAGCGAAACACAATATGGCTTTGTAGCAATGCAAAAAAAGGGACAAGAGACGCAATTGCCCTGCTGAAAGTGATCATTCAAAGAGCACTGAATGCAAATAGGGAAATCATTGCTTGCTTCGTCGATTATGAAAAAGCATTTGATCGTGTCAACCATGAGAAGATGTTGGAGATCCTGGAAAAATACAATATCGATAACAAAGACCTGCAAATAATCAAGAACCTGTACTGGGAGCAAAGCGCTAACATCAAGATTGGACCTGAGTACTCGGAGAACAGATGTGGAATAAAGAGAGGTGTGAGGCAAGGATGCCCCCTCTCACCCAGGTTGTTCAAGGTGTATGCAGAAGAAATAATGAGAGAAGCGCGAATCAAACGAATGGGATTCAAGATCAACGGCAAGAGAATAAATGAAATAAGTTATGCAGACGACAAAGTGATCCTTGCTGAGACAGAGGCAGTGCTGTGAGAACGCGGAAGTGCTCGTTCCTGTTCCCGTTCCGGTTCTTTGTTCTCACAAAAATAAAAAACGCCGTTCTTGGCGTTCTTCGTTCCTTGCTTCCAAATCCAACACCTCGTTCCTGTTAGGCTGTTCCTAGTTCTTGTGCTCCTTAAGCAGAAGCGTTCCCATTCCCGTTCTCGTTCTCAATCAAATTTACAAAATTTGCATTCCTGTGTTCCCATTCCCGTTCCCAATAGGGTTCTGTGGTACAAGTGAAGCAATTTTTGGTGGAAATTTTGTCATTTTCTTCAATTGTACCCATAAACTACTAAAAGTTTGAGGGAATGAGGGAAAAGCATATTGTCCCCTATTTTTCAGAGTTTTGGGAAGTAATTTGAGAACCTTGAAAGATCATCTGAGAACGCCAAATTATCACTCCGTTCCCGTTCACGTTCCCGTTCTTGAAATTTTTCACAAGAGCGTTCCCGTTCCATCCTGTTCTCGTTCCCATTCTTGAAATATATACGTTCCCGTTCTCGTTTTTTGAAGGAAATTTCAAAAGCGGGCGTTCTTTATGCGTTCCCGTTCCCGTTTTCGTTCGTTCTCACAGCACTGGACAGAGGCGCAGATGCAGAAAATGATCAACCAAATCAACAGTGCTGGATTAAAATATGGAATGAAAATAAATGCAGGCAAGACCAAGGTGATGAGATTTTGAGATTTACAAAAGGAGATGATAAAGAGGTCAAAATCAACATCGGATCACAAGTAATTGAAAATGTAAAGCAATTCAGGTACCTTGAAGCACTGATAAACAAAGATGGTAGAGATCATAAAGAAATTAAATCACGGATTGGAATGGCAAAGACCGCTTTCAACAACCTTGCCAATGTGCTGGGAAATCGAACTATGAGAATTGATCTGCGGAAGAGAATTATGCGATGCTACGTATGGACCGTTCTGAAGTATTCCTGTGAAACATGGACCATGAGTGCAGAATGCGAGAAGAAAGTATCCGCTTTTGAGATGTGGTGCTATCGAAGGCTACTACGGATCTCATGGAAGGACTTCATTACCAACAAGGAAGTACTAGCAAGAATAGGAGAGGAGCGGAAAGTCGTAGTTGAAGACGTCAAAAACAGAAAGGTAAAGTATTTAGCTCATAAAATACTAGAAAACGGTATTTTCATGCTAGCGGTACAGGGGAAAATCCCAGGAAGATCCACGAGAGGGAGGAAACGATCGGAACTGTTAACAACAAACTCACCTGCCAACTCCCCCTGCAAGACCCTGAAAGAAACAATTAGATACGCTAGATACCGGCTAATATAGATGGACATAAGTATACGCTATCTCCTGTAAAGGAGCGCGACTACGACGACGACGTACCTACCTACCCCCGCACCATCATTAACCACCAAAAAGAATTGATTTTCGTCTCATCTGTTTGAAAAGTGCCCCCCCCCATCTAACCAAAATCAGCCAAAAAAAAAACATTGTTACGTAGGTTAGGTAGGTACCTATTGCATTAGAACGATATGGATTTGCGATTTGTGGGCCAATGTCGAAGAAAAAGCAGAGAAAGAATGGTCATTGGAGGATCAAAACCGAGTACCTACCTATACTTACCTATACCTACATATGTAGACAGCAGAAATCATGAAGTCTTTTCCAGTACTCAGTATTGTGATTTTTACGATTTACATAGTACTTAATGATTATTATCTAAAAGCATATGAAATAGTGTAAGATTATATGTAGGTAATAGCAGATTTATGATATTCGGCTAAACATCACGATACCAATTTTCTGCCTGATATAATGTACTTAGTAGCGGTACATGTAAGCGGTCATCTGCTATATTTTTTATTAAATTCGTAACATGACGAGAAATGTCGGTTTTATATTTTAGAAATCTTTCTTCCAAATTTAATTGCCGGTAAACTTGGACAACTGCGTCAATGCATTCTGGATTATCTTTACCGTAGCATTCCTGTATAGGAGAACAACCAGTTCAGAAGATGCAATTATACTGAATGTCCCTTATGATGTTGCTGAATTGAATAGAAAGGGAGCTCTAGATTCATTAAGTATAGGTACTTACTTGCAATATTTTCTTTTGATCCGAGTTGCAGTTGTCGAGAGAAGTTAAGAGGACCCAAGTCAATTTCCCATGCTTGATATCTTCGTATAGTACTTTACCAGTACTTTTACCAAATACATCGTAGTAATCATTCTAATACGAAGAATTTTGTGAATTCATTTTCTACAAAAATATGTAAGTAGGTATTTTTTGAGGTACAAATACATACTTGAATTGACTTACTTCAGCCGTTGTCAAACAACCAAGTGGAGCAAATATTTTAGCTAAATCTTCCATCAAGTGATCATATTTGACACCTGCCTGTAGAAAATAAGTAATTTTTTTACATCTCCGCAAATAAAAGAATGTCAACTTGAAATTAACTAGATAGTAATCAAGTTCCAACCATACACATCGCTGCAATTACAGGCAGTTGAAATCCAGTGGTCGCCATTAATCCAACGCTCAGTGTATCGAACATCTTCCAAGAGCAGTATTTTTTGTTCTCGCCTAGCACATCAATAGTTTTAGCCTCTAATGCGAAACAACTTTCGGCGATCCAAAGAATCTATGCGAGCGAAAAAAAATATAATGACCCAGTACCTATCCTACTAAAGGGTATTCCATTCCCATGGTAAGATAGGCGAAATGACATGACTCTGTTCCCAGATTTGGAAAGTTATGATGGATTATTGTTGGGTACCTCCAAAAAAAATTTTCGAGCGGGGATTTTTTTAATAACTGTGTACAGCGAAGCAGTGACATCATTAATGCTCGCCTGACGAAATTTACAGTTTTTCGCACCAAAAAGGATATATAACTAATTGGATGTCTGGAGCAAATTCGGTAAAAGCTGCTATTGAGTTGCAGAAAATGGTTCATTCTGTTCTTCAGAAATATGGTTTTCCTCTTCGTAAATACCAAAGCAACTCAAAGGAATTTCTTGACTCGATAGATTCGAATTTAATTGAACCCCTGAATAATAAAGTTTTAGGTGGTGAAGAATTCATTTATGTACTTGGTTTGATTTGGTGTACGAAAAGTGACACACTTCTTGTTGCAATTAAATTGGATCCTTTACCTGAGATTATTACAAAAACGGTAAAGTTGTCAGAAGTTTCAAAATCAAAAATCTTTGATAGGTATTTTAGGTATTTTGGCTCCAGTAACTGCTCGAGTAAGAATTATTTTGCAGACCTTATGGAAAGAATAAGGTTGTGATTGGGATGAGATGGTTTCTGCTGAGTTAGCTAGTGCTTTTTTGGCGTATCGAAATGATTTAGTGTTATTGTCGGAATTTTCAATTGCAAGGTGCTATTGTTATAAGGAAAATGTCGTTGCTCAACAGCTTATTGGATTTGCGGATGCCTAAACCAGTGCGTATTGCGCGCTGGTGTATATTAGATCAATTTCAAGTGAAAATGAAGTCATTGTTTTGTTAATTTGTTTGAAAGTTCAAGTTGCACCAATCAGAAAGGTGCTTCATATTCATCGTTTGGAGCTGCTTGCTGCAGAATTGTTGGCCAAATTGATGCATCAAATCAGTTCAGATTTGAAAATTAGTGATTTGTATTATTTTTCGGATAGTCAAGTACATTGAGCTGGATTAATATTGACCCTACTCATTTGAAAATTTTTGTATCAAACAGAATGACTAAAATTATCAAGATGTCGTCGAAGGAAAGGTGGTATTATGTTGAAGGGTCAGTAAATCCAGCTGATCTCGGCACCCAAGGCATTAGTTCAAAGAATTTACTATCGAGTAAAAGTTGGAAATTCGAGCCTAAATGGTTAAGTTTGATTTCAGAATTTTCTGTGCATGTTTCAGTGCAGTTTCGAATAAGTTGAAAATGTGCCTGGATTTGTTTGTAATTTGACTCATTCTTCGGATCAAATCGTTTTGAATGTTGTTGAGAAATATTTGTCAATCTATAAAGGTGTATTAATAATTGCCTATATTTTGAGATTTATTTGTTATCAAACAAGAAAACGGCATTGTAAGCCTAAACAGTAGGTATGTCAAAATCAGGGATCGCGGAGCGGAGCGGAGGTGGAGGCCCGGAGGCCCCCAGAAGGTACCCTTTTTTTGCCTTGCTCCGGGAGCAGGAGCCGGAGCAAGAGGTACTTGAAATTTTTTACTGGAGCCGGAGGTGGAGGCGGAGGCATTTACAAAAAAAAACGGAGCCGGAGCTGGAGCCGGAGGTATTTTTTTTCAAATAGCCGGAGGGGAAGGCTCAAAACCCCCCCTCCTTGACCTCCGGAGGCGGAGCTGGAGGGCAGGAGCCCCCCGGAGGGTACCCTTTTTTGGGCCTTGCTCTAGGAGCCGGAGCCGGAGCAAGAGGTACTTGCAATTTTTCAAGTGGAGCCGGAGCTGGAGGTGGAGGCACTAGACCCCCCCCCCTCCGCGATCCCTGGTCAAAATTAATCCATTAATGTTGGTAGGATTGTTGACAGTTGAAGAACGTGAAGAAGCGTTCAATTTGATCATTCGTTGTGTTCAGAAGGAAAATTTCAATGACGAGTATCATTTAAGAACTAATTACTAGAGACTAAGGATACTTTTCGGCATCGTGTGCTGTCGAGTGCTTTCGGCTACGCTCGTTTGACTTTATTCTTTGTAATGATTCAAGTTCCCTGTTCCTGACGTTCCTGTTGATGAGATTTTTAATTTTAATTAAAAATTAATTATAATATTCGAATATTACATTATCTTTTACGTATTCTTCATTGTATTTCTTGTAGAATGCAATTTGGGTTAAATGCCTTGTGAGCAGTTGGAAATTTGATAAGATTTTTTCGATTTTGACTTTGACTGATGTGATATCAATCTTCTTTTGAAAAACTTCCAAGTTCCAAATGTTTGTACAACAACGTCACTTCTGTTAAAGTTTTACATTTTCTTCAAATTGAATCCGAAAGTGTCTATATAGACTAGTATCATCACAGCTGTTTTTTCTTTTTATTTGCCATTTGGTAATGTTCGGATCGGAAACCAAGTTGTCTAACAAGAGTACAAGACTGTCGACGAAATAATGAAACAGATTTAAATTCAAAAGAAACGGGACTAACACGAGTTTTATCATTAAAATACGTACAATATTCGTATGAATATGATTATGAAAAAGAAAGATTTGTACAAAAAGGAAACAGGAGTTTCATCTTTGATAAGGAGAATATTTCATTTTCATGGAGACAAGTCAAACGAGCGTAGCCGAAAGCACTCGACAGCACACGATGCCGAAAAGTATCCTTAGTCTCTAGTAATTAGTCATTTAAGATTGTCGAGTTATTCATATGATAAAAAATTTCCAGTTGTTTTGCCTTCTATTGCTTGTTTTGTTGAAATGTACATCGAATATGTAACTTACATTATCATCATGCTAACAAATTGTTTATTTTGAATTTTGTAAAGGGTCGTTTTTGGATCACTGGAAATTTGATATTATTGGTCAAAAAAGTAATGAGACGTTGTGTCGACTGTTGTAGGTATAATTCGAAATTGGTTCAACAATTTATGGGTGATTTACCTGCAGCATGAGTGACCATTTCTCGACCATTTTTGGTATCTGGTGTAGATTTGACCTGAGCTATTTCGATTAAATGCACCAGGGTTGAAAACCGTTTCAAATTGAATTGGTTGTGATGGTGGTGGTTCTTAGAACCTTAGAATATTAGTGGTTCCCGGTTTCAGTTCCCAAAAGGTTCTCAGACATGGCTTTGTAAGGTGCACCAGGGGAAGTCCAAATTCGGGGTAAGTCAGAAAAACTGCTCTAGCTCTTAGAGGCTTATATCTGCCGAAGCGCTACCCAGAGGTAACTTGAGGGTACTACCCCTACTTCATCACAGCATAAAAAATTTCGCTACCCGGTTTCATTTTACAGGCATTTGATTGGTTCTTTTTTAGTTGCTGTTTTGAATTTGATTTCAAATTGTAACCAGTGTTTTTCAAACTGCTTTTTACCTCAGAAGAAATGATCAGCAAAAGTGATATTATAAGTGAAAGTATTCCTAAAACAATAATGTAAAACCCCAACTATTCATTTTTTTTAAATTTTCAATTATTCATTATTTATATTATATTATATCGCTTTTTCTAACTTACCCCCTAAATTAGTGCTATGGGGTAAGTCAGAAAAGTGAACATTGATGATTAGGATTCGACTTCATCGATGTGTAATATGTAGAATGATATGTCTTAGAGGTCGTAGAATCCGAATCTGGAGTTATTTTTTTTTGTATGAGTGGAGGCCTGGAGGGTGAGGCGTGGGGAGGGGGCAATTCCAAATTTTTCCTACATTATTGTGTAATATGTTGATTGATATGTTTTCGAGGTCGTAGAATCCGAATCTGCAATTATTTTTTTTGTAGGAGTGGGGGGGTGAGGCGTGGGGAGGAGAAAATTTCAAATTTTTCACACATTATGGTGTAATATGTCGAATAATATGTTTTCAAGGTCGTAGAATCCGAATTTAGAGTTATTTTTTTGTAAGAGTGGGGGGTGGGTGTGGGAGGGGGAATATTTCAAATTTTTCCTACATTATTGTGTAATATGTCGAATAATATGTTTTCGAATTTCAAGGTCGTAGAATTCGAATCCGGAGTAATTTTTGTGGTGAAGGTGGAAGGTGAGTCATAGGTTCGTACGGGTGGGGGATTTCAAGTTTTGCTTATATTATGGTGTAATACGTCGATTGATGTTTTCGAGGTTGTAGAGTTCGAATCTGGAGTTGGTTTTTTGGTAGAATGAGGAAAGTAAAAAATTCCAAATTTTTGTTTTTATTTATCTCAATGTTTTCTTATACCACTGATGCTCAAAGTTGACAGTTTTTTATATAAAATCAGAATTCAGAACATGTTTTGAAAAAAAAAATGATATACAATCAGGCAATAAAATAGCTCAAGATTCGAATTCTGCGATCAACATATTACACAATATTATAGGCAAAATTTGAAATTCCTCCTCTCCCCTTGCCTCGCCACCTACCCCTGTGAAAAAATAACCCCGGATTCGAATTATACTACCTCAAAAACATATCAATAATCGACATATTACACATTAATATAGGCGAAATTTGTAATTTACTCTCTCTTCCCTTGACTCACCTTCCGCCCCTACAGAAAAAATATCTCCAGATTCGAATTCTACGACCTCGAGAACATATTATTCAACATATTACACGATAGTGTAGGAAAAATTTGATATATTACCTCTCCCCATGCCTCACTTCCCTCTCCTACAAAAAAAATGACTCCAGATTCGAATTCTACGACCTCGAAAATATTTTATTCGACATATAACACGATAATGTTGGAGAAATTTGAAATTTTCCCTTTCCCCACGCCTCACCCCCCCCCCACCACTCCTACAAAAAAAAATAACTCCAAATTCCGATTCTACGATTTTGAAAACATAGGTATTCGACATATTACACAATAATGTAGGAAAACTTCGAAATTTTCCCTCTCCGCACGCCTCACCCCCCACTCCTACAAAAAAATAACTCTAGATTCGGATTCTACGACCTCGAAAACATATTATTCGACATATTACATGATAATGTAGGAAAATTTTGAAATTTTTCCTCTCCCCACGCCTCACCCCCCACTCCTACAAAAAAAATAACTCCAGATTCGGATTCTACGATCTCGAAAACATATTATTCGACATATTGCGCTTGCGCTGCGCATCGATCAGGGTCGAATCCTAATATCACCAATTAATTTTGTAAATTTTCTGACTTACCCCAACGTGGGGTAAGTCAGAACAAGTTATGTACATTTTATTCGATTGTGCGAAAGCTACTGCGACAATCGCGCTGAAATTTTTACCATAGGTTAAGAACCCTTATGGGAACCTACTTACCAAATTTCAGCCATATTGGTTCATTAGTACAAGAGTAACAGCTGATCAAAGTTGAAATTGTGAAAAAACGTTCTGACTTCCCCCGGTGCGGCGGTGCACCTTAATGGTTTTGTTCTGGTTCCAAAAGGTACCTTTCACATTGTTCTTCCAAAATGGTTCTCAGTTCTTCTCAAACTCAAATGGTTCTGGTGGTTCCTTTTACTTCTCCTTTGATATTTTGCTGGTGGTGCTGGTTGTTCCACTAATTAAAAAATGGTTCCAAATGGTTCCAGGTCCAAAAAATTGCATAAAATTGAAAATTTTAAAAAATTCCCCTTTACCTCGCTTATTTTGCATGAAAAACACGAATTCTTATTTCACTTTGGTAAAAAAAAAACGAAGTTTCAATGATGAGGGGACCAAGAAGAACCGATTCCTGAAAACTTTTCAGTGAAAAGAGTTCTGATGGTTCTTCTTACTATTTGAAACTTGTTCTGGTTCTTGTTCTGGTTTTTTTTTCCTTAAAAAACTCAATCGGTTCTAAATGGTTCTAAATTGTTTCAAAATCATTTTATATGGTTGTTCTTTTGGTACTTCTCTTTTTCTAAATTTTGAAACAGTTCTGATGGTTCTGATTCTCGTTTCACCTGACCTAAAAAGTAAAAAAGCGGTTGTGTGGTTCCAAACGGTTGTGGTTCCAAATGGTTTTCAACCCTGAAATGCACCAATCATCAATCATCTAAATTTGTCAAAGTTTATTTAGCCTTTTTCCTCTGTTTTTGCACTCGGGCAATTCACATTGAGGTAGGTAGTCAAAGACCTCACAAGTGAAGCTTTTTTGAATAGTTACATTGGAACGATTTGTGAACAGAAGGGGGTTTCCTCACACTATATACTCGGACAATGAGACCAATTTTATTGGCGCTCGTAATATTTTGAATGCTACTCGATTAGATAGGTTTTGCTCAGAGCATTCTATTCTTTGGAAAACTATTGCTCCTAGAACTCCGCACCAAGGTGGATTATGGGAGTCAGCAGTGAAAGCTGGAAAATCTCGTTTGTTGAAAGCCATTGGCTCTCAAACTTTGACTCGAATGGAGCTTTTTACTATTTCATCAAAAGTGGAAGCTGTTTTGAATAGTTGCCCTATTTTGTATCGTAAATCTAATGAATTTGTTGAACCAATCACACCTAGGCATTTTCTGGTTGGAAGTTCTTTGCTGGAATTGCCTTCTGTTGAAAATTCCGCTGTGGAAGTGAAGGAGCGCTATTTTCTTTGGAGGTGCATTATTGAATCCTTTTCTCATATTTGGAGAAAGGATTATTTGAATGATCTTCAAACTTGTAATTAATGGAAAAGGAAACTCATCAATTTGAAAGTTGATGATGTTGTACTTTTATCAAAGGAAGGTATTGGTTGTTTGAATTGGCCATGGTGTCTTATTATTAAAGTAGCATCTCGACGGTCCAATATAGAGCCCTGCGCCGCCGCCGCCACCAAATTTTCACACATTTTTTGAGCCGCCGCTTTAAAAATTTTTGAAGCCGCCTTGCTCGGCTGAGCCAATTTAAATCACTCAAATGGCAAATTTCAGGGAAATTTTCCCCATATTTTGGATTTTTTCAAGTGGCTAAATTTTTCAATTTTGCCACGCACTACCTAGAATGATTTCTCATGCTGAATGCTTTTGAGAAGCTGAATAATTTTTGCAAAAAATTTGTATTTTGAGGTAATTTTATGATTTACGGAAAATTACCTCAAAATTTCAACCTTTGTAGCCGGCTGAGCCGCAGCCGAGTAAAATTTTTGCCGCCGCCAAAAACGTCGGCTGGAATCGGCTACACCGCCGCCAGCCACAATGCTGCGCCCACCATAGTTGCCGCCGATCATTTCGTCGTCGGCGCAGGGCTCTAGTCCAATATATTTGACAAATTCCCAGATTTGTCAAATCTATTGGACCATCTGGCCGAGCTGATTACCCATCAAATAAATTGGAAGGTGATTTGAAAACCAATTAAATTTATTTGATGATTTTCAAGGCCGTTCTGAAAATCATCAAATATTTCCTCAAATGAGTCGCATTGTGTCGGTGCGGAACATTATCACTTGATAATTTTTCAACGTTTGATGAGAAAATCAGTTGGAACTGTGGTTTGAGATTAGAATTTGTTACCTTAATGCCAAATCCGAGTATGTCCATACAAAAAAAGGACGATTTTACGCATCACTGATAAGGCTCGGATATGCTCGGAAGGGTTCGTTGAGTTCTGATTGAACATCGGTCAGCTTCGTGCATCTTCGGTGGTGCTAAACTGTACTCGGATGCAAATTTTTCAATTCAGGGCTTCCCAGAGCCTTATCAGTAACGCAAAACGACGATGTTTTTTTGGATGGACATACTTGGATTTGGCATTAAGGTAACGAATATCATTTTATGAGTAAAATCGTTTTCCGGATTAGCTTGCGTACCTTATTTTTTTTTAATGAGAAATAATAGAGAATTAATACTGAAATAATTCAACTTTTGTCAGACAACTTTCCTCACACACTTCTTGATTCAGTTGATTCCCATAACCGCCGAGTGTTTAAATTACATTAGAAAGATCCCTAACATCATTAAAGTTTATTATTCATTGGGGAAAATAAAAAACAATAGCAATTTGAATGGGAAATTAAGAAAATCACTCAAAGTCAAAATTGCAACAATATCACCTTCTTATCACCTTATCACAGCAGACGATTGGAAGTCTTGTCATTCAGAAATTTGACCATGTGGACCAGAGATGCATGGAAACTTACCGCGGTAACTTACCCGAGAACTTACCGGTAAGTTACCATGACATAAATTACCATAAGTTACCGTGGTAATTTATAAATTTTCAACAGAAATGTTGACATGGGTAATTTTTGATGTTTGCATGTACTGCTGTAGCTGTCTAGAGATACAACAAATTACAATTTGTACTCTCTAAATTTAAAAGAATCAAATTTTACTGTATAGCACTTACAGTAGGGTATGACAACATTCTGGCTTCTTAAAAACTATAGTTTTTGACTGGATTTTCATTTTTCAGTAAATAATTTTCTGATCTGATCAGTCAAATCAAAATTCAAAAGTGAATTATTTACTGAACGGATCAGTAAAAAATGAATTATTATTTATTTATTTAGGTAGGTAGGTAGGTAGGTAGGTAGGTACTGTGTTGATCAGTCAAAAACTGCTGTGATCAGCTTGGTCAGCATTGTGGACGCTCTGACAGGCCTTCAAATCATCAAATACAGATTTGATCAAAATATTTGACAAATCAGATTTGTCAAATATATTGGACCGTCTGAACGCTTTATCCTGATTCTGAAGGGATTGTTCGTAATGTTGATGTTAGATGTTCTGATGGTTCGGTTAATTATAGTTCTGTTCAGAATTTAGTCTATTTACCCGTTAATGAATAATTTATTTATATCTCGATTGTTATGACTTAGTTATGAGCTGGAGGTGGAGGCACTTGACCCCCCTCCGCGATCCCTGCTTTTATTCGATGCATTCGTTCAGTATTATGTAGTATGTCGTCGTATGTACTTGATTTTGCGTGTATTGTGAAATCTGTAATTACCTATACACTCTGCTATGAGAAATTGTGTTCGTTTATTGATATTTTCATTCGAAATTAGATCGAATTAGTGATTTATGTTATGACGTCCAATTCGGACGTAGCGCACAGAGTGGCTGAACTCTGGTGAAAAAATTGAAAAGGTGCGAAAAGGTGAACAACAAACCCTCCGCCATCTTCTCTGCCCTCCTCAAGAACAAACGGAACCATTTATATCTGAACGAAACAATGTTGTGATTGGTTGTCGACGTTTGTTGTTCACCTTTTCGTTACCTACTTAATAATATGCAAGGAGGGAAGGAGGAGGAAGCTTTGGGGTCAAACTGTGTAGACCAAGTATAGTGATATTAGTGATCATTATTTCATAACTACGAGTATCTTGCTATGAACAATTTCAGCATAGAAGAAAGTTAAAACCATTGAAAATACCACCAAAAATGGGTAGCTAATTTTGAAATTTGAAGTGATAGAGGGGAGAGGATTAAACAGGAGTACAAAGGATGAGGTGAGTGGTTTTTTTTTGCATTCCAAGTTCAACTTGAAGGTTAACAGTGAAAACCGCGTGAAAATAACTGAATTACAGCTAAAGTTGTGTGTTCCCAATTATTTGAGTAAAATTGGTACCTAATTTTGAAGTGATGGAGGAGAGAGGATGAAACAGAAGTACAAAGGATGAGGTAAGTGGTTTTTTTGCATTCCAAGCTCAACTTGAAGGTTAACAGTGAAAACCGCGTGAAAATAACTGAATTACAGCTGTAAAGTTGTGTGTTCTCAATTATTCGAGTAAAGAGATGAGAGGTGAGTGCGAGGTGAGGGTGAGTGGAAAAAATGCTTCTCAAATTCTAGGCATTAATTGCTACCTAACAACCAAAAAAAACCACACTCAGATAAGTGCATTACATCAGGAAATATACGCATTTCAAATTTGGGGGGGGGGTGAGGAGGAATAATCCGTCACAATTTTCCAAATCTGGGAACAGGGTCATTTCGTCTATCCTACCTGGGAATACCTATTAAGTATATCTTTTTTAGTTGTTTATACTGATAGAAATCCTTACTTCGTTGAAAATTTCGATACATTGTGTATAGTACGATTGTTTTGAGAACAAGTTCTTCAAAATGACTTGAATACCGCTGTTTAACATTAATGAATGGCTGCAAAATTCCATTGAACCAACTGTTCTGTACCAAGTAACTTTGTTCCTTCTCAAATCAGATTTGTCTAAAGCATCGTCTATCATTAAGAGGGAGGACAGCAGCTAAAAATATAAACAATTAGGTATATTTTCAAAAATTTGAACTGATACGAAATATTCCAATTGTTTTTCACGGTTATTTATTACCACTTGAGTGAGATGACCCAAAATCCAAGAACGCAAAATGTATTCATCAGTGAGTTTGTGCTTCGGTGTAAGGTTTTCGCACACGTTTAAAAATATTTTCATTCGTTGGAGTCTTCCACCATTGACGTTGTATTCTATTATCTATAGGTAATGTATTTTAAAATAAAACATAGGTACGCAACTCGTTCGAGAATTTTGGTTCAATTCAATTTGAACAGAAATGATTATTCGATACCTACGAAGTTTCTCGAACAAAAATGTAGGCCCTATTAGTTGTAGGTATACTTATATGTATGTGTAAATTTGCAAAACCTACTTCTTGATTTCTTTCGCTCACTATTGACGATCCTATACAAATGCTTTCATCCGATAATACCTTTTTAACGATATTGTGAGCTAATCTGAATTTTGAGTAGTCATCTTTACATTTGTGAATATTTTCCCGTTGTTCTGTCAGGATTCTGGAATATTAAAACAAAGTTAATATTTTGATAGGTATGAATAATCGATCTTTTTTTCATTTCTTTTGGCGAATTGGCCGAAAAATCGAAATTTCGAGACTTTCGGACCCATCTGGAACCGCCGAACAGGTAGTTTTTGCGATAGGCAGCTGTAATTTTTGTGTTATGACTACCCTAGAGATCCTATCACGTACCGAGTTTATTTTAATTCAATAAAATTATTTAGCCTGCTTACCTTTCAGCGAGACTGGAAGTGGTGGTTACGGAAGGCACATTCGTGTAGAAATTTTGGAATCGAATTATTCGATTTTTTTCAAATTTGTTGAAACAGATCGACTTGAAATTAAATGAACGAACAAAAGTATTCATTTTAATTATGCACTTATTAGGTAGGTATCTGACTAATTCGAAAAGAAAATTCGTTACACAAAAAAATAAGAATCAGAGCAAAAATTGTATTCGTGAAAAATGTTACCGAAATATTCAGCTACGAGTTAAACTATTAAATAGGTACCTAGCTAAATATAAAATAACTACAGACAGAAGCAGAATATGAAATTTTTTATTTACGTAAGTACTTACTTACTTTCTGCGAACATGTTCATCTAATTAGTAAAAGTATCTACTTGACGTCATTTTGTATGCGTAGGTGGAGGTACATCCAAATTGTATGCGCATGGATGCGTAATTTCAGTTCCTCTCCACAAGCACTTCTTACACGAGCGTACATACATTACGATGAATTATAAAACCAAAGCGTATCTAGGTATGTCATTTTGCGGACAATGAGGAATGACTTCAGACCAAATTTGGGTATTTTTACAATGTGTGTGTGGAAGGGGCCGGTGTCAAATCTAAAATCCTTATTTAAAATTCATACCTATAATAAATACGTTTTCTTAAGTTCTATAGTTACCATCCTGTGACCCAAATTGATGCCCGACCTGGCGACCTCCAGAAATCCCTTGAGAATGTGATGTATGGGGGGGGGGGGAGTCGACCCAGTAAGCATTGCAATGTCACTATGACAAAATGCAATATCACTGAGGAGATCAATGTAATATTGCATTGTGATGTCTCTGTGACTTACTGGTGATAACTAGATTACCCACCCCCTCATCCACACCCGCACACTCGTGTAAGAAGTGCCTACAACAGGAACTGGATTCACGCATCCGTACCTACAATTTGAAGTGCTTACGAAATGACGTAGGTACCTACCTACTCACAGTATGGCGGTACACCATATTTTGAAAAAAAAAAAAATGGTCTATTAGGTAAATGGAAAACCTGTTCTCATTGAAATGTAATAACCAAGCTTCAATGCTAATCCGCTCATGCTAGTGAATAATGCATTTAAACTGGTTACAAAACCATAGCTAAGTACCTATGTCTAATTGTCTATGTCCTATCGTATATCGCAGAATAATCAAATTTTATTTGAATGGAAGGAAGAGTGATTCAATATTATTACTCAGAGTTGGCGCGATTCCAGGAGCTTGAGAATCGGATTCCAAATGGTGTGATTCCACAAAATTTTGAGTCCCGATTCCGCTTATCAGATTCGCCAGATATAGGAATCCGAATCCGAATCGTAATTTTCGATTCCGATTCCTTTCGCGACTCCGATTCAGATTCCACTCACGACTCATCTTAGGATCCTCTCACGACTCCAACCAGATTCCTCTCACGACTCCAGCCAGATTCCCATCACAACTCCTTAAATTTCATAAAAATGAAGCATTGAAGATGAAATGAACATTCTAACAAACATGAGTAAATAAATATAAAGGCTCGTCTGTACTGGTACCTAATTAAAAAGCAAGAAATAAAATAAATTGAAAAATGAAAATACATTCTGTTGTTCTGTAGCTGTATTTTGTTTTTCAATGAATTCAGGAATATTACAAATAATATCTGTAAATGTAAGATAGAAATAAATTCTACTTATTCCACTGATTTTTCAATTCAGCAGTTTCACATATATTCGAAAAAATAATGCTTTTTTCATTCACATTATTTGTTGAAGAATCCCCCCTCCCCCCCCCCCAAAAAAACCAATAAATCTTTGTCAGTTTCGGAAAAACTGGAAAAAGCGAGAATTTTTGTCAAAAATCAAAATTGAATGATCGATAATTTTAGCAAAATGCAAAACTTTTTGGCAATTGAATTATTAATTGCAAAATATGACGTTCTTTATCTTTGGTAATTTTTTTGAAAATTTATCAAATTCAATTCTGTTTCTGTTCATTCATTTATCTGATTGCCAATTCTGAAATATGAGTCTTTTGAAGTAAGGACCAACCAAATTACTCACAGAAAACCATTTTATTAATACCTAATTAATTATTAATTCATTTTGTTAACAAAATAAAAAACAGCATGAAATTGTTTACAAGTTACATTACAACAAAGATCTAAAGTTCATTGTTATTGTACATAAAATTTCTCGTAGAATCAGCTACAGCAAGTGATGGTGAGGATTAAGTGAATCACAAATCAACATTCTTTACTTTTTTTTATAAGTATTTCGTTACCATATTTTTTTTCTTGTGATTTTTTATGTAGGTAGTCATTGAATTATAAAATACATACTCATACATACTCAAGTTACAGTTATCATGAATAATTATTATGCCACATATGCTCCGCAGACCTATACAGTCCAGTACACATACAGATTTGTTGCGTTTTCTGCGTGGAAAAAAATTGAAGGATCCACCCCCCTCGAGGGGGAGCCATGTACTGTAGCTGATTCTACGAGAAATTTTATGTACAATAATAATGAACTTATGTAATTTTCCCATAGCAATGAAACCAACATCACGAAAATAACTTTATTTCGAAAATTGTGAAAATTGAGGGGGGCTGAGGGGCTCTGGAGAGGGGTAGGTGAGTGTAGCAGAAAATCGGAGGTCATATTCGTGCTCAGCGGTATCGAATCATATGAAAACAACACCAACATCATCAAAATAACTATATTTCGAAAATCCTGAAAATTGAGGGGGGCTGAGGGGCTGTGGAGAGGGGTAGGTGAGTGTAGCATAAAATCTGAGGTCATATTCGTGCTCAGCGGTATCGAATCATATGAAAACGATACCCTACTCATTGATAGTTATTTTTTTCAAAATTCCCATTTCACCCCCCACCCCGCTACGATACATTATTCCAAGTTTTCACCACGGCGCACCAAAGCAAAAATTTCTAATATAGTATATGATGTTTGGGGGCCAAAAATACATCCAAAAAACGTGTTTACAAAATTGTACCTCGCAATCTTGATTGTTAATAGGCATAAAAAAAATGAAAAAAACGCCATTTTGAGGGGTAAATTTGAGGGGAGGGGGTTGAAAATTTTTGTGTGAATACCTATCAAGGATATACATAACTTCCAGAAAAATTTTCAAAATCGGTTGAAATGGGGCTGAGAAAAGTGCTACTGAAATTTCAAAAAGGGGGGCTCCGCAAAAAGGGTAGGGGGTGTGGATCTGAAATTTTTTGCGCAGAGGTTTCTCTATGGTACCCACCTTTCATGTTAAACGCTTTTGGGGACCATTTCACCCCTCTTAGGCGCCTATAGCCCTTATGTATTTTTTGGGGAACCCCTTTTTTGAATGGTTGTGGTTCCACCCCCCTTGGGGGTAGAAAGAAAGTTGATATATCACTAGATCGGAAATTTGACGTAGATTCTTATCCGACCACCTATTTCTCGCTAAAATGCAATGCGGGGGAGAAAATTGCAAAAAACTGGTTTTGGGGAGCTTACAAGGGAACCCTCCCACGTGATAATCTCCGATTTGAATGAAACTTGGACTGCTGGAAAGAGGACCTCAAAAAACCCCCATCCCCCAATTTTTAGCTGCTGAAGTTGATTTTTCGATTTTTGGCGAGCGTTTGAAATTTTGTGCATTTTTTATACTTTTTTTCAAGTCATGTCAAAAAATTCGATTTCTGATGATAATTCCAGATTTGACTGACGGTAGTACTTATCGATTAGGAATCAAGCATAGACCCTTTGGCCAAAATTTCAGCTGCTGAAGTTCATGTGGTGGGGAGAAACGGTCATTTTTCAAATTCACACATAATGAGAAAAAAAACGGTAAAAAATCCTGTTTTCTGGACGGACGGCCGGATCCGGCCAATGATGGTATGAGTCGATTTGGTATTCGGCACAGACTGTTTGACCAAAATTTGAGCCCTTGAAGTTCATTGGATGAGCTTAATTTACTGGTTTTTCAAATTTTTTAATGGCATTTATAAACCACCAGATGAACAAAAAAATCGATTTCTGATGATAATTCCAGATCCGGCCGGCGGTAGTTTTAGTCGATTAGGTATCAAGCATAGACCCTTTGGCCAAAATTTAAGCTGCTGAAGTTCATGTGGTGAGGAGAAACGACCATTTTTCGAATTTACAGAACAACTTCACCTGTGTACTCAAAACTTCAAACGCTCGTCAAAAATCGAAAAATCAACTTCAGCCGCTGAAAATTGGGGGATGGGGTTTTTTTGAGGTCCTCTTTCCAGCAGTCCAAGTTTCATTCAAATCGGAGATTATCACGTGGGAGGGTTCCCTTGTTAGATCCACTTTCGTTCATTGTGAGAGTCTAGAGAATCGTAATGAGGAGTCGTGAGAATTGTAATATCGGAGTCGTGAGAATCGAAATATCGGAGTCGCGAGAATCGAAATATCGGAGTCGCGAGAATCAAATTACCGGAATCGCGAATCATATTACATTTGCGATTCCTGCTTGAAAAGAGTCAGATTTCACATTTTTCGATTCATCTGTCAGGTGAATCGAAAATGGAATCCGATTCCGGAATCGGATTCATGCGATTCTCACGACTCCTTAAAAAAATCGGAATCGCGCCATCTCTGTTATTACTGAGTAAGTAAGTAGGTACCTATCAATTCATTTCCATTTTTTTTCACTAACTAAAGACAGCATTTCGATTTTTTTTTTCAATTAAAAATTTTCAAATGATTAAATCAACTACCCCAAAATCATCACTCGACAAAATTTTTTGAAATTGAAATTTCCAAAATAAGGGAAGAATCAGTGGTAAGTTCAAAAATTTTTGATTTAAATGAAAAAACTAATGATTTCTTCAAAAATATCTGAATATTTTGCAGAAGGGGGAGTCCTAAAATTTTTCTTCCATGATTAAAAAATAGGAAAAAAAATGTCAAAATCAGGACAATTTCTCAAATACTAATCGAATGGAAAGGGTAGGGATTCAATAGTATTGCTGTGGTTTTTTTCACTACCTACTTGAGAATGCATTTTTTTATTCAATTCTTCCCTTCCCTTCAAACTTATCATCACTTAGAGAAAATTTTTAGAAATTCAAATTTTCAACATAGGGGAAGAATCAGTGTTGCAAGAGTGGAGTAAGAGTAGGAGTAAGGAGTGCAAGGAGTGAGAATTTTTGAAAGGAGTAGGCGTGGAGTTGGAGTGTTGTCAAATCAAAACTCCTTACTCCTCTTTTTCCCCCTAATTTTGTGACTAAATTACATCAAAATGTTGCTGTTACTCACGTATTTTCAGTATTTTCATTTTTTTTAGTTGTTTATTTTACTGTTTTTCTCATTATTATCATCAATGATACTATTTTATCAATTATTGATATACTTTTACCATCTTACACCTTTAATTTATGGATATAATCAATCACTCAATATCTGTAGAGTCAAAATTCCTGAAAAATAATGAAAAACAATGGGAGTAAGGAGTGGAGTAGGAGTGGAGTAAGAGTGTTGACATTTCCTTTGGAGTGAGTAAGGAGTGAGAGTAGTGCTAAAACCACCACTCTTGCAACACTGGGAAGAATAAATGGTAAAATATCAAAAAATTAGTCATTTCCCCAAAAACACTCCAGTATATTTCATAAGGTGGGGAGGGGGGTTCAAAATTATTGTTCCATGATTTAAAAAAATAGAAAAACGTGAGTAACTAGTAAACCTACAAACAATTAAACAAACGGGACATCATGAAAGAAAAAAGGGAAAAAGCAGAAATTTCTGAAGGGCACCTCCAAAATATTTCAATCTTTGGGAATCAAATAAAATCCCAAGAAATTATTACTCTCTAAAATTGTGAAACAGACAAATTTCACTGCTTATCAACAGTAGGATCTGACAACATTTTGCCTTCCTAAAAGCAGTACCTACTTAGTTTTTGACTGGATTTTCAGTTTGGAGTTGAGATTTGAGGCTGTTGACTCCGCCACATTGGACAAAGTCTCCACTCTCCAGCACCCAAATGTATGAGAGACAGTATCTTCCTTATAAATTGATTATCAACATACTGTATCTGCGAGAAGTGAAAATGGTATAGTTTGAGGCAAAAATGTCACAATGATATCTCTTAGTGATAATGATATCTCTTAGTGATTTCTGTGTGATGTCATCACTCATCAATACACTGCAAAGTAATGTCGCGAAAATGTCACAGGAATATTACTTTGTAATGTCCCTATACACATCAAAAAATGACATCGCTGTGATATTGATGTCACAGGCTCACAGCATGCTTACTGGGATTCACTAGGAAAAAATCTTTAGAAGAGAATTGAATCACCGCCTCCCCAAGGTTTTTAAGAAAACCATTCATGTGTGAAAGTGAATCTCGCAATATTTCAATATAAATTCAAACAAACAAAAATACAAAATTTGAGAACACCAAACACCACTTGAATGAACTGAACATTGAACAAGTGAACAAGACTCTAGTGGCAGAGGTACAGAGAAAAAATTTGTACCTCACTTTCGACCAATGCCTTCAGTGCCTTCTCATTTGTTCTCACATGGTAACATGGTGCACCCTTCAGGAAAAAATTGGTGATATTGATATCCCCCAAAGAAGTACTTCACTGTAAAATAAAGGGGGTTTGAAAAAGAACGCGCTAGAAAGGCTCGTCACCATTACAAAAAAACTTCAAAAAAAATCTTCACAATAGAAAACAACTGAAACTAGACAAGCGCAACTGTAACAGTGTGCATAGCCTATGTTGTTAGGAAAGCAAAACATGATTTCGAAAAAAAAAATACAATGCAATTTCGGAAAAAGTACAACACAATTTTGAAAAAAAAACAATGCGATTATGAAAAAAGCACAACGTGATTTTGAAAAAAAGCGATTTGGATCTCAAAAGCAGAATGCGATTTTGATTTTGAAAGCACAACGAGATTTCAAAAAAAGCACAACTTCGAAAAAATGCACAATGCAATTTTGAAGAAACACCTACTCGTAAGCACAACACGATTTTGAAAAAAAGGACACTCACAATGCAATTTTGAAAAAGCACAACGTGATTTCCAAAAAAAAAAGCACACACAATGCAATTTCAAAAAAGAAGCACAACGCAAATTCGAAAAAACAAGGCAATTCTGAAAAAAATAGCACACTGGGATTTTTAAAAAGAAGCACAACGCGGTTTCAAAAAAAAATCGCAACGTGATTTTAAAAAAAAAAAAACAAACGCAATTTTGAAAAGAAAAGCACAATGCAATTTCAAAAAAGTAAGCTCGACGCTATTTTGAAAAAAAAATCACAACACAATTTGGAAAAAAAACAACGCAATTTTGAAAAAAGCACAACAGGACTTTGAATGAAAAGCACAACGCGATATCAAAAAAAAAGCACCAGGCGATTTTGAAAAAAATCAGAGCATGATTTCGAAAAAAAGCACGAGATTTCAAAAAAAAATCACAACCAGATTTTGAAAAAACGCAACTTAGATTTCAAAAGCACAACGTGATTCTGAAAAAATAAGCACAAAGTGATTTTTAAAAAAAACACAACACAATTTAAATAAAATAATCACAACTCAATTTTGAAAAAAAGCACAATGCAATTTCAAAAAAGATAACATGATTTTGAAAAAATCTGATTTGCATTTCAAAAGCACAATGCTATTTTGAAAAAATGCACAACACAATTTTAAAAAAAACGCTCACAACCCAATTTTGAAAAAAATCACAGCATGATTTTGAAAAAAGCACAACGTGATTTTAAAAAAAAAGCACAATGCAATTTCAAAAAAAAATCACAACACAATTTTGAAAAAATAAGCACAATGCGATTTTGAAAAAAAAAGCACAACACAATTTCAAAAAAAGCACAACGTGGATCTGAATAAAAAGCACAACGCGATATCAAAAAAGAGCTCTACGTGATTTCAAAAAAAATCATAGCACGATTTTGAAAAAAAAAGCACAACGTGGATCTGAATAAAAAGCACAACACGATATCAAAAAAGAGCTCTGTTGGGTGAAGTGAGCACGAGCCCGTACAACAATGACCATGCTAATTTTGATGTCAATGGTGACCCATCCACATCTGTCACTTTTGGATGCCACATGTCGATGTGAATTTCGACCCTGTGTCGAGCTAATTGTCGATGTAATTGTCGACTGATGTTGATCTACATTTGTGTCGACAATTGGCTCCACATAGGGTCGAAATTCACATCGACATGGGGCATCCAAAAGTGACGGATGTGGATGGATCGACATTCACATCGAAATTTATGTCGACCTCCTGCTTTGAGTGCTTCCTTAAGTTATAGAATATGAGTTTAAAAATTTTTAATTTTTTTTCCCAAAAATTATTTCCTCTGGTGTGGCTATTGCTAGTGCTGAAACCAGCATCGATGCAAAGTCCACTTCCGAAGAAGTACAGACGAAAAGTCTGTATAATCAAGAAGTTCAACAGAAATCCCTTATATCAAAGATGGTGCAATACTTTATCTGCGAGTACTAAACTAATCCATTTTCATGTCGACATGTCGATGTTAATGTTGATGTGAAATTCGACATCAACAAATACATCCACAATATCAACATCATATCATCTACATTTCCAAACTGCGGAGAAGTGAATAATTTCATCAATTCCCTAAAAAATTTGTTTTCCACATTGAACAAGATCATATTTTTGAATGTTTACTAAAATTTTAAACACTCAAACAGAAATTTTAATTCTGAAAAATTGGTCGACATAGTTGTAGATGTAAATTTCGAGCATTGAATTTTACATCTACATGTCGAGATGGCATGTTGAGGTATCAGAAATAATGAGAAAATTTCGAAAATTTTCATTTACCTGGCTTTTGTATGGACAGAAGATTCCTACTAAATAATTAATTGATCACTTTTCCATCATTATGTTGGAAAAAACGTAGTCGATGTAAATGTCGACGTCTACAATTGTTGTGTCCCGATTAGCGCAGTGGCAATTATTTTTGTCGTTTTTACTGTCACATTGGCATTTTTGAGTATAAAATTGGCACCTACGAAATAGAAAATGAAGGTAAGAGAAAATTGCCAACCAAATGTCAAAACATTGCCACATACTTTATTTGCGCATGCGCATCTTGCTGTGGTTGGCAATAAATTGTCAAAAAATTGGCGATAACTTCCTTAGAAGAATATTGTCAACATTTTGGCAATTTTTTGCCAATATCAGCATCATGCGCTTGCGCAAGACATTACAGATGCTATTTTTCTTTTTTTTACAATTCAGTTGAAGTGCTACAAAATTCAAGTGTATGTTTCAGTGCTCAAAATTTTGAGGTTTTCATTGAAATAATTGGTATATTTTGGTGGTTTCAAAGTTTAAAATTAAACTAAAATCATAAGTAATAAGAATGGATTTTTTTTTTAGAACCCAATTAAAAATTAGAGTTTTTCAACATTTTTAAATTGATTTTTTTGGTTTTTACTATAGTTTTTCTTTCAAAGTAAGTACCTTTTTCATTTTTTCCAATTTCAAAAAAAAAATCACTACACTCAGTCAAATTCTGTAAAAAAAAAAGCAAAAACAAAAAAGAACAAATGCGAAATATTTTGCGAGGTAGGTACCTATTTTAAAATATTTTTAAATTCACAACAATCACTTGAATTGAAAAAAAAAAACAAAAAAGAAAGGTTAATTTTTAACCAAAAAAGGTGTTTTTTTTCAAACTTTCTAAAAAAAAGTTTTCCACAGTCATTGCCAATTTCGAAAAAAGGAAACAATTTAATTTAAAATAATATTTTGAACGGAATTATCAAAAAAATCCAAGCAGAATAATTTTTGAGAACAAAAATTCTGAAGCTAAATTCAAAAATATGTACTTAATTTTTGAAAGAATTACTGCAAGCAGCCACTTAAATTTCGAACCCCTCCCCCCTTCCCTCAAAAAGTTATAATTTCAATACCTAGTACCTAATTCTAATTTAAAATTTTTGAGAATAGGCTGACCTTGAAACATAAAAAAATTATAATAAAAATTGATACTCAAGTATGACTGAAAATATACCATAAATAAACCGTGATGCAAGCATCACAAAACTTTCCGAACGTTGGGAAGCACTTGGAACAAAAACCTAGCCGTTTAAGCACAGTTATTCAGTATACATACATGAAAAAGGTATTTTTCGTAACATCTGGAGCGCGCCTTCGCGTTCACTGCGCTAAGGATAACAACTGGTTTTCTGTGACGTCACTGACGTACCATTGAATAGGGAACGCCATGAGTTTTCGCGTCAAAATGCTCGTAATTTTTTTCTGATTTTACATACAAAGCTGAAAAGCTTATTATGACATCCTTCAATGGGACCTATCATTAGGTGCAAGTTTCAACTTAGTATCTCAATTAGGGCGTCTGCAATCGTGTTCACAAACTTTTGTGCACATACATATGCACATACATACATACACACACTAGAGCCCTGCGCCGCCGCGCCGCGCCGCCGCCGCCACCGATTTTTCAAACATTTTTCAAGCCGCCGCCGCCGTTTCAAAAATTACTTCAGCCGCCGCAGCCGCCACCGAGTAATCTGCTCGGCTGAGCCGGCTCAACTCACTCAATCAGCAAATTTCAGGAGGATTTTTCGAATATTTTGACTTTTTCAAAAACAAAAATCAAAACTTTTCGTCATTAAAAACAGTCAATCTTTTCAGCTCGGAAAAAATTGGTATTTTCATTTGAGAAGTTGAATTTGATTTTGCTTTCCAATTTTTATTTTGGGGTAATTTTAAAATTTACGAAAAATTACCCCAAATTTCAACTTTGTAGCCGGCTGAGCCGCCGCCGAGCAAAATTTTGGCAGCCGCCAAGACCTTCGGCTGGAATCGGCTCCGCCGCCAGCCACAGTGCTGCGCGTACTGTAGCCGCCGCCGATCATTTCGTTGTCGGCGCAGGGCTCTAACACACACACGGAACATCACGCTCAAAATAGTCTCAAAAGTCTTCTTGGACCTCAAAACGTGTAATTCCGTAAAAAACTCGAAATCGAAAAACCGGTCGATTACAATACTTCCCTTACATCGCTGCGCGCTGTTCGGAAAGTAAAAAGTAGGAACTCAAGTAACTGTTTAGGAAAACATATTTTTGTTTATTTTTAATTTTTTTATTCTACAGTAATAAATAAAAAGATAGGTAATAGATTCAAAATTGTTTGAAAACAATTAAAACTGTATTAGTAACTTATTTTTTTAACCAATTAGGTACGAAAAAAATATATTTTCAGTTCAATTTTTAAAAAAATCAATACAAAATAAGCATTCTGAATGTGTACCTATGTGGATCGAAAAAAATTGCAGTGAAACCAAAAATTGTAAAGCTAAACTCAGACATTTTTAAAATTTCATTTTACAAAATAATTTATTCCAAATCAATGAAAATAAAAAAGTCAATTCACAAATTTATTCAATAAATTAAAAAAAATGATTTCAATTTATTTGATATTGATTTTCTTATTTTTATTTTATTTCTGAAGTAGAATTAACAAAATTTCTGAATTTAGATTTAAAATTTTTGGTTTTACTAAAATTTAAAAAAATCCACTTCAAGGAATTTTTTACAACAAAAAACATTCATAAATTTTTTTGACATAGCCTAAATGAAAGCAATTAACAACAGGAGCCTGCAAGCAAATATAAGAATTCATTTTATGCCCAATCCTCCTCCTAGCATTGGTAGCTGTAGGGTTAGGTGTAGGGTTTTAGGTGCAGGAGTACACAGGTTCGAACCCCCCCTAGGTCAGGAAATTTTAGTAATATGTTATAGGCCAGAAAAATGAAACCCCATGGAAAGGTACCATTTCTGCGGTCAAAAAGCAAAAATATGCAACCCTTCCCTTCATTTTTGATTTTTGAAATTTAAAATTCAAAAATGTAACTATCATTTTGAGAATAAGAGTAATTGGCAAAAATATTGCCTCTGTTGGCAATTAGTTGGAAAAATGAAATGTAGGTAATTGACAGAAATATTGCCTCTGTTGGCAAATAGTTGGCAGAATTTTTTCCAACAAATTGTCAAGTTAGCATTAAATAAAGCGTTTTCATTGGTGGAGATTTTACCAACTTCTTGCTTTTTTTGGCCAAAAGTCCAAAATTGGCAGTTGGCAATTTTATTGCCACCGAGCGCTAATCGGGGTGGGAGGTGGTCTGAGCGGCTGGTGAGGTTGGTGTTTAGGAGAAACGAGCAGTTTTAAAGTGCAGTATGATAGGAAAAAAAAAAAGCTCTGCGTGATTTCAAAAAAAATCATAGCACGATTTTGAAAAAAAAACACAATGTGATTTTGAAAAAAAGCACAACGCGATTCCGAATACACTACGCGATTCCAAATTTACTATGCTATTCTGAAAGCTCCAAAGCACAACGTGATATATCTCAAAAGCATAATGCGACTCCAAAAGCACTACATTACTGAATGAACCTCTTGGGAGCACTGCAAAATCACAAATGTCTGGTGGGATTTGATTCAGAAAGGGTAACCAGTGTAATCACTAACCAAACCACCTGCAGAAGTTCTAAAAACCTTTCTCAAAATTGAACAATGGAGAAAATTTTATAACCCCTGTGGTGTTATATTTAGGTATAAGTGAGACAGATTGGGAAAGATAACACTGTAGATAAGAAATTAGATTTCTATTGCCCATTGTGTTTGCTGATCGGCATCTTTTATAATAATGTAACACCACAAGGGTCAGACAAAATTCTAATTTTATGGATTGGTAGGAAGAAAGCACCTACTTGTAATAGAAGGTCTGGCAATTAAGTTCCAGGAAGTGTTTCTGAGAGGTAGAAGATAAACACTGGTGTGCTAGCAAACACGTTATTGTGTAGATTATACCTTCCTTTAATACTGTTATAAGTTTCAAGTTGATCAGGTGAATTTTGCGGGATTTATAGATCTTTAAAGTGAACAACTTTTAAGGTCGTGTCGCGTCGTAAAACTTTAAGGAGTGACTTGAGGAGGATGCTTGAGTCAGGGAGATCAGACTTTGAGTTGGGGGAGAGGTAAATGTCTTGAAAGGTCAAACGCGATGTTAAAAAAATTTAAGAAAATGTTTAAGGAAGATCAGGTGATCAAAACCTCACAAAAAGTAGGCCATGAGATTCTTGTTGCCAAGTGGCTGTGAGGAAATGTCCTCTGAGGTGAGTAAAAAATAATTTTCAAAGGAGATTGACCTCATAAGTCGTTATTGTAGTCTTCCTTCAACTCAAAGCATCATATTTTCACTTAATGCTCCCATTTAGAAAACTGTTTTGTGTCCCTCAGAGGTGAATTTTTCAACTATGATGAAAAATTTTGAAAAAAATCGTGTTGAAAGGACCAGGCTTCCCTCACATGATACAGAATTTTTCTCCCAAAAAACGCGTTTCGACGCGATGTCTAGGTAGGTAATTCAAAATTACGTTTAAAATTCACTGGCATGCGGCCACAGTTTAAATTTTGCCTTATTCAACCAATCAGAAGGCAGTACGTGTATTTTTGCGTACCTACCGTGACTGAGGTCGTGAACTTTCTAGTAAAGTTCATTCGCTCTTTTGTTGTTCCGATGCAACGCATCTGTGTAAATACCTCCTTAAACGTAAAATAGCTTTGATTATTGATTTTAGTATTATCCGATCCGCGGCACAAAGCTTGAAACAAACAAGTACTCGTTGAGGGCTTTCTATTAAAAAAAAAATCAACTTCAAGTATAATAGTCTGGCTGAATGATAACGTCCTGAACTTGTTTTTCTTGTAGCTTTAGATATAGGTAAGTACTTAAGAGTACTAAGAAATTGATGATTAAAAAAAACAAAAAGAAAATAACCATTTCAAGTTGTTCTACTATTTCGTAAATTCGTGATTTTATGAAAGTGTAAATGTGCAATTACATGTGTTTACGTAGAAGTAGTAGATAACATGTCCCATTAGAAAATTTCAAGCTGTTTAACGCTTCTTAGTATTTTATCAGTGACCCAGCTATGGCCCTGTTATTTTGACAGAAGGTACCTATCTAGATATGTCGCTTTGAAACTTTGTACAAGTGCAGGGTACTGATTAGTCTTCAACAAAGGTACCGTAACTACTTAGTACTTAGTTGAATAAAATTGGTATCTACTTATCGTTGACGATTTGGTGTGAAAGTATCAAGTGTAGGATTATAGTTTACAATGAAGCGAAGCTTCAACATGCTTCTCATTATTATCCTTGTCGGTATTGTGTACGACAGTCATGGAGCAAATATCTTGGTGTATCTTCCTTCGCTAGCCCCAAGTCATGCTAAGCCATTTTATCCTCTTTTTATAGAGTTGGCAAAACGAGGTCATAATGTCACAATGCTGAGTAGGTTTCCTTTGGATACGAAGATTGAGAACTGCACGTATTTACCAATTAGCGATTTGTATCCAATGCCAAGTAAGTTGATTATAGTTTTATAAACTGCATATTATAGAGTGCTATACCTACATACCTAGATACCTATCTTCTGTACGTCTTTGTATCCTTATTTACATAATTTCCAGAAAATGGTTTCGCATATTTCCAAGAGTTAACTCGCGTAGAAAATTACATTCAAATGCACAATATAGCAAGCGATGTCGCCGTGGGAAATAAAGATGATCCCAACACTCGATTTATATTTCAATCCAAATCTAATAGCTTCGACATAGTCATGACACAGTTGTATCATATGGATAGTTGTTTCGCTTTGGCTGGCCATTTTCACGCGCCAATCATAGGACTATCTTTCCAATCTATGGTGCCAGTATACAACTGGATACTTAAAAATCCGATGCAATTCTCGTACATTCCTCACTTGTATTTACCCTTCAGCGATGACATGGATTTCGTGCAACGTTTGTCCAACACTCTATTCGGAGTATTTAGCGTACTTTTTTATCATATCGTTTCACTGCCTAAGTATCAGAGTAACGTAAACACCATGATGAAATCGGTAAACAACGCTGACGAAACGCTAAATTTCGAACAACTCACCCAGAATTTATCACTCATTTTAGTAGAATCCCATTTTTCGGTAGACTTCCCGAAACCTAATTTACCAAATGTGATTGATGTTGCTGGAATCCATATAACACCTCCGAAGCCACTACAAAACGTAGGTACCTACCTACATAGGTACTTGGATATTTTCACATTGAAAATAGTGTTCGCGAGAACTAACCTCTCAATCAAATACTTTCCGCAGGATATCGCGGATTTCATCGATGGGGCCAGAACTGGTATCATTTATATCAGTTTGGGAACATTAATCGATCCAATAACGATGACCGCTTTTGGCCAGAAATTATTCTCTATACTGAAAAAATTTCCCGAACACAGGGTTATATGGAAATGGAATCCAAAACTAGTGAAGAATCGTCCTGACAATTTTTTAATACGTGAATGGCTACCTCAAGCTGACATCCTGAGTAAGTTGAGAACGGGTCACATTTAAGACAACTATACAGGGTCATTCCTTGCCAAATCGGCGGATTTTAGCACGAGGGGTCTAATCAGGGGACATGTAAAAAAAATCCCCTCTCCCTCTCACCATAATTTGTCAGTGAATTTACGAGAAATAAGTACCATTTTTCTGGCTATGATTTTGCAAGTGATACATATTGGAAAAATGTTGCCATCGTTTTGAACAAATGAAAAAATACCATTTTCATAAAACTTTTTACTTCGTATATATATATGGGTGAAACCGGGTCAAGTGGAACGATTTTTTACCTGACCGAAAATTGTGACTACCTGTTTCAACCTTGAGAGTTGAGACCCCGTAAATATTGTTGTGTAGTCCAATCCTTTGGCTACAAAATGACTCCTTATTTTCTTTAAAAATTTGGTCCAAAAACTTGGGCTCCAGAATTTTTTTTTCTGAATCATTTTTTTTTTCGTTTCACTTGACCCAATGATGTGTGATTGATTGATTTTTTTGGGGAGGGGAAGGCACAACTCCACTGAGGGAGTCAAAATGAAAAATGATTGCAATTTCCGAACTCAGCGCGAAATTTTATACCTCCCATGTTGATGAGTCATGTTCAAATTTTCAAATCCATGTTCTAACATGGTCTTTAAAGGTGAGGAGCGGGGTGGGGGAGGGAGTGGAGATTAGATGAAAAATCTTGTAACAGAAACATTCCCAGATAACGAACATGAGAATTATTCTGATTGTGAGTCTTCATTATCGACGCGTGATCTTTTGTTCAATATACTCCTTATATTGTGTTGGAAGGAGGGGGCAAAACTCCACCACGGATGGGTCAAAATGAAAAATGATTGCGATTTTTGAATTCAGCACGAAATTTTATACCATTTTGATGGGTCGCATCGATATTATCGGATAGACAATGCAAGTGTTGAATTCTAGTGGAGAGTGGAGGGGGGGGGGGTAGTTGACAAACTTATTTTAGGGGTGTGATTTATCAGCACGGCAGAAAAATGGGGTTTAACGACGAAAAAAAGGGAATTTTAACTACAAAACAGCACGGGAAAAGAATTTGTTGAGGGTATTCGAAGACTGAAAGTCAGGGTTGAAAACTGTTTCAAATTGAATTGGTTGTGATGGTGGTGGTTCATAAAACCTTAGAATATTAGTGGTTCCCGGTTTCAAAGGTTCTCAGACATGGCTTTGTAATGGTTTTGTTTTGGTTCCAAAAGGTACCTTTCGCATTGTTCTTCCAAAATGGTTCTCAGTTCTTCTCAAACTCAAATGGTTCTGGTGGTTCCTTATACTCCTCCTTTGATGTTTTGCTGGTGGTGCTGGTTGTTCCACCAATTAAAAAATGGTTCCAACTGGTTCCAGGTCCAAAAAGTGGCAAATGATTGACAATTTGAAAAAAATTCCCCTTCACCTCGCTTATGTTGCATGAAAAACACAAATTCTTGTTTCACTTTGGTAAAAAAAAAGAAGTTTCAATGATGAGGGGACCAAAAAGAACCGATTCCTGAAAAGGGCTCTAATGGTTCTTCTTATTTAAAACTTGTTCTCAGGGTTGAAAACCATTTCAAATTGAATTGGTTGTGATGGTGGTGGTTCTTAGAACCTTAGAATATTAGTGGTTCCCGGTTTCAGTTCCCAAAAGGTTCTCAGACATGGTTTTGTAATGATTTTGTTCGGGTTCCAAAAGGTACCTTTCACATTGTTCTTCCAAAATGGTTCTCAGTTCTTCTCAAACTCAAATGGTTCTGGTGGTTCCTTATAATCCTCCTTTGATGTTTTGCTGGTGGTGCTGGTTGTTCCACCAATTAAAAAATGGTTCCAACTGGTTCCAGGTCCAAAAAGTGGCAAATGATTGACAATTTGAAAAAATTCTCTTTTACCTCGCTTATTTTGCATGAAAAACACGAATTCTTATTTCACTTTGGTTAAAAAAAAAAACGAAGTTTCAATGATGAGGGGACCAAAAAGAACCGATTCCTGAAAAGGGTTCTGATGGTTCTTCTTAATTTGAAACTTGTTCTGGTTGTTCTTTCCTTAAAAAACTCAATCGGTTCTAAATGGTTCTAAATTGTTTCAAAATAATTTTATACGGTTGTTCTTTTGGTACTTCTCTTTTCCAAATTTTGAAACGGTTCTGATGGTTCTGGTTCCCATTTCACCTGACCTAAAAAAGCGGTTGTGGTGGTTCTAAACGGTTGTGGTTCCAAATGGTTTTCAACCCTGCAGTTGTTCTGGTTCTCGTTCTGGCTGTTCTTTCTTTAAAAAACTCAATCAGTTCTAAATGGTTCTAAATTGTTTCAAAATCATTTTATGTGGTTGTTCTTTTGGTACTTCTCTTTTCCAAATTTTGAAATGGTTCTGATGGTTCTGGTTCCCGTTTTACCTGACCTAAAAAAGCGGTTGTAGTGGTTCTAAATGGTTGTGGTTCCAAACGGTTTTCAACCCTGTGGCGAAAGTACTCGCCAATAGCAGGGAACTTTATGCCCTTTGGCGGAGGCTGCACTGCGAAGCAGCGCGCTCTGGACGGATTAGTTTGGACAGAGCGCAGGACAACTGGTTCGGACATCTTCTGTTGCCTCATTATACATATATTTATCTCTCATGGTCGCAATACGCAGAAGTGCTAAGCTTTAAGTTGTCCTGTACAAGGTCACTGTCCTGTATTGACAGGACAAGAAATAATATTCGATAATAAGATTACTGTAATTGGCTAGGAAGGGAGGTCACCAGATTCTACAAATTTTGCATTGAGAAAAGTCCCCCAACACAACCCTGTCAAGTTTTTTTTTTGATCCTGACCATGTCCCCAAAATCATTTTTTGAGGTCCACCCCCCCAATTGGGTGGCAACTTCCAGAGTACCTTTTCGTGTACGGATTATAGGCTATCTATACATAATACTAGGGGGCTACACCCCCTGGTCGCTTCATGGCCCAACCCCTAAACTTGTTCTTGGGGGCTCCGCCCCAAACCCCCCTTTGCTCACTCTCAGAAGAGGTTTGCTCCCAAGTACCTTTCCTTAAAAACTACATAATATCTGCACTTCATTCAAAATTCTGTCACGTTGATACATAGTTGCAATGTCAAAAATAATCGCTCATTGGGACAGCAGCGTGAACGAAAGCAACCTACCAACCAACTGTTTGTACAATACAGCCAGTGAATACAATCATCAGTTCATCACTTTCCAAATGTTTTAAAAGAATTTCTGAATTTTCAACACAATTCACTATTCAGTCATTTTTGTGATATTGTAAACAATTTTTAGGATTTGAAACGCCATTTTGGATTCATTCATTTTCATACCACTTCAACGACTTTCAGCACTTTGGACAATTTTTTTCAATCTACAATACTTTTAATGAATTTTTAAGCAACCATTTTTGAAATTTTAGGTACTTACTTAAAATTTTTACAATATTTCATTCATTTTCAAGTTATTTTCATAAATTTTGGTATTTTAGCTCATTTTTTTTTTAAATTTTGAAAGTCTTTTATGAGTTTTATGGCATTTTAAGCAATTTTGGATTTTGCAGCATTTAAGGGTAGGTATGATAGATATGTCAATGTAATACATAATTTGATACATACATAAGTACATAAATACTGATATGCTTTGATTAAAACTTTGATTAAAATGAAAGCATAACACAATTTTGGACAAAAGCACAGTGTGATATCAAAAAAAAACACAGTGTGATATCAAAAAAAGCACAATGGGATTTCAAAAAAAAAGCACAGCACAATTTTGAAAAATTGTAATTTGGATTTCGAATTCAAAAGCACAATTTGATTTTGAAAAAAAAGCACAATGCAATATCAAAATAATAAAGCACAACGCTATATCAAAAAAAATTACAGCATGATTTTGAAAAAAATAAAAAAAATCACAACACAATTTTGAAAAAAAAGCAGGGCTTCAAACCCGTCCCTGTACCCGAATACCCAAATACCCAAATACCCGAACAAAAATCCAAAAATTTCTGTACCCGAACCTGTACCTGTACCTGTACCCAATAGAGACTATTTTGAACCCAAATACCCAAAAATACCCAATAGATTGGGTACAGTTCGGGTATTTCACCTAAAATACCCGAACCCGTACCTGTATGCAAACTTTTAAAATTTTCATACCCGTACCCGATTCTCTGAGAAATAAATCTGTACCCAATACCCATACCCGATACCCATACCTGAAAACATTTGGGTTTGAAGCCCTGAAAAAAAGCACAACACAATTTTGAAACAAAGCACAACACAATCTTGAAAAAAAGCACCACGTGATTCTGAATTTACTATGCTATTCTGAAAGCTCCAAAGCACAACGCAATACATCTTGAAAGCGTGATGTGACTCCAAAAGCACTACAGTACTGAATGAACCTCTTGTGAGCACTGCAAAATCACAAATGACTGGTGGGATTTGATTCAGAAAGGGTAACCACCTGGGTTCATTGTCTAGGTAAGGTACTGCATTTGTGTAAATGAAACACCTGCAGAAGTTCTAAAAACCTTTCTCAAAAAATTGAACAATTGAGAAAATTTTATAACCCCTGTGGTGTTATATTTAGGTATAAGACGGAGACAGATTGGGAAAGATAACACTGTAGATAAGAAATTAGATTTCTATTGCCCATTGTGATTGCCGATCTACCTCTTTTATTAGTGTAACACCACAGCGGTCACATAACAAATTTTCAAATTTTATGTGAAAGGTTTCTATATGGCCTATTGTGTTTGCTGATCGGCATCTCTTATAAATATAACACCACAGGGGTCATGTTTTTCATTGTTCAATTTTTAAAAATAAATTCAAAAATTATTGAAAAGATTTTACAACCCCTGTGGTGGTACATGAATTTTAACATTTAACTGAAGTCCGCTTCGCTTTTGATAAAATCTTTTCCATTGTTCAATTTTGAAAAATAAATTTGAAAATTGAACAATAGAAAATTTTTTACAACCCCTATGTCCCTGTAGTATTACGTAAATTTTGAAATTTAACTGACGTCGGCTTTGCTTTTGATATGGCTCTTTTCCTCTTTTTTATTGTTTTTTTACTCCTACAAATTTTCATAATTAATTGCAATTACTCAAGAAGCTACTCGAGTAATTATGGTACATTTATAATTACGACATTCCCTGCCTCAAGTTAAGTCTCACCTAAGTATGAAAGATTCAAAAAAAATCAGCCCATTCCTCTAAGAGAATGTTGGAGCCAAAGAATTTTTCAACTTTCAGAACGAAAGTAGGTAATAAAAAAACTGAAATAGATTCAAAAACGAAAAACAAGAAAAATTGCTCCAATAAAACCTAAAATGAAAAGTTGACTGAGGTAACAACAACAAAAGTAGGTAAAACAAACAAAAAACATTGAAAGTTGAAACGAGGTGGAAAAACAAAACATAAAATTCTAAAAATGAAATCAATCCTGAAAAAACTGAATGGAACCAAATGAATTAATCAAATCAAATTGAAACCAAAACTAGGAAACAATTGTAAGAATAGAAAATAAGGCTATTACCTACTGTATGTATTTCATTCATTTAGGACATCCAAAAACAAAATTATTCATTAGTCATGGAGGGCACCACAGCGTAATCGAATCAGTACACGGAGGAGTTCCTATATTGTGTTTTCCATTTTTCACTGACCAACACCACAGCGCGGCTGTAATTAAAAAATACGATTTCGGCTTACAGGAAGATTTGGAGGCTAATGAACACGACATTCTTGAAAAAATCCAGCAATTGCTCTTTCATAAAAAGTACCTACACACGCATTTAAACATTGTTCAATGCAAATTGTTGTCAAATTTTATCTATGCATATCTTTATAACATTTCAACTACCTACCTATGTATAGATACGCTGAAAATGCGAAGAAGCAGTCGATTATACTCAAAGATCGTCCAATGAATCCCATGAACTTGGCAGTTTACTGGACTGAATACGTAATCCGTCATAAGGGAGCTCTTCATTTGAAATCTGCAGCTACACAACTGAGCTGGTACAAGTATCTTTTATTGGATGTTGCTGCGTTCTGCATTTTCTTCATTTTATTGTTTATTTACATTATGAAATTTAGCTTGGCCATTTTATATAAATCATATTCGAAGATATCTTTGCGTAAACTCAAGAAGTGTTAAAATACCATTACAAATGAGATGAAGTAACTATTGGTATATTCTTTATATTAAGTAGGTAGGTCTAACTGAAAATCGCTTAAAAATAGAGGTGAATAAATCGGTAGGTAGCCTAGGTAGGTATGCATCATTTCAAGTAGGTATAGGTACCTAACAATAGAGAATAAGTTATTCCAGCGCAGACGCAGCTATGTACCTACTTTTGAAAGAAGTGATTATATTTTTTTACAAAAACTTTGAAAACCATATTTTTGTCAGATAGTCGATGTGATCGGTATTGTATCACAATTGCTCGTAGCTATTGTAGGTACAAGTCTATGGGATAAGCTTTCTACCTTGTACTTACTTGTACTATATTATAGGTGCATACATGACATCAAATACATATATTGAGGAGCTGAGAATCAAAACTCACATTTGCCAAAAAAAAAAACCGTTTTATGGCAGATTTGGATATACCGTTTTACACTCTATAATGTGACATATTCGGTTTTTTTTGGATCAAAGTCATTTTGGTGTGAAATTCACTTTCAAAACCAAGGGTTAGAATCAACACTCACATTTGCCATTGGCAAATGTGAGTTTTGATGAAAACTTAGTTTTGTTTGCAAAATTCCATAGGGAAAAGTTTGATAACAAGCTGAATTTTGGTACACGGGTTTTTTTTTGATACGCTGAACACGAATTTGGGGTGTCCAGGTGAATCCGGTGTACGCTTCCCCCTTTTTTGTGGACCTTAAGCCCCCAAATTTGTTTTTAAGCGTTCAGGTACAAAAAATGCAATTTTATGCAAAATGCTTCTCATCGATTTCGTTTCACTATTCCACGTCGAATGAAGAGTCAGCGAAGTTTCCCACCCCAAAGGGGGTTGACCTATGGTCACTCAAAGTAGGGGTGCACAGTGGACTGTGAGCACCCTCAAAACGGGCGTAATTCAAAAACATACAATGAACCCTAAAAAAATGGTACAATGGTATCCTCCCTTATATTTTTTGGGTCGCAGAATACGAATTTGACAATATTTTTTTTCTAGGGATGGGGGATGAGGGTGCGAGGGGGGCGAGAAATTCAAAATTTGACTATAATGATGTGTGATATGTCGAAATGTAGGTATGTTTTTGAGGGTGTAGATCACGAATTTGACAATATTTTTTTCGTAGGGGTCTAAGGTGGGGAGCTGAGGGGTGAAAATGGTTAAAAAATCAAAATTTGACTATAATGATGTATGATATGTCAAAATGTATGTTTTCGTGGTTGTAGATCACGAATTTGACAATATTTTTTTCGTAAGGGTGAATTGTGGGGGATGAAGAGGGTGAAAAATTCGAAATTTGACCATAATGATGTGTGATATGTCGAAATGTATGTTTTTGAGGGTGTAGATCGCGAATTTGACAATATTTTTTTCGTAAGGGTTAATGGTAGGGGATGAAGAGGGTGAAAAATTCAAAATTTGACCATAATGATGTGTGATATGTCGAAATGTATGTTTTTGAAGGTGTAGATCACGTATTTGACAATATTTTTTTCGTAGGGTTGAATTGTGGGGGATGAAGGGGGTGAAAACGGTGAACAATTCAAAATTTGACTATAATGATGTGTGATATGTCGAAATGTACCAAGTATGAATAATTCAACTGAGAGTGAGTAATTTTCATCAATTTACTCGATTTAGTTGTTATAAAGTCATTATAGAGGTTTAATTTACGTTAAAACTCCGTTTTTTGCCTACTCTGCTACATAAATAGGAATACTTAGAACAAATTTTTGCACGTAGATGCACGGGAAATCCCAGGGGCTAGTACTTAAGATAGTGTGTTTCAAGATGTCATTTGCCATTTTTGCCCCCGAATGCCCCGGCGACCACAACAGTCAATTATAGTGAAAAATCATGGTGAATTTTGTTTAAATGTTACAAATTTTTTCTTCCAGGGACTTTGACGGCTCTCCAATAGAAAATTCTCCATCCCCCACCCTTCACCTTTTCTACACCTTCAAAAACATACATTTTGACATATCACACATCATTATGGTCAAATTTTGAATTTTTCACCGTTTTCACCGCCTTCATCCCCCACAATTCACCCCTACGAAAAAAATATTGTCAAATTCGTGATGTACACCTTCAAAAACATACATTTCGACATATCACACATCATTATGGTCAAATTTTGAATTTTTCACCCTCTTCATCCTCTACCATTAACCCTTACGAAAAAAATATTGTCAAATTCGCGATCTACAACCTCAAAAACATACATTTTGACATATCACACATCACCCGGTAAACACATAGTACGCGATACGCCAGCGAATAGAAGGCGATCATCGTATTGGCAGCCGGCATATCGCCGGCGGGAATCGCGTTCGAATCGCCGGCGAAAATGTCCGCTTTTTCCGCAGCGGAATCCGAAGGCGATACGCCTGCGGGAATCGCAGCGATATCGCTGTTGAAATAGAACGCGATTCGAAGGCGATTCGTCGGCGGAAATCGCAGCGATATCAGAACGCGATTCGAAGGCGATTCGAAGGCGATAATCGCAATGATGTTTTGCTTTGGTTTTTTTCTAGTTTCTTCTCCCACATTAGAATCAGAACGTATTCTTCAATTAATTTTACGAGTAATTTACTTGTTTACATAATTAAAAATCAAGAAAACAAAATAAATAACGAGTAAATTAAGTGAAGAATGCTTTCTGATTCTGATGTAGGAAGACAAACTAGGAAATAACAAAAGAAAAAACGATGAAGTACCTATACTTGGGTAAATCACTTCACACTAGAATGCAACAACATCAATTGTAATTTATTAAAATAACCAAAAACACAAAAATTGAATTATGGAGATTTAGAATAATTATTCTAAGTCACCATACAAAATCCATTTGAAATCATCAAAAATTTATCAGAATTCATCACTAAAAAACAGTTCAAAATCACCATGAAAAATTCCAAGCTGAATAAAAAAATTAAATTTGAATCAATACAGTGAAAAATTTATTTTAAAAATCACAAAAAAGTGTCAAAAATTGCTAAAAAAAAATTCATTAGAAATAATCACAAAAAAATTCCAATCTGACTCATCGCCGAAAAATTTATTCTATGTACACACCACGAAAAAAAATTGTTCGTTATCACTCCAAAAAAATTAATCAAAATTCAACACCAGAAACCCAATTTGAAATAAACACGAACGAAAAGATAAAAAAAAACACAACATTCTGCTTGTTATTGCATGCTTGCGTAAGAACATCTGAATGCTCACTCGATTGAACGCGAAACAAATGCGAAAATCGCATGAAAAATATTGTAAAAGAACTCTACTAAATTCGCCTTCTGTTCGCCGACGAATAGACCGCGGAAATCGCGCTGAAAAAAATGAAAAAGATCGTTGCGAAATTCGTAGGCGTATCGCCGGCGGATTCAGCAGTGTTTTTATCAAATTTTTTCAGCGCGATTGTCGCGTTCGATTCGCCGGCGGATAGAACGCGAGTATCGCGTTGAAAATATCACTGCTGAATCCGCCGGCGATACGCCTACGATCTTTGCAACAAGATTTTTCATTTTTTTCACTGCGATTTCTGCCTTCTATTCGCCGGCAAATCGAACACGATTTTCGGGACCGCGATTTCCGCCGGCGATTCGCGTTCGGTGTGTTTACCAGGCATTATAGTCAAATTTTGAATTTTCAACCATTTTCACCCCTCAGCCCCCACCATTGACCCCTACGAAAAAAATATTGTCAAATTTCTGATCTACACCCTCAAAAACATACATTTCAACATAGGTATCACACATCATTATAGTCAAATTTTGAATTTCTCGCCCCACTCACCCCTCATCCCCCACCCCACTAGTAATATTCAGGGCTGTGGAAACGAAACGAAACGATTATTTTCAGGGATCTTGAAACGAAACGAAACGAAACGAATAAAAAATTGAACGGAACGAAACGTTATATATGGTAACGAAACGAATCATTTCAAATTTCTTCAATTTTTGGCTTTTTGTGGCAATTTTTTTTGTAAATTTTGACCAAATTTTGTCAAATTCACTCCAATTTCATCCCTCTAGAGCCTCTAGAGGTTTTCTCTTCTGCATTTCAATGAACTTATGTAATTTTCCCATAGCAATGAAACCAACATCATCAAAATAACTATATTTCGAAAATCGTGAAAATTGAGGGGGGGCTGAGGGGCTTTGGAGAGGACTAGGAGATTGTAGCAGAAAATCTGAGGTCATATTCGTGCTCAGCGGTATCGAATCATACGAAAACGACACCAACATCATCAAAATAACTATATTTCGAAAATCGTGAAAATTGAGGGGGCTGAGGGGCTCTGGAGAGGGGTAGGTGAGTGTAGCAGAAAATCTGAGGTCATATTCGTGCTCAGCGGTATCGAATCATATGAAAACGATACCCTACTCATTGATAGTTATTTTTTTCAAAATTCCCATTTCACCCCCTACCCCCCTACGATACATTATTCCAAGTTTTCACCACGGCGCACCAAAGCAAAAAGTTCTAATATAGTATATGATGTTTGGGGGCCAAAAATACATCCAAAAAACGTGTTTACAAAATTGTACCTCGCAATTTTGATTGTTAATAGGCCTAAAAAAATGAAAAAAACGCCATTTCGAGGGGTAAATATGAGAGGAGGGGGTTGAAAATTTTTTTGGGGATACCTATCAACTCTCTAAATTTGAAGCAGTCAATTTCATTACTGTTTTATTCAGTAAATTTGAAATTTTGTAAAACTACTGTTAAACAGTTAATCTGACTGCCTCCAACAGTCAAACTTAATCATTTAACTGTTGCAATCAGTATTAAATTCTACTGATAAATCCAGTAAAATTCAAATGACTGTTTCAAGCAGTAAACTGATTGATTTTACTGTTTGAAGCAGTAGAAATTCACTGTTTGAAGCAGTAAACTGATTGATTTACTGTTTTTAAGCAGTGAAAATTACTGCTTCAAACAGTAATTCTGATCAATTCACTGTTTAAAGCAGTAGAAATTTACTGTTTCAAGCAGTAATACTGATTTATTGACTGTTTAAAGCAGTAGATTAGCTTTCTTATCATTGTTGAAGGTTGTAAATTTTGCAAACGTGTGTTCAGTTATGATGTTACACTTGTGCAATAGCCACGAATGCAGTTTAATGGTGAATGTGTGTTTTCAAAACTTATTATATTGGTGAAGTTTTCTATAAATAATTCTTCAGAAGTGAAACAGATCAACTTTCAACAATCTTTTACTTGCAAAAACATGAATTGACGACAGTGAAACCAATATTCATATTCTAACTGGTAAGTTATTGTCAAATATTCCAATTGATATGTTTAACTGTTCATATACAATATTCGAACTCGTAGATTAATGAGTATTATGAGTATTTGAGTGAATGGTGTGATATCAGCATAACTATTATACTTATGAAGTGTACTAAAGCATTCTGTACGCTCGACAATATTTATAACAATTAATTGAACATAACATATCAGTTGGAAATATTTGTGAATAACTTCGAAGTTCGAATATTGATTACACTCGTATTCAATGCAAATTTCAAGCGAATATCGTTGAAAGAATTATCAATCTGTTAAATTTTGAAAGAATTTAGCTGTAGAAAACTTCAATAAATAACACGTTCGCCATTTTGCAAATTACTACCATCAAAGACAGTCAAATTTCACTGTTTCTAGAAAGTAAAAAATCGCCACTGGAAGAAGCAGTAAAACGTACTGCCAGAATCAGTAATTAAATTACAGAAATGATCAGTGAAAAACTACTGTCTTTAAGAGTAATTTTAGATTACTGATTTTAGCAGTACTGTTTTACTGCTTTTTGCAGTCACGACATTTTGCCTTCTTAAAGCAGTGAAATTTGACTGTAAAGCAGTAAAATTTCACTGTTTCAAATTAAGAGAGTAAGGATATACATAACTTCCAGAAAAATTTTCAAAATCGGTTGAAATGGGGCTGAGAAAAGTGTTACTGAAATTTCAAAAAAGGGGGGTTCCGCAAAATGGGGAGGGGGTGTGGATCTGAAATTTTTTGCGCGGAGGTTTCTCTATGGTACCCACTTTTCATGCTAATATCAACTCGAACGCTTTCAGGGACCATTTCACCCCTCTTAGGCGCCTATAGCCGTTATGTATTTTTCAGGGAACCCCCCTTTTTTGAATGGTTGTGGTTCCACCCCCCTTAGGGGTAGAAGGAAAGTTGATATATCACTAGATCGGAAATTTGACGTAGATTCTTGTATCTAACCTCATTTTTCGCTAAAATGCAATGCGGGGGAGAAAATTGCAAAAAACTGGTTTTGGGGGGCTTAGATCCACAATTTGGGGGAAAGCACACCCGGGACAGTAGGGGACTCCTCGGATTCGTTTTCAGGACATCAAAATGGACCAGTATACCAAAAAATCAGCTTGCCACCTAGAGATTCACTATAGCCTATTTTTTTGCTAATTCTACTGGACTAGAAGGGCTTTTTGGCAATTTCTGAAAAAAGTGAGACTTGGGAAAATTTTTGAAAAAAATGACTACTTTTAGCAATTTTCTTGAAAGTGAGAATTTTTTACAATTTTTGGCTCAAAGCAAAACTTTGACTATATTTCAGTACGAAGCATATCTTAGGAGTTTCCATAAAAAAATACGATTTATTCATACCCTTCAATTTCAGCAAAAATATAACATTTTTGGTTAATTTTGATTTTGATAAAGATCTTTTCTTTTTTTTTTTTACAATTTTGACACAAATATCCAGATTTTTAAGCGATCAAGAAGCAAGATTTTTCGAAAGTTTTGAAGAACGACAAAATTTTTTTTTGCAATTTTAGGTAACAAAAAACATACTTTTTTTTGAGATTCTGACAATTTTGATTTAAAAAATTATATTTTTTAGATACTTACTTTTATAATTTGTATAAGTACAGTGAAAATGCATAAAATAAGTATAGGTACATAAGTATACCAATCAAACAATAACATAGGTACTTAAAACAGTATAAAAAATCATTAATTTACTACATACCTAGGTAGATAGTAAACAAATCAAAAATAATTACGACTCGCTTCTTCGAAATTAACATTCACGAATTAACATTAGTGAGCCCTTCATTGTCAAAACATAAATTAAAAATAAAATGGAAATAGGTATCCATGATGCAATGAACAAACGTTGAATCAAAATTAAAAATATAATATCAAATTCCTTCGAATTTTTTTGGAAAATTTCGCTTGACAATAATCCATATACTTAGGTATAGGTAGTTCAAAATTACGTTGATCTCAATCCTCTCAATGAATAATACCAAGAATAAAAGGTATATAGATTAGGTATATAATCGCTCAAAATTTCAATCCCAAATTCAGGTACTTAAATTTCGATGAATATCCAGTCAAAAATATCGCCCGTTTTTTAAATCTAAGTAAGCGTAAAATTAAGGAATAATGAGTAGGTAACAAAAATAAAATGTCCAAAAAAACACTTAAAAATTCAACAAAAATTAATGCAGAAAAAATGATACTAAAATTAGAACAGCAAATCAATAAAATTCAAAACAAAATCATGGTATAGGTAATAATAAAAATGGAAAACCTCTCAAAACTTCAGTTCAGCTAGGAAAAATCACTGAAAATTCAGAACAGATAACTCTCGAGAATTAAAAGCACGAACTCGGAAAAATTAAAAAAAAAAAAATGAGAAAAGAAAAACTCAAGAAAATGTCAAAAGAAAAAGTCATCAAATCTAATACCTATGTCATTTGTCTATAAGACGTATCCTGCGATGAATCATCTTTCAAACAGATCGTCGGCTTAGTTCTTTTAATAATTCATCTTCGGCCCATTGTTCAGTTTCCTTATCGATAAGTTCGAATTCTTCGTCCGTTTCATTCGGATCACCAACACCAATACCAATAATTTTACCTTGTTCGAAAATAAGTGTTTGTTTTCTCGATGTACCAGGAAGACCAGGAGTTGCTCTGTATTGCGTTGGAATTTTGGTATTTTCTGTTCCAGAATCGGAAATGTTTTCCATAGATGTAGACGGAGTATTTTCTTGAGAAATTTTCGATGTAGTCGACAATTCTGAATTATTCGATAAATTACAGTTGCTTATTGGCGGAGGAAGAGGTTTCGAAATCGTAGACGAATCAGTCTGATATTGTTTGGCTATAGGTTTACGATGATTTTTTCCATTTCCACATTCGTCTTCGGGAGCTTTTTTGGGTCGTTTTATGACAGGTGTAAAATCCGCCACTAGTTTGAATAGTGGGGGCCTATTAGGAGTAGTTTCTTTACGTATTTCTGCGTGACTCGTTTTTCGAATCATTCGACTTTGAGTTTCAATAATGGGACATTTTCTAAAATCAGTTTTCTCTTTGCTGGATAGTTCTTTTTTAAGTCCATGTTGTGGTTTTTTCCGAAGAGGTGATTTACTTCCAGCTTCTTTTTTTTCTTCTTGCTGAACATCGATTTCGGCGTACGTCTGCGTTCCTGTTTGTTTACTTGTCGGATTACGTGGACGTGGAGTTTGGATTATTTCTAGATCAGGACTCGGTAATAATTTTGGATTTTTTAATTGATGTACAGAGGCTCGAGGTTGTCCTATCGCGCAGGTCTTCGGCCGAAATATAGGTGTAACGTTTTGAGTAATCACAATCTGTTGAGATTCAGGCATTTGTCTAGCATTCTTGGTTAGGTCCGCAGCTTTGGGTTTCGGAATTTGTCTAGGGTTTTTTGGAAGGTTCGTCGAAGCTTTCGGAGGAGGAGGGCGGAAAGACGCATTCGTCGTAAAAATCTGCGTATTTTGGTTTGCTAGTTTTGCTGCCGAAGCTGAGTAACTGGGTGAAGATTCAAACGTATCAACGGTTTTAGAAGGTGGAGTTTGCTGAACAGATTGTGGTCGATACACATGGTGATGAAACGATCGGCTGAAACATAACGTTTTGCGTACTCATGTTGTGTTGAGATTTAGGCCATTGTCCAAAGTCCTTCGGAAGGGTCGTCGTAACTTTTGGTATCGGGTCGAAAGACGCACCCGTCGTAAAAAACTGTCTATTTTGGTTTGCTGATTTTGCTAGCGAAGCTGAGTAACTGGGTGAAGATTCAAACATATCAACGGTTTTAGAAGGTGGTGTTTGTTGAATAGGTTGTGGCTGATGATATCGTTGATGTTGATGGACTGATGATAAACTCATCGATTGAACAGGTTGTAGTTGTTGCACTGGTGCAGGTAAAATCATCGGAGGTAGATTTCGATTACTGTTGAGCTGGGCTGCAGTTCGTTCAAGTTGAGCAACACGATCTCTCGCTACTTGTATTTCCTTCTGTAGAGCTGTATCGACTGATATGCTGACATCGACGGTACGTAAAGTAGGGTAAATTTGGTATATTTGATCAAGTCTTACAGCCATTGCACATTCGGAACGCCGACAAATAATTATCGGATTGTTTCCTGAATCAGTCCATGATGTATTATTATGCAATTCCATTAAACAACTGTAATGGTAGCAATGACGACAGTGTGTAATTGCTAATATATCAGTTCCGGTGTACCCCCGTTGCTCTGTTGTTCGATATACTGGTTTCGTGCATTTTTCGCAAATAATCATCACAATTGACTGCATCTATAAACATATCGAAAAGAACAACATTTGATTTAAATCCAGATTCTAAATTTCTAAATTTTCCTCGATTTAAGTAGGTACAGGGTGCGCAAAAATGATCGAGTATCTTACCTATCCCAAAGATATTCAAAGACAGTATTTTTGTTAAAAATATAGGTTGGCAATCGTGAAGTAGATCTATATGGTATATGATTGGTGGAATCTTATCACCTCAGTTCATCAACCAATCATGTACTATCATTAATATCAAATTCACTGTGACCAGCTCAGAAGTTTGGCAAAAAAGTTTTTTTATGAGTACTCGATATCTCTTTCTGCACACCCTGTACATCAAAGTATTATCTTTTGTTTATAAAAAATGATAAGATGGTATTAAAATTCATAACATGCGTTTTACCTTGAATACGTAGATTCAGAAATCGTAGTAAACCAGATCTTTCTTTCACACAGATTCTATGATGTACCTGTACTTCTGCACTATACCTAGTCACTTTCATAAAATTTTCACGTCTTAGTTCACTGTTGGTACATATTTTGAAATTAACCTAAACGAATACGGTTATTAGTTTAGTGCGGAAATTATTAGTAAAAACTGCATAGGCTACTCGAGAAAATCAGAATCACTAAAACGTTTTCGCAAGTTCGAAAGCAATTATCATCAAGTGATGAAGTGAACACACACGAATCACGATTAACATTTAAAAACGACGCCTATGCATTTGAAATCTTGAAATCGTGCCTTGGTCTTCCTGGAAATCTAGACTCCAGACAAGTAAATACCCTCCCCCACTCCTATTATAAGAAAGAAAAGAACCAGTTGCCTAGCGACCGCTAAGCGACCACCACCGGCGATCAGCTGTTCGAGTTCGACTACAGGGTGCCCAGAAATATCGAGTACCCCTAAAAAAGTTTTCTACTAAAATACTTCGGTTGGTCACAGTGAATGATAATAATGATAGCACATGATTGGTTGTTGGACTGGAGAGATAACATTCCACCAATCATATGCATCTATTTCACGTTGCCAACCTATATTTTTAATGAAAAACTTTCTTAGGGGTACTCGATATTTCTGAGCACCCTGTAACTTTCAATTGGAGTCCGCTTAGGGATCTATTGTACCCCCCCCCATGGTAAATCCTCTGGGACAACTTTTTTCTTAAAGGGAGAGTCCTATGGAACATTTCTAGCCCTTCTACTCAAAAAAAAGTGGCCCAACTTACAAAATGGCGGCCATTTCGATTGACAGGTCAGCCGAAATCGCAGATTTTGCGTTCCAACATAGGACTTGCACAACATTTTTCAAACCGTACAAAGGTATCAAAAGATCAGGCAAAAATTCATCACCTGTCAAAATTTCAAGTGCTCAAGTGCGTTTTTTGATTTTTGGTAAATTTTTGAAAATCAAATTCAGGCCAAAAATGAGGGAAAAAATCAAAATTTTACCAAATTGACCAATAAAGCTGAAATTTGGGATATACCCTATTTTCGACACGCCAAACCGATTGGAAACTGTTTCAAACCGTTTTGAGCAGTTCTGGAGCCTCCAGCAGATTTTTGGAACATGAAATTTCATCAAATACAGTAAAGTCGACTGCACGTAGATTTTATGTCGTTTCGAAGTCTCCAGCAACTTTTTAGAAATTACTGGAGCCTCCAGCAGATTTTTCAATGCTCAATATGTCCGTAAAATTTCACCAAACAGAGCTGGAAATCAAAAATTTACTACAACAAGTCCACTGCAGATGGGTTCAAGTGATTTTGGAGCCTCCAATGACTTTTTGAAAATTCCTGGAGCCTCCAGCAGATTTTTCAAACCTGAAATCTCCTACAAATTTCATCGAATTGAGTATTAAGAAAACTGAAATTTACTCGGCAAACTATAATTTCGATTCGCTATGAAGTGGACGTGGATAGATTTAAGGAAATTTTAGAGCCTCCAGCAACTTTTTGAGAATTCTGGAGCCTACAGTAGATTTTTTTTGAAACTTCAAATTTGCATGAAATTTCATCAAATGCAGTGAAGTCGACTGCAACTAGATTTCAAGTCGTTCTGAAGCATCCAGTGACATTTTGAAAATTTCTGGAGCCTCCAGAAGATTTTTGAGAATTCTGGCGCCTCCAGTAGATTTTTTTCGAAACTTCAAATTTGCATAAAATTTCATCAAATGCAGTGAAGTCGACTGCAACTAGATTTCAAGTAGTTTTGAAGCATCCAGTGACTTTTTGAAAATTCCTGGAGCCTCCAGCAGATTTTTGAAACCTGAAATCGCCTACAAATTTCATCGAATTGAGTAAGAAAACTGAAATTTCCTCGGCAAATTAATTTCGATTCGCTAGGAAGTGGACGTGGATAGATTTAGGTACATTTTGGAGCCTCCAGCAGCTTTTTGAGAATTCTGGAGCCTCCAGTAGATTTTTGAAACTTCAAATTTGCATAAAATTTCTTCAAGTCAATTTCAGCTTTCCTTCTCCATTTGATGAAATTTTGTAAAAATTTGAATCTGCTGGAGGCTTCAATAATTTTCAAAAAGTTGCTAGAGGCTTCAAAATGAAGTGAACCCACCTGAAGTCGTCTTCAGAGGGTGTTAAAATTGGAGTGTAGTGTAAATTTCAGCTTTCCTTCTCCATGAGATGAAATTTTGTAAAAATTTAAAATTTAAAAAATCTGCTGGAGGCTCCAGTAATTTTCAAAAAGTCGCTGAGGCTCCAAAACGACTCGAAATTTACCTGCAGTACTTCGTAGCGTATTGAAATTAGTTTGCGGAATAAATTTCAGATTTCCAACTCCATTTTAATGAGATTTTGTGGAAATTTTGAGTTTCATAAATCTGCTGGAGGCTCCAGAATTGCTCAAAACGGTTTGAAACAGTTTCCAATCGATTTGGCATGTCGAAAATTGGGTATATCCCACATTTCAGCTTTCTCGGTCAATTTGGTAAAATTTTGATTTTTTCTCTCATTTTTTGCCTGAATTTGATTTTCAAAAATTTACCACAAATCGAAAAACGCACTTGAGCACTTGAGATTTTGACAGGTGATGAATTTTTGCCTGATCTTTTGATATACCTTTGTACGGTTTGAAAAATGTTGTGCAAGTTCTATGTTGGAACGCAAAATCTGCGATTTCGACTGACCTGTCAATCAAAATGGCCGCCATTTTGTAAGTAGGGCCACTTTTTTTTTAGTACAAGGGCTAGAAATGTTCCTTAGGACTCCCCCTTTAAGAAAAAAGGTGTCCCAGATGATCGACCGGGGGGGGGGGAGTGCAATAGATATTCTTTTTTTTTTTTTTTGATTTGAACCTTCAATTTTTTGATATTTTTCTCGTAAGTACGTAGCCTTAGTAACTGGTTACATTACTCATTTCATATTTTTTAAAAACATAAGCAAATGGCATAGGTACATTTTCTCTAAAATTGAATTAAAGTTCATTATTTCATACCTAATTATTAATTAAATTATTAACATTTATTTCAATTAGAAAATACACAAAACTTTCAAGTTCAAAATTGTTTGCTTCAAAAAAAAAAAAAATGAATTACCTACCCAATTATTGAGCTCGAAGCTTTTATCGTGACATTTTCTGCATTTTCTAGTTTTTAGCCATCCTCAATTCCAATATTTTTTTCGTTATCTGTCGTATCTGTTAAACGTGATGTGTTGTTGTAGTTACCTTTACCTCTGCCTACCCAATAGATGACTCGACTCAATTTATATTTTTTGAAAACGTAAACGGTCATGAGTATTTGATACATATCTTCGAAAACGAATAAAACTTGAAATAAAAATGTTCGTCGTTTCTAAATTGTTGAATTTAAATCAATATTCAAAAACACTAAATTTCAATTTCAATTGTTTAAAAAAATGAATATAAATGAAGTGTACCAACCCAAATCCGAATTCGACGTTTTACATAGGATAGGATTTTCATCATGTCATCTTGTTTTTGGTCATTTGCGATTTCAACGATTAAGTATTTGATCAGTTTTATTTGTAAGGTAAGTACTTATCTGCATCTGCGTTGAACAAGCCAAATCTTAAAATAGGTACTCATTCCTCAACTATTTACCTGTAGGTACATATTTGAAGATTTAAAAAATTCATTTTCATAACTGGCTGACAACAAATAAGTAAACGAACAGTCGAGTAAATCCATTAATACTTATTTGATAAAATTTCATTTTTTTAAATCGAATGATTTAAAATTCCCGAAGAAGACTCAATTTTTGCTGGAGGATTCTTTTTCATTCGGCATGAATACTTTCAACCTATACGAATTTTTGATATCAAACTTTGATAAAAGCTTGATTGTAGTTTGCAATTTTTACAAAAAAGACAGATACCTACCTTCAGTTTTTACAAAAGAGTAGAATTCTGTAGAAGATATTTTTTGCAATAATTTTTGGAAAAACTGAAAAGTAAAATTTTTGGTAATTTTGTTTTTTTTTTTTGATGGGACAAATTGATCAAAGAAAAGGGATTTTCTGTAATTTTGACAGAAAAATGATCTTTGAAGTTTCCACAAAAATATACGATTTATTCGAATACTTCGATCAATTTGAGAAAAAGAAGTAAAATTTATTTTGATTGATTTTGATTTTGATAAAAATATTTTTTTTTTTGCAATTTCGACCCAAACATCCAGATTTTTAGGCGATGAAGAAGTAAAGACTTTTTATGACAAGTTTTTTTTTTCAATTTTAACAAACGACAAACTTTTTACGACATTCTGGAAATGTTTTAATTTAAAAAACTACATTATTTTTTAGGTACCTGGTACTTACTTTAATAATTTGTAGCCTATACAGTATAAAATGCGTAAAATAACAGTTATCAAACAACATAAAACGACATACAAGTTCATTAGTTTACTGTGAAGTGTACCTAAAGTGTATAAGTATAGGTACATGAAATAAACTCAACTTCATAGGTACTAAAAATACTACTCCAAGGTTAAATCCATTACTTCATCGTCGGAGGAATTTTCAGGAGCTGAAGGAATCAATTCCTCACGTAAGTATACTACGTACGGTTCATATTGTTCTATTTCGAACATCGGTCCAAATTGATCCACAACTGGGTGTAGCTTTTCGAAAAAAGGTTCGGGGTTCATGAGCATATATTTACCGCCGAAAGTATTACCCCAATTGACTTGGAATACGGAATCAACATACGTAAACGATGAAGCTGACGAGTCTTGAGCAGTATACCTTATCAAAGGCATCAAATATAATTCCTTGACTCGACGTGATTGAAAAATTCTCAGCAGTTTTTGAAAATAACTGTAAAATGTTTCTTTTCGTATGCAATTGAAGGCATCCCAATTTCCAATGGAAAGCATGATTCTAGCAGGAAGCTTTTGAAACGAGTTTAACGTATCGGCTAAATCTTTGATTTTCAAATTTCTTTTATATAATTCTGGATGTAAATGGAATTCGAAAGGTATAGCTGTCGAGATAAACTGTACCATACCGTATATAAGTCCATCTCCGATCATGAGTATGTCCTTGGCAAGTATGGCGGTTTTTGGAACTTCGTTTCTGTAGTAAACTCCAGCAGCGGTGTACTGAAGGGGATAACAGTCCAGTGGGTAGAACGGTTTGAGTATCTCGGAATCGATTTTGAATCGCTTCTGGAATTGTAAGTGACGTTCTCTGGTTTGCTCCGTAGGTCTGCGTTTGGAAGGTTTCTTTGCTGGAGGAGAATAAGAACGATCGATGATACTCGTAGAAGCCGGATTATTACGCTTAGATTGTCATCATCATCATATCATCATATTTATTTACTGTATCAGTACACAAAGTACTATCACAAACTACAAACTTACGTCATATTTTATAATAGGTCTTGAATTAGTTTAGGTTTTAATCTTCTGTTTACTGTTGGTAAAAGAATATCACGTAAATTTGACAATTTTGACATATTACAATATGTATTCATACTTAAAATTAGAGCATGAGTGTACAGATCTGTTACATTTAATTCTCTATGTATTTGTGAATTGCGGACAAACCATGGGCTGTGGGTTACGATGCGAAGAATTTTGTTTTGAAATGTGTTGAGCTTTTTAAAATTTGTTTTAGAGCTACCTATCCATACTATAGAACCAAAAGTCAAGATAGGACGAATCAAGGATGTGTAAAGTAGTTTACCATTTGATATACTGAGATTAGATCTCTTGTTTAGAAGTGGATATAGTAGATTTAAACGATTATAGGCAGTTTTTAATTTGATATCAATATGATCAGTAAAATTTAATTTTGTGTCTAGATGAATACCTAAATATCTGATTGACTCGCTTTTCCAAGGTAAATAGGTATTATCAATTTGAATGTTCATATTGGTATCAATTTTACGAAGAGAAAAGATTTTAGATTCACATTTGTTTGGGTTAAGTTCGAGCTTCCAGCATTTAAACCAGTTAGAACAAGTATTTATAGAATTTTGAAGGGAATTAATAGCTATATCGAGGTTAGCGTTTTGGTGGAGAAGGCAGATATCATCAGCAAAGGATGCAATGACAGAATCTTGTCCTGCTGTGAAGTCACAGCAGAATAGGTTATAAAGTATTGGACTTAAAACAGCACCTTGCGGAACACCAATTGTTATATTTTTAATAGGAGAAAAACTAGAACCTATCCGGACAGTAAACGACCTGTTTTCTAAAAATGATTTTATTATTTTAATCAAGTATAAGGGAAGATTTTGTTGACATAATTTATAAAGTAAACCATTGTGCCAAACAGAATCAAAGGCTTGTTTGACATCAAGAAAACATGCAGTTGAATATAATTTGTTTTCAAACCCATCATTAATGATTTTAGTAATTCTTTGGGCTTGGTAAACACAAGAGTATTTTTTACGAAAACCAAATTGATGAAAAGGAATAGATTCTTTTTTTGAAATTTTACTAAGGATTCGTTTAAGAAGAATACGTTCAAAAATTTTGGAGAGGGAACAGAGGAGGCTGATAGGCCTGTAGTTAGATGGATCATTTTTTGGTTTATTAGGTTTAGGTATCACAATTAAGACAGCAGTTTTCCAATTTTTGGGGAAATAGGATAGTTTAAGACAGGCATTAAAAATATTTACAAGTTGGGGTTTTGCATCTGATTCTTTATTAGCTGGAAGTTTCGAAATTCTTGACGGTGAATACGTTGTTGTTTGAGAGGGTGCGGTATTATTCGTATTCTGGGTTGTCGTTGAGTTTGGTATTTGGTTGGTAGTAGTTCTGGGAATCTGGTTGACTGCAGTTATCGACAGTTGTTTTGTTATGGTTTTCGTCGGTTGTTTAGCTGTAGGTAGTGTAGGTTTAGGCATCTTTTGATTCGTATTGCCTTTCGGTATTCCCGAAGTTGCAGATAATATGCTTGTATTGGTACCGGATTGAGTTGAGTGTTGACGTACTAATCGACAGGTTTTATCTTTAATCGCGTTTTGGTATAGGGCATTTGCATCGTTCAATTTCGACTCTAATTCGACGATCCTATTTCGAGCAATGGACAAATCATTCGCATTCTGCTGAGCCGTTTTCTTCAGCTGGTTGATTGTATCTCGAGCAATTTTTAGAGCTTGTTTTGAATTCTCATCAGGCTTCGAGCATTGTGGATCGATTTCTTTGCTTTGTACGAGGCTAGGAACTATGGTGAAAATTTGATCATGCTTTACCGGAGCGGCACACTTCTGATTTTGACAGATGAAGATGAACGGTTCTTCCGAATTGTGCGACGTCGGGCTATTATACAAATCTCTGACGCAGCTTTTATGATAAAAATGCTTGCAATTGGTAATATGAAACATGTACGTTGTGCTTTGTTGCGTCTGATTCGCTGGACCTGGAGATATCAGTGGATGTTGACATTTCTCACATGCTATTTCCATGATCGTTGTCATCTAGGAAGATATAGATAAAAAATTCATAATTAGATTGATTTACATGCTTTGTCGTGAAAAAATTTACTGTTTAGATCAATTCATACCTCCCTATAAATATATAATAAATCTGTTCGAATCGTCTCTGCTCAATGCTCATAAAATCAACATTTTTCAGCGGAGCTCTCAATTCAAGTAGGTAAGTATCGTAATAGTCAATTGTTTAATGAACAAATCTTCAACTCAAAACATAATAAATCTTACCTTGAATTCGTTTTACTCCAGAAATTAGATATTGGTATGTATGGAAAGGAAAATACAAATCGTACAATTATAATCGTACCTAATCACACGTATAGTGGAAGATATTTCACAACGTTTGTGTTCGAGAAAAAGGCGTACTATATAAGCCTTTAAAACACTGAAGAATAATTCCGAAGTCACACAAGAGATGAACGTTATAAACTAATCGAGAATAGGTAGCATAGCAATTGAAATGATAACATTGATAACAAAATTAACATGTTGGCTTCTGAGCACATGAGAACAATACCACCTATAGTAAAAGGCCTGAGCGCTGAATCGTTATCACCTTCTGACGTCACCACTAGTAGATGACTCGATTGTGTTTACCATTTGAATTTTAACGTACATTTAAATGGCGAGTTCGTGAAACAGAGTAAAACTTTCGTTAAAAACGTTAATAAAATGATGACATTTTAATTAATATTTGTTCTAAAATGTGTTGTAGTGATGAGATATTGTTGTTTTCAACTACTGGTGGTGTTGGATTACTTTATTTTTGTACAAAGTGAATTTTTCGCGATCTGTTTGTGTTGTGACATTGTGTGATTCGGATGTGTAGATATCTTGTGAAGTGAATAAAAATGAAAACTGATGTGTACTAGTGCCTGTGTTTTACTGGAATAACATCGCAGTGAAATGAATAGTGAACCATATAATCTAAAATGCGTTTTAAATCTGCATTGTGAATACAACCATCCAACTACAATGGATGGATAAGGTTATCTAATCAAGAATCAAGAAACCATCAACATCTCAAACCAATTAGATGATTTTAGTGGGATTTTGACAAGATTCGACGATTATTTAATTATATTTCACCAGTGAGTGTTGTAATATCCGCCAAAAGGTATAATTTTGTCAAGTTTATGTATAACTTTCATCTTTAATGTTGAAAAACAGTGTTGTTTATAACCTAATTTCTTCATTTTTTTTCATTAAAATCATTCCTACATGATCATGAATTCATTATTCATGTAGATAAAATATGAAAAATAAAATTTTCCCAGGATTTAATTCGTTTGAGTGCATTTTTCATTCAATTCTATAGTGTATTATGATATGTTAGATACGTAAGTACTACCAAGTAGCGATGACGTCACAAAACAGCGCTCAGGCCTTTTACTATAGGTGGTATTGATGAGAAGCGTGGCCCACCACCACCCTTGCCAGTCTTCCCCTTCATCACACCTACAGGGTGCCCAGAAATATCGAGCACCCCAAAGAAACTAGAAAGTTTTTCATTAAAAATATAGGTTGGCAACGTGTGAAATAGATGCATACAGGGTGGACAGAAATATCGGGTACCCCTAAGAAAGTTTTTCATTAAAAATATAGGTTGGCAACGTGAAATAGATGCATATGATTGGTGAAATGTTATCTCTCCAGTCTAACAACCAATCATGTGCTACCATTATTATCATTCACTGTGACCAACCGATGTATTTAGCAGAAAACTTTTTTAGGGGTACCCGATATTTCTGTCCACCCTGTATGATTGGTGGAATGTTATCTCTCCAGTCCAACAACCAATCATATTGTGCTATCATTATTATCACTCACTGTGACCAACCAAAGTATTTTAGTAGAACATTTTTTTAGGGGTGCTCGATATTTCTGAGCACCCTGTAGGTGTGATGAAGGGGAAGACTGGCAAGGGTGGTGGTGGGCCACGCTTCTCATGTGCTCAATTTTTTTAATTTTGGGACCCAGGCTTCCTTCTGGACGACTTGATTTTGGTTTTGGGCCAACGTGTCCTCGAAAACGTAGGTATATTTCAATATCCATGTAACTTTTTTCGATAATTTGAAATTTTTTTCATACTTATTTGTATAGAATGAGATGGTTTCTTTCCAAATCTCATTCTGACAGATTGCGTCCTCCCCCGCCCCCTCTAAGAAAAAATGAATTAAATCTGAAATCTGGAAACTAGTTGCTTTATTTTTAATGACACATTTTAGCAATTTCTGGCAAAAAAGCGACGGTTTTTTTGTATGGTTTAAAAAAAAATGAAATAATCTTAAGCAATTTTACTAAATGAAAAGCAATAAGTAACTTTTTCAAAAACGAAAATTCGACAATTTCAGTGTTAGGTACATTTACATATTTGCAATTTTTTTCAAGAAGTGTGGCTTTTTAATTTTTAACATTTTTTTTTTTTTTTTTTTTTTTTTAGAAAAAATCCGACACGTTTTGATAATTTTTGGAAATTTCAATTTTTAAGAAATAAAGTAAGACTTTTGAATTGTTACCCTAAAAAGAACTTAGGTAGGTACGCTAAATTTTTGGTAAAAAGCAAGACTCCTGGACAATTATTGAAAACAAGAAACGAAAATTTTTGACAATTTACCTGCTTACCTATACATGATAAAAAGTGAGACTGATAGTTTTAGCAAGAAGTGTAGAAACGTTTAGACTATACTTATTATTGGCAAAAAATGATACCTTTTTGCAATTTTTGTTTAAATTAAAACGGAAAATTGGAAAGCCTTCGAGATTTTTTCAATTTTTTTAGCCGATTTTTCCTTGTTAAAAAACGAGAAGTTTTAACAACATTTTGACAAAAAGCAAGACTATAACTGAAGGGCTAATTGTGAAAGTCGCCTTAGTCATTTTTTTGTTCACACAACTTTAAACATTTTTTTTTCATATTTCATCAATTTTAAAGGGAAAAATGAGTATTGTAATGCATTCTGGGATAGTTAAAGATGTTTTTTTAATACTTGACCATGAAGTTTTTACATTATCACTGAAGCAGGACAACAATGTTTTCATTGATTATGTACAAAAATCACTGCTGACTAAGGCGACTTTCACAATTAGCCCTTCAACTTGACAATTTTAGCAAAAAGCAAAACTGTTTAAAGATTATTTGAAGGGGGAAAAAACGAGAATTTTTACCTTATTTTTGACAATGTTAACTTATTGTTAAGTCGAATGGTGATGTTTTCAAACCGTTCTGGAGCTTCCAGCGGATTTCAAGTTTCTCCAGTCTTCGCAATAAAAACAACGTAAATATGGTGAAAATGAAATTCAGCACCTCTTAACTCAAGCCGGACTTTTTGTGGATTATTGGAAAAAATACGAGAATTTTGGATGATTAAAAAAAAAAAAAAAAAAAAAAAAACACGTAAGTTGATAATTTTTTGCCATTTTGTTAAAAAGTGAAAATTGTTTCAATAAGCAAAATCTTAGGGGTCAGATCATCTCTGGTGGGGAGATATCTCCGCTCGTTAGCAAAGTTCTCGAGTTCGTAACAGAAGTTTGTTGTCCTCAGTTTACCTGATTTCAAGTTTCGTTTTCGTTCTTTTTTCCTCCTACTATTTTGCACTCATTACAACTAACAAGGGATCTCTTGTGGTGTCACACTCCGATTTGAACGAGACCGCGATTTTTGAAAAGAGCATAGTCTAAAACCCCCAAAACCAGATTTTCAGCTGTCCAAGTTCATTTTTCGATTTTTGGCAAATTTTTGAAAATTCAAAATTGACTGTTTTTGGCGATTTATGCTTTTTTTAAAAAAAAGTACGTACTTGATCAGTAAAAATGGTCTAAATAAGTCCCAAAACTAATATTAATTACCCAAATCCTAATTTTACCATTTGCAGCCATTCTGGAGCCTCCAGCGCGATTTTTGAATTTCTCCAGAATTTTGAATTTGCTCCAGAAGGCGTGAATACGAAGTTGGGCAGCTAAAAATCGAGTTGTATGTCACACTGGACTTGTTTAACGAGTCTATCTGAAGAGTCCACGGAAAGAACCAGGTAAGTCACCTTTTCAAACTTTTGCGTTACGGCGTTTTGAAGTATCACAACGCTCCAATTTTGTAGTGAATTTGAATTTCATCAAAGTAATGGCTGAAAATACATCACACAACATCCCACAAACACAACTTCAGGCATAGTAGGAAAAAAATGAAGAGATACGCCAGTCACGAGTTGATAAGTCATTCTTTTCAGGAAAAAATCATGCAAAGAATCGAAAAATTAGCGTTTCGCAACAATTTGAATTCGATGAAAATCGATTATTATGATGACATAATGAAAAATTTTCGCATTCTAAATAGTTGGCAATGTTGAAATTTTCTTCCTGTCGCCTCACATTTGGTCTCAGCTCATTTCTCTCCCCTCCTCTTTTTTTTAAAGGCCATTTTAACCTCCAAAAATCGATTTTTTTCAAAATCTAAATGGACTACATTTTTCTACTCCTGTGTGTGAACATAATTCAACCCTAAACTCATTTTTGAAAAAAAGTGACTTACCTGGTTCTTTCCGTGGACTCTTCATCTACATTTGAGCTGATTTTGGGAGTGACACCTTAAGAGTGGTTTTTGACCAGCTTTTTTCAAAATTAAAAAATGCAAAAAATCAAAAGTTTCCCGTTTGTGTGGAAATTTTTGAAATTCACGCGAATCGCTGTATTTCTTTAAGAATTAACCCCCGGAGCGCAAATACTAACATTTCCAGACGTTTTGGAGCGAGAGTGACACCTCAAAAAACCACTCTTGGGGTGTCACTCTCAAGTCTCAAAATCTGCCCAAATGTGGATAAACTCGTTAAACAAGTCCAGTGTAACATACAGCTCGATTTTTAGCTGCCCAACTTCATATTCACGCCTTCTGGAGCAAATTCAAAATTCTGGAGAAATTAAAAAATCGCACTGGAGGCTACAGAATGGCTGGAAATTGAAAAATTCTGATGGGGGGGGGGTTAGTTTCGGACAAAATACAGCGATTCGCGCAAAGTTCAAAATTTTCCTCACAAACGGTTATCTTTCGATTTTTTGGAATTTTTAATTTTGAAAAAAGCTGGTCAAAAAACCACTCTTGAGGTGTCACTCTCAAAATTGGCTCAAATGTGGATAAACTCGTTAAACAGGTCGAGTATAATACACAACTCGATTTTTAGCTGCCCAATTGCATATTCACGCCATCTAGAGTAAATTCAAAATCCTGGGGAAATTGAAAAATCGCACTGGAGGCTCCAGAATGGCTGGAAATTGTGAAATTTTGATTTGGGGGGTTAGTTACGGACAAAATACAGCGATTCGCGTGTACTTCCAAAATTTCCGCACAAACGGGAAACTTTTGATTTTTTTGATTTTTTAATTTTGAAAAAAGCTGGTCAAAAAACCACTCTTGAGGTGTCACTCCCAAAATCGGCTCAAATGTGGATAAACTCGTTAAACAGGTCGAGTGTAATACACAACTCGATTTTTAACTGCCCAACTGCATATTCACGCCTTCTGGAGCTAATTCAAAATTCTGGAGAGATTGAAAAATCGCGCTGGAGGCTCCAGAATGGCAGGAAATTATGAAATTTGGATTTGGGAGGTTAGTTTTGGACAAAATACAGCAATTCGCGTGAATTTCAAAAATTTTCACACCAACGGGAAATTTTTGATTTTTAAATTTTGAAAAAAGCTGGTCAAAAAGCCACTTTTGAGGTATCACTCTCAAATTCGGCTCAAATGTAGAACTCGTTAAACAGGTCAAGTATAATACACAACTCGATTTTTAACTGCCCAACTGCATATTCACGCCTTCTGGAGCTAATTCAAAATTCTGGAGAAATTGAAAAATCGCGCTGGAGGCTCCAGAATGGCTGGAAATTGTGAAATTTGGATTTGTGAGGTTAATTTTGGACAAAATACAGCAATTCGCGTGAATTTCAAAAATTTCCACACAAACGGGAAATTTTTGATTTTTTAATTTTGAAAAAAGCTGGTCAAAAAGCCACTTTTGAGGTGTCACTCTCAAATTCGGCTCAAAAGTGGATAAACTCGTTGAACAAGTCGAGTTTAATATACAACTCGATTTTTAGCTGCCCAACTTCATATTCACGCCTTCTGGAGTAAATTCAAAATCCTGGAGAAATTGAAAAATCGCACTGGAGGCTCCAGAATGGCTGGAAATTGTAAAATTCTGATGGGGGAGGTTAGTTTTGGACAAAATACAGCGATTCGCGCAAATTTCAAAAATTTCCTCACAAACGGTTATCTTTTGATTTTTTGGATTTTTTAATTTTGAAAAAAGCTGGTCAAAAAACCACTCTTGAGGTGTCACTACCAAAATTGGCTCAAATGTAGAACTCGTTAAACAGGTCGAGTATAATACACAACTCGATTTTTAACTGCCCAACTGCATATTCACGCCTTCTGGAGCTAATTCAAAATTCTGGAAAAATTGAAAAATCGCGCTGGAGGCTCCAGAATGGCTGGAAATTGTGAAATTTGGATTTGTGGGGTTAATTTTAGACAGAATACAGCGATTAGTGTGAATTTCAAAAATTTCCACACAAACGGGAAACTTTTGATTTTTTGGATTTTTTTTATTTTGAAAAAAGCTGGTCGAAAAACCACTTTTGAGGTGTAACTCTCAAAATCGACTCAAATGTAGATAAACTCGTTAAACAGGTCGAGTATAATACACAACTCGATTTTTAGCTGCCCAACTTCATATTCACGCCTTCTGGAGTAAATTCAAAATCCTGGAGAAATTGAAAAATCGCGCTGGAGGCTCCAGAATGGTTGGAAATGGTAAAATTCGAATTTGGGTAATTAACATTAGTTTTGGGACTTATTTTGACCATTTTTACTAATCAAGTACGTACTTTTAAAAAAAAAAATCAGAAATCGCCAAAAACAGTCAATTTTGAATTTTCAAAAATTCGCCAAAAATCGAAAAATGATCTCGGGTGGCTGAAAATTTGGTTTCGGGGGTTTTAGACTATGCTCTTTCCAAAAATCGCGGTCCCGTTCAAATCGGAGTGTGACACCTCAGGAGGTTCCCTTGTAAGCTGAATCAGGCTATTTTTATTTTTTCATTAGGTACTTCGGATTATATTATTGTATGATTCATTTGTATCTCATCACGTAATTCGAAATATATACATGTACTTGCATTTATTGTACATTATATAAAAACACGATGATTTATTTTGTTTCACCCTACGATGTAATCAAATGGTAGATTGGTAGATACAATATCTATAGGTACTGGTGTACTGGTTATTGTGCTAACAATTCCTGGAAAATTCACGCTCGGAGAAAGGCAGCTGCTTTGAAAACGATAACAACATCGACTAAATGCCTACTACGAGGCTCCATGCAAGTTACAACACAATACACCAAGGCTAACGTAAGCCGACAGGTTTCTATTTCTTCAATACGTAGACAATTAGTATTATTTTTCTGAAACCTGTTGATATTCGATTTTGGAAAAAAATATTGATATGTTGTAGTAGTTCATACTTCATAATCGACATTTTCAACTTTTCAAGGTGAAAAATTAGATGGAATGGAAAAAGGAACCCCTAAAAAATTAGATGAATTTTGACTTTTTTTTTGCAACAAATATATAGGTACCTACCTAACTCTAATGATTTTATACAGTGAAAATGCATAAAATAAGTATATCAATCAAACAACATAAAACAATAAAAATTCATTAGGCCTAGTTTACAAAGTAAGGAATACACACATAATTAACAATGCAAAAATAATTACGACTCACTTCTTCGAAATTAACATTTACGAATTTACATTAGTGAGCCCTTCTTTGTCAAAACAAAATGAAATATAAAATGGAAATTTCTATGATACATACTTACAATGAACAAACGTTCAACAAAAACAAATTTGAAATTTTACAAAATTAAGACTACCTATAATACATATCAATCTCTTCGAATTCTTACAATGCTTACGAAACGTAGACGTTATGACGTTAACATGATGATTGACGTCAATGACGTCAACTTCGAGCAGATCGTCGGCATCGTTCTTTCAATTTCAATAGTTCTTCTTCGGCCCAGTGTTCGGCCTCTTCGTCGATTAGCTCGATTTCCTCGTCAGTTTCATCCGAATCATCTATACTAATAATTTCATCTTGTTCGGAAATAATTGTTTGTTGTCTCGATGTACCGGAAATTGTTTCATCATATTGTATTGGAATTTCGGCCTTATGTTCTGTTTCGCAGATGATTTCCGGAGATGTAGTTCTTGCTGGAGAAATACGAGTAATTTTCGATGTAGTCGACATCATCTCTGATTTATTCGGCAAATTATACGAGTTGTTTAGCGATTGATAAGGTTTCGAAATCGTACAATCAGTCTGACGTGCTGGTCTAATAATTAGTTCATCTTCGAGAACTTTTTTGGGTCGTTTTACAACAGGTGCTAAATCCGCCGCTGGTTTAAATAGTGGGGGCCTTTTTACTCGTAGATTCGTTTCTTTACGCATTTCTGCGCTCATTTCTTGAACTTGTTTCCAAAAGTCATCGTACTCTTTGGATAAATCTTTTTCAAATCTATGCGGTTCTTTGCGTCGAAGAGACGATTCATTTCCAGCTTGTTTTTTTTCTTGATTAGCATCGATTTCGGCGTACGTTTGGGCTTCTCTTTGTTTACCTATCGGATTGGGTGGAGGTGGGGTTTGGTTGATTTCTAGACGAGAACTTCGTAGTAATTTTGAATTGAATTGATGCACAGGAGATCGAGGTTTAGCTATTGTCCAAGGCGGCGGCCGAAACGTAGGACTAACGTTTTGGGTAGTTACGCTGTGTTGAGATTTTATAGGCATTTGGGTGATGGGATTCTTCGGAGGGTTCGCAGCTTTCGGGTTCGAGATGTGGCCAAAATCTTTCGGAGGTTCCGTAGAATTCGGTTTCGGTTTCGACGTTTGACCAAAATCCGTCGAAAGTTCCGTAGAATTCGGTTTCGACATTTGGCCGAAATCCTTCGAAAGTTCCATAGCTTTTGGTTTCAACATTTGGCCAAAATCCTTCGGAAGTTCCACAGCTTTTGGTTTCGACATTTGGCCAAAATTCTTCGGAAGTTCCATAGCTTTCGGGTTACGCCATTGGCCAGCATCCTTCGGAACGTATACAGATTTCGGTTTAGACCATTGATCAAAATCTTTCGAAAGGGTCGTAGCTTTTGGTGTCGGGCAGAAAGACGCATTCGTCGTAAAAAACTTCGTACTTTGGTTTGCTGGTTTTGCTGCCTCAGCTAATAACTGAGCGAATGACAATTGATCTTTTATTACTTCAAACGTACCGAAGGTTTTAGAAGGTGGACTTTTTTGAACAGGTTGTGGTTGATGCACTGGTGATGAAATTACAGGCGGAGAGACGGAATTGGGCGTATACACGTTCTGTTGAGATTTAGGACTTTGGCTTTGATTCTTCAGAAGGTCCATAGCTTTTGGTGTCGGGCAGAAAGCCGCATTCGTCATGAAAAATGGTAAACTTCCGTTCGCTGGTTTCGCTGCCGCAGCTGAGTAACTAGATGAAGATTTATCTTTCATTATTTCAATCGTATCAACGGTTTTGAGAGGTGGAGTTTGTTGAACAGGTTGCGGTTGATATGGTTGATGCACTGATGGTAAAATCATCGATTGAACAGGTTGTAGTTGTTGCACTGATGGTGGTAAAATCATCGCATATGGATTTCGATTGTTATTGAGCTGGGCTACAGTTCGTTCAAGTTGAGCAATACGATCTCTCGATTCTTGTATTTCCTTTTGAAGCGCCACCGTAAAAGCTGACATCCTAAGATCCGGATCGACGGTACGTAAAGTAGGGTAAATTCGGCATATTTGTTCGAATTTTGCGGTCTTCGTACATCCACTACGCCGACAAAAAATTAACGGATATTTTTTAGAATACTTCAATACCGCATTATTATGCATTTCCTTCAAACAACGGTAGTGATAACAATGAAGACAGGGTGTGATTGCTAAACTATCAGCTTCAGTATACTCCGATTGCTGGGCTGTCGTTTGATATACCGGTTTCGAGCATTTTTCGCATATAATCATGAAAATCGACTGCATCTAAACATATCGAAAAGAACAACATTTGTTTTAGAACCAGTTTCAAAATTATTAATTTTTCATTTATTTACAGGGTGTGTCCAAAGAAAGGTTTTTTTTTTTATCAAAAATATAGGTTGGTAACGTGAAATAGATGCATATGATTGATGGACTGTTATCATCTCAGTGCAACAACCAATCATATGCTATCATTATTATCATACACTGTGACCAGCTCGAACGTTTGGCGAAAAAGTTTTTCATGAGTACCTACTCGATATTTCTTTCTGCACACCCTGTAGGTACATCAAAGTATGATCTTATTTGTTCATGGTATTAAAATTAATAACATGCGTCTTACCTTGAATACATTTATGTAGATTCAGAAATTGTGGTAAATATCAGATTTTTCACACAGATTCGGTGTACTTCGCCACTTCGGCATTATACACTTTCACAAAGTTCTCACGTCTTCTTACGTCTCAGTTCACAGTATTATACCTATAGAGCATTTACAAAATTGCTGCTTACCCTAGCGCCTGAACCGCGAGAGGACAACTTCGCCGACGTTACTATAGATGCGTATGACTTTTCATGTAAAAAATACAATTTTTTCGATTGTACTCGAGTTCGGGTGAATTTTTACGTAGTCTCAAATTAAAGACAATAAAATTCTGTGTCGATTGATGTTAAATTTTCATCATTTCGCGCAAAAATAACGATTTTATGAATACTTTGATTTGACTGATTTTTGAATATTACGTACGTCATCTTCAAACTAGAAATACTCGAAATTTTCAATGAGCACATATGTGTTTTGAATGATTAAAATATTCAGAATTTCATCCTCTTTAAAATGAGTTTTTCCCGAAAGCTCTACCTTTTACCATTCAAAAGTTTTCGAAGCTTTAAGTTGCAAAAACCAGCTGCGGGCAGTAATTATTGAACTTTCTACTGAAATTAATCGAAATTTTCAGTGAACACACAGGTATTTTAATACAGCGAAATGTTCGTAATTTCATCTTCTTTAAAATGGGGGTTTCCAAAAGCTCTGCCATTTACCGTTCATAAGTTCTCGAAGCTTGAAGTCGCAAAAACAAGGCGAAAACCAGCTGTGAGAAGGAAGGTATTGAACTTTGAACTGAAATTAATCGAAATTTTCAGCAAACACATAGATATTTTAATGCAGCAAAATGTTTGTAATTTTATCCTTTTTAAAATGGATTTGTATCCAAAGCTCTATCTTTTATCATTCAAAAGCTCTTGAAGATCAAAGTTGCCGAAAGTGGTCAAATTCAAAATTGTATCATCAATATCAGTTTGCTTTGGTATTGATCATGTGATAACTTTGGCAACTTTGATCTTCAAGAACTTTTGATCAGTAAAAGGCAGAGCTTTTGGGAAACCCCCTTTTTATACTTAAAGAAGATGAAATTACAAACATTTCGCTGTATTAAAATACCTATGTGTTCACTGAAAATTTCGATTAATTTCAGTTCAAAGTTCAATAATTATACTGCCCGCAACTGGTTTTTGCAACTTAAAGCTTCGAAAACTTTTGAACGGCAAAAGGTAGAGCTTTCGGAAAAAACTCATTTTAAAGAGGATGAAATTCTGAATATTTTAATCATTCAAAACACATATGTGCTCATTGAAAATTTCGAGTATTTTTAGTTTGAAGATGACGTACTTAGTATTCAAAAATCAGTAAAATCGAAGTATTCATAAAATCGTTATTTTTACGCGAAATGATGAAAATTTAACATCAATCGATACAGAATTTTATTGTCTTTAATTCGAGACTACGTAAAAATTCACCCGAACTCGAGTACAATCGAAAAAATTGTATTTTTTACATGAAAAGTCATACGCATCTATAGTAACGTCGGCGAAGTTGTCCTCTCGCGGTTCAGGCGCTAGGGTAAACTATCCCGCACAGCGCTGTATGACAATGCTCTATTTAGTAATTAACTCGACGTAATCGAATCTCGAATACGGTTATTACTTAGTTCAGGGCGAAAATTAGAAAGATTTCGTACAGTTATTCGAGCAAAAATCACTAAATCGGTTTCGGAAATTCAAACGATATTATCATCAACACTATCAGTATTATCAACAGAACACACACAACTAAATAATAAAAAACTACCAACGTAGAGAAGCTACGCCTCAGCATTTGAAATCGTCAATCGTGCCTTGGTCTTTGTAGTAAAAAACTAGGAATATCCTTCCCCCACTCCTATTACATGAAAGATAAGAACCAGTTGCCTAGCGAACGGTACCGGCGATCTGCTCAGGGGCGATGAGCTATTCGACCAAGTTTTAATTAAATAAAACTGAAATATCAATTTAATCAACTAATCAAGTACCTACCTCTACCTACTACATATTAGGGCTACTCATCTATGATCTATTGTCATAAAAACTAAAGATTTTAGTATGTAGGTCTTTTTGTTATTTTTTACTGTGTTATACTTGTTTATTATTTTTACTTAGTTTTGTTTTTTCCAGGAATTGAGATTTTTTTTTGTTTTGTTTTTTAGATGATCTCTGTACCTATTCGTTGAAAGCATGTTAACATGTTATTGATACGATTTACTTTAAAAATTACATCAGTATTTTCAGGCCGGGCGGTAGCACGGCGAGGGGGTTGGGATACCTATTTCGGGATAAATCACATTCAGTTTCATATTTTTTTACAAACGTAAACGGTAGGTAGGTACATTTTCAATAATTCGTTACAATTAAAAACACACGCAAAACTTCGAGTTCGATTGTTTGTAGAAGAAAAAAAAAATGAAAAATGAAATACAGGTTACTTAATTTTGGGCTTGAAGCCATTATACGTTCATAATTTTTTCAAAATTTTCTTGTTTTTGGACATCTCCAATTTCGATATTTTTCTCGTTAGTACGTGTAGCTAACGTGTAGCAATAGTAACTGGTTACATAGGTAGGTAGTAGGTACCTACTCATTTCATATTCATTTTTTAAAACATAAACGGTACGTTTTCTTCAAAATTGAATTAAAATTAATTTTTTCATAATCAAATTATTTCAATTTGTTTCAAAAATAGAAAATACGCAAAACTTTCAAGTTCAACTGTTTCTGTTGAAAAAAAAAAACAAAAAAAAACTGAATTACCCAAATGAGCTCAAAGCTTTTTTCGTAAAATAGTCGGGGAGCCCATTTAAGGATCTATTGTACCCCTCCCCCTTCCGTCGATCCACCGGGACAAATTTTTTCTTAAAGGGGGAGTCCTAATGAACATTTCTAGCCCTTGTACTCAAAAAAAAAAGTGGCCCTACTCACAAAATGGCGGCCATCTTGATTGACAGGTCAGCCGAAATCGCAGATTTTGCGTTCCAACATAGGACTTGCACGAAATTTTTTAAACCGTACAAAGGTAGATCGAAAGATCAGGTAAAAATTCATCACCTGTCATAATTTCTAGTGCTAAAGTGCGTTTTTCGATTTTTGGTGAATTTTTGAAAATCCAATTTAGGCCAAAAATAAGGGAAAAAATCAAAATTTTGCCAAATTGACCAAGAAAGCTGAAATTTGGGATATATCCTATTTTCGACATGCCAAATCGATTGCAAATGGTTTCAACCCGTTTTGAGCAGTTCTGGGGCCTCCAGCAGATTTTTGAAACTCGAAATTTCCACAAAATTTCATTAAAATGGAGTTTGAAAGCTGACATTTATTCTAAAAACTAATTTCAATACGCTACGAAGTACTGCAGGTAAATTTCAAGCCGTTTTTGAGCCTCCAACGACTTTTTTAAAAATTACTGGAGCCTCCATTGGATTTTTGAAACTTGAAATTCCCGCAACATCAACTTATCAGATGTAGTTGGCAAGCTGAAATTTACTTCGCAGACTACATGGTGGTTTCAAATGGTTTTGAAGCTTCCAGGTACTTTTAGGAAATTTCAATTTTCCAAAAAAACGCCATACAACCTTTCAAAACGTCGCTGGAGGCTCCAAAACGACTTGAAATCCACCAGCAGTCAACTTCGTAGTGTAGGTATTGAAATTAGTTTGCAGATTGAATTTTGACTCTCCATCTCAGTTTGATGAAATTTTGCGGGAATTTCAAGTTTCAAAAATGTACTGGAGGTTCCAGTAAAATTTTCAAAAAAGTCACTGGAGACTCTAAAATGCCTTGAACCCACCTGAAGTCATCTTCAGAGGGTGTTAAAATTGGAGTGTAGAGTAAATTTCAGCTTTCCACCTCTATTTGATGAAATTTTGTGAAAATTCATAGTTTCAAAAATCTGTTGGAGGGTTCAGGAATTTTCAAAAAGTCACTGGAGGCTCCATAACGACTTGAAATTTACCTGCAGTACTTCGTAGCGTATTGAAATTAGTTTTAAGAATAAATTTCAGCTTTACAACTCTAATTTGATGGAATTTTGTGGGAATTTCGAGTTTCAAAAATCTGCTGGAGGCTCCAGAACTGCTCAAAACGGGTTGTAACCGTTTCCAATCGATTTGGCATGGCGAAAATAGAGTAGGTACATCCCAAATTTTAGCTATCTTGGTCAATTTGGTAAAATTTTGATTTTTTTCCCCTCATTTTTGGCCTAAATGGGATTTTCAAAAATTCACCAAAAATCGAAAAACGCACTTTAGCACTTGAAATTTTGACAGGTGATGAATTTTTGCCTGATCTTTTGATATACCTTGTACGGTTTGAAAAATTTCAAGCAAGTCCTATGTTGAACCGCGCAATCTGCGATTTCGGCAGACCTGTCAATCAAAATGGCCGCCATTTTGTAGGTAAGGCCAACTTTTTTTGGGGCAAGTTTGCTTTAAAATGTTCCTTAGGATGTCCCCTTTTAGAAAAAAGTTGTCCCAGAGGATCGGTGGGGGGGGGTGCAGTTACTCTTATTGTCATATGCCGGACTAATAATGAAATTATTTCAATTTGTTTCGAAATTAGAAAATACGCAAAACATTCAAGTTCAACTGTTTCTGTTTCAAAAAAAAAAAAAAAAAAAAAAAAAAAAAAAACTGAACTACCCAATTGAGATCAAAGGTTTTATCGTAATAGTCGGGGAGCCCCCCCCTCGTTCCTTCAGGACAACTTTTTTTTTAAGGGGAAGTCCTAAGGAACATTTCTAGCCCTTGTACTAAAAAAAAGTGGCCCTACTTACAAAATGGCGGCCATTTTGATTGACAGCTCAGCCGAAATCGCAGATTTTGCGTTCTAACATAGGACTTGCACAAAATTTTCCAAACCGTACAAAGGTAGAGCGAAAAATCAGGCAAAAATTTATCACCTGTCAAAATTTCAAGTGCTAAAATGCGTTTTTCGATTTTTGGTGAATTTTTGAAAATCAAATTTAGGCCAAAAATGAGGGAAAAAATCAAAATATTACCAAATTGACCAAGAAAGCTGAAATTTGGGATATAGTCTATTTTCGACATGCCAAATCGATTGGAAACTGTTTCAAACCGTTTTGAGCAGTTCTGGAGCCTCCAGCAGATTTTTGAAACTCGAAATTTCCACAAAATTTCATCAAAATGGAGTTGGAAAGCTGAAATTTATTGTGCAAACTAATTTCAATGCGCTACAAAGTATTGCAGGTAAATTTCAAATCGTTTTGGAGCCTCCAGCGATTTTTTGAAAATTACTGAAGACTCCAGCAGATTTTTTAAACTTTGAATTTTTACAAAATTTCATCAAATGGAGATGGAAAGCTGAAATTTACTCTACACTCCCATTTTAACACCCTCTGAAGACGACTTCAGATGGGTTCAAGTTATTTTGGAGCCTTCAGCGACTTTTTGAAAATTACTGGAGCCTCCAGTAGATTTTTGAAACTCGAAATTCCCGCAACATTTTACCAAATGGAGTTGGCAAGCTGAAATTTACTTCGTAAAAAAATTTCAATGCGATATGAAGTCGACTACATATGGTGGTTTTAAATGGTTTTGAAGCTTCCAGCTACTTTTTGGAAATTTCAATTTTTCAAAAAAGAAAACGCCATACGACCTTTCAAAAAGTCGCTGGAAGCTCCAAAACGACTTGAAATCCTCCTGCAGTTGACTTCGTAGCGTATTGAAATTAGTTTGCAGAGTAAATTTCGGTTATCCATCTCCATTTGATGAAATTTTGTAAAAATTTAAAGTTTAAAAAATCGCTGGAGGCTCCAAAACGACTTGAAACTTACCTGTAGTACTTCGTAGCGCATTGAAATTGGTTTGCAGAATAAATTTCAGCTTTCCAACTCCACTTTAATGAAATTTTGTGGAAATTTCGAGTTTCAAAAATCTGCTGGAGGCTCCAAAACTGCTCAAAACGGTTTGAAGCAGTTTCCAATCGATTTGGCATGTCGAAAACAGGGTATATCCCAAATTTCAGCTTTCTTGGTCAATTTGGTAAAATTTTGATTTTTTCCCTCATTTTTGGCCAGAATTTGATTTTCAAAAATGTACCAAAAATCGAAAAACGCACTTTAGCAGTTGAAATTTTGACAGGTGATAAATTTTTGCCTAATCTTTCGATCTACCTTTGTATGGTTTGAAAAATTTTGTGCAAGTCCTATGTTGGAACGCAAAATCTGTGATTTCGGTTGACCTGTCAATCAAAATGACCGCCATTTTGTAAGTAAGGCCACTTTTTTTTTGAGTACAAGGGCTAGAAATGTTCCTTAGGACTTCCCCTTTAAGAAAAAACTTTTGGGCCATCTTTCAATTTCGATTTGTTGCAAAATTAAAAATTTTGTATTTCAAGGATCGGAGACGTTTTTTTTTCAAAAAAAAAAAAAAAAAGTCATTTTAGTAACAAAACAAACTCTATAAAGCAATGAAAAATCTATCGTAAGCAAAACATTTTAATGAAGAAAAAAAATCACAAAAAACATAGATACCATAATACTAAGTAATTAAATATTTGAACGTCCTGGTTTTTTACTTTAAAAAGTTAAATGTTTGAATGTTATTGAAACTTTTCAATGTAAAAACGAGACTTTCTAGCAATTTTTGGGAACAGCGTTAAAACTTTTGTAATTTCTGGCAAAAATACCAATTTTTAGAAAGTAAAATAAAACGACATTTAATAATTGCAACGAACTGAAGGGCTTTTTGGCAATTTCTGAAAAAAATGAGACTTGAAAAAATTTTTGAAAAAAAAACACAAATCTTGGCTAAAAGCAAAATTTTGACTATTGAATATAACTGACACCCTTTTTTTTTCATCTTTCTGTTCTCGCAGTGTGTTGAACTCCATTTTGTGGACAAAATTTCGTGACGAAAAATTTCACTTCTCAAGGGTTTCTAATAATTTTCCGTCCACCTGTATTTGAATTGTTTTGAGCCTGGTTTGTTTCAGAAACGGGTTCAGTTCAATCGAGAGCGAAAGTGTAGGGATTTTTTTTCAATCACATGTATTTTCTTTTTTACAATTTTCAATTTTTATAAAAAAAAATAGACTTTTTCTCGATTTAGTCAAAAAAAAAGTATGGACGATTGTTTGTTTGATATCAAAAACTTTGATAAAAGCTCGATTGTACTTAGCAATTTTCACAAAAAGACAGATAAGTACCTATTACCCTATACCTGTAGTTTTAATAAAAGAGTAGGATTCTGTATTTTTCGCAATAATTTTTTGAAAAAAACTAAAAAGTAAAATTCTTGATAATTTTGATGAACAAAGAACAACCGATTACTTTTTTTTGCAAAATTTTCACCAAAAAAGGAACATCTTTGAGACAAAAAAGCGAGACTCTCTGAACATTTTGACCAAGGGAAAGGGTTTTCCATAATTTTGTCGGAAAATTGATCCTAGAAGTTTCTACAAAAAAATACGATTTAAGTATTCCAACACTTCATCTAGTTTGGGAAAAAAGTAAACTTTTGGAGTAGTTTTGATTACGATGAGAATTTTTGCAATTTTAACCAAAAACAAACTTTATTTGATATTCTGACAATATTTTAATTTGAAAAATTATATTTTTTAGGTACTTGTACCTACTTACTCTATTTATATGTATGTACTTAACCTATACAGCAAAAATATTTACATAAAATAACTACCTATAGCAATTTAAACAACATAAAACGATATAAAAGTTCATTAGTTTACCGTGTAAAAGTATAGCTTAAATCAACATAATTATAACTTATACTAGAAAAAATGCTTTCACTACGAGTACACTCAAATTATCATCTCTTAAGTTTATTTGTTTATTACTTCATCGTCGAAGGTAATTTCACCCGGAGCTGAAAGAATCAATTCCTCGCGTAAGTATGATACGTACGGTTCAAATTGTTCTATTTCGAACGTCGGCCCAAATTCATCCACAACAGGGTGTAGATTTTCGAAAAAAGGTTCAGGATTCATGAGCATGTATTTACCGCCGAGTTTATCACCCCAATCAACTTGGAATACAGAATCAAAATACTGAAATGCAGCTGCTGACGAGTCTCGAGTAGTGTACTTTATTAGAGGCATCAGATATAATTCCTTGACTCGACGAGATCGAAAAATTCGAATGAGTTTTCGGAAATAATCGTAAAATGTACCACTTTCTACGGAATTGAAGGCATCCCAATTTCCAATAGAGAGCATGATACTGGGAGGAAGCCTTGGAAAAGAGTTCAATGTGTCAACTAAATCTTTGATGCTCAAATCTCTTCTGTATAATTCTGGATGTAAATCGAATTCGAAAGGTATCCCTTTTGAGATAAATTGCACCATACCGTATATAAAGCCATCTCCAATCATGAGTATGTCCTTGGCAAGTATGGCAGTTTTTGGATGAACTTGATCCTTGTAGTGAATTCCAGCGAGAGTATACAGAAGGGGATAAGAATTGAGTGGGAAGAACGGTTCGAGTACCTCGGGATCCATTTTAAATCGCTTTTGGAATCGTATGTGACTAGGTCTGGTTTGCTCTGTAGGTAAACGTTTTGCAGATCTCTTTGCAGAAGAATGAGAACGAGTATTTTTACGCTGAGAATCTAGTTTAGCATTTGATTCTTTATTAGCTGGAATTTTCCAAATTTTACGCGGTGGTGTATACGTTGTTGTTTGAGAAGGTACCTGATTATTTGTGGTTGATTTTGGCGTTTGGCTGGCGATAGTTTTTGGCATCTGATCGACTGCAGTTATCGGCAATTGTTTTGTTGTGGGTTTCGGTTGTTTGCCTGTACGTTTTGAGGTTCGAGTCGCAGCATTGGCGTAACTTTGTGCTTGAGGTTGAGATGGCTCATCATTGGTCAGATCTATGATGTGAATGCTCTTTTGTTTCGTATTGCCTTTCGGGATTTCTGAAGTTGCAGATAGTACGTTTGTATTGGTACCTGTTCGAGTTGAGCGTCGATAAACTATTTTGGATGTTTCATCTTCAATCGCTTTTTGGTACGAGGCATTTGCATCTTTCAATTTCGTCTCTAATTCGACGATTCTATTTTGAGTAATAGTCAAATCATTCGAATATTGTTGAGCCATCTGTTTCAATTGGTTAATCGTATCGTGAGCAATTTTTGAAGCTTGTTTTAAATTCTTATCAGACATTGTCGAGCCTGCAGAATCAATTGTTCTACTTTGTAATGTAGGTCGAGCTATGGTAGTCGTAAAAATTTCATCATGATTTACCGGAGTGGCACAATTCTGACGTTGACAGATAAAGATGCGCGGTTCTTCCGAATTGGGCGTCGTCGATGTATTAAACAGTTCCCTGATGCAGCTTTGATGGTAGAAATGCCTGCATTTTGTCATAAGAAACCCGTAAGTTGTGATTCCCTGTGACTGATTCAATGAGCCTGGAGATATCACTGCACGTTGACATTTTTCGCATGTAATTTTCATGATCGTTGTCGTCTAAGGAAGATATGTAGATAAAAAATTCGTAATTATAAATACATAGATTGATTCGCATTAGATAATACTTGAATTCCTACATATTGTATTGCTAACCATTAATTTTTGGTAACTGATGATTGAAAGTCTCGCTTTTTCCAAAGATTGCGAAACTCGATTCACCCTACCAAATATCTCGTTCCAAAAACGTTCATAATTTAATTTTTTCAACCAAAAATTAGGACCCATTTCTGAGCTCGAATATTTCCAGTAATGCCCAAAAACACATTTTAACGTTAAGTAGGTAATATTTGATTTCCTCACAAAATTTCAACCTATTCTGATACGTCGCATCACACTTTTTTGAAAAATTCCACAAATCACGACTCAATTTGAGGATCAGAATTCTTCAATTTTTTCAAGCCTGCTTCATGCAGTCAATTAATCGGGCAATGTTTTGTCGTGAAATAAAAATTTCAATCGGTATTTTCCTAATTTTCTGACTGTATTTCTTTTCTACCATTCGCACCTCCCTATAGGGTCATTCCACCTCAACTCAACCAACGTTTTTAAGTTTAAATCATGTCCTTCGATTTCAAAATTCTTAGTTTATTACTATTACTCAGCGAAGGTACCTATTCTTCGTTAACTTGGATTCATTCTCACAGTCAAGTTTGGGTGACTTGGTTCAAATTTTTTTTCACAATGTCTACCCACCCAATAAGAAAGAAACCCGCAATCAGTTTGGTCCCAGCCCCTCAGGGGGTGGGTAGGGGCTCCAATTATATTCACATTGTCTCGAGGCTCGAGGTACTCAACTTCAGCAGCGCCTACCTCCAGAGCTATGATACTTTGATCAAAACTGATTTCACAGTTCGAAAGGGCATTGAATTTTGAATTTTTCAAGTATTTTGAAATTTCCAAAAGTTGAAAGTTGAACTTTCAAATCAAAAGTTCAAAATTTAAAATGGCGCTGTAAGTGAGAGCTACCATATTAAAATTCTAAAAAATTTCCATAGACGTACCTTTTGATGCTTTTTCAAAATATTCTATTTTCGAGATGGGATCTTTTAATGGAGGTTGAGCACCCCCTCCCCCAAATTTGGGCAAAACTTTCAAAAAAATATCTGGGGCATGTGATGTATCGAATTGTATGTTTTCGGTAACGCTGAACACGAATATGACGTCAAATTTTCGATTTGACTTCATCTACGGCCCCCAGCACCTCCCCAAATGGGGTAAAAGTTCAAAAAAATAATTTCATTCGTGTGACACGTGAAATAGTATGTTTTTGATATCGCTGAACACGAATATAGGCTTAGTTTTTCAAATCGACCTCACCCATGGCCCCCAGAACCTCACCAAATGGGTAAAATTCCAAAAGAAATTTGTTTCATTTGTGTTGGAGGCTGTGCATGGGATCCGATCAATAATCTGACGCCATATTCGTGTTCAGCGATATCAAAAACGTACTATTTCATGTGTCAAACGAATGAAAACCCCATTTGGGGAGGTGCTGGGGGGCGTGGATGTGGTCCAATCAAAAATCTAACGTCATATTCGTGTTCAGCGTTTCCGAAAACATACATTTCAATACATCACATGCCCCAGTTATTTTTTGAAAGTTTCGCCCAAATTTGGGGGAGGGGGTGCTCAATCTCCATTAAAAGATCCCATCTCGAAAATTAAATATTTCGAAAAAGCATCAAAAGGTACATCTATGGAAATTTTTTCAGAATTTTAAATGGTAGCTACCGCTTACAGCGCCATTTTGAAATTTGAACATCCAATTTGAAAGTTCAACTTTCAACTATTGAAAATTTCAAAATACTTAAAAAGTTCAAAATGCAATACCCTTTCGAACTGGGAAATCAGTTTTGATCAGGTCTTTTTTTTGTATTTCTTCTCTGAGGGGGATACTAAATTGAAGTTGCAAGCCCCTAATTTTCATACCACCCCCCCCTGGCCACTGTACATAATTTGAATTTTTGAGAGAGAAAAATCGAAGCTTCAAACTTTAAATTTTCACAAAAATTCATCAAATGGAGATGGAAAGCTGGTTAACACCTTCTGAAGACGACTTTAGGTGGGTTCAAGTCGTTTTGGAGCCTCCAGCAACTTTTTGAAAATTACTGGAGCCTCTGGTAGATTTTTTTGGAACTCGAAATTTCCACAAAATTTCATCAAAATGGAGTTGGAACGCTGAAAATTATTCTGCAAACTAATTTCAATACGCTACGAAGTCGACTGGTGGTGGATTTCAAGTCGTTTTGGAGCCTCCAACGACTTTTTGACAGGTCGTATGGCGTTTTTTGGAAAATTGAAATTTCCAAAAAGTAGCTGGAAGCTTCAAAACCATTTTAAACCACCACGTAGTCGACTTCATATCGCATTGAAATTAGTCTGCGAAATAAATTTCAGCTTTCCATCTCCATTGATAAAATTTTGTAAAAATTTAAAGTTTAAAAAATCTGCTGGAGCTTCGAGTAACTTTCAAAAAGTCGCTGGAGGCTCCACAATGACTTGAACCCACCTGAAGTTGTCTTCAGAGAGTGTTAAAATTGGAGTGTAGAGTAAATTTTAGCTTTCCATCTCCATTTGATGAAATTTTGTAAAAATTTAAAGTTTAAAAAATCTGCTGGAGGCTCAAAAATTTTCAAAAAATCGCTGGAGGCTCCAAAACAACTTGAAATTTACCTGCAATACTTTGTAGCGCATTGAAATTAGTTTGCAGAATAAATTTCAGCTTTCCAACTCCATTTTGATGTGTGGAAATTTCGAGTTTCAAACTGCTCAAAACGGGTTGAAACAGTTTCCAATCGATTTGGCATGTCGAAAATAGGGTATATCCAAAATTTCAACTTTTTTGGTCAATTAGGTAAAATTTGATTTTTTCCCTCATTTTTGGCCTGAATTTGATTTTCAAAAATTCACCAAAAATCGAAAAATGCACTTTAGAACTTGAAATTTTGACAGGTGAAAAATTTTTGCCTGATCTTTCGATCTACTTTTGTAAGGTTTAAAAAATTTCGTGCAAGGCCTATGTTGGAACGCTAAATCTGCGATTTCGGCTGATCTGTCAATCAAAATGGCCGCCATTTTGTAAGTAGGGCCACTTTTCTTTTGAGTACAAGGGCTAGAAATGTTCCTCAGGACTCCCCCTTTAAGAAAAAAGTTGTCACAGAAGATCGACGGTGGGGGGGGGGTGCAATAATTCTTGAGCGGGCTCCCCGACGTGCAAGATAAGTACTGAGGTACTAACTTGAATGCTACATTTTAGATTAACGAATTTTCATCGTAATTCTGATGTCGTTTTCGCACTTTACTGTTCCAATAATTCAACATTTCTTTAAAAAGTTACCAAAATTTATTCATTTTTTCATTTTTTTCCAATTCGTTCATTTTATTAGTTTTTATGGAAATTTTTCGATAATTTCGAACTGTTCTTTAAATTTTCTCAAAAAATGAACATCTTTAGGACAAAAAAGCAATACTTTCGGAAAATGTTGACCAAGAAAGAGGTTTTCTGTAATTTCGGCAGAAAAATGATCTTTACAATTTCATCAAAAAAATAAAGATTTATTCCAATACTTACTTCAATTTTAGCAAATTTCTGGTTAATTTTTATTTTTATTAAAAAAAGTTTTTTTTTACAATACCTAATTTAGACACAAACATCCGGATTTTTAGGCGATCAAGAAGCAAGAATTTTTTTAAATTTTGAGCAATGACCAGAAATGGTTTTTTTTTTGCAATTTTTACAAAAAAACAACCTTTTTTTTTTTTGAGATTCTGAGAATTTTAATTTAAGAAACTACATATATTTTATAGATACTTACTCTTATAATTTGTATACAGTGAAAATGCATAAAATAAGTATATCAATCAAACAACATAAAACAACATAAAAATTCATTAGTTTACTTCATAATAAACAATGCAAAAATAATGATGACTCGCACTTCTTCGAAATTAACATTACAAATTTACGTTAGTGAACTCTTATTTGTCAAAAAAAAAAAAAAAAAAAAAAATGAAATATAAAATGGAAATATCTATGATGCTATGAACAGAAGCTCGATTTGAAATTACATCTTAATATCAATCTCTTCCAATTTTTTGGAAAATTTCGCTTGACAATAATCTATAATTACAAATTACGACAATTACGTTGAACTTACTCCTTTCAATGAATAAAAAAACCAAAAATAAGATCGAAACTACGAAAAAATTAGTAAAGACCAAGACTAGCTGCAGTGAGATAATCATCGTAACAAATACTGGTGATTTCAAGTTTGTTTATGGCTTTTTTTTCTTGGCAATGCCTTTTTTCAAATTATCGATACTTACCTGCATTTTCTAGTACTTAACAATTTCATAAGCACTTACGTACAATTTTGATTGTTTCTAAAATTTTGGTTCACAAATAAATAAAAATAAATTTTTAAAATGAGAGACAAAAATATTTTTCCTTTTTCAAAAAATATACTCAGAATTATATACGTCTATTCGCCCAAAATTTGAATCCCAAATTCAGGTAAATTTCGATGAACATCTAGTCAAAAATAGCACCTATTTTTTAAATCTAATTACCTAAGCTTAAAATTAAAGAACAATAAGTAACAAAAATAAAAGGTAAAAAAAACACGTAAAAAATTTAAGCAGAAAAACTGTAGGTACTAAAATTTCGAGTGAAATTGGTATAAAATTTTATATAAATTACGAAAACTCGATAAAAAAAAGTTTCGCCGAAATTAAGAACACAAATTTAGGCAGAATAGCGAATCAATAAAATTTAAAACAAAATCGTGGTAATAATGAAAATGGAAAATTCTCGAAAATTCAGTTCAGGAAAAATTACTGAAAATTCAGAACAAACAACTCGCAAAAATTATAAGTCACGAATTCGGAAAAATTTTTAAAAATTTTGAGAACTAAAAAAAAACTTGAGAAGAAAATTTCAGAAGAAAATTCGTCGACGAAGCATCCTGCGATGAATCCACAATAGTGACGTCATCTTCAAGCAGATCGTCGCCATCGTTCTTTCGATAATTCTTCATCAGCCCAGTGTTCGGTCTCTTTGTCGATTAGCTCGATTTCTTCGTCAGTTCCATTCGAATCACCAATACTAATAACTTCATCTTGATCAGAACTGATACATTGTTGTCTCGATGTACCGGAAGTTGCTTCGTATTGCATTGGAATTTCAGGATTTTCTGTTTCACAGATGATTTCCGGAGATGTAGTTTTTGCTGGAGGAATAATTTTCGATGTAGTCAACATCATCTCTGATTTATTCGAAAAATTATACGAGTTGTTTATCGGATGAAAAGGTTTCGAAATCGTACAATCAGTCTGACGTGATGGTCTAATAATTAGTTCATCTTCTAGAACTTTTTTGGGTCGTTTTATGACAGGTGCAAAATCCGGCGCTGGTTTAAATAGTGGGGGCCTTTTTAGATTCGTTTCTTTACGCATTTCTGCGCTCATTTCTTGGATTTGTCTCCAAAACTCATCGTACTCTTTGGATAAATCTTTTTTAAATCCATGCGGTTCTTTACGAAGAGACGATTCATATCCAGATTCTTTTTTTTCTTGGTTACCATCGATTTCGGCGTACGTTTGCGCTTCTCTTTGTTTACCTATCGGATTGGGTGGAGGTGGGGTTTGGTTGATTTCTAGTTGAGAACTCCGTATTAATTTTGGATAAAATTGATGCACTGCAGGAGCTCGAGGTTTAGCTGTTGTCCAAGGCGGTGGCCGAAACGTGGGACTAACGTTTTGCATAGTTACGCTGTGTTGAGATTTAATAGGCATTTGGCTGCAGGGATTCTTCGGAGGGTCTACAGCTTTCGGGTTCGATGAGTTCGAGGTCGAAGGAGCGGCTTCGTTAATAGGTTCGGTAGTATCCATTTCTTCAACTGGTTGGACGGTGGTCGGGTTCGAAGTTGTATCAACGTCCACTTTCTTTTCGGTAGTCTTTAATGTTGAAGGTTGATTCTTCGAGTTTTTGAATTCTTCGACTACATTTTGGATCATTTTGGATTTTACCGGATCATCGTTGGTAACCGTTGCAGTCGAGTTTTTCTTCTTTAATTCAGGGATGGGTCTCTAAGAGCTGAAATAATTTCAGTATAATCTTCTTCCTGATAGTAGGGTCCCAGGTGGTCAAAATTAGCACGGTGTGCGTGAATACCAGAGAACATTCTTTCTAGTCCAATTGTTACTCCTCTATAACAAGCATTCCAGTTGTCTTCTAGAGCCATACTGAGTGATCGAAAAATGCGGTGGTTGAAAGATGGATGAGGAATGAGCGGTACGATGAAAACTTTTTGAACTTTCGCGTTGTTGAGAATCAAGCTCAGTCGACGTAAATTATTGGAAAATGTATTGTAGTCTGTATGGCGAAGAATGTTGGAATGTCCGATTGAGATCATGATGCAAGGTGGAAGAACTTCAAACGAACCCAAATATTCGACAAGTTCTGACAGGAGCAGATCTCGTCTGTACATATTTCGGTCCAAAATCCCCTCAAAAGGGCGGTCATGTTCCAGGATTCGTGCAATCGCTTCCATGTGGCCATCTCCGACCATTAAAGTATCAAAGGCGAAGTATACACTACGATAGACTCCTGGCTCATGCTCATATCCGGCTGCGGTGAAATACCTGGGGTATGAATTTAAAGGGTAGAAAGGTAGTAACTCCGAAGAACTAGTATTCCAACGTAGTCGGTACCTTCGGTGGTAACCTCCCTTATTCGCACTGGTTCCTTTAATCTGTTTAGGAGGCGTTATTCTTTCCCGTTTTCGTTGCTGTTGTGGAAGAGATGATGGCCCTTTCTTTTTAAATTTTGGTTCCGATGATTTCTTCGATTTATGTTCTTCGTTGTTATTATTATTCTTCGATTCGTTCGGGATTTTTGAACTGGAACGAGTGATTGTGGTCGGACGATCGTGGATATCGGAGCTAGGGCCATTTGTCGAGATGTTATTCGAAGAATCCATCGGTATGGGCGTCTTGAAGGTACTTGACTTGACTCCATTTGGTAGTTGTTCTTTATGGAAAGTAGCTCGCGTTCGTAATTGTAAAAATTGCCTGTTGGGGTTGAGCGGAGCAAGAAACTGATTCATCTTACATGGAGTAAAATCGTTTGTCAAGTTGGACCTAGACTTGTACAGCGTAGCTGGGTTTCGTTGATTCGTCTCATTATTTTCATGGCCAAAATGTTGGAATGCCATTATATATCGGTTCTTCAAATCGCGATTTTCAACTGTCATCCATGCCATTTTTTGTGCAAAGACTGCAACAAGGTCCTCACGATATTGTAGATTTGATCGCAATTCGTTGATAGTTTCAGTTTGTAAGATGATACTATTATCTCGCAGAGGAACCGGCGGATCTGTTAGGGTTGTTCGTAGAATTTGCGCCACATCGCTCATTGAAATCCATCGGTTGCAGTCTTTATTCAAACAGGGAGTGATGGTTTGGTTCTTCGAGTTGCGTTCTGTTCTATCTTTCATGATTTCGTAGAGGCATTTGTGATGGTAAAAATGGTGGCAAATCGAGATATAGGTGGCATTCTCTTCATTAAATGGTATAATCGATTTACCGCAACGTTCGCAAACTGGTTGGTTATCCATGCTGTAACATAAAGATTAGAATAAAAACAACGACAAGAAAGTTTAGTTTATTGTTTACATATTTCGATGGTACCTACACTGCGTGTTTCGTAAGAGTATGCGTAATTTCGTACCTATACGTATATTTTACTCAATTTTTTAATATGTTGTTCAGCATGAAAAAGTGGTCCATAAAATTTTTTTCAGAATTTTTGAGCGTCGGAACGATATGAAAACTACGTTTTGAAACTTTTTGAGCTAATTTTTTGTACGAAAAAAAGTGGCAACAATGATTTTTATGATATCACCAAAAAGCCCTTCAAATCTCCTAACTACTAGTCCGGCAAATGACAATAGGACTAATTGCACCCCCCCCCCCCCCGCCGATCCTCCGGGACAACTTTTTTTTAAGGGGACATCCTAAGGAACATTTTAAAACCAACTTGCCAAAAAAAAAGTTGGCCTTACTTACAAAATGGCGGCCATTTTGATTTACAGGTCAGCCGAAATTAGTGATGGCAACGATCGATAGTTTTCACTATCGATAGTGTTTTCAAGTGAAAATTTCAATAGTTTTTACTATCGATAGTTTTTTCGGTAGTAACAAAAACTATTGATACTATCGATAGTTTTTTCGATAGTTTTCAATTTTCATCAAAAACTGATAATGGATGTGATTCCACGAGTTTGGAGGTTCCTTATATCGTTTTTTATCTGAAAAAATCAAGGGACGTCATTTTGAGAGAGAAAAAAAGAAACAATACTTTTTTTTATTGAAAAAATGAACAATAGCGATCCTTTTTTACAAAATTTTGGTTAAAAATTCAATAAAACATTGGATTTTCGATAGTTCGATAGCATCCAAAAACTATCGATAGTTTTTTCAATACTTTTAAAAAAAACTATCGGTCAAACTATCGATAGTTAAAAAAAACTATCGATAGTTAAAAAAAACTATCGATACTATTGAAAAACTATCGATAGTTTGCCATCACTAGCCGAAATCGCACATTTTGCGTTCCAACATAGGACTTGAACGGAATTTTTCAAACCTTACAAAGGTAGATCGAAAGATCATGCAAAAATTTATCATCTGTGAAAATTTCAAGTGCTAAAGTACGTTTTTCGATTTTTGGTGAATTTTTGAAAATCCAATTTAGGCCAAAAATGAGGGAAAAAATCAAAATTTTACCAAATTGACCAAGAAAGCTGAAATTTGGGATATACCCTATTTTCGACATGCCAAATCGATTGGAAACGGTTTCAACCCGTTTTGAGCAGTTCTGGAGCCTCCAACAGATTTTTTAAACTCGAAATTCCCACAAAATTCCATCAAATTGGAATTGTAAAGCTAAAATTTATTCTAAAAACTAATTTCAATACGCTACGAGTACTGCAGGTGAATTTCAAGTCGTTTTGAATCCTCCAGCGACTTTTTAAAAATTCCTGAAGTCTCCAGCAAATTTTTGAAACTTTGAATTTTCACAAAATTTCATCAAACTGAGATGGAGAGTCGAAATTCATTCTGCAAACTAATTTCAATACGCTACGAAGTTGACTGCTGGTGGATTTCAAGTCGTTTTGGAGCCTCCAGCGACTTTTTGAAAATTCCTGAAGCCTTCAGCAGATTTTTGAAACTTTAAATTTCTCCAAAATGTCATCAAACTGAGATGGAGAGTCGAAATTCATTCTGCAAACTAATTTCAATACGCTACGAAGTTGACTGCTGGTGGATTTCAAGTCGTTTTGGAGCCTCCAGCGACTTTTTGAAAATTCCTGAAGCCTTCAGCAGATTTTTGAAACTTTAAATTTCTCCAAAATGTCATCAAACTGAGATGGAGAGTCGAAATTCATTCTGCAAACTAATTTCAATACGCTACGAAGTTGACTGCTGGTGAATTTCAAGTAATTTTAGAATTTCCAGCGACTTTTTTGAAAATTACTGGAGCCTCCAGCAGATTTTTGAAACTTTAAATTTCTCCAAAATGTCATCAAACTGAGATGGAGAGTCGAAATTCTTTCTGCAAACCAATTTCAATACGCTACGAAGTACTGCAGGTGAATTTCAAGTAATTTTAGAATTTCCAGCGACTTTTTTGAAAATTACTGGAGCCTCCAGCAGATTTTTGAAACTTTAAATTTCTCCAAAATGTCATCAAACTGAGATGGAGAGTCGAAATTCATTCTGCAAACTAATTTCAATACGCTACGAAGTTGACTGCTGGTGGATTTCAAGTCGTTTTGGAGCCTCCAGCAACTTTTTGAAAATTCCTGAAGCCTTCAGCAGATTTTTGAAACTTTAAATTTCTCCAAAATTTCATCAAACTGGGATGGAGAGTCGAAATTCTTTCTGCAAACTAATTTCAAAACGCTACGAAGTACTGCAGGTGAATTTCAAGTAATTTTAGAATTTCCAGCGACTTTTTTCAAAATTACTGGAGCCTCCAGCAGATTTTTGAAACTTTAAATTTCTCCAAAATTTCATCAAACTGAGATGGAGAGTCGAAATTCATTCTGCAAACTAATTTCAATACGCTACGAAGTTGACTGCTGGTGGATTTCAAGTCGTTTTGGAGCCTCCAGCGACTTTTTGAAAGTTTGTGTGGCGTTTTTTTGAAAAATTGAAATTTTCTAAAAGTAGCTGGAAGCTTCAAAACCATTTGAAACCACCATGTAGTCTGCGAAGTAAATTTCAGCTTGCCAACTCCATTTGACACATGAATGATGCAAGAATTTCAAGTTTCAAAAATCTACTAGAGGCTCCAGTAATTTTCAAAAAAGTCGCTGGAGGCTTTAAAATGACTTGAACCCACCTGAAGTCGTCTTCAGAGGGTGTTAAAATTGGAGTGTAGAGTAAATATCAGCTTTCCATCTCCATTTGATGAAATTTGGTAAAAATTTAGTTTCAAAAATCTGCTGGAGGCTTCAGGAATTTTCAAAAAGTCGCTGGAGGCTCCATAACGACTTGAAATCCACCAGCAGTCAACTTCGTAGCTTATTGAAATTAGTTTGCAGAATGAATTTCGAGCTTTCCAACTCTATTTAATGATATTTTGTGGGAATTTCAAGTTTTAAAAATCTGCTGGAGGCTCCAGTAATTTTAAAAAATGTCGCTGGAGGTTCTAAAATGACTTGAAATTCACCTGCAGTTCTTTGTAGCGTATTGAAATTAGTTTGCAGAAAGAATTTCGACTCTCCATCCCAGTTTGATGAAATTTTGGAGAAATTTAAAGTTTCAAAAAACTGCTGAAGGCTTCAGGAATTTTCAAAAATTTGCTGGAGGTTCTAAAATGACTTGAAATTCACCTGTAGTACTTCGTAGCGAATTAAAATTATTTTTTAGAATAAATTTCAGCTTTACAACTCCTATTTGATGGAATTTTGTGGGTATTTCGAGTTTCAAAAATCTTCTGGAGGCTCCAGAACTGCTCAAAACGGGTTGAAACCGTTTCCAATCGATTTGGCATGTCGAAAATAGGGTATATCCAAAATTTCAGCTTTCTTGGTCAATTTGGTAAAATTTTGATTTTTCCCCTCATTTTTCGCCTAAATTGGATTTTCAAAAATTCACCAAAAATCGAAAAACGTACTTTAGCACTTGAAATTTTGACAGGTGATGAATTTTTGCATGATCTTTCGATCTACCTTTGTAAGATTTGAAAAATTCCGTTCAAGTCCTATGTTGGAACGCAAAATCTGCGATTTCGGCTGACCTGTCAATCAAAATGGCCGCCATTTTGTAAGTAAGGCCAACTTTTTTTTGGGCAAGTTTGCTTTAAAATGTTCCTTAGGATGTCCCCTTTAAGAGAAAAGTTGTCCCGGAGGATCGGCGGGGGGGGGGGTGGTAGGTATCGCGGTTATCGAGTGATCCACTGCTGAAATGGATGTTATTTTAGGTTCACTGAAAACTTTAACACCGCCTGGCTGCTTTTAAAAATGGGCTAAAGGGCTGCGATTTGCGCTATTGGTCATCCCTTTGAATGGTCATTCCACAGGAAAGATTTCTAAAAAATCGCCGAACCCCCCTTCCACTTCTTGGTCCAATTGACGTGGAATGGCCCATTTGCATAAAAACTGAAAAATAGCTTTTTTCGCTTTTTTTTTGCAAAATTATTCGAAATACATAAATGCGAAAAATGTATAGAACAAAACATGAGAAAACGTGTTCAAAAGGTTGTCGAAACGCTCATCCACTGAAATTAGCAAGGATTGTAATGAGCTAAGTGTGTGAATAAAAAAATACCAAAAAAAAATTCAAACAGGTCAGAGAAATTCTGTTACAATTCTCACATTCATTTCAATATTTAAATAGGTTCCCACACTAAAAAGTAACCAAGAATGGACAAATTACTCAAAAATTGTCTAGAAGTCCAACTCATAATCAGTAATTGCAGTAAATACAAATTTTGATTTCAATTTTAATTTTCAAAAATTTTAACAAACCCTTTTTCAAATCCAAAAAGTACCATACCTACACACGTGTTCAACAAGTCTTACCAAAATTCAAAAAAATCGAATAAAATCCCAAAATTTACGTTCTAGATCATGGACTGGTTCAAAATCAGATTATTGTCCCAAAAATTAGAAGGTAATTTTCGCGATTATAGAAAAATCAAGATAACGTCTCGTGAAAGTGAATAAAAAAAAGTGATTTCAAAAATAGCCGAATGATAAATTAAATACAATTCATAATTGTAATACTTTTTAATGAAAATTACAAATCATGAAAAAATTGACTCACTTAATCCAAATTTGGCTAGACAGTGAGAGGAAAAAAATTTTCAACCAAAATTGACCCATCAAGAGGGACAAAACGTTGGAAAAATCAATTTTTGGGCATTTTTGAAGGTCCTTTTACCCATACTAAATATTCTGAAAAAAAAAAGGTATACTTCGTGTAGGTGTCTTATCTATAGATGTGATTGATAAACACAGGTACTTATCATTTTATTTACAAGTTTTTTTCAGGTCAGAATTTTCCTATTTTTAAAGAAAACTAGAAAAAATCAATAGAAAAGGAAATCGAGAGAAAAGTTATAAAATTACGAAGATTGCTTTTAAAAATTTCTAAAAGCAGCACTTTTTAGACAAATTCTGACAAACGTTATAGGAACATTTTGGACAATTTTTGCAAAAGCTGTACTTTCAGACTATTTTGGCAAACAACAAGATGTTATCGACCATTTTGGTTTAAAACAGAATTTTTTCGATAGCTTTGACCAAAAAGCAGGAGTTTTGAAAATTTTGTCAAAAGCAGGAATTTTTTTTTACAATAATTCATTTACTTATTTTGAAAAAAAAAACAGTTTTTTTTTAATAACTACGAAAAAAATTAATTTTGACAATGATTTGGCAAAAAACAGGCCTTTTTAGGATAATTTTGGCAAAAGCAAGAATTTTTGTCAATTTTGGCAACAGGATTTTTTTAATATTTTGGCAAAAAGCAAGCGTTTTTTTTTGGCAATTTTTACAAAAGTTGGAAGTTTTTTATAATTTTAACAAAAAAGGAACTTCTTTACAATTTTGACATAAATGAGGTTTTTTTTTGACAATTTGGGCAAAAACAGAACTACGCAGCCGTAACAAAGACTTCTTAGGATAATTTTGGCAAAAGCAAGAATTTTCGAAATTTTAGCTACAAACAAAGGTTTTCTGGTCATTTCTGCAAAAAATATCATGATTTTTTTGATAACGTCAAAAAAATGCGTTTTCTACAATTTTGGCAAAAAACAGAACTTTTTTTGACAAAAGTTGGGATTTCTTTAATAATTTTTTTAAAAAAGAAACTTCTGTACCTACAATTTTGACAAAAATGAGAATTTTTTGACAATTATTCTGGCGATAAGATTTTTTGAACATTTTTCCAAAAAATAGCCAATATTAGGAGCTTGACAACCTTTTGAACAAGTTTCTAGGGTGAAATTTGACGTTCAACATTCAACAATCAACACAATCCAATCTTATGCTATCATTATTATCATTCACTGTGCTGTGACCAACTCAAATGTTTGCCGAAAAACTTTTTTATTGGTAGGTAGGTCTGGTCTAGGTACATATAAGTACTCAATATTTCTTTCTATAGGTACGCATCTTGTTCCTGTACATCAAAGTACGGTCTTTTGTTCATAAATCATGGTAATATTAAAATTGAATGGGCAATTGAGCAAAACAAAGTCATTTTATACTTGATAAATTCATCATAAAATTAATAAAATTGAGAAACAAAAGAAAAAAACAATCAACATGCATCTTACCTTGAATGTAGATTCGGATATTATGGTAAATATCAGATTTTTCACACAGATTCTGCGCACTTCTGCACTAGTCAGTCACTTTCCCAAAGTTTTCACTTCACGTCTTATATAGTTCACACTTTTCACAGTATTACTTATTAATTAAACTGACGTAATCGAGTACCTAGGTACGGTTATTATTTCAGGGTGGAAATTAGTGAAAATTGCATACTACTGTTATTTGAGAAAATCACTAAACCTTTTTGGCAAATTCGAACGATATTTTTATTACCATCAAATGGACACAAATTAAAAACGATCTGGATCTACATGGAAAACTACGCCAAAGCATTTGATTTGAAATCGCGCTTTGGACCTTGGTTATTCTTTGTATGTAGAAATATCCCTTTCCCACTCCTACCATATGAAAGAACCAGACCAGTTGCCTAGCGACCGCCCTCGGTGATCAGCTTCCCTACGTAACGCTCTATAATACATACTCTTACGTCTCTTACGTCAATCCTCAATTAATCATTTCATTGCTGCTCTCGACGACGATAATTTTTTAAAGGTTTACCTAATGTAATGTGCCTTTTTCTCGAATGTTGTGAAATTTCTTCTACTACGTGTGATTGACGATTAAAATTGTATGATTTTTAATTCTTATTTTCATTTCCATGCATTAATTTCTGGAGTAAGACGAATCCAAATTCCAAGGTAAGCGTTTTGATTTGAACAATATTCCCTAATAAAGCAATTGACCATTACTTGAATTGAGATTTGAGAGCCTCGCTGAAAAAAAGACGTTAGTGAAAATGAAGAAATGAATGTTGATTTTAAGCAGAGACGATTCGAGCTGATTCATTATAAGTGTAAAGAGGTGTAAATGGACAGAAAATTTTGAAAATTCGGACCAAAAATTTTTTCACGACAGAACATTGCTTGATTGACTGTGTATAAAGCACCTTTGAAAAAATTAAGTATTTCGAGCTCCAAAATTTAGTATCGTGATTCGTGGAATTTTCGAAAAGTGTAGTACGACGTAGCAGAGCACGTTACAATTTCGCGAAAAAATCTAATATGTACCTATTTCCGTGAAAATGTTTTTTGGACATTTTTGAAGATTATTCGAGCTCAAAAATGGGTCACGAGGTATTATTAACAAAGAATGATGTGACCATTGTGGCCTGCCAAAATATGTTGAAATTTCGCGATATGATCAAATATTTCCATGAAATTGTCAGTGTTTCGTACATTTATGATCAATTTCAAGGGCAAATTGCGTCATGATTTTTTTGTTATTTGAAAAAAATATTTGTGACCCATCGAAATGGGTTTTATTTTTGCAAGAAAATCAAATATTTCCATGAAAATGCTTTTCGAGCTCAAAATTGCGTAATGATTTTGGTGATTCTTGAAATTTTCCAGTCTTGTTATTTTTAAAATTCTCAGTAAGAATTTCGTTCGAAGTTTTGTATTACGCAGTTTATCGGAAAAAACTGACAAAATTCTTCCAAAATTTGACCCACTTGAGTGAAATTTTTTCAAAAATAGGGTTAAAAAGTACTTTTTTTTTCTTGGCTATATGGTCTAAAATGGTAACACTATTTTCTAAACAGGACTTTCTTATCACGAAAAATTCGATGCTATATTTCCACTAATTTCACATTAAATAGAACTAAATTTACGTGAAGTGAGTTGTTTTGCATTCTTGCTATCATGTAAATGTTGTGGCGAATCAAAATAACTCTTTTACACAACTTTAAATTCATTTAATCGTGCAATTTCGTGACTGATAAGAAAGTCCTGTTTAGAAAATAGTGTTACCACTTTTAGGATGTAGTGTTACCATTTTAGACCATATAGCCAAGAAAAAAAAAGTACTTTTTAACCCTATGTCGACTGTGAAACGACTGGAAGGAGCACCTGTCCCCTCTTCTCATCTCACCTGCTCTTTTCTAGCGAGACTTTCGATTATCAGTTGCCAATTAATGATTAGCAGTACAATAATTTCCTATTAATGTACTTACAAGGGAACCTCTTGAGGTGTCACACTCCGATTTGAACGGGACCGCGATTTTTGGAAAGAGCATAGTCTAAAACCCCCAAAACCAAGTTTTCAGCTGCCCAAGTTCATTTTTCGATTTTTGGCGAATTTTGGAAAATTCAAAATTTACTGTTATTGGCGATTTATGCTTTTTTTGAAAAAGTACTTACTTGATCAATAAAAATGGTCAAAATAAGTCCCAAAGCTAATAATAATTACCGAAATCCAAATTTCATCATTTCCAGCTATTCTGGAGCCTCCAGCGCGATTTTTCAATTTCTCCAGAATTCTAAATTTGCTCCAGAAGGCGTGAATATGAAGTTGGGCAGCTAAAAATCGAGTTGTATGTTACACTCGACCTGTTTAACGAGTTTATCTACATTTGAGCCGGTTTTGGGAGTGAAACCTCAACAGTGGCTTTTTGACCAGCTTTTTACAAAATGAAAAAATCCAAAAAAACAAAAGTTTCCCGTTTGTGTGGAAATTTTCGAAATTCACGCGAATCGCTGTATTTTGTTCGAAATTAACCCCCCCCCCCAATCCAAATTTCACAATTTCCAGCCATTCTGGAGCCTCCAGCGCGATTTTTCAATTTCTCTAGAATTTTGATTTTGCTCCAGAAAGCGTGAATATGCAGTTGGGCAGCTAAAAATCGAGTTGTGCAATATACTCGACCTGTTTAACGAGTTTATCCACATTTGAGCCGGTTTTGGGAGTGACACCTCAAAAGTGGCTTTTTGACCAGCTTTTTTCAAAATTAAAAAATCAAAAAAATCAAAAGTTTCCCGTTTGTGTGGAAAATTTTGAAATTCACGCGAATCGCTGTATTTCTTCAAGAACTAACCTCCCAAATCAAAATTTCACAATTTCCAGCCATTCTGGAGTTTCCAGCGCGACTTTTCAATTTCTTCAGAATTTTGAATTTGCTCCAGAAGGTGTGAATGTGCAGCTGGGCAGCTAAAGATCGAGTTGTATATTACACTCGACCTGTTTAACGAATTTATCCACATTTGAGCCGATTTTGAGAGTGACACCTCAAGAGTGGTTTTTTTGAGGTGTCACTCTCACTCCAAAACGAATGGAAAAAATCAAAAGATGACCGTTTGTGAGGAAATTTTTGAAATTTGAGCAAATCGCTGTATTTCTTCAAGAACTAATCTCCGGAGCGCAAATTCTACCATTTCCAGCCGTTTTGGAGCGAGAGTGACACCTCAAAAAACCACTCTTGAGGTGTCACTCTCAAAATCGGCTCAAATGTGGATAAATTCGTTAAACAGGTCGAGTGTAATATACAACTCGATTTTTAGCTGCCCAACTTCATATTCACGCCTTCTGGAGCAAATTCACAACTCTGGAGAAATTGAAAAATCGCGCTGGAGGCTCCGGAATAGCTGGAAATTGTAAAATTTGGATTTGGGGGAGGGGTTAGTTTTGGACAAGATACAGCGATTCGTGTGAATTTCAAAATTTTCCACACAAACGGGAAACTTTTGATTTTTTTGGACTTTTAAATTTTGAAAAAAGCTGTTCTAAAAACCACTCTTGAGGTGTCACTCTCAAAATCGGCTCAAATGTAAATAAACTCGTTAAACGGGTCGAGTATAATGCACAACTCGATTTTTAGCTGTCCAACTGCATATTCATGCCTTCTGGAGCAAATTCAAAACTCTGGAGAAATTGAAAAACCGCGATGGAGGCTCCAGAATGGCTGGAAATTGTGAAATTTGGATTTGGGTAATCAATATTAGTTTTCGGACTTATTTTGACCATTTTTATTTGTCAAGTACGTACTATTTTTTAAAAAGCCATAAATCACCAAAAAACAGTCAATTTTGAATTTTCAAAAATTCGCCGAAAATCGAAAAATGAACTTGGGCAGCTGAAAATTTGGTTTTGAGGGTTTTAGACTATGCTCTGTCCAAAAATCATAGTCCTGTTCAAATCGGAGTATGATACCTCAAGAGGTTCTCTTGTGAGGTTAGCACACACTCTAGCGATGATGGGGACTTTTAGTATGATTATTTAGGGCGGTATTCCACACATAAAAAAAAAGCAGTCCTCTTTGATCAGAATTTTCCCGGGCCTTTGGCTCATTTCAGGCCTAAAAGGGTGCCCGAATAATAAATTATTTATTCCTTTTTGACCAGCTTTTGTCAAAATTGAAAAATACAAAAAATCAAAAGCTTCCTGTTTGTGTGGAAATTTTTGAAATTCACAAGATTCGCTGTATTTTGTCCGAAACTAACCCCCCCCCCCTAATCAAAATTTCACAATTTCCAGCCATTCTGGAGCCTCCAGCGCGATTTTTCAATTTCTCCAGAATTTTGAATTTGCTCCAGAAGGCGCGAATATGAAGTTGGACAGCTAAAAATCGAGTTGTATATTACACTGGACCTGTTTAACGAGTTTATCCACATTTGAGCCGATTTTGAGAGTGACACCTCAAGAGTGGTTTTTTGAGGTGTCACTCTCGCTCCAGCAAAACGGCTGGAAATGGTAGAATTTGCGCTCTGAGGGTTAGTTCTTAAAGAAATACAGCAATTCGCGCAAATTTCAAAAATTTCTTTACAAACGGTTATCTTTTGATTTATTTGGATTTTTTAATTTTGAAAAAAGCTGCTCAAAAAACCACTTTTGAGGTGTCACTCTCAAAATCGGCTTAAATGTAGATAAACTCGTTAAACAGATCGAGTATAATACACAACTCGATTTTTAGCTGCCCAACTTCATATTCACGCCTTCAGGAGCAAATTCAAAATTCTGGAGAAATTGAAAAATCGCGCTGGGGGCTCCAAAATGGCTGGAAATGGTGAAATTTGGATTTGAGTAATTAATATTAGTTTTGGGACTTATTTTGACCATTTTTATTGATCAAGTACGTACTTTTTTAAAAAAATGCATAAATCGCCAAAAACAGTCAATTTTAAATTTTCAAAAATTCGCCCAAAAATCGAAAAATGAACTTGGGCGGCTGAAAATTTGGTTTTAGGGGTTTTAGACTATGCTCTCTCCAAAAATCGCGGTCCCGTTCAAATCGGAGTGTGACACCTCAAGAGGTTCTCTTGCTAGATTCAATCTAATCATGAATTTTTATCTGTATTTTTCTAGATGACAACGATCACGGAAATCGAATGCGAGAAATGCAAACGTCCACTAATATCCTCAGGCTCGGTGAATCAGTCGCAAACAAACACACCGTTTGGGTTTTCTATCACAAAATGTAAGCATTTATACCATCAAAACTGCATCCGAGATCTGTATAATACCCCGTCGTCCCCCAATTCGGAAGAACCGCGCAGCTTCACCTGCCAACATCAAAAATGTGCCGCTCCGGTAAAGCCCGATCACATTTTTACCATAATTCCTACCTTACAAAGCAGAAAAATCGATTCTGCAGGCTCAACAAAGCCTGATGAGAATTTAAAACGAGCTTTAAAAATAGCTCAAGATACGATAAACCAGTTGAAAAAAATAGCTCAACAAAGTGCGAATGATTTGACCATCGCTCAAAACAGAATCGTCGAATTGGAGACTAAATTAAAAGACGCTAATGCCTTATACCAGAAAGCGATTGAAGATAAAACATGCCAATTGGTGCTTCAAAATTCGGCTCAAACAGGTGGCCAATTTAAAACCAATACGAACGTTATTCTACCTGCAACTTTAGAAATGCCAAAAGGCAATAATACAAAACAAAAGAACATTCAAACCTTCGATTTGACCAATGACGAGTCATATGAATCTCAAGCACAAAAATACACCAATGCTGTGACACGAACTCCAAAATCTACAGCTAAACAACCATCGAAAACCACAATAAAACAACTGCCGATGACTGCAGCCAACCAAATGCCAAAATCAATAGACAACCAAAATCCAAATCTTAATGTACCCTCTCCACCTACATCGTTTATGGAAATACCGATTGAAATTCCAAAACTTCTAGCTAATAAAGAATCAAATAAAAGGCAAGAACCTGACCCTAAAATTCCAGCTTACGAGTACACTGATCTTATTGATCGTTATTCTCCTCCAAAGAGACCTGCAAAGAGACCAGCTGCAAACCGAGGACCAACAGCTCAAACCAGAACGTCTCACCTACGATTCCAAAAGCGATTCAAAATGGATTCCGAGATACTCAAACCGTTCTACCCACTGAATTCGTATCCCCTTCAGTACACCGCTGCTGGAATTCACTACGCGAATGAAGTTCCAAAAACCGCCATACTTGCCAAGGACATACTCATGATCGGAGATGGCCTTATATTCGGTATGGTACAGTTTATCTCGAGATCGATACCTTTTAAATTCAATTTACATCCGAAATTATACAGAAGAGATCTGAGCATCGAAGATTTAGTTCACACGTTGAACACGTTTCCAAAGCTTCCTCCTAGAATCATGCTTTCCATTGGAAATTGGGATGTCTTCAATTCCGTAGAAAATACCGCATTTTATAATAATTTTCGAAAACTCCTTCGAACGTTTCGATCTCGTCGAGTCGAGGAATTATATTTGATGCCTCTGATAAGGTACACTACAGAAGACTCGGCAGCTGCATTTGCTTATGTTGATTCTGTATTCCAAGTCGATTGGGGAAATACTTTCGGCGGGAAATACATGCTAATGAATCCCGAACCTTTTTTCGAAAATTTACAACCCGTTGTGGATTGGTTTGGACCGACGTTCGAAATAGAACGATTTGAATTCTACGTACAGTATATACGTGAGTCATTGATTCCTTCAGCAACAGATAATCCCTCCGACGATGAAGTAATTGACGAATGAGATGGTAATTTCATTACTGTGTACTAGTGTAAGCATGTTTAGTAGAAGTTGAGTTGCTTTTATGTACACCTACTGAACTTTTATAGGTATCGTTGTGTGTGGTTTGATTGCTATTATTCTTTATGCATTTTTACTGTGTAGGATACCTACAAATTATTAGAGTAAGTACCTAAAAAATAATTATTGTTTAAATTAAAATAGTATCAAAATCTCAAAAAATTTTGTTTTTTGTTAAAATTGTTTTCAACATCAAAAATTAATCTTTATCAAAATCAAAAATCAAAAAAAAAATCAATAAAATATAATTGAAATATTGCGAAAAATACAGAATCCTACTCTTCTGTAAAATTTACAGGAGGTATCAGCTATTTTTTGTGAAAATTGCGAACTACATTGAGCTTTTATCTTATCAAAGTTTGATATCAAAAAATCGTATCTAACTTTTATGTACCTATAAAATGTTGAAAGTTGCATTTTTTTATTCATTTTTTTTTATTTTTAGTCAAAGAAGAAAACACTTTTTTGTAAAAATTAAAAATTTTAATAAGTAAAGATAAACATTTTTTGTAATTGAAAAAAAAAAAATAAATACTTTCGCTCTCGATTTAACTGAAACCTTTTTTGAAATAAATATAAGCTCAAAATACGAGCAAATATAAACGTTCGAAAAATTATCACAAGTACAGTTCCTACCTAAAAAGTAAAATTTGTCGTCACGAAATTTTGTTCAGAAAATAAGAGTTCAACATTGCGAGAACAGAAAAATGAAAGAAAGGAGGTGGTGTCAGTTGTATTCAAAATTGCTAAAAATTATTTCACTTTTTTTTTCAAACTGTCCAAAACCTTGTAGTCGGTGAGCCCACTTAAGGGTCTATTGCACCCCCCCCCGGTCGATCCATTGGGACAACTTTTTTCTTAAAAGAGGAGTCCTAAGGAACATTTCTAGCCCTTGTACTCAAAACAAAAGTGGCCCTCCTTACAAAATGGCGGCCATTTTGATTGACAGGTCAGCCGAAATCGCAGATTTTGCGTTCCAACATAGGACTTGCACACAATTTTTCAAACCGTACATAGGTAGATCGAAAGATCAGGTAAAAATTTATCACCTGTTACAATTTCAAGTGCTAAAGTGCATTTTTCGATTTTTGGTGAATTTTTGAAAATCAAATTTAGGCCAAAAATGAAGGAAAAAAATCAAAATTTTACCAAGTTGACCAAGAAAGCTGAAATTTGGGATATACCCTATTTTCGACCTGCCAAATCGATTGGAAACTGTTTCAAACCGTTTTGAGCAGGTTCTGGAGCCTCCAGTAGATTTTTGAAACTCGAAATTTTCACCAAATTTCATTAAAATGGAGTTGGAAAGCTGAAATTTATTCCGCAAATTAATTCCAATGCGCTATGAAGTACTGCAGGTAAATTTCTAGTCGTTTTGGAGCCTCCAGCGACTTTTTGAAAATTCTGGAGCCTCCAGTAGATTTTTGAAACTTCAAATTTGCATAAAATTTCATCAAATGCAGTGAAGTTGACTGCAAGTAGATTTCAAGTCGTTTTGAAGAATCCAGTGACTTTTTGAAAATTACTGGAGCCTCCAGAAGATTTTTCAATGCTCTAAATAACAATAAAATTCTACCAAACCGAACTGCAAACCCAAAATTTACTCTTCATTCTAACTTCAAACCGCGATCAAGTCGACTGCAGGTGAGTTCAAGTCATTTTGGAGCCTCCAGCAACTTATAGAAACTTCTGGAGTCTCCAAATGGAGTTGGAAAGCCGAAATTCATTCTGTAAACTAATTTCTTCAATACGCTACGAAGTCGACTGCAGGTAGATTTTAAGTCGTTTTGGAGCCTCCATCGAGTTATTGAAAAAAACTGGAGCCTACAGTAGATTTTTGGAACTTGAAATTTTCACAAAATCTTATCAAAATGGGGTTGGAAAAATGGCCAAAAATGAGAAAAAATCAAAATTTTACCAAATTGACCAAGAAAGCTGAAAATTGGGATGTACCCAATTTTCGACATGCCAAATCGATTGGAAACTGTTTCAACCCGTTTTGAGCAGTTCTGGAGCATCTAACAGATTTTTGGAACTTGAAATTTTCCAAGAAGCAGCTGGAAGCTTCAAAACCATTTGAAACCACCAGGCACCATGTAGTCGACTTCATAGCATGCCAACTCCATTTGGTAAAATGTTGCGGGAATTTCAAGTTTCAAAAATCTATTAGAGGCTCCAGTAATTTTCAAAAAGTCGCTGGAGGCTCCAAAATGACTTGAACTCACCTAAAGTCGTCTTCACAAGATGTTAAAATTGGAGTGTAGAGTAAATTTCAGCTTTCCTTCTCCATTTTGATGAAATTTTGTAAAAATTTAAAGTTTAAAAAACCTGCTGGAGACTCCAGTAATTTTCAAAAAGTTGCTGAAGGCTCCAAAACGACTCGAAATTTACCTGCAGTACTTTGTAGCGTATTGAAATTAGTTTGCGGAATGAATTTCGACTTTCCATCTCCATTTTGATGAAATTTTGTGAAAATTTATAGTTTAAAAAATCTGCTGGAAGCTCCAGTAATTTTTAAAAAATCGCTGGAGGCTTCAAAACGACTTAAAATCCACCTGCCGTTGACTTCGTGGTGTATTGAAATTAGTTTGCAGAATAAATTTCAGCTTTCAAACTTCATTTTATGAAATTTTGCGGAAATTTCGAGTTTCAAAAATCTGCTGGAGGCTCCAGAACTGCTCAAAACGGTTTGAAAGAGTTTCCAATCGATTTAGCATGTCGAAAATAGGGTATATTCCAAATTTCAACTTTCTTTGCCAATTTGGTAAAATTTTTATTTTTTCTTTGGCCCAAATTTGTTTTACAAAAATTCACCAAAAATCGAAACACGTACTTTAGCACTTGAAATTTTGACAGGTGATAAATTTTTTCCTGATCTTTCGATCTACCTTTGTACAGTTTGAAAAATTTCGTGCAAGTCCTATGTTGGAACGCAAATTCTGCGATTTCGGCTGACCTGTCAATGTCATTCAAAAATTCGCGAATTTCAAATCACAATATGTGCCTACTGCCTCAAAAATGATTTTAAATTTTTTTTATTCCTTAAAAAAAAATCAGTCAAATAGATTTACTTGACTATTTCTTTAATTGTTGACAATCAGTTTTGAAAATGAATTTTTTCAATCTTCAAATTTCAAAGTTCCAAACTTCGGTTGGTTTAATTTATACCACACTATTCGACTAATGATAACGTGCTAAAAAAATAAAGGGTTGTACTTTTTCTAGAGCTTTTGTCCTCGCTTCACTCGCACCCACGTTAGATATAAAGTCAACTAAACGTGATTTATCCCGAAAAAGGCAAAATATACCTACTGACGTGATTTTTAAATAAATCGTATCAATTCAATATGCTTTCAACGAATACAAAGATCATCTGAAAAACAAAAGAAAAAAAATAGGTAGGTATGGACCATACGTATCTATAAAAAATAAAATAATAAAAATCAATACTTAACAAACATTCGATCTATACGAATCTCAATTCCTAGAACAAAGAAAACTATGTAAAAATACATAGTTATCGCAGTAAAAAAGTAACAAAAATACACAATAAAATCTTTGATTTTTATGACCGCAGCGCAGCTGACCACCCTTGCCAGTCTACTTTGGAAACCAATTGCTTGAATCAGACTGTGAAATAGGTGGGACTTGGACAATTTTTAAAATGAAACGAGACTTTTCGGAAATTTTTGCCAACAAAACGACAACTTTAAGGTATTTTATTATAAAAAGAGAATTTTTTATAAAATTTTTGGCCAAAAGTGAAACTTAAACAATAATTTTACCAATAAACAGCACTTTTTAGAAATTATTGGGGAAAAACAGTGTAACACATTTTAGCAATTTATGGCAAAAAAGCAAAGGATTTGTACAGGTTCAAAAAAAAAAAAAAATTAATTAATCTTTACTTGGAAATTTTACTGAAAAGTAAGAACTTTTTTAAAAAGCAAAAATTCGACAATTTTGATAATAAAAAGCATCAATTTTTGGGAATTAGTGGCAAAAAATTACATTTTTTTTTCAAGAAGTGAGGCTTTTTTACATTTTTGTTGGCAAAAAACCCGACACTTATTGGTAATTTTGTAGTAGGTAATTTTTTGGCAATTTCAATTTTTAGGAAATAAAAAGAGATTTTTGAATTGTTAAAGAGCTTGAATTTTTGATAAAAAACAAGGTTTTTGTACAATTTCAGGAAAAAAGTAAGACTATTCAAAATTTTTTGTAAAAAAACAAAAATCTGTATTAACATTTTACAAAAAAAAAAAAAAAAAAACGTAAGACTGATATGGTTTTAGCAAAAAGTGGAATTTTTTCGCCATCATTGGCAGAAAAATGATACTTTTTCGCAACCTTCGCTTAAAATGGAAAAACTTTTAAATTTTTAAAAATTTTCAGTGAACTGAAAAGGCGAGATTTTGGCATATGTATTTTGGCAAAAAAAAAAACAATTCTAACGATTTTAACCAATGGAAAGTGCTTTTTACTAATTTTTGATCGTTTAAAAACAAAAAATTTTAACATTTGGCAAAAAGCAAGATTTATTTGAAAATTTTAGCAAAAAGACAAACACCCTAAGGATTATGTATTTGAAAAAAAAAAAAACGAGATTTTACTTTATTTTAGACATGTTGAGTCCATTGGTGACAGTTTCGAACATCGAACTGTTCTGGAGCCTCCAGCGGATTTTCAGTTTCTCCAATTTTCGAAGAAACGTTATAAATAGGTTGAAATTAATGGAATTCAGCACCTGTTAACTCGGAGTTACTGTCTTTGAGGCCCATTCGAGCGATTAATGGTCTTATTTTCAAAATCTTTTTGCGATCGTTCGTTCAATTTCAAAATATTCTCCAGTGATTACTTGAAAATCTGGACTTTTTGAGGATTATTGGAGAAAAAACGAGGGTTTTGGATGATTTGAAAAAAAGTGATAAAATAATATTTTGACATTTTGTTAAAATATGATTTTTTTTCAAAAAGCAAAAATTTGAGGTGTCAGATCATCTCTGGTGGGGAGAAGACTGCGCTCGTTGACAAAATTCACGAATTCGTAACAGAAGACTTTGTTTTCTATATTATATTAATTTCAAGTTTCGCTTTCGTTCGTTTTCTCTCCTTCTAGGTATGTTGCGATTGTTAGTTTGTTACACTCATAAAACTAACCGCTGAATCAGGCTGTTTCTCTTTTATCATTACTTCGGAAGTTCGGATTTTATTTTGTTGTCTGATTCATATTATTTTGTCTGTAGTTCGAGTCTAGGTCTTTCATCACTCGATATCTACTCGGTCTCGAAATACATACTTGCATATTGTACATTGATATAACAACACGATGGTGTTTCGCCCTGCCCTACGCTACCTACGTACGATGTAATCAGATGGTATAGGTACGAGTGTCGAGTACAATATATCTTTTCGGACAAACAATTCCTGGAAAATTGACTCCCAGAGAAAGGCATCAGATAGCAACTTTGAAAACGATAACAACATCAACTGAATGCCGACTACGAGGCTCCATGGCAGCTGCAGCAAATACACATACTCGTATTACACCAAAGCTAAGTCGAAAGATTTCGCAATAATATTATACTGAAGTACCTACCTATAATCGACAATAAATTATTACCTAATTCTGAAACTGGGGAAATTAAATATTTCGGGGAAAAAACGACACGTTTTCGTGATTTCCGGAAAAATCTTGTTCAAAGCCAAAAGGCTGAAAACTACGGAATAAATAATTGAATTTCAAACTCAAGTCCCATTGTTTTTCGAAACAGTGTTCAAAGGATCTTACTTTTACGACAGGAAATGCTAAAGAATATTAGGCTGTTTTTCTTTTTTCATTAGGTAGGTACTTCGAATTATGCTCGTAAATTTCTTCTGTAAGTTGTCATTCGAATCTACGCACTTCGCGTTCATTCATAATCGTAAAAATATTACACGATTTTCTCTGAAACTTGAAAGGCGACTACGAAGCTCCTTGCTACAAGGTTTTTTCACGCTTTGATCTTTTCGGTCCACGCCATCCAGAATCCAGATCCTATAGTTCCATCTTTGTCGCACCGGCTTGTTTTACGCCATGGAGTGGAGTATATCGGCCGTAATTAACAAGCGTTGAATGGAAACGATTGACGAATTTTACAAATTTTTATTACTTTTTAAAAATACAACGATGCGTACGTGATTTTTCAAGGTGACTGGTGACCTGTTTAGAGAATGAATGAATGATATAGGGCCTAAAAAGGCGGATATTACTCCGAGTCTCCGAGTGTTGTCGCCGCCTTTACGGTTTTTACGCATTTCACGTATTTGAAATCTTCGAAAGGTCGAGGGGGAGGGACTCTAACTAATAAAAAAAAGGAAAGACGATATCTTGAACAAAAATTCAACATTTTACGTACTTAGGTAATGTTGAATGGAAAAAGTGATGTCGAGGTTTTCTGCAGTGGATTTTTAAATATGATTTTTTTTTTAATACCTAATTACCTACCAATGAACCAGTCACTTCAAATAGAAAAGAGTTGCTTTTTGGGTACTTTATTACAAAAGTTTTTAACGAGAGATAGAAGAATGTACTTACCCTATTTTGAATAAAGTTCCGAGCATGAAATATTCATTTCATTGAATTAAGAATTTTTTGTAGCTTCATTGTTTAAAAAAATGCTTCAAAAATTCAAGCTTTCAAGCTACGAGCATATCAAATAATGATACGATAGTTAATTAATTTGGTGAGTAATTAATTACGTAAAGGATGCCCCTCAATGTCTCATTAATTAAATGAAAACAACCAGTATCGCTGAACTTATCATTTTCAAATACTACATACTTCAATTCAATATTTTTTCAATTTTCTTTCCTTGAATAATAAACAAAAGTACCTATACACCTTTTTTAAAAATAAGTCGCATTCGATTTGATGATGGTTGAAAATTAAAATACTGCAGAAGAAGCAATAAAAATTAAATTTATTTCAAAATAAGTTCATTGTTGTTGACGTTTTCGTAAAATTACTTTTTGGGAAATTAAATAGGTACATTTTTTTCTCAACTTAAAACTAGGTAAATATACCTAATTAAAAAAAAAAAATTAAACATGCCCCTCAAATCGATTGCAACATATTTTGAAAGAAGCCCTTTTTTATAAGAAGCCCTTTTTTGAAAGGGACACTAAAATTTTGAAATTTCGAAAGAATCGATCGTCACTCTTATGATGATTCGGTGAAAAAAGAATCTCTTTTCTGAAAATTAATTCATAATCGCACTCCTTCAATTCCCTCGATTTGCCATTCTTGATTCAGAATTGCCCCATTGGCCATTTCTGAGTGCGTGATGAAATGGAAATGGGTATTGTAATTTTTCAAAAAAGTTACTTATTGTTGGTACCTAGAGGAAAATATGAGATTTATTGTATAAAATTGTATTTTTTGTCACGAAATAATAATATTTTCTATTGGGTACTTTTTACTTTACTTTTCAATCAGTTTCTTTTCAAATTTTCAATTTGTAATTTTGATTCATGCTTACATCATCATCCTTGAAAAAAATTAGAAAAAAATCATCGCATTCTGCACGCAAATTTCATTCACAAACACGTAATTTCCATAATTTTGGTTTTTTACCAGCTAATGCTAAGTAGAAGGATTTCTCATTCAATAAAAATTATGAAATAATTGTAAAATTTATCGAATTATCACGTTCAATACGTATGTCAGCTAGTCCCCCTCATGACGACGCAACAGTCGATGGCCCATGTATGATGTAACCAATACACAACGACACTAGCAAACAGGTTCCAGCGGGGCGTTAGGAGAAATCAGCAAATTCAACAACAGAGGGGTAGTTCGTCTTATTGATAATTGACTTGTAGTTGTATCAAGTACAAGTATGTTCGAAGGGCTTCTCTTTGCTCCTTGCTCCTTGCTGTTTGCTTTTCCGACGATGATTTCTAGCGTGACAATGAGTGGTACGTGTAAAATTACTTTAGGTACGTGTATTTAATCTAATGCGACTTCTTTTCGTGTATTCGAATGCGTGCTCGAAATATGTAGTTGTGAATATCTTCAAATTATTCTTTCATTTTTCATATTCTATCGTTTTTGAAACTTATATCTACATACGAGAAGGTAAGCAAAAGCATATTAAGCAATAAATAAGTTTTTATTCGGGTACCCTTTTGGGCCTGAAATGAGCCAAAGGCACGGGAAAATTCTGATCAAAGAGGACTGTTTTTTTTTATGTGTGGAATACCGCCCTACACAATCATACTAGAAGTCCCCATCGCTAGGGTGTGTGTTAACCTCAGTGGGGGAGGGGTGGAACCGCCCCCAATTTAAGTTTTTCAGGGGTTTCTTTTTAAATATATGTAGGTATTATGGCCTGTGCGTAAAAAAATAATTATATTCAAAATTAATCTACACAATAAAATTTCTTATAAAAAATATTTTATGCACAATTTACATGGAACGCTCCCTTGTTCCTCAAAACCACACCCAAAGTTCAATGCTTTTTTATTAAAAGCAATTTTCCTAGGGAATCGCAGCTAAAACCTGATATAATCGCCTAGTCCTTTCGGGGAATGGAGTACCTCTATCTACCCTAAGAAAAGAGGCTGATTTTTCTAAAAAATGGTAATTGGTCAAAAATTGTACCTTTATTGGTCCAATGGACCTTACAAGGGAACGTGTCACACTCCGATTTGAACGGGATCGCGATTTTTGGAAAGAGCATAGATAGTCTAAAACCCCCAAAACCAAATTCTCAGCTTCCCAAGTTCATTTTTCGATTTTTGGCGACTTTTTGAAAATTCAAAATTGACTGTTTTTGGCGATTTATGTTTTTTTTAAAAAAGTACGCACTAGGTCAATAAAAATGGTCAAAATAAGCCCCAAAGCTAATATTAACTACCCAAATCCAAATTTCACCGTTTCCAGCTGTTCTGGAGCCTCCAGCGCGATTTTACAATTTCTCCAGAATTTTGAATTTGCTCCAGAAGGCGTGAATATGCAGTTGGGCAGCTAAAGATCGAGTTGTATGTTACTCTCGACCTGTTTAACGAGTTTATCCTTATTTGAGCCGATTTTGGGAGTGACAGCTCACTCAAAAGTGGCTTTTTGACCAGCTTTTTTCAAAATTAAAAAATCAAAAGTTTCCCGTTTGTGTGGAAATTTTTGAAATTCACGCGAATCGCTGTATTTTGTCCAAAACTACCCCCCCCCCTCCTCCCCACGTCTAAATTTCACAATTTTCAGCCATTCTGGAGCTTCCAGCGCAATTTTTCAATTTCTCCAGAAGGCGTAAATATGCAGTTGGGCAGCTAAAAATGGAGCTGTGTATTGTACTCGACCTGTTTAACGAGTTTTTCCTCATTTGAACCGATTTTAGGAGTGACTCCTCAAGAGTGGTTTTTAGGACCAGCTTTTTTTCATTGCTCGTTTGCGAGAAAATTTTCAAAATTTGCACGAATCGCTGTACTTCTTCAATAACTAATCTGCGGAGCGCAAATTCTACCATTTCCAGCCGTTTTGGAGCCAGAGTGACACCTCAAAAAACCACTCTTGAGGTGTCACTCTCAAAATCGGTTCAAATGAGGATAAACTCGTTAAACAGGTCGGTAGAAACTTCTAACAAAGGAACCTTTTGAAGTGTCACACTCCGATTTGAACGGGTCCGCGATTTTTGGAAAGAGCATAGTCTAAAACCCCCAAAACCAAATTTTCAGCTGCCCAAGTTCATTTTTCGATTTTTGGCGAATTTTTGAAAATTCATAATTGACTGTTTTTGGCGATTTACTTATGCTTTTTTTAAAATTGTACGTACTTGATCAGTAAAAATGGTCAAAATAAGTCCCAAAACTGATACTAATTACTCAAATCCAAATTTCACAATTTCCAGCCATTCTGGAGCCTCCAGCGCGATTTTCAATTTCTCCAGAATTTTGAATTTGCTCCAGAAAGCGTGAATATGAAGTTGGGCAGCTAAAAATCGAGTTGTGTATTATACTAGACCTTTTTAACGAGTTCATCTACATTTGAGCCGATTTTGAGAGTGACACCTCAAAAGTGGCTTTTTGACCTGCTTTTTTCAAAATGAAAAAAATCAAAAGTTTTCCGTTTGTTTGGAAATTTTCGAACTTCACGCGAATCGCCGTATTTTGTCCAAAAGTAACCCCCAAATCAAAATTTTACCATTTTCAGCAATTCTGGTGCCTCCAGCGCGATTTTTCAATTTCTCCAGAATTTTGAATTTGCTCCAGAAAGCGTGAATATGCAGTTGGGCAGCTAAAAATCGAGTTGTGTATTATACTAGACCTGATTAACGAGTTTATTTACATTTGAGCCGATTTTGGAGTGATACCTCAAAAGTGAATTTTTGACCAGCTTTTTTCAAAATTAAAAAATCAAAAAATGACCATTTGTGAGGAAATTTTTGAAATTTGCGCGAATCGCTGTATTTCTTCAAGAACTATCCCTCGGAGCGCAAAATTCTACCGTTTCCAGCCGTTCTAGGGAGTGAAAGTGGCACCTCAAAAAACCACTCCTGAGGTGTCACTTTCAAAATCGGCTCAAATGTGGATAAACTCGATAAACAGATCGAGTGTAATATACAACTCGATTTTTAGCTTCTCACCTTCATACTCACGCATTCTGGAGCAAATTCAAAATTCTGGAGAAATTGAAAATCGCGCTGGAGGCTCCAGAATGGCTGGAAATTGTAAAATTTTGATTTGGGGTGTTAGTTACAGAGAAAATACAGCGATTTGCGCAAATTTCAAAAATTTCCTCATAAACGGTTATCTTTCGATTTTTTGGATTTTTTAATTTTGAAAAAAGCTGGTCAAAAAGCGACTTTTGAGGTATCACTTTCAAAATCGGCTCAAATGTAAATAAACTCGTTAAACAGGTCTAGTATAATACACAACTCGATTTTTAGCTGCCCACCTTCATATTCACGCCTTCTGGAGCAAATTAAAAATTCTGGAGAAATTGAAAATCGTGCTGGAGACTCCAGAATGGCTGGAAATGGTGAAATTTGGATTTGGGTAATCAATATTAGTTTTGGGACTTATTTTGACCATTTTTATTGGTCAAGTACGTACTTTTTTTAAAAAAGGCATAAATCGCCAAAAACAATCAATTTTGAATTTTCAAAAATTCGCCAAAAAATCGAAAAATGAACTTGGGCAGCTGAAAATTTGGTTTTGGGGGTTTTAGACTATGCTCTTTCCAAAAATCGCGGTCCCGTTAAAATCGGAGTGTGACACCTCCAGAGGTCCCCTTGTTAGGTATGTGAGCCCGAAATTGTTGATTTAGTTCGAATAGATTTTTGCAAAACATGCTGAAAGCTGCTAAAAAAATCTTCTAAATCTCATCAAAATGATCTAAAGACGAGATAAATTGGTAAAATGTTTGACAATTGCCAACCTCATACGCCATCATCATAACATTAACAGAATTTCCAAAAAACATCGAAATGGTCGAAAATTATCAAAAAATGACGAAACTTAGCAGTAATTTATCAAAACGTGTGTTTTAAAAATTACCAAAAAATGACGAAAATTTTGTAAAATTTGGCAAAAGTTTGCAAAATTTTACAAAATTTATAAAACACTCAAAAACAGCGTTGAAATTTCCCGAAATTACATGAACATGAAAACGATGAAAGTTCGACTGGAAATCGATAAAATAGCTCGGATTTTCTACAAAAATACATCAAATCAGTTGATTTAAAAATTATCAAAGCGTATAAAATTTGGCAAAAGGTTGCAAAATTTTGCAGAATTGCATAAAACAGCGTTAAAAAGAGGACGAAGAGTCTCGATGAAGCCATTATATTTTGGTCCCAGCAGTTAACGACTCGACTGCACTTGAAAATGTTGTAATATGTACCTAAATGTTGCAAAATACGAATCCGTGGCTAGTTATTAACCCAAAATGACCAGCATTTTTTGGGCTCCAAGACCAGGGGTTCTCCAAGTTGGGAATGAAAAAAGAATTTTAGGAACCACTGACACTGAGTATTATTTTTCAATATGCGAAGTGATTTTTTTTCTATTTTCAACCCTCGAGGGCAAAAAGAGGAGGGGGGGGGGTAATTTTTGAAAAATTTTGGAATCACCATTTTGAACCTACCCCTTTGAACTTCGTTAAAAAACTTTTTACAGTTCATTAGTATTCGAGAGACCTCCAACCTACCAAATTTTGAGCTCACTAAAATTTTGCAATGGTACTCAAAAATTCAATTTTACAATTTTTCGTAATAATTTCGATATTTTGGGAACCCCTGAAAAACTAGAAAAGAAACCTGCGATTTGCGCCAAACGTAACGTTTTGAGGTATACATACTTATATTCAATTATCTAGAATTCTAGACGAAAACTTTTAATTAGGCTTCTAATAAGATATTCGTAATTTTTAACCTTTTTTTTTAGAGTCTCCCCCCACTTTAGGCACCCCTAAAAAACGCGTTTAATGTAGGTATGTTTTTTTAGTGTTTTCAAATACTTAAATTATTGAATAATTTCCATTTGAAACACACGACTAGAAAGTGCTCGATAATTTTTCGTTGGATTTTTCATGTAACTTTCGTAGTTGAGCTTTGAGCTTTTTTGGGGTCAAATTCTAAGCTTTTACTTCGTTGAAATCGTGAACTTTACCTTATTATCTTATCCATTCTGAATAATTATGATATTTTTTTTCTTATAGATGCACAAAGTGACGGAGATGCTATGCATGTTCTGCTTGAGATCAGTGACAACCACGAGTCCTGTCTGCGAGAAAGATGATACCGTCAAAGAATACATCACGATCTCCCGATGTCGTCACTTAATGCATATGAGCTGCTTCGTTTTTGCACATCCTGCAGATCCGGTAACCTGTCGATATCCGAAATGCGGTAAAGTTATAGACTGTAATCAAGTTGACGTGATCGAGGCTAATCTTACAGATCGCATTATTGTAGAAAACGCAGAGGAGAAGAGTAACATTGTTGACGAATTAACAACACGTCTAAATCTAGCAACGTGTAACATAGAATTGACATCCCGTTTGAAGGTAGCTGAGGACAAGATTGCTGAACTCGAAGCTAATGCCAAAAACTACTCAGAACTTAAGGCGGAGGCTGAAAAACGGGCCAGCGAAGCCAAAGCAGCTCAGTTAGAAGCTAAGAAGCATCACTACGCAGCTGAAGATAAGATAGCTCAACTGGAAGCTAACGCGAAATGCAACGCCGAACTGTTGATGAAAGCCGATAAACGAGCCAATGAAGCCAAAACAGCTGAATTGAAAGCTAAAAAACGTTACGACGCAGCTAAAGACAAGATAGCTAAACTCGAAGCTAATTTTAAGCTCAAATCGCAACTTTTGGCCAAAGCTGATAAACACATCAGCGAAGCCAAAGCTGCTGAGCTAGATGCTAAGAAACTTTACGACGCAGCTAAGGAGAAGATGGCTCAACTCGAAGGGAATGTTAAGCATTACTCAGAACTTGTGGTAGATGCCAATAAACGCGCCACTGAAGCCAAAGAAGCTGAGGTAAAAGCTAAGAAACGTTACGACGCAGCTAAAGACAATGAGATGGCTAAACTCGAAGCTAACGCGAAACATTTCTTAGAACTTGCTGCCGAAGCTGAAAAACGCACTAGCAAAGCCAAAGCAGCTGAGCTAGATGCTAAGAAGCGTTACGAATTGGTTCTTGGGAAGTTGAGCAATCAGCTTATTGCCTGTACGTGTATCGCATCTGATTCAAGTGTTTTGGTCTTGAAGGACTGTAACGAGCTGTTGCCTCCAGGACCAACGTCGCCAATTGCTCCAAGTTCTGGTTCGAACAATGTTCTTGAGCTTGACCAAAATCAGCTGGTCGATCGAGTAGAGAAAACAGACACGTTTAATGTGGGTACTTCGCCAAATGAAGAATGTCTCAAGATGGAATCAATTGCAGATTTTCCAAACGCTTTGGCAGATTTTACACCAATGAGTCCAACTGATGACAGTGATACATTCTTGCCATTTTCAGAGTCAATAGAAGGGTCGGTGCCAAAAGGAACGACTGATACGTTGATGAAATCATCTTTACAACATCGTGTTAGGGACCCTCGCCTACGACCATCCAGTAAGAGAAACTTACTGATAGAAAAACCTATTTCGGAATTCATGCTGAGTGATAACAACATAAACCATTCGCCTCAGAGTACCAGCAGTGAGAGCTCTATTGCAGATAAAGCTGCAGGTGCTTCTAGACATTCCAGATCAGCCGATGCAGGATATCGTAGAAAAATGATGGCTCAAAAGACTGCCATTATTGCGCGAGAAGATCGATCACCTGCTGCCAAACGATGGAAAAGTGCCAGCGAATCGAGCACTCGTGACTACGAAAGGTATTGGCAGCGCTTCGGTGTGACACCACCTACATTAAACCCTTTCTTTTCTCTGAATACTTTTCCAATAGGTTATACCGTTGCTGGTATTCAAGATACTGATAAGGCGTGTAAAGTGGCCATTCTTGCCTATGATGTGCTGTTGCTTGGCGATGGTCACGTGTTAGGCATCGCAAATTACGTCCTCAAAGACAAACCATTCAAAGACCAGCTTTTTGAATCTTTGTACAGACGAGACCTCAGTATTGTCGATCTGATTACGACTCTGGATCGTTTCACAATTCTGCCAGCGAAGATTATTTTGTCCATTGGTAATTGGGATGCGACCCAAAGCATGCAATCTTCGCAATTTCTGGCTCATTTTAAGACTTTGTTAGAGATCTTCAAGAAATGCCAGGTCAAAGTTTTGTACATTCTGCCGATTATTTTTTACCCAGGTATGGGTCTGAACAGAGAATTTATCGCAGGTTGTTTGAATACTGATTGGGGTAAGACATTTGGTGGCCAGTATGAATTGTTATCGGAGATGGTATCTAGTGTCATCAATGTTCAGCTCCCAGATATCGATGATAAGGGTCCGATATATGAACTGGACGAATACGTGTCGTTAGTGGAAGCAATTCGTGATCGTTTTATTCCTGTGCCAATGACGTTACCTACCGAAGATGGAGAAGAAACTAAGGCCCCCTGATCCGTTCCAATTTCCAGGTGGACATCAGCATCAGCCCTGATGAGTGATAGCAGTACAGTAAGGTACGACTGAGCAATTGAATTCACTTACATTCTTACACTTTAGTGATATTTTTGGATTATTGTCATTTAAAAATACGAATTTACTAAAAAGTAGGTACCTAATAGGTTCATAATTTTCTCATTAGTCATTTTCTTTTTTAACGGCGTGTTTTTTTGGTCAAAATTAACAGCTAAGAGTCCAGCATATGACCACAGGAATAATTGCACCCCCTCCTGGGATCATCTGGGACAACTTTTTTCATAAGGGGGTCATTCCACGTCAATTGGACCAAGAAGTGGTGGGGGGGGGGGGGTTCGGCGATTTTTTTAATTTTTTTTCTGTGGAAAGACCTTTCGAAGGGATGACCAATGGCGCAAATCGCAGTCCTCTAGCCCATTTTGAAAGGCAGCCAGGGGGTGTCAAAGTTTTCAGTGAACTTGAAATATCATCCATTTCAGCAGTGGATTACTCGATAACCGCGATACCTACCAAAATGGAATATTTTCCCATAGTTAAACGTTTTGAAAGGCTCTTTGGTGATATCATAAAAATCAGTGTTGCCACTTTTTTTCGTACAAAAAATTAGCTCGAAAACTTTCGAAACGTAGTTTTCATGTCGTTCCGACTCTCAAAAATTCTGAAAAAAATATATTATGGACAACTTTTCAAGCTGAACAACGTATTAAAAAATTGGGATAGTAACATGTTGCAAAGTTGATTTTAAAAAAATTGAAAGTTTGCGAAAAAATGCGATTTTTTTATTTAAAGCATGAAAAAAAGTTTTGATAGATGAAGTTGACCCCTTTGACCCCTATTTTTACGTATCTGTTGAAAAAGTTGAAAAACCGCTTTCACTCGATGAAAAGAACTCCTCACAAAAAAATAGAAATTCGAAAAAACTCAAAAAATGAACGAATTTTTATTTTTTTGTTGTGAGTGTAATTTTCATCAAATTTTTTATGAAATACGTCAGAAGGACGTCAAAATAGGACAACTGAATAAATTTAAACTGTTTTTGATGTTTGAAATTGAAAATAGCAATTTTTCGAGTTTTGATTTTTTTGTGACGAGTTCATTTCATCGAGTGAAAGGAGTTTTTTCAACTTTTTCGACAGATACGTAAAAATAGGGATCAAAGGGGTCAACTTCACCTATCAAAACTTTTTTTCATGTCTTGAATCAAAAAATCGAATTTTTTCGCAAACTTTCAATTTTTTAAAATCGACTTTTCAACATGGTACCATCCCAATTTTTTGATATGTTGTTCAGCATGAAAAGTTGTCCATAATATATTTTTTTTAGAATTTTTGAGAGTCGGAACGATATAAAAACTACGTTTTGAAACTTTTTTAGCTAATTTTTTGTACGAAAAAAAGTGGCAACACTGATTTTTATGATATCACCAAAAAGCCTTTCAAACCCCCTAACTATTGGGAAAAGTTCCATTTTGGCAGGTATCGCGGTTATCGAGTAATCCTCTGCTGAAATGGATGATATTTTAGGTTCACTGAAAACTTTGACACCCCCTGGCTGCCTTTAAAAATGGGCTAAAGGGCTGCGATTTGCGCCATTGGTCATCTCTTCGGAAGGTCTTTTCACAGGAAAAACTTGGTTTAATTGACATGGAATGACCCCAATGGGACATCCTAAGGAACATTTTAAAGTCAACTTGACTTGACCGAAAAAAAAAGTTGAGCTACTAACAAAATGAGGGCCATTTTGATTAACAGGTCAACCGAAATCGCAGATTTTTTCCTTTCCAACGGACGACTCGCACAGCATTTTTTGAACTGGACAAAGCTATGATCGAAAAAATGAGGAAACATTTATCGCCAGTTAAAATTTCAAAAGCTGAAGTGCTTTTTTTGATTTTTAGCGAATTTTTGAAAATGAAATTATTTTAATCAAAAATGAGAAAAAAATCTGGATTTTACCAAATTGATCTAGAAATTATGTGGGCTTTGCAATATTCTAATCTGATGTGTTTTATATGTTTTACCAGAGAAAAATCGTATGTTCGTACCTGTTTTGCAAGCTGAAAGCCAAAGTAAGGATATCTCGACCCAACTTCGAGTACTCCAGCATAGTTTTCATTTTATTGAAGCTTCACGATCTACCTATTATACCTGGATTTATTTCGTTTACAAATGTACATACTTATAGCTAATAGCTATCCTATATTTTGTCATTTTCGTTTTTCATTTAATCATTGGGATTTACATTCCGCTGTATTCTATTTACTTACATATGTTCAAAATCGCATCTTTCGTTTTTTATTTTAACGTTATTGTGATTTATTTTGTATTTTTATGTATTTTTTCCCCATTCGTTTACTAAACTGGTACCTAAGTATGTATTAGTTTTCGACTGAAGTAGCCAGCTAGCCACCCTGATCTGTTATTATACGAGTAGTTACTTACTTTCGTGATTTCTAATGATTCATATTTTGAATTGTGTTGTCTTATGTGATATGTAGTTTATTAATTACCTATGTTTGCAATCTTTTTCTGTTTGTTTTTCGATATTTGTATGTTATACAGTCGACAGCTCATTGTTTTTTACATTCATGATCATGACTTATTATTACACATTATTCTGCAAAATTTATTCAATTTTATATTATCTTACTTTTTTTTGGAATAAAAGTTGTGACACATCAATATTTGGGGCTCAAATGAGATGATTATTTTTTCGGACTTTAAAAAAGTGTCATAATATTATGACTTATCAGTTATCAATCATGCAGGATGATAATTTTGGTATAAAATCAGAACTTTCAATCAATTTTTTTTTGGGGGGGGGGAGGCCGTTTTGGATAATTTCTGAAGCCAAAAATGAGATCGTTATTTTCGAAACTTGTGAAAAAGATTTCATGCCACCCGTCAAAATGGGTTAAAATTTCGACACAAATTCAGAAATTTCTATTAAGAGCCTTTTTGAAAAGTTTTGAAACAGTTTGAGCCTATAATTGGTCAAGATTTTCGAGATTTTTAAAAAAGGTGTCATCTAATTTATCAAATGAAGTTGATTCAAAATTTTGCATTCTGAAATAATTCTCACTTTTTTGGAAAAATTGTTAATATTGTCAAATAAATCTTGTTTTTTTGCCAAAGGTTGCAAAAAGTTTTCGTTATTTTTCAACAATAGGTACGAGTACCTATTTCTAAGTAAAAAATTCCAAAAAAATCACTACTTTTCGGTGACAACGCTTTCTGGAACGATTTCATATTGCTGAAGAAAAGTCAACTTTTGGCTAGCTGAAGAATTGTTGCCATCGATTTGGAGGATCGACTTTTGTACATAAACCGAGTTACTAGGTAGGTGTATATTTTATTCACTTGCTTTGTTCATAGAAAATGAAAAATGTTCAACAATTTGTTTTAGTAACCAAAAACACTCAAAAAAGTAACAAAATAGTGAACAAATCATTACCTATTTAAGTAATGTAGAGAAATATTTGAAGATTTAAAAAATTCATTTTCAAAATTGATTGTAAACAAATAAACGAATAGTCTAGCAATATCTACTTAATTTATGGAGTTTTTAAAAAAAATTTAAAAACCAATAAACCAAACGTTTTTGAAACTTTCTCAATGAAAAAACGAGAATTTTTTGAAAGGGCTTTTATTTGGCAATTTCTAAAAGAAATTTAGACTTGTATTTTTTTTTTTTAAATCGACAACTTTTAGCAATTTTTGGCTAAAAAATGCCAAATTTTAACCAGGTATGCCAGTAAAAAGCAGAACGTTTTAGAAAATATTCACAAAAAAGCGAAAAATTTCAAGTATTTTAGGCAATTGGCAAAAACCCGAAGGTTTTGGATAGATCGAAACAAATGAAATATTTTTTAGCAATTTTGAACGCAACTGTCGCCCTTTTCTTCCATCTTTCTGTTCTCGAAGTGTTGAATACTTAGGTACCTGTACCGACTTGGAAAATGGAATTTCGTATTCACGATCGCGATCGCGAATGAACTTGAAACCAGCATCCATTTTCTGGTCTAAAATTTCGTGACGCAAAGTTTTACTTCATACTTCTTACCGTAGATAGGTACTTCTAATAATTTTTCATCTGTTTGCATTTGTTTTTTTGTGCTTGTTTTGGTTTTAGTTCAATAGAGAACAAAAGTATTTTTCTTCAATGACAAAAAAGATCTCAATTACAATTTTTAGTTTTTATATAAGTTTTTAATTCTCAAAATTTTGACTAAAACTGTTCTTTTTTGCAATTTTTGCAATTTTGATTTTTAAAAAAGTAAAGAAAGCGTTTTTAGAAAAAAATCTGTTTTTCAGCTTTCAACAGTTTATACAAAAAAATGGAATTTTTCTCGATTTAGGCAAAAGAAAGTGTAAGATTTTTTGATATCAAACTTTTGTAAACGCTTGATTGTAGTTCGCAATTTCCACCTAAAAAAAAAAAAAAAAAAAAAAAAAAAACAGATACCTACCTATAGTTCTTATAAACGAGAATAAGGATTCTGTATTTTTCGCAAAATTAATTTTGGAAAAGAAACAGAAAAGTAAAATTTTTGGTAATTGCAAGACTTTTTGAAAGTGTTGACCAAAGGAAAGGTATTTTCTGTAATTTTGGCCGAAAACTGAGCTTAAAAGTTTTTCTATAAAAAATGGAATTTATTCCAATATTTCATTTTTGGCAAAAAAAACGATAATTTTTGATGATTTTTATTTTGATAAGTAAAAATCTTTTTTTTTTTGCAATTTTGACAAAAAACAACACTTTTGAGATTCTGACAATTAAAATTTAAGAAACGATATTCTGTTTGGAATTTTTTTACAACAAATGGGTACTTACTCTAATTATTGTATAAAGTAAAAATACAAGAAAGTAAGATCAAACAATATTAAACAATATAAAAGTTCATTAGTTTAGGTACTGTAGGTATACCTACATGAAATCGACACTTCTACTAAAAATGCTTTACACTATAACATAGGTACACTCAAATTATCACTTATAAGTCCACTAATTCATCATCAGAGTGATTTTCAGGAGCTGGAGGAATGAATCTCTCACGTATGTATCGTACATAGGGTTCCAATAGTTCTAGTTCGAACATCGGTCCATATTTATCCACAATGGGATATTGGAAAAAAGGAGGAGGTTCCAGGACCATAGTTTTAACGCCGAAAGTATTTCCACAATCAGCTTGGAACAAAGAAACAACATACGCAAATGTAGCTGACGAGTCTTGAGTAGTGTACCTTATTGGAGGGATCAAATATAATTCGTTGACTCCATTATTATGAAGAATTATAAAGAGACTTTGAAACCACGTAATAATTGTTTGACCTACCACGGAATGTAAAGCATCCCAATTTCCAATGGAAAGCATGATTCGGGGAGGAAGCTTTATAAAAACGATCAATGCTTGAACTATATCTTCGATACTCAAATCTCTTCCGTAAAATCCTGGATGTAAATCGAATTTGAAAGGTATCGCTCTTGAGATAAACTGTACCATACCATATAGAAGGCCATCTCCAATCATGAGTACGTCCTTGGCAAGAATAGCGATTTTTGGAACATCATCTCTGAAGTGACGAATTCCAGCAGCAGTATACTGAAGGGGATAAGAATTCAGGGGGTAGAACGGTTCGAGTATCTCAGATTCCATTTTAAATCGCTTTTGGAATCGTATGTGACACTGTCTGGTTTGCTCTGTAGGTCCGAGTTTTGCAGGTCTCTTTGCAGGAGAATAACGATCAATATTAGCCGGAATTTTAGGCTCAGATTCTTGTTTTGTATCTGATAGTTTATTAGCTGGAGTTTTTACAGTTTGACTAAAGTTAAACTGTGTAATACACCTTTTTGTTTGAGAGGGTTTTTTTACCGACTTTGCCGTGAAACGGAAAGTCAAGGTATTGTATTTGTCATGATGGTTGAGGATTTGGTTGGGGGTGGGTTTTCTTGACGAATTGAAGTGTGCTGATCACGATAAGACCTATGGCTTCAAACGAGATAAGTTTATATATATATTTATATATTTATTTATTTATATATCAATTTATGTATAAATTTGTGCCGGGCTGAACTCAAAAGCTCCGAACTTTAAGTCGAAACTGATGATGGCAAAATATTGCTTTGATACTGAACTAGAGAAATTTTTAATTTGGTCGAAATCGATTCAGCCGTTTACGAGATATAAACGTTTAAGTGTGTTTCAACGTTATGGATAAGCAGAAATTTGTGTAAACCCTTATATCTCGCAAACGGCTCACCCCCAACAAACCGATGGGGTGGTTAGGGTGTGTAGGATGCAGATTGGCGTGCTGGAAGTCGGGTGTTCGAATCCCGCGCGAGTCAAGAGGAGAAAATTTTTTGTTGATTTTTTTTGTTAATTTTATCCGTCCAAAATTTTTTTGCCATAAAAAATCAAAATTTTTCAAAAATTTCTAGTGTAATTTTTGTTTTAACAAAAAACATTAAGTTTTTGGTAAATAACCAGTAAATTTTGATAATTTTTTTTGGTGAATTAATAGTAATTTTTAGTAAGTAAAATGATTAGCTATTTTTGGTGAATTACTCATAATTAAAGTTGGTCGAAAATTTTGGTAAATTGCTTGGGTAATTTTTGGTAAATTGGTAAAGTTTGGTAAATTGGTAAAAACCTTTGGCAGTAAATTACTGGGGTAATTAAAATTCGGTAAAAAATTGGTAAATTAGTGAGGAAATGTCTGGTAAATTACTGAGGTGAATGTTGGTAAAATGCTGGGGTAATTTTTGGTAAATTGGAAAATTGGTAAATTAGTGGGTAATGTCTGGTAAATTACTGAGGTAAATGTTAGTAAATTGCTGGGGTAATTTTTGGTAAATTCGTAAATGTTGGTAAATGAGTAAACGTTGGTAAATTGATAAATTTTGGTAAATTGGTAAATTTAGGTAAATTGGTAAATTTTGGTAAATTGGTAAATTTTGGTAAATTGGTAAATTTGGTAAATTGGTAAATTTTGGTAAATCGGTAAATTTTGGTAAATTGGTAAATTTGGTAAATTGGTAAATTTGGTAAATTGGTAAATTTGGTAAATTGGTAAATTTGGTAAATTGGTAAATTTTGGTAAATTGATAAATTTTGGTAAATTGGTAAATTTGGTAAATTTCTGTAAATCAGTAAATTTCGGTAAATAGCTAAATTTCGGTAAATTGGTAAATTTTGGTAAATTGGTAAATGTTGGTAAATCCGTAAATTCTGGTAAATTGGTAAATTTCAATATTTGTTTTGTAAATTACACGCCTCCAATTGTTTATAAAACTAATTGTTTAATTGTTAGTTTATTTTCCTGTATAACAGAGCAAAGTCGGTTAATCTTGCCTACTGCGCAAGATGTTTTTTTTTTTTTTTTTTTTTTTTATTATCTTGAAAATTACAACGGCCAATATAGCCTCTATTAATTAGGGTATTAGTTTAGAATACAAAATAAAATAAATAAAAATAACATTACAGCTACACCCCATTGGGTGTAACTGATTAAAGGAGCAGTAATAGATATTAAATAATATTAATTATCTAAATCCAAAACATGTTTTCGTTTGAGCCTTCTTAAGGAAGTACTATTATCTAGCAGCTGGATTGCGTTGATATTTACGTGTTTTTCTAGTCTTCTTTGGTAGCTGGAGCTGAATTTCTTGACAATTTCATTCACATTATCGATTTCAGTGTACTTGTGGATGATATCATTCGTTACATACCATGGAGAATCCACTATAGTTCGTAGGGCTTTATTTTGAAATCTCTGGATTATGTTTAAATTAGATCTGCTAGTAGTACCCCACAATTGAATTCCATATGTCCACACAGGGCGTATCATAGATTTATACAGTAATAGTTTATTATCTAGAGTCAGCTTTGACTTTCTTCCTAATAACCAATACATTTTTTTAAATTTCAAGTCAAGTTCTTTTCTTTTTTTACTGATGTGCTCCCTCCATGTCAGAGAATGATCAAGCTGCATTCCTAGATACCTCACTGTATCTTTTACTGGTATCATAGTGTTGTTGAGAAATACTGCTTGTGGATTAACTTTTCTCTTGGTAAAAATTATATTCGAAGATTTGCTTGAATTAACTGTTATTCTCCATTTGAGTAGCCATTTTTCTATGTCACAGAGATGTTCTTGTAAACGATTGGTTGCTTTACAGATGTCTTTATCTCTTGATAGGATAGCAGTATCATCAGCAAAAGTGCAAATTTCTGTATTGTTATTTACAGGAATATCAGCTGTATAGATAGTGTATAATATTGGCCCAAGTATACTGCCCTGAGGCACTCCAGCTTTAATTGGATATATAGATGAATACTCATTATCTTGTTTAACCATTAGTTCTCGTTCACTTAAATAGGAGTTGAAGAATAGGTAATATTGGTATGGCAATAGCATTTTAATTTTATAAAGTAAGCCTATGTGCCAGACCTTATCAAAAGCTTGCTGTACATCTAAAAAAGCTGCAACGCAAACCTCCTTTGATTCCAGTGCAGTAGTGATTTCATTAACAATTCGATGCACCTGTTCAATAGTGGAATGTTTTTCCCGAAATCCAAATTGATGCTCAGGAATAATATTAAGATCTTGAAGTAATGGTCTTAGGCGATCCAGTAATATTTTTTCAAATATTTTCGATAAAGCTGGTAGGAGACTGATTGGTCGATATGATGATACTAGGTTGGGTGGTTTACCAGGTTTAGGTATCATAATTATGGTAGCCAGTTTCCATTGTGTTGGATAGTGGGAACTACGCAAAATTGCATTATATAATGATGTGATGAATGCCACAACTTTTTTTGGGAGCATTTTAAGTACCTCCGAAGTAATTAGATCATACCCTGGAGCTTTTTTTACTGTTGCTCTTTGAATATAATGTTTCACTTCTTTACTGGTTATCCACCTAATTGGCAAAGTCATTTGAGAGGGTTCATCCAATTTTTTACGTAATTCATCTTCTATTTCTGATTGGTTAGAAGAGTTGGGAACGAAAACATCTTGCAAATATTTTCCAAATTCTTGAGCTTTCTCTTGACTTGTTCTTGCCCAGTTCCCATCCTCAGTTTTTATTGGTGGTGATGGTTTTTTCTGATATTTTAAGGTTTTAGTTGCTTTCCATAGAGAATAATCATCTTCTTTGAGAGGTGAAAGTTTTTCAAGATAGTTTTGGAAAGATTCGTTGTCTATTTTCCTTTTCAGTTCTTTCAGGTCCTTTGAGACTTTGTTCAATTTTGTTTTATCTCTAGGATTTCTAGATGTCATCCATATCCTTCTACATCTTCTTTTTTCACGAATTTTTTCATTTAATTCTTGTGAAAAAAATTTTTTAGTAACTTTTTCTTCATCTGTAGGAGTAGATAACCAGGCTGCTTTCTGGATACTATCTGTCAAATACTGTGTGGCTACATCAATATCTTCAGGTGTTTTTAATCTCTGGTGAGGGCTAAAATTTTCATTCAACCACTCTTGGAACGAGTACCAATCAGTTTTTTTGGAGGTTAATGTTGGAGTTTTGGTTTTGCTGATAATTGTTGAGCTTACTACAGCAATCACAGGAGTATGGGAACCTTCAGCATCTAGACAATTGTATACTTCGATAAACTTATTGGGCACTCCTTTAATTACAAAGAAATCGATTATGTCTGGCAATTTACTCGAATCTGCAGGCCAATGAGTAGGTTCTGATGGTGCCACAGCAATACAATGAGTATCTTCAATTACTTTGAATAATTTGAGGCCTCTTGGTGTAGCTAACCTGGAGCCCCAGGACTGGTGCTTTGCATTCCAGTCTCCACCAGTTATCCAGCGCTGCCCTAATGAGTCAAAGAAATTTTTGAACATCTCTTCCGTTGGCTTTTCATTGGGCGGACAATATATTGCTGACAATTTTAGGGGGCCATATTCGTCTTCAATTACAATAGTAGTTGCTTGTAATTCACGTAATGATGTTTTTGCAGCCTCATAGTGCTTTATATTATTTCGAATAATCACTGCTGTGCCGCCTCTAGGGTTACCAGATGGGTGATTTGTTTGGTAGGTAACAAAGCCATTCAGCCTAAAGCAGCTTGTGTCATGGAAATGTGTTTCGGAGATTAGAACGATATCTAGCTGCTGTTTAGTTATTAGTACTTCTATTTCATGACGATGTAGTGACAAACCATTGGAATTCCAGGCTCCAATTCGATAATGTTTTTTACGATCATTTTTCATTGGTATGATATGATTACATAAGCTTTTGGATTACTTTAGTTAACAAGTCCATCATTGAACTGATTTGAGATAGCAGTTTTTCGAACATTTCAGTCTGCTTTTCCAGCTTTTCTAATAACAATTTTTCAGGATTAACTGCTTGTCCATGAGCTGCTTCAGAATATGACCGATTTTGTGTAGAGCTATCATTTTGAGCATTGTTGAGCATTGTCTGGTTTTGTGTATTGTTTTGTGGCGTTGGAAGGGTTGCATTGTTGGTAATTGCAGGAGTAGGTTTCTTAAGATGTGGGTATTTTCGATTCAATATTTCTTGATATACTTTACAACCTTTGTAATTAGCTGGATGGCCTTTTTCCATGCACAACGTACATGTTAAATCATCTTTATTAGTAGTTTTAGGTAAGGTGCAGCTGGCTGTGATGTGGTCTTCCCCACATTTCACACATCTTGGTGGACAAAAACAATTATTTTTCGAATGACCATACTGCTGGCATCTCATGCATTGGATGATTTCCTTTTTTTTGTAGGGTGGTTCGATGTTGATTCTAAGGTTACATAAGTACTTGATTTCGTAGACATTGGCATTATTCTCTTTCCTTTCCAGATTCACGAAGTGTATTGGTAATACAATTCTTTTTTAGTAATTCTACTGCGAAGATTAATGATTTCACCTTTAACAGCATGGCCCATTTTTTGCAATTCCTCTTGAATTTCAGTTTTAGGAACTGAAGGATGTATACCTTTTATAACAATACGGTAGGCAACTTGACTGCGTTGCGCAAAAGTATACCCAATTAGCTGGTTTTCTTTCAGTAATGTTATCAGAACACGATATGATTCGGTAGTGTTGGTGTTTACTCTGATAACATTACCTCTTGTCATTTTATAGCTATATTGCTCTCCTTTTAGCTTCGTTTCAACCAATTCAGTTAATTTGTTAACATCTTTTATTCCGCTCAGCATAACTGGAGGAGGTAGTGGAGTAGCTTTTACACTTTTTTGCGACAATTCGCTTACCGAATCGGAGATCGAATCATCGTTATCTTGATAACCAGCTAATACACCAAAACGATTATAACTGCCTGCATTCGTCGTTTTAACAGTTTTTGACTCGCGTGGTGATGGAGTATTATTTTTTCTGGGTCTTTTCTTCCTAAATGGTGGCTGTTGCCATTCAGGAGGGCCTGAAGGATTTTGATTTGACATCATGAACTACAGTTTCACACACGAAAAACATTCGTACATGAGAGAATCATGTGATAACGAACATACGGAAATGTACATAGGTACAGCACTCGTAACACAATCGATAGATAACGAAACGCACAACTTATCGCCTCGATTCACGATAGAGAACTGTGTGGTTTGAGAGGGTGCGTTAAAATTTGAATTCTGGTTGTCCATTGATTTTGGCGTTTGATTTGCGATAGTTTTGGACATCTGGTTGACTGTAATTATCGGCAGTTGTTTTGACGAGCGTCTAGATTCATTTCCGTGGCGTTGTGTAGTGGAATGTTTTTTTCTGGACTTTGAATTATTTTCGTCTTGCTTTTCTACAATCCGCGGGTTGCATATACTCTCTGCCTGGATTGCCAAGTTTTTATGTGTAAAATTAAAAATACAACTTTTTCGATTGTTCGCGGATGCTGGTGAACTTTTATGTGGTCTCAAATTAAAGACAATGTAATTCCCTATCGACTGATGTATAATTTTCATCATTACGCGTAAAAATAACGGTTTTATGAATACTTTTATCTACCGATTTCTTCGTAATGTCAACTTTGAACTAAAAATACTCGAAATATTGATCGAACACATTGGTATTTTATTATTGCAAAATGTTCGTTATTTTATTATCTTTAAAATGAGTGCTTACCCAAAGCTCTACCTTTTACCGTTCAAAAGTTTTCGAAGTTTAAAGTTGCGGAAAGTGGTTACAGATCAACAGTTCAACACTAACGGCTATCACTTTCCGCAACTTTAAACTACGAGAGCTTTTTAACGGTAAAAGGTACAGCTTTGGGTGAAGAACCATTTTGAAGAGAATAAAATTACGAACATTTTGCAATAATATGTGTTCGATCTTCGATCAAAATTTCGAGTATTTTTAATTCAAAGTTCAATACTTACCGCTTGCAGCTAGTTTCCGCAACTTTAAACTTCGAAAACTTTTGAACGGTAAAAGGTAGAGCTTTGGGTAAGCACTCATTTTAAAGATAATAAAATAACGAACATTTTGCAATAATAAAATACCAATGTGTTCGATCAATATTTCGAGTATTTTTAGTTCAAAGTTGACATTACGAAGAAATCGGTAGATAAAAGTATTCATAAAACCGTTATTTTTACGCGTAATGATGAAAATTATACAGCAGTCGATAGGGAATTACATTGTCTTTAATTTGAGACCACATAAAAGTTCACCAGCATCCGCGAACAATCGAAAAAGTTGTATTTTACACATAAAAACTTGGCAATCCAGGCAGAGAGTATATGCAACCCGCGGATTGTAGAAAAGCAAGACGAAAATAATTCAAAGTCCAGAAAAAAACATTCCACTACACAACGCCACGGAAATGAATCTAGACGCTCGTGTTGTTTTGTTGAAGCTTTCGTCGGTTGTTCGGCTATAGGTTTAGGGGCTCGAGCCGCGGCATTGGCGTAACTTGGTGTTTGAGGTTCAGACGACTCATCATTGGTCACATCTAGGCAGGGTTGCCAAACGTTCGGTATTTTACCGAACAGTTCGGTATTTCCCTGATTTGTTCGGTAAGATTAATCAACCCTTACCGAACAATAGAAAAGTTCGGTATTTTCAAAAAAATCGAGAAAACCCTTCAAAAAAAGGAAATTTAAGAAATATATTCGGTATTCTCAACAAAAAAAAACTAAAAACAGCACCCAAAAAGCGCTTTTTGTGGCGTGTTTACATTAATGAGCACTTTATTTTTCATACTTTTGACTTTTTTATGGATTTTTCAGGCAAAAAATTTCGGAGACTTCCCTTTTTTTTTTTTTTTTTGCTTTTCAATTTGGTGTTCGGTAATTCCAAAATCTGGATTTGGCAACCCTGCATCTAGGGAGTGAATGCTCTTTTGTTTCGTATTGCCTTCCGGCATTTCATCCGAAGTTGAAAGTAGTACGTTTGTATTGGTACCTGTTTGAGTTGAGCGTTGGTGTACTAATTTGCATGTTTTATCTTCAATCACTTTTTGATGTAGGGCATTCGCTTCTTTCAGTTTGGTCTCTAATTCGGCAATTCTACTTTGAGCGGTGGTCAAATCATTCGAATATTGTTTAGCCATCTTTTTCAACTCGTTGGTTGTATCTTGAGCAATTTTAAAATCTCGTTTTAAATTCTCATCAGGCCCGACTATTCTGGTTTGTAAGGTAGGAACTATGAGAAAAATTTGATCGTGCTTTACCGGTTTGGCACAATTCTGACGTTTACAGACGAAGAAGCGGGGTTCTTCCGAATTGGCCGACGACGTCGAGGTATTATACAGTTCCTTGATGCAGCTTTCATGGTAGAAATGCTTACATTTTGTCATAAAAAAACCATACGTGGTGATTCCTTGCGTCTGAATCGCATTCGCTGGACCTGGAGATATCAATGGACGTAGGCATTTTTCGCATGCAATTTCCGTGATCGTTGTCATCTAGCAAAAAAGATAAAAATTCGTAATTAGATTGATTCACATACCTAATTACATAAGGCTAATAATTTATTGTATTACTAATCATTAATTATTGGTTACTGATAATTGAAAGTTACGCTGGAAAACAAGCGTTTCCTCAACTAACGGAGTTTTTTCAAAAATTGCTAAACTCGATATTCTTTGGACCTTGTTACGTCACTCTAGGTACCAAATATCTCGTTCCAAAATCGTTCTTATAATTTCAACAGAAAAACAAAAATTAGGACCCATTTCTGAGCTCGAATATCTTCGGAAATGCCCAAAAAACATTTTCATGGTAAAATTTGCTTTTCTCGCGAAATTTTAACCTATTCTGATATGTCGCTTGTCGCATTACATATTTTCGAAAATTCAACAAATCACGACTGAATTTCGAGGCTCAAAATTCTTCAAATTTTTTAAAGGTTCTTCATATACAGTCAATCTGGCAATGTTTCGTCGTGAAAACAATTTTCGGTCGGCATTTTCAAAATTTTCTGTTCATTCGCACCTCCCTAAGTATAGGTATCATGAATCAGATCGAATCGTTTCTGATCAAAATCAACATTTTTCATTTTCATCAACGCCTTTTTTTCAGCGGGGCTTTCAATTCTAGTAATGGTCAATTTTTTATGAATAATATTCAAATCAAAACGCATCTTACCTTGGATTCGTTTTACTCCAGAGTATGAAAATGAAAATACAAATCATACAATTTTAATCGTACCTAATCACACTCTTACTGTAGAAGAAATTTAACAACATTCGAGAAAAAGGCGCATTTAATACTCGTACTTAAAACACAGAAGAAAAACTCGCACAAAAAAATTAACGTTGTATTGTAAACTTATCGAGAACAACGATGGAAATGATTAATGATTGTCCTGTCCTACTAAGTCCCACGAGTTTGCCTTTGAGCACACGAGCAGCGCAGTACCACCCTTGCCAGTCTTCCCCTTCCTTCCATCACTATTGCTGGAAACCAAATGCTTCAATCTGGCGGTGAAAAGTGAAAACAGTAGGAATTGGATAATTTTTAAAAAGAAGTGAGACTTTTTGGAAAAAAGTGACATTTTAGCGATTTTTGACAAAAAAACAAAGGTTTTGTACCTATCTATAGTTGGAAAAAAAAATTGAAATAATCTTTACTCGGCAATTTTACTAAAAAGCGAGAATTTTTTCAAAAAGCAAACATTCGACAATTTTAGTAAAAAAAGTAGCAATTTTTGGGAAATATTGGCAAAAAATTACCTACATTCATTATTCATTAGCAATGTTTTTCGAGAAGCAAGGCTAGCTTTTTTACATTTCGTTGGCAAAAAATCTGACACTTTTTTTGGTAATTTTTGTCAATTTTATTTTAGGAAATGAAATAAAGTGAGACTTCTGAATATTTAAAGATCTTAAAGTTTTGGACTTTTTGAGATTTTTTGCAAAAAAACGACGAAAAGTGACAATTTTTGACAAAAAAAAAAAAAAAAACGTGAAACTGATTGTTTTAGCAAAAAGTAGAATCTTATACTCGTAGCTAAAAAAAAAAATGATAATTTTTCGCAACCTTGGCTTCAAATGGAAAACGCTTTTATGTAAACATATTTTTTTATCAATTTTTCGATGATAAAGCGAGATTTTAGCATCATTTTTTTTTGGCAAAAAAGCAAAAGTGACCATTTTAACCGATATGGAAGTAATTTTGCCAATTTTTGATTGTTAAAAATCATGAAATTTCAACAACATACGAGTAGGTAGGTACCTATTTGACAAACAGCAAGACTTACTCGACAATTTTAGCAAAAAGCCGGATTTTTTGAGAATTACCTACCAACGAGGGAATTGGATGATTTGAGAAAAAGAAACACGTGATAATTTTAGCCATTTTGTTGAGAAGTGAAATTTTTTTCAAAATGCTAAAATTTGAGGGGTTAGATTATTTGTGGTAGGAAGATCTTTAATTTGTAACAGAAGTTTGTTTTCCTCCTTCAATAATTTTAAGATCTTGCATTTATAAAACTAAGCTGAATCAGGCTAATTTTCTTTTTTCATTTCTTCGGATTATAAATTATGTATTCGTATGATTCTATATGTTCTCCTTCTACTTTATGTCTCATCTACGTCACTCGAAATACAATACATGCATTATAATACAAGCTGTAATCACATGGTAGACACATATCTAGATCTACGTACTCGTTTCATGCTAACAATTCCTGGAAAATTCTCTCTTGGAGATAGGCGAATCAGGCGGGTGCTTTGCTTGAAATGAACGATAAGTCGATAACAACCTCGACTATATACATACTTACGTTAGTTTATATTGGTACAAACAAAGGGTATTCTGCTTGCCGGACGATCATTTCTAATGTGAGTGCCTGAGTGTGTGCGTGTGTAATGCGACTTTCTTTCGTGTAGGTATTTGACTGGAGGGTTTCGAAGAAAAAGTGTCATCTGACCCATCGAAATGAGTAAAAATGTCGACAGAAAATTGAAAAGTTTCCATCAATTTTTTTGTTTGAGCAAGTTTGAAAAATTTCATGTAGAAGTTGTTTTTTCATTTTCACTCTTTGGAAAATGCAAAGATGTGATAGTTAGTCACGATTTTTTATAGGTTATCGAAAAATGTGTCATGTATAACCCGTCACTCAAAAAATGGGTAAAAAACTTAGGTAGAATAATTTCAATCAATTTTTTTCTAGTCGAATAATCGAGACTTTTGGGGTTTCTGAGAAGAGCAACCTTTCAAAATGAGTTAGAATTTCGTTGGAAAATCAAAACCTTCCATCGACACTTTTTTTGAGCAGTTTTGAAGAATTGTAGCTTTAAATTTGATTTCAAATTTCAATACTCGGATCGATATTTCCGAAAAAAAACAAAAAAAAGGTAAACTTCAGTTACCAAACAAACTCAAAAAAGTAACCATAAGACTAACGTGAGCAAAACATTTCATTTTAATGTAGAAAAAAATTACAAAAAACAGAAACGTTTTTGAAACTCTTTGATGAAAAAGTGAGACTTTTTTGGCAATTTATTGCGGCAACAAAAAGTGAAAACTTTTGTGATTTCTGGCAAAAATGCTCATTTTTATGATGGTAAAATCAAGCGAGATTTGACAACTTTGACAAACGAAGCGACTTTTATTTGGCAATTTAAAAAAAATTGAGACTTGAAAAATTGTTGAGAAAAAAAGACAACGAATGGAAATTTTTTTAAAAACGAGAATTTTTAACAGTTGTCATTGGCAAAAAACAGAAATTGGTTCATTTCAATAAAAAGCAGAACTTGTCACTTTTTTATTGTCAACGTCTCGTAGGTATTTCTGGATTCTGGCAACTGGCAAATTACCTATCAAAGGTTTTGGATAGTTTGAAAACAAAAATTGAAATAATTTTTAGCAATTTTGCACACAACTCACGCCCCTCTTTCTTTCATATTTCTGTCCTCGCTGTGTTGAATATACTTATGATACCTACCTATACTTGGAGAATGAAACTTCTCATTTGAGACTTTGAAGTTTCAATCAGCATTCATTTTGTAGCCCAAAACGTGACAATATTTTACTTCTTAGGTAAAGTAAGTACTTCTAATAATTTTTCGTTCGTTTGTATAGGGCTAACTTACTTGTTATTTTGAGCTTGTTTCGAAGGAACTTTGGTTTCTCGATGGTAGGTATTTTTTTTCAATGACAAAATAAGGTCTTTATTATTATAAAATTCTTTATTTTTACAAAAAATTATGATTTTTTCTAATTATGACACGGTTTGTTTGTTTTTTGCAATTTTTGCAATTTTGATTTTAAAAAGTAAAAAAAAAAGAAACATTTTCGGCAAAAAATCTGTTTTTCAACTTTTATCAGTTTATTCGATTTGTTCAGTCTAAATAAAGTAAAATTTTTGATATCAAACTTTGATAAAAGCTTGATTATATTATGTACTGCAGTTTACAATAATTAAAAAAAGGCAGAGACCTAACTATAGTTCTAACAAAAGAGTTGGATTCTGTATTTTTCGTAATAATAATCTTGTGAAAAAAACCAACTGTTTGAAAAATTTTGGCAAAAAAAAGGCACATCTTCGAGATTTCTCGATTAGATACCTATGTATTTCAATAAAATTGATTGAAAATCGCCCAAAACTTCAATTCAACACTTCGTTAAATAAATTACAGGAGTAGATAATTTTCACCATCAGATCCGGATCGAATCGAATCGGTGTTGAAAAATATAATGTATATTTGACTAGCCAAACCCATTGCATTTGTATACGAGTAAGTAGGTATTTCATAGACCTACGCGAACCCTTATTTGTTCTTAAATAGAACACATGTTACAGTTCATGCTTGCTGAGGGTAATAAAATTTATTACCCTAACTGCTTGATTGCTGTCTTAAAATGACCTAAAGATTTGTAAAGAATTACATCGTTTAAGTCATCATATTTATTTAATTAGTGTTCACACGTCCACCACGTCCACCCTTTCTTGAAAAAAAAAAAAAAAAAATAGATTTCAGTTCTTGACTATTCTCCGAAAACGAATGGTCTTTTGTTTCCTTTTATTTTTGTCTTCGTCCATCTTCAACAGGAACAATAGGAGTGATCGTAATGTGTCCTGTCGTTCTCAAAATAATTAAATGCACCCTAATTCACGCGTGAAAACAGATTCGAAGAAACCTACAAAAACACAGGCTGATACACACTGACTGTCTTTTTTTGATCCATACCTATCAAGATCATCGATGGAAGTAATTTCATGATTCCTTTCCTTCGATCTTTTTGTTAGTTGCATATAATGTACCAACATTGAAAATAAATAATTTTTCGTGATTTCAGATTGATCTGAAATTAAAGTCCGAACCGCGTACTCGATTCCCTTTTATTGGATCTTGTTCAATCAAATGAAATAAAATTCATACATGCTTAAGATGAAAACACGCAAGAATACTTACTGCATAATAAACAATATCTGCAAAATTGATTGACAGCCTGACAGCTGTCAGCCGAAATCGCTGATTTTGCGTTTCAACATAGGACTTGCACGAAATTTTTCAAACATTACAAAGGTAGATCGAAAGATCAAGCAAAAATTTATCACCTGTCAAAATTTCAAGTGCTAAAGTGCGTTTTTTGATTTTTGGTGAATTTTTGAAAATCGAATTTAGGCCAAAAATGAGGGAAAAAATCAAATTTTTACCAAATTGACCAAGAATGCTGAAATTTGGGATATACCCTATTTTCGACATGCCAAATCGATTGGAAATGGTTTCAACTGGTTTTGAGTAGTTCTGGAGCCTCCAGCAGATTTTTGAAACTCGAAAAATCCCACAAAATCCCTTCAAATTGGAGTTGTAATGCTGAAATTTATTCTAAAAACTAATTTCAATACGCTACGAAGTACTGCAGGTAAATTTCAAGTCATTTTGGAGCCTCCAGCGACTTTTTGAAAATTCCTGAAGCCTCCAGCAGATGTTTGAATCCTTAAATTTTCACAAAATGAAATTTACTCCACACTTCAATTTTAACACCCTCTGAGGACAACTTCACAGGTGGGTTCAAGTCATTTTAGGACCTCCAGCAACTTTTTTGAAAATTACTGGAGCCTCCAGTAGTTTTTTGAAACTTGAAAATTTCATCAAACTGAGATGGAGAGTCGAAATTCATTCTGCAAACCAATTTCAATACGCTACAAAGTTGACTGCTGGTGGATATTAAGTTGTTTTGGAACCTTCAGCGATTTTTTGAAAGGTTGTATGGCGTTTTTTTGGAAAATTGAAATTTCTTAAAAGTAGCTGGAAGCTTCAAAACCATTTGAAACCACCATGTAGTCTGCGAAGTAAATTTCAGCTAGCCAACTCCATTTGATAAATTAATGTTGGGGAAATTTCAAGTTTCAAAAATCTGCTGGAGGCTCTAGTAATTTTCAAAAAAATCGATGGAGGCTCTAAAATGACTTGAACTCACCTTAAGTCGTCTTCAAAGGGTGTTAAAATTGGAGTGTCGAATAAATTTCAGCTTTCCATCTCCATTTGATGAAACTTTGTGAAAATTTAAAGTTTTAAAAATCTGCTGGAGGCTCCAGTAATTTTCAAAAAAGTCGCTTGAGGCCCTAAAATGACTTGAACCCACCTGAAGTTGTCCTCAGAGGGAGTTAAAATTGGAGTGTGGAGTACATTTCAGCTTTCCATCTCCATTTGATGAAATTTTGTGAAAATTCAAAGATTCAAACATCTGCTGGAGGCTTCAGGAATTTTCAAAAAGTCGCCGGAGGCTCCAAAATGACTTGAAATTCACCTGCAGTACTTTATAGCGTATTGAAATTAGTTTTTTGAATAAATTTTAGCTTTACAACTCCAATTTGAAGGGATTTTGTGGGAATTTCGAGTTTCAAAAATCTGCTGGAGGCTCCAGAACTGCTCAAAACCGGTTGAAACCATTTCCAATCGATTTGGCATGTCGAAAATAGGGTATATCCCAAATTTCAGCTTTCTTGGTCAATTTGGTAAAATTTTGATTTTTTTCCCTCATTTTTGGCCTAAATTCGATTTTCAAAAATTCACCAAAAAATCGAAAAACGCACTTTAGCATTTGAAATTTTGTCAGGTGATAAACTTTTGCATGATCTTTCGATCTACCTTTGTAAAGTTGGAAAAATTTCGTGCAAGTCCCATGTTGAAACGCAAAATCTGCGATTTCGGCTGACCTGTCAATCAGAATGGCCGCCATTTTGTAAATAAGGCCGACTTTTTTTCAGGCAAGTTTGGTTTAAAAGGTTCCTTAGGATGTCTCCTTTAAGAAAAAAGTTGTCCCCGTGGATCGGCGAGTGGGTGCAATTACTCCTAATGTCATGTTCCGGACTATTAGTGAACCCTTCTTTGTCAAAACAAAAATGAAATATAAAATGAAAATATTAATAATATTATCCACGATGCAATGTACAAATGTTGAACGAAACTCGATTTGAAATTTCACAAAATTAAGACTATACTACCTACATATTCGAATTTTTTGGGAAATTTTGCTTGACGATAATTTATAATTAATTCAAAATCACGTTGATCTCATTCCTTTCAATGAATAAAATCAAAAATAAGATCGAAAAAACGAAAAAATTATAAAAGATTGGAGTGAGATAATCAATTAATCATCATAATATAACAAATACTGGCGATTTCAATGGTTTTTTCCCTTGGCAATGCCTTTTTTCAATTTATCGGTAGGTACCTGCATTTCTACCTCACAGTTTCACAAGCAGGTACCTGCCTACAATTCTGATTGTTTCCTAAAACAAAATTTTGGTTCACAAATGAATGATAAAAATTATTTTTTTAAAAGGAGAGACGAAAATATTTTTCCATTTTCAAAAAATATAGAATTATAATATGTATAATCGCCCATTTTAATCCCAAGTTCAGGTAAGTTTTAATGAACGTCTTGTCAAAATATCACAAGTTTTCTAAATCGAAGTAAGCTTAAAATTAAGGAATAATAAGTAACAAAAATAACAAGTCTAAAAAAAACTCTTAAAAATTCTAGGTAAAAAAATTCAAGCAAAAAAATTACCAACATTTGGGGCAAAATTATGAGAAAATTTTAGTTTCGCCGAAATTAAATTAAGATCAAAAATTCAGGCAAGGAAAGCGAATCAATAAAATTCAAAACAAAGTCACGGAAATCATTCAGGTGAAAAAAACAGGTAAGTAAGTAATTAAAATTCAGAACAAAATCGTGGAAAAATTATTGTGGAAAAAAATCGCCAAAATTTAAGGAAGTAAAAATCAATCAGAACGAGAGAAAATCCACGTGCTAAAAATCTAATAATCATCGAGATATTCAAAAATAATAACACCTGTTAAAATAATTAGAAAAAAACTCGAGAAAATTTCAAAAGAAAAATCATTCGATTGAATCCACAAAATACCAATAGTGACGTCATCTTCGAGCAGATCGTCGGCATCGTTCTTTCAATTTCAATAGTTCTTCTTCGGCCCAGTGTACGGCCTCTTTGTCGATTAGCTCGATTTCTTCTTCAGTTCCATTCGAATCACCATCACCAATACTAATAACTTCATCTTGTTCAGAACTGATATTTTGTTGTCTCGATGTACCGGAAATTGTTTCATCGTATTGTATTGGAATTTCGGCCTTATGTTCTGTTTCAGAGATGATTTCCATAGATGTAGTTTTTGCTGGAGGAATAATTTTCGATGTAGTCGACTTCGACATTTCTGATTTATTCGACAAATTATACGAGTTGTTTAGCGGATGAAAAGCTGGTTTCGAAATCGTAGAATTAGTCTGACGTAATGGTCTAATAATTAGTTCATGTTCGGGAACTTTTTTGGGTCGTTTTGTGACAGGTGCTAAATCCGCCGCTGGTTTAAATAGTGGGGGCCTTTTTAGATTGGTTTCTTTACGCATTTCTGTCCTCGTTTCAGTCGTTTCTTGGACTTGTCTCCTAAAATCAGCGTTCTCTTTGGATAGTTCTTTATCCTTATCAAACTCATGCGATTCTTTGCGAAGAGGTGATTCATTTTCAGCTTCTTTTTCTTCTTGTTTAACATCGATTTCAGCGTACGTTTGAGTTTCTGTTTGTATACTTATCAGATTGCGTGGGCGTGGAGTTTGATTAATTTCTAGATGAGAACTCCGCCAACTCTGGAATAAATTTGGATTTTTAATTTGATGCACAGGAGCTCGAGGTTGAGCTGTTGTCCAAGGCGGCGGCCGAAACGTAGGCTTAACGAGATTCTTCGGAAGTTCAATAGCTTTCGGTTTAGGCCATTGTCCAAAATCCTTCGGAAGGGTCGTAGCTTTTGATGTCGGGCAGAAAGACGCATTCGTCGTAAAAAGATGTGCATTTTGGTTCGCTGATTTCGGTACAGCAGACGAAGATTCGTCTTTTATTATTTCAAACGTATCAACGGTTTTAGAAGCTGGAGTTTGTTGAACAGGTTGTGGTCGATATGGTTGATGCACTGATGATAAAATCATAGGCTGAACAGGTTGTTGTTGTTGCACTGGTTGTGAACTCATCGGAGATGGATTTCGATTGATATTGAGCTGGGCTACAGTTCGTTCGAGTTGAGCAATACGATCTGTCGCTATTTGTATTTCCTTCTGTAGCGCCATTTCAGCTACTCTAAGATCGACGGTACGTAAAGTAGGGTAAATTTGGTATACTTGTTCAAATCTTACGGCCGATAAACATTCGAGACGCCGACAATAGATTACCGGATGGTTTTCTGGATCTCTAAATGTTGTATTGTTGAACATTTTCACTAAACAGCTGTAGTGATAACAATGGCGGCAGTGAGTGATCGCTAAGATGTCAGTTTCAGTACACTTCGGTTGCGCTGCTGTTTGATATACTGTATCTAAGCATCTTTCGCATATGATCGCCTGCATCTAAACATATCGAAAAGAACAACACTTGATTTAGAATCAGGTTCAAAATTAAAATTTTATAAATTTTTCCTCGAGTTACAGGGTGCGCAAAAATACCAAGTATCTGTAACTGTAATACTTACCTACTTCAAAGAAAATTTGTTAATTAAAAATATAGGTTGGCAACGTGAAATAGATGCGTTTGATTGGTGGAATGTTATCATCTCAGTTCAACGACCAATCACGTACTATCATTATTATCATTCACTGTGACCAACCCAAACGTTTGGCGAAAAACTTTTTTAGAGGCTAGGTATTTCTTTCTGGGCACCTTGTAGGTACATCAAAGTATGATTTTTTGTTCATAAATTAATAGGTAATTATGGTATTCAAATTCACAACATACGTCTTACCTTGAATACGTCGGAGTCGTAGGATCAGAAATTAAGGGAAACCAGATTTTCCACACAGATTCTGTGTATTTCTGCACTAGTCACAGTCACTTTCACAAAGTTTTCACGTCTCTTAGTTCACAGTACTTATTTTTATTTATCAGTTCAGGGCTGAAATTGTTAAAAATTGCACCCAGTTACTCGAGAAAATCACTATCACCAAAACGTTTTCGCAAATTCGAACGAATAACGATATTACCATCAAATGTACACAATTAAATTGGCTCTAGACAGACGACAGACTCTACGTAAATCTGCAATGTACAATTCAGGCATTTGACGAATGAAATCGTCAATGACGTCAATCGTGCCTTGGCCTTGGTCTCTGTAGAAATATCTCGCTCCCACTCCTATTATTTATGAAAGAAACAACTTCTGCCTCCAGTCATCAGCTCCAAGGCGATGAGCTAATCGACAAAGTTTCAAATTGAAAATTGAAACTAACTTATTATTGATTTTTATTAATTAATTTTTCGTACATACGATCCATACTCACCTAAACCTATACATTTTTTTGTTTTTCAGAACATCTCTGTATTCGTCGAAAGCATTGATACGATTTACTTTAAAAATTACATCAGTATTTTGCCCCTTTCGAGATAATAAATCACGTTTAGTTGACTATAAAATCTAACGTAAGTACCTATACTCATGAAGTATTAATTACAATTTTCAAATGAAAAATTAATTTCTTAGAAAAATGTTTTTGGTGAGGATTAGATATACGACTGCAGCTGAACGTATATTTTTTTAAATTTCAAATATAATTTGTGATAAAATGAAATAAATAACCCAGTGTACTCGTACAACATGTAATGTTATGTAATAACTTCAAATATCTACCTACCCAAGTTTGCTGACTGAGTTTCATTTTTTTTTCTCAAAATTTTCTGGTTTTTGATTTGCAGGTTCGATATTTTCTCTGATTTCCCCAGCCTGTCGAATAACGTAAAAGTATAGAGTTCCCTAGTAAAAGTAGGTAATAGGTATTTAGGTATGAACTTGGTGTTTCGTTAAAAACTCTTGGGTTGAAAATGTTGATGTTGACATTGTTGACATCATTTATTGAATAATAATCGAAGAGAAAATTTAGCGGTTTTGGAAATACTGAAATTTGATTTTGACAAAAAAAAATATATATAAGTATATAACATTGTAAGAATTAGATAAGAAAATAATTTTTTAGAAAAAATAAATAACCTTCACAAGCCTATTTCAAGTTCAATTGATTAGAAAATACTTACGTACTACATATAATAATAGATATGAAATGAAATGCTTACATACCTACCGTACTTAATATTGAATAATTAGAGACTCGCCAGTCAATAAGTATACCTCCCAAGTCACATTATACAACTCTTTTCATATTTTTTGAAAACGTAAACGGTAGGTACATTTTCAATTAAAATAATAATTCGTTTCAGTTAGGTAAAAACACGCAAAACTTTGAGTTCAATTGTTTCAAAAAAACAAAAAAAAACTAAGCACTCCTTACCTAATGTTAAGCTTGAAGCTTCGTTCATAATTTTTTCTAAACGTTCTTAGTTTTTGGCTATCTCCAATTTCGATATTTCTCTCGTTAGTACCTATACTTGTACGTAAATATACACCTAATAACTGGATTGGTACTCATTTCATATTAATTTTCGAAAATATAAACTGTATTACTCGTACGTTTTCTTCAAAATTGAATTAAAATTCATTGCCTATTACATAATTAAACTATTGCATAAAAGGAGTTCGTTTCAATATTATAGAAAATACACAAAACTTTCAAGTTAAAATTGCTTCTGTTTCAAAAAAAAAAAAAAAAAAATGAACTACCCAAATCAGTCCTATTTGTAAGTAGATATGTAATTAGGTATCAACTACATATCTGTATCTGCGTTGAATAAGTAGGTACCTAAGTCAAATTTCGCTCCGGCAAAAACTTTTGAAAAATCACAACCCTTCGGTTTTTTTAGCACATACCTGCCTAATCATTAGTCGAGTAATTTGAAAAAAAACATCGAGTAAAATAAGTTTGAAGTTTGAAACATTGAAATTTGAAGATTGAAAAAATGCATTTTCAAAACAGACTGTCAACAAATGAACGAATAGTCGAGTACCTACCTTAAATCTACTTGATGAAATTTTATTTATTTTTTTATCAACGATTTAAAAAAATTGAAAATTGTTTTTGAGGCAGTGTAGATAGATACATATTGTGATTTGGTATTCACGAAGAAAACTCATCTTTTGCTGGAGGATTTTTTTCAGCACGAATAGCTGGTATTTTCAACCGATTTGAGGGGTTAATTTTACGGGTATAAAAAGTTTTGAATAAATAGTTGCGAAATTAAAAATTGACGATATTTTTAAAAAATGAGAGTTGAAAAATTTTTGAAAAAAAAAACAACATTTACTTTTTAGCAACTTTTATAAAATTTTTACAATTTTTAGCTAAAAGCAAAACTTTGACTATTCCAATAAAAATCATAACTTACGACACTTTTTTGGTATTTCTCAGGCAACTTAGTCGGGGAGCCCGCTTAAAGGATCTATTGCACCCCCCCCCCCGGCGATCCTCCGGGACAACTGTTTTCTTAAAAGAGGAATCCTAAGGAACATTTCGAGCCCTTGTGCTCAAAAAAAAAAAGTGGCCCTTCTTATAAAATGGCGGCCATTTTGATTGAAAGGTCAGCCGAAATCGCAGTTTTTGCGTTTCAACATAGGACTCGCACGAAATTTTTCAAACCGTACAAAAGTAGATCGAAAGATCAGGAATGAATTTATTACTTGTCAAAATTTCAAGTGCTAAAGTGCCTTTTTCGATTTTTGGTGAATTTTTGAAAATCAAATTTAGGCCAAAAATGAGGGGGAAAAAAATCAAAATTTTACCAAATTGGCCAAGAAAACTGAAATTTGGAATACATCCTATTTTTGACATGCCAAATCGATTAGAAACTGTTTCAAACCGTTTTGAGCAGTTCTGGAGCCTCCAGCAGATTTTTGAAACTTTAAATTTTCACAAAATTTTATCAGATGGCGATGGAAAGCTGATATTTACTCTACACTCCAATTTTTACACCCTCTGAAAACGACTTCAGGTGGGTTCAAGTCATTTTGGAGCCTCCATCGACTTTTCGAAAATTACTGGAGCTTCCAGTAAATTTTTGAAACTTGTGCTGAAATTTACTTCGCAAACTAATTTCAATACATATTATACGAAGTCAACTGCTGGGGGATTTCAAGTCGATTTGGAGACTCCAGCGAATTTTTGAAAATTACTGGAGCATCCAGTAGATTTTCTAAACTTGAAATTTCCCCAAAATGTCATCAAACGGAGATAGAAAGTTGAAATTCTCATTCAGCAAACTAATTTCAACACGCTACGAAGTCGACTACTGGTGGATTTTAAGTCGTTTTGGAGTCTCCAGCAACTTTTTGAAAGGTCGTACAGCGTTTTTTGGACAATTGAAATTTTCAAAAAGTAGCTAGAAGCTCCAAAACTATTATAAACTACAATGTAGTCGATTTCATATCGTATTGAAATTAGTTTGCGAAGTAAATTTCAGCTTGCCAACTCCATTTGGTAAAATGTTGCGGGAATTTCAAGTTTCAAAAATCTACTGGAGGCTCCAGTAATCTTCATAAAGTCGCTTGGAGGCTCCAAAGTCCAAAATGACTTTAACCCACCTGAAGTCGTTTTCAGAGGGTGTTAAAGGAGTGTAGAGTACATATCAGCTTTCCACCGCCATTTGATGAAATTTTGTGATTAAAATTTAAAGTTTCAGAAATCTGCTGGAGGCTCCAGAAATTTTTAAAAAGTCGCTGGAGGCTCCAAAATGACTTGAAATTTACCTACAGTACTTCGTAGCGTATTAAAATTAGTTTGCAGAATAGATTTCTGCTTTCCAACACCATTTTGATGAAATTTTGTGGGAATTTCGAGCTCCAAAAATCTGCTGGAGGCTCCAGAAATTTTCAAAACGGTTTGAAACTGTTTCCAATCAATCTGGCATGTCTAAAATAGGGTATATCCCAAATTTCAGCTTTCTTGGTCAATTTAGTAAAATTTAGATTTTTTCCCTCATTTTTGGCCTGAATTTGATTTTCAAAAATTCACCAAAACTCGAAAAAAGCTCTTTAGCACTTGAAATTTTGACAGGTGATGAATTTTTGCCTGATCTTTCGATCTACCCTTGTACGGTTTGAAAAATTTTGTGCAAGTCCTATATTGGAACGCAAAATCTGCGATTTCGGCTGACCTGACAATCAAAATGGCCGCCATTTTGTAAGTAGGGCCACTTTTTTTTGAGTACAAGTGCTAGAAATGTTCCTTAGGACTCCTCCTTTAAGAAAAGGATCGACGGGGGGAGGGTGCGATAGATCCCTAAACGGGCTTCCCGACTAACTGGGAAAACTGAAGGTTTTGGACAGTTTGAAAAAAAAAATAATTTTCAACAATTTTTTCTGGACAAAAATTTTGTGACAAAAAATTTCACTTCTTATAAGTGCCTACTTCTACGTAATAAATTTTTGACCATTTTGTATTCGTTATTTTACTTTTTTTCAATTGCATAGTTACAAAAAAATATCATCTCTATTACAATTTTTCATTTTTTACAAAAAAGTGGTTATTCTAATTTTTGATAACAAAAAAAACTAATTTGTTAATTTTCAACATTCTATATATTAATAGAGATTTTTTCCTCGATTCAGGATTAAGAAAGTACGATTTTTTGATATCAAACTCTGATAAAAGCTTGATTGTAGTTTGCAATTTTTACAAAAAATGCGGAGACCTAACTATAGTTTTCACAAAAGAGTAGGATTCTCTGTACGTATTTTTTATAATAATTTTGCGAGAAAAGTTAAAAAATAAAATTTTTAATAATTTTGATAAACAACAGAACTGATTACTTTTTACGAAATTTTGACCTAAAAAAGGCACATCGTTTAGAACAAAAAAGCAAGACTTTCTGAAAATTTTGACCAACGAAAAGGTTTTTTTTTTGTAATTTTGTCAGAAAATTGATCGTAGGAGTTTCTACACAAAAATACGATTCATTCCACCTACATGACCTACATCAACTTTGGGGATAAAAAGTAAAATTTCTGATTATATAAGTAGGTATTTCGATAAATTTTTTTTTTTTGCAATTTAGAAACATCCAGATTTTTAAGCGATTAATAAGTAAGACTTTTTGAACGTTTTGAGCAATGATAAAAGGTTTTTTGCAATTTTAATTACCTAAAAAAAACTTTTTTTGACATTCTTACAATATTTCAATTTAAAAAACTATTATTTATTGGGTACTTACTCTAATAATTTGTAGCCGATAACGATATAAAAAGTTCGTTAGTTTACTTGCAAAGTATACATACACGAAATCAACTCAACTTCTAATAAAAATGCTTACACACCCACACTAAGATAGGTACACTTAATTGTCATCGGATTACATCCATATTACTTCATCGTCCGAGGTATTTTCAGCCAGAGCAGAAAGAATCATTTCGTCTCGTATGTATAATACATAGGGTTCAAATCGTTCCATTTCGAACATCGGTCCAAATTCATCCAAAACTGGCTGTACATTTTCGAAAAAAGGTTCGGGGTTCATGAGCATGCATTTACCATCAAAACTATCTCCCCAATCAGTTTGGAGTACAGAATTAATTTTCGCAAATGCATCTGACGAGTCTTGAGTATTAGCGTACCTTATTGGAGGCATCAAATATAATTCCTTGACTCGATGTGATCGAAGAACTCGAAGGAGTTTTTGAAAATTACCATAAAATGTTTCTTTTCGTATGCAATTGAACGCATCCCAATTTCCAATAGAAAGCATGATTCTAGGAGGAAGCTTCGGAAAACAGAAAAACGTGCGAATTAAATCTACGATGCTCAAATCTCTTCTGTATAATCCTGGATGTAAATCGAATTCGAAAGGTATCGCTTTCGAGATAAACTGTACCATACCGTATATAAGGCCATCTCCGATCATGAGTATGTCCTTTGCAAATATGGCGATTTTCGGAACTTCATGTTTGTAGTGAACTCCAGCAGCAGTATACTGAAAGGGATAAGAATCCAGTGGGTAGAACGGTTTGAGTATTGCGGAATCCATTTTAAATCGCTTTTGGAATCGTATGTGACTCGGTCTGGTTTGCTCTGTAGGTCCGCGTTTTATACATCTATTTGCAGGAGAATTAGAACGAGTAATAATCGAAGCCGGATTTTTACGATCGGATTCTAGATCTAATAGTCTCACATCTGATTCTTCGATAATAGCTGGAATTTGCGAAATTCTTAACGATGTACCATACGTTGTCGTTTGAGAGGGTGCGTTATAATTCGTATAGGACTGGTTTAATTCCATTGATTTTGGCATCTGATCGAGATCAACTTCCATTGGCAATTGTGTTGTGGTTTTCGTCGGTTGTTTGGGAACTCGTCGAGTCGCAGCATTGGCGTGGGCTGGAAGTTCAGATGGCTCGTCATCGGTCAAATCAATGGTTTGAATGTTCTTTTGTTTCGTAATGATTTTCGGTTTCGGCATTTCTAAAGTTGCAGGTAGAATAACGTTTGTATTGGTTGTAAATTGGTCACCTGTTTGAGTCGAGTGTAGCTGTTGATGTACTAATTGGCATGTTTTAACTTCAATCGCTTTTCGATATAGGGCATTCGAATCTGCCAATTTTGTCTCCAACTCGACAATTCTACTCTGAGCATTGGTCAAATCATTCGCATTTTGTTGAGCCATCTTTCTAAGCTCGTTTATCGTATCTTGAGCAATTTTTAAATCTCGATTTAAATTCTCATCAGGCATTGTTGAGCCTGCGGAATCGATTGTTCTGCTTTGTAAGGTGGGAACTATGGTAAAAATATTATCATTTTTTACCGTTGCGGCACAATTCTGATTTTGGCAGATGAAGATGCGCGGTTCTTCGGAATTCGGCAACGTCGCTGTATTAAACAGGTCTCTGATGCAGTTTTGATGGTATAAATGCTTACATTTTGTAATAGCAAACCCTTTCGATGCGATTCGTGACTCTGGAGGTATCAATGGACGTTGGCATTTTTCACATATCATCTCCGTGATCGTTGTCATCTAGAAAGATGGATAAAAATTCGTAATTAGATCGATTCACATTGGGCTAACATTGCTGATCATTAATTGGTAGGTAACTGATATAATTGAAAGTCCCACTGGAATACACTTTTTTCGATAATTCCACAAGTCACTACTCAATTTTGGTGCTCCAAATTCTTCAATTTTTTCATAGTAAGTGCTTCATACAACCCATCTGGCAATGTTTAGTCTGCATTTTGACCATTCACACCTCATCCCTATAATAAATCAGCACGAATCTTCTCTGCTCAAAATGAACATTTTTCGTTTTCACCAACGTTTTTTTTTTCAGCAGGGCTTTCAATTCAAGTAGGTACCTACTACCTACATTTATAATGGTTAAATATTGTTCAAGGAATAATATTGAAAATATTCAAAACGCATCTTACCTTTGGATTCGTCTTACTCCAGAAATCATATACGAGTAGGTATGAAGATGAAAATACACATACTATTTTAATCGTAATCACACCATCACATGTGGGAAAAGAAATTTCACTACATATATTCGAGAAAAATACACATTTATTAACTTTTAAACCGCAGATGAATGTCGGACAAAAAATTAACGTTGTAAGCTAAACGAAAACAGCAATGGAATTATCAGAATTGGATTGATAAATTTGATAGACGAATACGATTGACGTACATGTTGGCACTGTTGGCTTTTAAGCACACGAGCAGCACAGCTGACTGAGCAGACCAGCCTTGCCGGCCTTGCCAGGCTTCCCCTTCCTCACACTAATTCCTGGAAACCAGTTGCTGATGACAGTCTGGCAGTAAAAAGAGTGACAGTCGGAGAGCCCGTCGCTTAAGGATCTATTGCAACCCCCCTTCCCCCTCGGCGATCATCCGGGACAAATGTTTTCCTAAAGGGGGAGTCCTAAGGAACATTTCTAGCCCTTGTGCTAAAAAAAAAAGTGGCCCTACTTAAAAAATGGAGGCCATTTTGATTGTCAGGTCAGCCGAATTCGCAGATTTTGCGTTCCAACATAGGACTTGCGCAAAATTTTCCAAACCGTTCAAGAGTAGATCGAATGATCAAGCAAAAATATATCACCTGTCAAAATTTCAAGTGCTAAAGTGCGTTTTTCGATTTTTGGTGAATTTTTGAAAATCAAATTTAGGCCAAAAATGAGGGGAAAAATAAAAATGTTACCAAATTGACCACGAAAGCTGAAATTTGGGATACACTCTATTTTCTACATGCCAAATCGAGTGGAAATCGTTTTCAAACCGTTTTGAGCAGTTCTGGAGCCTCCAGCAGATTTTTGAAACTCGAAATTCCCACAAAATTCCATCAAATGGAGTTGGGTAGTCGAAATTTACTTCGCAAGCTAATTTCAATACGCTACGAAGTCAACTGCAGGGGGGTTTCAAGTCGTTATGGAGCCTCCAGCGATTTTTTGAAAATTACTGGAGCCTCCACTGCCTCCAGTAGATTTTTTAAACTTGAAATTTCCCAAAATTCCATCAAACGGAAATAGAAAGTTGAAATTCATTCTGCAAACTAATTTCAATACGCTACGAAGTCGACTGCTGGTGAATTTCAAGTCGTTTTGGAGTCTCCAGCAACTTTTTGAAAGGTCGTATGGCGTTTTTTGGAAAATTGAAATTTCCAAAAAGTAGCTGGAAGCTTGAAAATCATTTGAAACCACCATGTAGTCAACTTCTTATCGTATTGAAATTAGTTTGCGAAGTAAATTTCAGCTTGCCAACTCCATTTGGTGAAATGTTGCGGGAAGTTCAAGTTTCAAAAACCTACTGGAGGCTCCAGGAATTTTTATAACGTCGCTGGAGGCTCCAAAATGACTTTAACCCACCTGAAGTCGTTTTCAGAGGGTGTTAAAATTAGAGTGTAGAGTAAATATCAGCTTTCCATCGCCATTTGATGAAATTTTGTGATAATTTAAAGTTTTAGAAATCTGCTGGGGGCTTCAGGAATTTTCAAAAAGTCGCTGGAGGCTCCAAAACGGCTTGAAATTTACCTGCAGTTGACTTCGTAACGTATTGAAATTAGTTTGCAGAGTAAATTTTGGCTATCCAACTCCATTTGATGAAATTTCGTGGGAATTTCGAGTTCCAAAAATCTGCTGGAGGCTCCAGTAATTTTCAAAAAATTGCTGGCGGCTCCAAAACGACTTGAAATTTTCCTGCAGTTGACTTCGTAGCGTATTGAAATTAGTTTGCGGAGTAAATTTCAGCTTTCCAACTCCATTTTTGGTGAAATTTTGGGGGAATTTCAAGTTTCAAAAACCTACTGGAGGCTCCAAAATGACTTTAACCCACCTGAAGTCGTTTTCAGAGGGTCTTAAAATTAGAGGGTAGAGTAAATATCAGCTTTTCATCGCCATTTGATGAAATTTTGTGATAATTTAAAGTTTAAGAAATCTGCTGGAGGCTTCAGGAATTTTCAAAAATCTGCTGGATGCTCCAAAACTACTTGAAATTTGCCTGCAGTTGACTTCGTAGCGTATTGAAATTAGTTTGCAGAGTAAATTTTGGCTATCCAACTCCATTTGATGAAATTTCGTGGGAATTTCGAGTTCCAGAAATCTGCTGGAGGCTCCAGTAATTTTCAAAAAATTGCTGGAGGCTCCAAAACGACTTGAAATTTTCCTGCAGTTGACTTCGTAGCGTATTGAAACTAGTTTGCGGAGTAAATTTCAGGTTTCCAACTCCATTTTTGGTGAAATGTTGCGGGAATTTCAAGTTTCAAAACCCTACTGGAGGCTCCAAAATGACTTTAACCCACCTGAAGTCGTTTTCAGAGGGTCTTAAAATTGGAGGGTAGAGTAAATATCAGCTTTTCATCGCCATTTGATGAAATTTTGTGATAATTTAAAGTTTAAGAAATCTGCTGGAGGCTTCAGGAATTTTCAAAAAAAGTCGCTGGAGGCCCTAAAATTACTTGAACCCACCTGAAGTCGTCTACAGAGGGTGTTAAAATTGGAGTGTAGAGTAAATTTCAGCTTTCCATCTCCATTTTGATGAGATTTTGTAAAAATTTGAAGTTCCAAAAATCTGCTGGAGGCTCCAGTAATTTTCAAAAAAAGTCGCTGGAGGCCCTAAAATGCCTTGAACTCACCAGCAGTCAACTTTGTAGCGTATTGAAATTAGTTTGCAGAATGAATTTCGACTCTCCATCTTGGTTTGATAACATTTTGGGGAAATTTCAAGTTTCAAAAATCTACTGGAGGCTCCAATAATTATCAAACAAGTCGTTGGAGGCTCTAAAATGACTTTAAATCCACCTGAAGTCGTCTTCAGAGGGTGTTAAAATTGCAGTGTAGAGTAAATTTCAGCTTTCCATCTCCGTTTGATGAAATTTTGTGAAAATTTAAAAGTTTCAAAAATCTGCTGGAAGTTTCAGGAATTTTCAAAAAGTCTCTGGAGGCTCTAAAACGACTTGAAAATCACCTGCAGTACTTCGTAGCGGATTGAAATTAGTTTGCAGAATACATTTCAGCTTTCCAACTCCATTTGATGAAATTTTGTGGAAATTTCGAGTTCCAAAAATCTGCTGGAGGCTCCAAAACGAATAGAAATTTTCCTGCAGTTGACTTCGTAGCGTATTGAAATTAGTTTGCAAAGTAAATTTTGGCTATCCAACTCCATTAGATGAAATTTTGTGGGAATTTCGAGTTCCAAAAATCTGCTGGAGGCTCCAGTAATTTTCAAAAAATTGCTGGAGGCTCTAAAACGACTTGAAATTTTCCTGCAGTTGACTTCGTAGCGTATTGAAATTAGTTTGCGGAGTAAATTTCAGCTTTCCAACTCTATTTTTGGTGAAATGTTGCGGGAATTTCAAGTTTCAAAAACCTACTGGAGGCTCCAAAATGACTTTAACCCACCTGAAGTCGTTTTCAGAGGGTCTTAAAATTGGAGGGTAGAGTAAATATATCAGCTTTTCATCGCCATTTGATGAAATTTTGTGATAATTTAAAGTTTAAGAAATCTGCTGGAGGCTTCAGGAATTTTCAAAAAGTCGCTGGAGGCTCCAAAACGACTTGGAATTTACCTGCAGTACTTCGTAGCACATTGAAATTAGTTTGCAGAATAGATTTCAGCTTTCCAACTCCATTTGATGAAATTTTGTGGAAATTTCGAGTTCCAAAAATCTGCTGGAGGCTCCAAAACGACTTGAAATTTTCATGCAGTTGACTTCGTAGCGTGTTGAAATTAGTTTGCAGAGTAAATTTTGGCTATCCAACTCCATTTGATGAAATTTTGTGAAAATTTTGAGTTTCAAAAAGCTGCTGGAGGCTCCAGAACTGATCAAAACGGTTTGAAACAGTTTCCAATCGATTTGCTATGTCGAAAATAGGGCATATTCCGAATTTCAGCTTTCTGGGTCAATTTGGTAAAATTTTGATTTTTCCCCTCATTTTTGGCCTATTTGATTTTCAAAAATTAACCAAAAATCGAAAAACACACTTTTTGGACAGTTTAAAAAAAAAGAAATAATTTTCAACAATTTTTTCTGGACAAAAATTGTGTGACAAAAAATTTCACCACTTAGGTGCTTACTTCTAATACCTACATTTTTGACCATTTGTATTCGTTATTTTGAGCTTGTTTGTTTCAAAAAAGGTTTCGGTTTAATCGAAAGCGAAAGTATTTTTTTTTCAATTGCATACCAAAAATATCATCTTTATTACAATTTTTATTTTGTACAAAAAACTCAAAAAAGTGTTTTTTCTAATTTTTCATCAACAAAAAAAAATAAATTTATTGTTAACTTTCAGCCTTATTTATACTTACAAAAAATAGATTTTTCTCGAGTCAGTCTTAAGAAAGTGCCTACTCGTACGATTTTTTGATATCAAACTCTGATAAAAGCTTGATCGTAGTTTCCAATTTTTACAAAAAATGCATAATAGGTAGACCTAACTATACTTAATTTTTACGAAAGAGTACGATTCTCTGTACGTATTTGTTGCAATAATTTTGCGAGAACAGCTAAAAAGTAAAATTTTTGATAATTCTGATAAACACAACTGATTACTTATACTTTTTACGAAATATCGACCAAAAAAAAAAAAGGCACATCGTTTAGAACAAAAAAACAAGATTTTCCGAAGATTCTGACCAACGAAAAAGTTTTTTCTGTAGTTTTGTCAGAAAATTAATCGTAGGAGTTTCTACAAAAAAAAAAAAAATACGATTTATTCCACCTACTACATCAATTTTTGGAAAAAAATAAAATTTTTAATTACTTATTTAGATAAAAATCCTTTTTTTTTTGGCAATTTAGAAACATCCAGATATTTAGGCGATCAATAAATAGGACTTTTCGAACGTTTTGAGCAATAATAAAAGTTTTTTTTGCAATTTAAATTAAAAAAAAAATAATAATTGACATTCTGACAATATTTCAATTTAAAAAACTATTATTTATTGGGTACCTACTTACTCTAATAATTTGTAGCCTATACAGTACAAATGCATAAAAAATAATAGCAATCAAACAAAATGAAACGATATGAAAGTTCGTTAATTAACCAGCAAAGCATACACGAAATCAACTTAACTTCTAATACATACTTAAAAATGCTTACAAACGCTAAGATCAGTTACATCCATACTACTTCATCGTCGGAGGTATTTACAGCCAGAGCAGAAAGAATCATTTCGTCTCGTATGTATAATACATAGGGTTCAAATCGTTCTATTTCGAACATCGGTCCAAATTCATCCAAAACTGGTTGTACATTTTCGAAAAAAGGTTCGGGGTTCATGAGCATGCATTTACCGTCAAAACTATCTCCCCAATTAGTTTGGAGTACAGAATGAATTTTCGCAAATGCATCTGACGAGTCTTGAGTATTAGCGTACCTTATTGGAGGCATCAAATATAATTCCTCGACTCGACATCTTCGAAAAATTCGAAGAAGTTTTTGAAAATTGCCATAAAATGTTTCTTTTCGTATGCAATTGAATGCATCCCAATTTCCAATAGAAAGCATGATTCTAGGAGGAAGCTTTGGAATAGAGAACAATGTGCTAACTAAATCTACGATGCTCAAATCTCTTCTGTATAATCCTGGATGTAAATCGAATTCGAAAGGTATCGCTCTCGAGATAAACTGTACCATACCGTATATAAGGCCATCTCCGATCATGAGTATGTCCTTGGCAAGTATGGCGATTTTTGGAACTTCATCCCTGTAGCGAATTCCAGCCGCAGTATACTGAAGGGGATAAGAATCCAGTGGATAGAACGGTTTGAGTATCTCGGAATCCATTTTAAATCGCTTTTGGAATCGTAGGTGACTCGGTCTGGTTTGCTCAGTAGGTCCGTGGCGTTTTAGAAATCTCTTTGCAGGTGAATAATTCGTATAGGACTGGTTTGATTCCATTAATGGTGGTATTTGGCTGGCGATAGTTTTTGGCATCTGATCGACTTCCATTGGCAATTGTGTTGTGGTTTTAGTCGATTGTTTGGGGGCTCGTGCCGCAGCAGTGGCGTAAATTTGGGCTGGAAGTTCAGATGGCTCGTCATCGGTTAAATCAATGGTTTGAATGTTCTTTTGTTTCGTAATGCTTTTCGGCATTTCCGAAGTTGCAGGTAGAATAACGTTTGTATTGGTTCTAAATTGGCCATCTGTTTGACTCGAGTGTTGCTGTTGATGTACTAATTGGCATGTTTCAACTTCAATCGCTTTTCGATATAGGGCATTCGAATCTTTCAATTGATTCTCTAAATCGATAATCCTATTTTCAGCATTGGTCAAATCATTCGCATTTTGTCGAGCCATCTTTCTAAGCTCGTTAATCGTATCTTGAGCAATTTTTAAATCTCGTTTTAAATTCTCATCAGGCATTGTTGAGTCTGCGGAATCGATTGTTCTACTTTGTAAGGTGGGAACTATGGTAAAAATATTATCATTTTTTACCGTTGCGGCACAATTCTGATTTTGACAAATGAAGGTGCGCGGTTCTTCGGAATTCGGCGACGTCGGTGTATTATACAGGTCTCTGATGCAGCTTAGATGGTATAAATGCTTACATTTTGTAATAGCAAACCCTTTCGATGCGATTCGTGACTCTGGAGGTATCATTGGGCGGAGGCATTTTTCGCAAATAATCTCTGTGATCGTTGTCATCTAGGAAGATAGATAAAAATTCATAATTAGATCGATTCGCATTAGTCTAATATTGCTATAATCATTATAGTCCGGCAAATGACAATAGGAGTAATTGCACCCCCCCCCCGCCGATCCTCCGGGACAACTTTTTTCTTAAAGGGGACATTCTAACGAACATTTTAAAGCAAAGTTGCCAAAAAAAAGTTGGCCTTACTTACAAAATGGCGGCCATTTTGATTGGCAGGTCAGCCAAAATCGCAGATTTTGCGTTTTAACATAGGACTTGCACAAACTTTTTCAAACTTTACATAGGTAGATCGAAAGATCATGCAAAAATTTACCACCTGTCCAAATTTCAAGTGCTAAAGTGCGTTTTTCGATTTTTGGTGAATTTTTGAAAATCGAATTTAGGCCAAAAATGAGGGAAAAAATCAAAATTTTACCAAATTGACCAAGAAAGCTGAAATTTGGGATATACCCTATTTTCGACATGCCAAATCGATTAGTTGACTGCTGGTGAATTTCAAGTCGATCGTTTTGGAGCATCCAGCAACTTTTTGAAAGGTTGTATGACGTTTTTTTGGAAAATTGAAATTTCCTAAAAGTAGCTGGAAGCATTCAAAACCATTTGAAACCACCATGTAGTCTGCGAAGTAAACTTCAGCTTGCCAACTCCATTTGATAAATTAATGTTGGGGAAATTTCAAGTTTCAAAAATCTACTGGAGGCTCCAGTAATTTTCAAAAAAGTCGCTGGAGGGCCTAAAATGACTTGAACCCACCTGAAGTCGTCTTCAGAGGGTGTTAAAATTGGAGTGTAGAGTAAATTTCAGCTTTCCATCTCCATTTGATGAAATTTTGTAAAAATTTGAAGTTCCAAAAATCTGCTGGAGGCTCCAGTAATTTTCAAAAAAAGTCGCTGGAGGCCCTAAAATGCCTTGAACTTACCAGAAGTCGTCTTCAGAGGGTGTTAAAATGGGAGTGTAGAGTAAGTTTCAGCTTTCCATCTCCATTTGATGACATTTTGTGAAAATTTAAAGTTCCTCAAAACTGCTGGAGGCTCCAGTAATTTTCAAAAAAAGTCGCTGGAGGCCCTAAAATTACTCGAACCCACCTGAAGTTGTCTTCAGAGGGTGTTAAAATGGGAGTGTAGAGTAAGTTTCAGCTTTCCATCTCCATTTGATGAAATTTTGTGAAAATTTAAAGTTCCTCAAAACTGCTGGAGGCTCCAGTAATTTTCAAAAAAAGTCGCTGGAGGCCCTAAAATTACTTGAACCCACCTGAAGTTGTCTTCAGAGGGTGTTAAAATTGGAGTGTAGAGTAAATTTCAGCTTTCCATCTCCATTTGATGACATTTTGTGAAAATTTAAAAGTTTCAAAAATCTGCTGGAAGTTTCAGGAATTTTCAAAAAGTCGCTGGAGGCTCTAAAACGACTTGAAATTCACCTGCAGTACTTCGTAGCGTATTGAAATTAGTTTTTTGAATAAATTTTAGCTTTACAACTCCAATTTGATAGAATTTTGCGGGAATTTCGAGTTTCAAAAATCTGCTGGAGGCTCCAGAACTGCTCAAAACGGGTTGAAACCGTTTCCAATCGATTTGGCATGTCGAAAATAGGGTATATCCCAAATTTCAGCTTTCTTGGTCAATTTGGTAAAATTTTGATTTTTCCCCTCATTTTTGGCCTATTTGATTTTCAAAAATTAACCAAAAATCGAAAAACACACTTTAGCACTTGAAATTTTGACAGGTGGTAAATTTTTGCATGATCTTTCGATCTACCTATGTAAAGTTTGAAAAAGTTCGTGCAAGTCCTATGTTAAAATGCAAAATCTGCGATTTCGGCTGACCTGTCAATCAAAATGGCCGCCATTTTGTAGGTAAGGCCAACTTTTTTTTGGCAAGTTTGCTTTAAAATGTTCCTTAGGATATCCCCTTTAAGAAAAAAGTTGTCCCGGAGGATCGGCGGGGGGGGGTGCAATTACTCCTATTGTCATATGCCGGACTATTAATCTGGTAACTGATATAATTGAAAGTCCCACTGAAATACACGTTTTTCGATAATTTCACAAATCACGACTCAATTTTGGAGCTACAAATTTTTCAACTTTTTCAAAGGTGTTTTATACAGCCAATCTGGCAATACGTTTAGTCATGAAAAAAATTATTCGCACCTCCCTAATATAATAAATCAGCTCGAATCGTCTCTGCTCAAAATCAACATTTTTCATTTCAGTCACTAACGTATTTTTTTCAGCAGGGCTTTCAATTCAAATAGGTAGGTACCTACATAATGGTCAATTATTATTGTTCAACGAGTAATATTGAAAATATTCAAAACGCATCTTACCTTATAGATTTGTTTTACTCCAGAAATTATGTAGAACCTACGAGTACGTAAGAATTTGAAAATACACAATCATACTATTTTAATCGTAATCACATCATCGCATGTGGGAGAAGAAATTTCACTACCTACATTCGAGAAAAAGGCACATTTATTAACTTTTAAACCGCAGACGAATGTCGAACAAAAAATTAACGTTGTAAACTTCACGATTATAGCAATGGAATTATTGGAATTGATTGACGAATAGCTAGGAATAACGATTGACGTAACTTAGTAGTTAGTACTTAGAGTTAGATACGTGTTGCCTTGTTGTTGTTGGCTTTTGAGCACACGAGCAGCACAGCTGACCACCACTGCCGGCCTCGCCAGTCTCCCCTTCCTCACACTCGTTCATCGTTCCTCGAAAGTGGAAACCAGTTGTTCATATGGTTTTAATCTGGCGGTAGAGAGGAGGGGTGGAGGAGGGGGGGAGTCGGCGATTTTTTTTTGAAATTTTTTCTGTGGAAAGACCTTTTGAAGGAATGGCCAATGGCGCAAATTGCAGCCCTCTAGCCCTTTTTTAAAGGCTGCTAGGGGGTGTCAAAGTTTTCAGTGAACTTGAAATATCTTCCATTTCAGCAGTGGATTACTCGATAACCGCGATACCTACTAAAATGGAACTTTTTCCAATAGTTAGGGGTTTTGAAAGGCTTTTTGGTGATATCATAAGAATCAGTGTTGCCACTTTTTTTCGTACCAAAAATTAGATCGAAAAGGTTCAAAACGTAGTTTTCATATCGTTCCGACTCTCAAAAATTCTGAGGAAAAAAAATGTATTACGGACAACTTTTCACGCAGTCATGCTGAATAACATATTAAAAAATTATTGGAATGGTATTATGTCGCAAAGTCGATTTTAAAAAATTGAAAGTTTGCGAAAAAGTGCAATTTTTTTGAAAGAAACTCTTCACAAAATAACCAAAATTCAAAAAAAGTCAATTTTCAATTTCAAACATCAAAAAAAGTTTAGATCTATTCAGTTGTCTTATTTTGACCTCTTTCTGACATATTTCAAAAAAAAAAATTGATAAAAATCACACTCGTAGCAAAAAAAATTGAAATTCGTTTATTTTTTGAATTTTGTTTTTTTTGTGATGAGTTTCTTTCATCGAGTGAAGAGGGTTTTTCAACTTTTTCAACGAATGCTTACGTAAACATAGAGATCAATTGGGTCAACTTTACCAATCAAAACTTTTTTTCATGTTTTAAATCAAAAAATCGCATATTTTTTGGCAAACTTTCAATTTTTTTAAATCAACTTTGCAACATGCTACCATCCCAATTTTTTAATATGTTGTTCAGCATGAAAAGTTTTCCATAATATATTTTTTTCGGAATTTTTGAGAGTCGAAACAATATGAAAACTACGTTTTGAAACTTTTCAATCTAATTTTTTGTAGGAAAAAATTCGCAACACTGATTTTTATGATATCACCAAAAAGCCTTTCAAAACCCCTAACTATTGGAAAAAGTTTAATTTTAGTGTGGTTCTCTATGTTTACGTATTCGTTGAAAAGGTGAAAAAACCTCTTCACTCGATGAAAGAAACTCATCACAAAAAAATCAAAATTCAAAAAATAAACGAATTTCAATTTTTTGCTACGAGTGTGATTTTTATCAACTTTTTTTTGAAATATGTCAGAAAGAGGTCAAAATAAGACAACTGAATAGATTTAAACTTTTTTTGATGTTTGAAATTGAAAATTGACTTTTTTTGAATTTTGGTTATTTTGTGAAGAGTTTCTTTCAAAAAAATTGCACTTTTTCGCAAACTTTCAATTTATTAAAATCGACTTTGCGACATAATACCATTCCAATTTTTTAATATGTTATTCAGCATGACTGAGTGAAAAGTTGTCCATAATACATTTTTTTTCTCAGAATTTTTGAGAGTCAGAACGATATGAAAACTACGTTTTGAAACTTTTCGAGCTAATTTTTGGTACGAAAAAAAGTGGCAACACTGATTTTTATGATATCACCAAAAAGCCTTTCAAAACCCCTAACTATTGGAAAAAGTTTAATTTTAGTAGGTATCGCGGTTATCGAGTAATCCGCTGCTGAAATGGATGATATTTCAAGTTCACTGAAAACTTTGACACCCCCTGCAGCCTTTAAAAAAGGCAAGAGGGCTGCGATTTGCGCCATTGGGCATCCCTTCGGAAGGTCTTTCCACAGAAAAAATTTCAAAAAAATCACCGACTCACCTTACCACTTCTTGGTCGAATTGACGTGGAACGATCCCTCTTGAAAATTTTTGTGAACAAAACGACTTCTTTTAACTATGTAGGCAGGTACCTATTTTTTTACGATTTTTGGCAAAAAGTAAGACTTTAACAATTTCTGTAAAAAGCAGGACTTCTAGTAGTCCGGCATATGACAATAGGAGTAATTGCACCCCCCCCCCGCCGAACCACCGGGAAATTTTTTCCTTAAAGGGGACATCCTAAGGAACATTTTAAACAAACTTGCCAAAAAAAAAGTTGGTCTTACTTACAAAATGGCGGCCATTTTGATTGACAGGTCTGCCGAAATAGCAGATTTTGCGTTTTAACATAGGACTTGCACGGACTATTTCAAACTTTACAAAGGTAGATCGAAAGAGCATGCAAAAATTCATCACCAGTGCGTTTTTCGATTTTTGGTGAATTTTTGAAAATCCAACTTAGGTCAAAAATGAGGGAAAAAATCAAAATTTTACCAAATTGATCAAGAAAGCTGAAATTTGGGATACAGCCCATTTTCGACATGCCAAATCGATTGGAAACGGTTTCAACCCGTTTTGAGCAGTTCTGGAGCCTCCAGCAGATTTTTGAAACTCGAAATTCCCGCATAATTCTATCAAATTGGAGTTGTAAAGCTAAAATTTATTCAAACAACTAATTTCAATACGCTACGAAGTACTGCAGGTGAATTTCAAGTCGTTTTAGAGCCTCCAGCGACTTTTTGAAAATTCCTGAAACTTCCAGCAGATTTTTGAAACTTTTAAATTTTCACAAAATTTCATCAAATGGAGATGGAAAGCTGAAATTTACTCTACACTCCAATTTTAACACCCTCTGAAGACGACTTCAGGTGGGTTCAAGTAATTTTAGGGCCTCCAGCGACTTTTTTTGAAAATTACTGGAGCCTCCAGCAGATTTTTGGAACTTCAAATTAAATTTCATCAAATGGAGATGGAAAGCTGAAATTTACTCTACACTCCAATTTTAACACCCTCTGCAGACGACTTCAGGTGGGTTCAAGTCATTTTAGGGCCTCCAGCGACTTTTTTGAAAATTACTGGAGCCTCCAGTAGATTTTTGAAACTTGAAATTTCTCCAACATTAATTTATCAAATGGAGTTGGCAAGCTGAAGTTTACTTCGCAGACTACATGGTGGTTTCAAGTGGTTTTGAATGCTTCCAGCTACTTTTAGGAAATTTCAATTTTCCAAAAAAACGTCATACAACCTTTCAAAAAGTTGCTGGATGCTCCAAAACGATCGACTTGAAATTCACCAGCAGTCAACTTCGTAGCGTATTGAAATTAGTTTGCAGAATGAATTTCGACTCTCCATCTTGATTTGATAACATTTTGGGGAAATTTCAAGTTTCAAAAATCTACTGGAGGCTCCAGTAATTATCAAACAAGTCGTTAGAGGCTCTAAAATGACTTTAAATCCACCTGAAGTCGTCTTCAGAGGGTGTGAAAATTGGAGTGTAGAGTAAATTTCAGCTTTCCATCTCCATTTGATGAAATTTTGTGAAAATTTAAAAGTTTCAAAAATCTGCTGGAAGTTTCAGGAATTTTCAAAAAGTCGCTGGAGGCTCTAAAACGACTTGAAATTCACATGCAGTACTTCGTAGCGTATTGAAATTAGTTTTTTGAATAAAGTTTAGCTTTACAACTCCAATTTGATAGAATTTTGCGGGAATTTCGAGTTTAAAAAATCTGCTGGAGGCTCCAGAACTGCTCAAAACGGGTTGAAACCGTTTCCAATCGATTTGGCATGTCGAAAATAGGGTATATCCCAAATTTCAGCTTTCTTGGTCAATTTAGTAAAATTTTGATTTTTTCCCTCATTTTTGGCCTAAATTGGATTTTCAAAAATTCACCAAAAATCGAAAAACGCACATTAGCACTTGAAATTTTGACTGGTGATAAACTTTTTCGCAATCCTTTGCTAAAATGGGAAACCTTACAGATTTTTTTAATTTTTCGAAGAAAAAGCCAGATTTTAGCATTTTTTTTTTTAGCAAAAAAGCGAAACTACTGTCGATTTTAACCATTGAAGTACTTTTTGCCAATTTTTGATTATTAAAAAACGAGAAATTTTAACAACAATTGTGGCAAAAAGCAACACTGTGTACTTACCAATTTTAGCAAAAAGCTGAACTTTTTAAGAATAAGGTATTTAAAAAAAACGAGAGTTGTTACCTTATTTTTGACATGTCGAGTGGATTTTTAACGCTTTCACACCGTTCTGGAGCTTTCAGCGGATTTTCAATTTCTCCAATTTTTGAAGAAACTCTACAGTATGTATGACTAAAAAGTAATGCTCGGTGGCTTTTATTTCCAAGAGTGGAAAGAGCTAGCGAGATGAATGAAGAATGAAGCGGCGTTACACGTTAGTTCTCGAATTCGTATAATTAACAGAGGTTTGTTTTCCTCATTTAATTTCATGTTTCGCTTTCGTTCGTTTTTTCTCCTACTATGTTGCAATCATAAAACTAACGCTGAATCAGGCTGTAGTTCTTTTATCGTTATTTCAGGTTATATTTTTGTATGATTCATTTGTCTGTCACTCGAATCTACGTCTCGCGTCTTACGTCACTCGGTAGCTATGTAAAAACACGATGAGTTATTTCGCCCTACGATGTATAAAATTATGGTATAGCACGAGTACAATATTATAATCTTTTCGGGCTAACAATTCCTGGAAAATTGACTACCGGAGAAAGACCGATAACTACTTTGAAAACTATAACAAAACAACATTGAATGAATGCCGACTACGAGGCTCCAAGCAGCTGCAGCCAATACACATTAAAACAACCAAGGCTAAGCGGATAGATTACGCAATATTTATGCCGAAGTAAGTATAGACAATTATTAATTGTAATTCTGAAACTGGGGAAATATTTCCGGAAAAACGACACATCTTAGTTTAGTTATTGCTGGAAAAACAGCAAAGGTTTTGAAAAGTTTGAAAAAAAATTAAACATTGGACAAATCTTACTGGGTCATTCCACGTCAATTGGACCAAGAAGCGGTAGGGCGGTTCGGCGATTTTTTTGAAATTTTTCCTGTGCAAACACCTTCCGAAGGGATGACCAATGGCGCAAATCGCAGCCCTCTAGCTCATTTTTAAAGGCAGCCAGGGGGTGTCAAAGTTTTCAAAGAACTTGAATTATTATCCATTTCAGCAGTGGATCACAGCGATTACTCGATAACCGCGATACCTACCAAAATGGCACATTTTTCCATAATTAGGGGTTTTGAAAGGCTTTTTGGTGATATCATAAAAATCAGCGTTGCCACTTTTTTCGTGCAAAAAATTAGCTCAAAAAGTTTCAAAACGTAGTTTTCATATCGTTCCGACTCTCAAAAATTCTGAAAAAAATATATCATGGACAACTCTTCATGCTGAACAACATATTAAAAAATTAAGATAGTACCATGTTGCAAAGTTGATTTAAAAAAATCTAAATTATGTAAAGTTTGCGAAAAAAATGCGATTTTTAGATTTAAAACATGAAAAAAAGTTTTGATAGGTGAAGTTGGCCCATTTGACCCCTATTTTTATGTATCTGTTGAAAAAGTTGAAAAACCCCTTTCACTCGATGAAATGAACTCCTCACAAAAAAAAACAAAATGTCAGGTTTCGTTACTTTTTTTCAACAATGTCAAAGACAAAATCTAAGTAGGTACACGATTTTTAAACATGGTTTTTTAGTGTGCGTAGCACACTATTGGTTTCGCTTTGAGAAATTGAAATTTCAATTGCAATGAATGTTCTCTTAAGCTATCCAACCGTTTTTTGTACCTATTGGACACCATTTGAGAATCATTAAGGCGGAGGGTATACCCTATTGACAATTTCAAGTGGCAGAATGCTAGCAACAGTGCTAGCATGACCATGCTAGCACTGGTTGCACCATTTTGAACACCTTTCCTAGCATATCTGCTAGCAAATTGTTGCCAGCAGAATGCTAGGAAAATGGTACTAGCCCCATGCTAGCAGCATTTTTCTATCATTATGCTAGCGATGGTTTGCTAGCAGATATGCTAGTACAGGTGTTCAAAATGGTGCAATTGATGCTAGCATAGTCATGCTAGCATATTTCTAGCATATGCTAGCATACATTGGCATAATTCTAGCAGGGGGACTAGCATTATGCTAGCGTCAGTTTGCAAGCAGATATGCTAGTGCAGGTGTTCAAAATGGTGCTACTGGTGCTAGCATGATATTGCTAGCTTTTTGCTAGCATATGCTAGCATGTGTATAATATGTATAATGCTAGAAGTGCATTAATTTCCTTATAAAAGAATAGGGTATTTTTAATTATGGTACGTTTCCCAAAAATATCCAAAAATGGGCAATTGCCCTACAATGCTAGTATAGAACTAGCATTGCACCAGCATCTTGTGCTAGTATAAACTGAGTGATTAGTTTGCCAACTTCACTCTTCTTAATTTAAACAGGAAACTGTATTGAGCTTATATTCGACTTGACTACATACTTCATCTAAGAGAAGTTAAGTGTATCATGTTAAAGAACAACGCTAGCAATTTGCTAGCATTATGCTAGCACTTGACTGCTGGCACCTGGATAAGAAGTCTTTTAACAAAAATCCAGCACCATGCTAGTACTTTGACTGCTAGCTTTACCAAGGTTAGAATAGCGCTAGCAGTAGACTAGTGCAAGTTTACCTGTGATTGTATTTCTAGCATGTAACTAGCAGATTGCTAGCATGCCTTTTGCTAGTTCACCTCATGCTAGCACCATTACCGGGTGCTAGCAATGCACTAGCAATATGCTAGTAGTGACTGCTAGCTTTACTCGGTGGTTATGCTGCTAGCATGTAACCAGCAAATTTCTGGTCTGTCTTTTGCTAGTTCACCGCATGCTAGCATCATACCAGTTCTATGCTAGGATGAATTTTCCAATAAAATGTCTGCTGGCAAAGTGCTAAGTGCTAACACCATTCTAACTGATAATCTGCTAGTTGATTCCATGCTAGCACTGTGCTAGCATTCTGCTAGTAAAATTGTTGATAAGATAATTATTCTGCTAGGATTAACTAGTGTATGGCTAGTGTACTTTTTACTAGCTCATATCATGCTAGCAACATGGTAGCTTTATGCTAAGAGAAACTGCCAGAATCGCTCGGTAATTATGATGCTAGGATATAACTAGCATGTTGCTGGCATACATTGTGCTAGCTCATCTCAGGCTAGTATTATGGTAGAATTTTGCTAGCAGGAGCTGCTGGGATCACTCGATAATTATGGTGCTGGGTTTTAACTAGCATATCCCTAGCATACATTGTGCTAGATAATCTCACATTAGCAATATGATAGCATCATGCTAGCAAGGACAACTGGCATTACTAGGTAATTATGAGGCAAGGGTTTGACTAGCACATTGCTCGCATACATTTTGCTAGCTCACCCCATGCTAGCGATATGATAGCATCATGCTAGTATGAACTGCTAGCATCACTTGGTAATTAAGGGGCAAGGGTTTAACTAGCATATTGCTAGCATGCATTGTGCTAGCTCATCTCATACTAGATATATGATAGCATTTTGCTAGCGGGAAATGCTAGCTTCATTCGGTAGTTATGTTGCTAGCATGTAGCTAGCTCATTGCTAGCGTACTTCTTGCTAGTTTGTATCATGCTAGTAATAAGCTGGTATTTTGCTAGCATGTTATGCTAGTTCATTTCATGCTAGCATAACGCTAGTATCATGCTAGTTTCCTGCTACTCATGCTAGGTGGGTGCTACTAATGCTAGCATTCTGCTAGTAAAATTGTCAATAGGGTAGATTTATTTTCATTCAATTCGGATGGGTAATTGCTGAGTAATTGCAATTTTAGTTCATTATTTTAATGCATAAATTCCTAAAAAAGGAGAAAGGGGACTTGTAAACCACCTGCCGCTCGTTGTACCCTGCTATACCCCCAGCCTTATCCCTTCATCATTTTATTAACAGCTGCGTTGCATTGTACCCTGTTACACCCCCAGTCTGCCAGCTGTGTATTTCAAGTGGGAGTGGCTTGGTGGGGTGTTTACCAAACAAATATATTATTTTAATGCCCTAACCCTCGTAGTGAAGTGGTGGCTGAGTGGATAGGGCATGTAGGTAGGAATAGGAAATTTAGGGACCCAGGTTCGAATCCCCGTGAGGTAAGTAGGTAGGTGACAGATTTTTCATAGGAAAATCGGATAGGTAAATGCTTTGGAGTTACTACCTGCGTAGTACATGATAATGGGGCAAAAATAATGCTGAAATTGAGTTATGAATTATGATATCATTTGCTAACTAAAAATTCATTTCATTAATTTTCTGTCTACCTATAGCCATAAGTATAGTAAGAATTACCTTGACATGAATAATTTTCAACTTTTTACTTATAATTTAAAAATTACTTCAAAATGAGTAATTAAACTAATTTTTGTACAATTGAAACATGAAATTTTTATTATCATGATTTAGTAAAAATTATTAAAACAAAATGATTTTTACTATTGGTACCTATAGCAAAATTTATTAAAATGATAATTTTTACTAAATGATTACAGTAAAAATTATTAAATGGGATCTGGTACTTAATTGTGCCAAATACCAGTATTTAGTTAAATTTTTTTGTAAAAATTACCCATATTTTTTTTCGTGTAATTTAGAGGCAATTCAAATTCTTAACATATTTTATAAGATTTAATTCTTAATTTAGAATAAAAAGCAAGTTCTGAAAGTTGGTTTGAAAATTTATAAATTTGAAGACAATGGAAATTCTAAAAAAAACAGTATGAAAATTTGTATTTAGAGACGCTGAGAATTCCAAAAATTGATTAAAAGTTCTGTAAGTTGCAGATAATGTGAACTTGAAAATTATATAAAATAAGTATTGTAACCGTATATTTGAGATTTCGATTTCTTATACCTATGTATATGAATGAATGCTCTTTTGGGTACCGATATGTTTCCCTTCCCCCCTCGCCGCTCGCTATCTTTCACTCGCGACGTCTTTGTATCCTGCCTCCAGTTCCGATGTCCGAGTTCTCTTTCCTTTCTTTTCCTTTAACCAATAAAATCACGTCTCCTCCTACGATCCTTTTTACCCCGTTTTCCCTGTCTTTCATAGCCTGGTGGTGTGAAAGATACTGATCTGCGAGGGTGATTTTTGTCGTCTTATAGCTATGAATTAGAAAAGTCGTCCGTAATTTTTTATACCTATCTGGTCATAATGACTACTTTATTTTTATACTCGTCGAAGTGTTTTCGATAGTTCTAGTATTAACTCTGTAGAATTAATACAGCAAATCGTTGTCGTATGATTAAATAAAAAATAAAGTTCTTATATATCGTAATCGGTTTACGTTTCTTGATTCAAAAAACGTCAAATAAAATATCGTAGTATATTTTATTTGACGTTTTTTGAATCAAGAAACGTAAACCGATTACGATATATAAGAACTTTATTTTTTATTTAATCATACGACAACGATTTGCTGTATTAATTCTACAGAGTTAATACTAGAACTATCGAAAACACTTCGACGAGTATAAAAATAAAGTAGTCATTATGACCAGATAGGTATAAAAAATTACGGACGACTTTTCTAATTCATAGCTATAAGACGACAAAAATCACCCTCGCAGATCAGTATCTTTCACACCACCAGGCTATGAAAGACAGGGAAAACGGGGTAAAAAGGATCGTAGGAGGAGACGTGATTTTATTGGTTAAAGGAAAAGAAAGGAAAGAGAACTCGGACATCGGAACTGGAGGCAGGATACAAAGACGTCGCGAGTGAAAGATAGCGAGCGGCGAGGGGGGAAGGGAAACATATCGGTACCCAAAAGAGCATTCATATACATAGGTATAAGAAATCGAAATCTCAAATATACGGTTACAGTATTGTAATAGGTATTTATGAACAAGATGAGAATTCTGAAAAATTGGAGGCAATGTAAATTCCAAAAATTGAGTAAACGTTTTACAATTTGTGAACAATATGAACTTGAAAATTGAATTTGAAATTTTTTAATTTAAAGACAATAAGAATTCTGAAAAATTATTCAAAATTTGACTATTTAGAGTCAATGTGAATTCTAAAAATTGATTGCAAATTTCCTAACTCAGCAGCAATGCAAAATTCTGAAAATTTATTGAAAACTTTATGAAATTGTAGCGATGGGGAATTCGGGAAATTGATTTGAAATTTTGTAAATTTTAAAACAATGCAAACTATGAAAAACAACTAGAAATTTCTTAATTTAGAAGCAATACAAGCTTATAAATTATTCTGAAATACCTATTGTAATTTGGAAAATATGAAAACACCGAAAAACAATTATTATTTTGAAGCAGTGAGAGTTTCAAAAATTCTCATTACTGTGACATGGTTGATTCACTTATGCACTACCTAGATGTAATAACGGTTATAGCTGTAGAAAAGGCAGCTAGCTACGCACACTTTGCAGCTAAGCAAGCTTAGCTGTCTAGTTATATTATGTTATGAAAAATACTGCACAATGGTGAAAAGAAAAATTAGAATGAAGTGAAAAATGAAAATCAGGCAATTTATACAAAAGCACGTCAGTAAACTTGAAATAGAAAAGAGTTGCTTTTTGGGTATTTTATTACATTTTTTGACGAGAGATAGAAGAATATACTTACTTACTTACTTACAGTCCGGCATATGACAATAGGAGTAATTGCACCACCCCCCCCCCGCCGCCGATCCTCCGGGAAAACTTTTTTCTTAAAGGAGACATCCTAAGGAACATTTTAAAGCAAACTTTCCCCAAAAAAAGTTGGCATTACTTACAAAATGGCGGCCATTTTGATTGACAGGTCAGCCGAAATCGCAGATTTTGCGTTTTAACATAGGACTTGAACGAACTTTTTCAAACTTTACAAAAGTAGATCGAAAGATCATGCAAAAATGTATCATCTGTCAAAATTTCAAGTGCTAAAGTGCGTTTTTAGATTTTTGGCGAATTTTTAAAAATCGAATTTAGGCCAAAAATGAGGGGAAAAAATCAAAATTTTACCAAATTGACCAAGAAAGCTGAAATTTGGGATATACCCAATTTTCGACATGCCAAATCGATTGAAAACGGTTTCAATTCGTTTTGAGCAGTACTGGAGCCTCCAGCAGATTTTTGAAACTCGAAATTCACACAAAATTCCATCAAATTGGAGTTGTAAACCTAAAATTTATTCTAAAAACTAATTTCAATTTACGCTACGAAGTACTGCAGGTGAATGTCAAGTCGTTTTGAAGCGTCCAGCGACTTTTTGAAATTTCCTGAAGCCTCCAGCAGATTTTTGAAACTTTAAATTTTCACAAAATTTCATCAAATGGAGATGGAAAGCTGAAATTTACTCCACACTCCAATTTTAACACCCTCTGAAGACGACTTCAGATGGGTTCAAGTCATTTTAGAGCCTCCAGCGACTTTTTTGAAAATTACTGGAGCCTCCAGTAGATTTTTGAAACTCGAAATTCACACAAAATTCCATCAAATTGGAGTTGTAAAGCTAAAATTTATT